>NC_092874.1:449186097-449786097 GCF_028372415.1 Notamacropus eugenii | reverse complement strand
GCTTTCTATCCATGATACCTGGAAGCCCATCACTTTTTATAGTGACCTTATAGAGTGTTAACGTATAGTTACAGAGAGAATGTCTGTAGGAAAAAGCACTGGCTTTGGAAGAAGCAAATACCTGTGTAAGTCCTATCTTAAGGAATTTTTTTCCTTATTGGTGGAGATGAAAGCCCTGCCTTGCATGAGTGGCAGGGCTGAGCTGGTGAAAGGCAAGAAAGCTCCACCCCTTGTCTGTCTTTAGGACTCTAAGGTCCAGTCTCCTTTAGGACTCATCAAGTTTCAAGTCAAGGCACTGCTGGTTTCCATCTTCAAGAGAGAAGATGGAAAAAGCCACTTCAGGCTGCTGAAGGAAAAGGCTCTGGGGAGATATAAGAGGAGGTGGCTGTCTTCCTCATATCCCTATTCTCAACTTGCTACACGAGGGACTGCAGGAAGTTTCCCCTTGGGTGAGATCCTGGACTCTCTTTTTTGGTTGAACTGAGTTACTTTGCTCCCAGTGGGTGAGCCCCTTCACTCTGTATTGTCTGGTATATAATTCTCCTAGGTATATTTTCTCACATTCGTTTTTTCTACCAATTTGAATAAATTAGTTTCACTTGCTATGTGTATTCTTTATGAAACTGGTATTTGGTGGGGAAGGAGTCAAGTCTTTGAGATAGAGCTTGGGGTTCTCATTCCCTCCCCCAAATGACAAAGTGATCAGATGATAGATAGTTATATTCCTGAGACTAACAACATTTAAGGTAGCAGAAAGAATTCTAGCCCAGCAGCCCCTTATCTCTAAGGAGAGAAGAAGAGTTTCTGGTCTCAACCTTCTGCTTCCCCTCCTGGGTGGGATGAAAGTACCCCTTGGAAAAGGATGGTGAGGATGGAGGAAAAGGCTAGAGATGTCTATTCTGCCCTTCTCTGAGCCACACAATGACAGATCCTCACTATATGTGGAGGGTTCTCTTCTCTTCTCCTTGCCACACACAAGACTCCTCTATGGGGTTCCAATTCTGCCTCTGATACGTACCAGCTGAGCAACCATGATCATCCCAACTTCTGTGGGTCTCAACTTCCTGATCTGTAAAGTGGGGATGATACCCCCATAATATCTATCTCACGGGGTTACAATGAGCACCAAGTGGGATGATGTACCCAAAATGTTTTGTAAACCTTAAAGCATTATGTGAACGTTGGCTATTATTACTGTGATATTAATAAAACTACTAGATTCCCCCTCCTCCCTTAGATTTATGCCAGATCTTAATGAAAAATACTAGTAGAGTTGGGACAAGAAAGGAAACTCCCACTCTCCAATTATAGCTCCTACTACTGATTTTTACAACACAGCTATTTTTTTTTCTTGTGTCCCATCCATCTGTTAAGTTAGTATTCTGATAGAAATTTCACGTCATTTTAAGCCTTGTAAATCAGGAATTAGACAACTTAATATGACCATTGAAAAAACAAACCCATCCATCTATCCATCCATCCATCAACCTCTCTCTTTCTTTTCTTCTTTCATAATTCTATTAAAAACCCATTTATTGTGCACTTACTATGGAGCCTCCTTCCAAACAGCCCTATTTTTGTTGAAAGCATCACCATCCTTCCACTATCCCAGGTTCCTAGTAACTAATCTGGATTCCTCACTTTCCCTTCTCTCTTAGCCCTTATCCCACAACCAGTTGCCAAATCTTGTCAATTTTACCTTTCCAACATCTGTTGCACCCAATTTCTTCTCTGCACTCACATACTCAACTCCCACACTGTAAGCCCTTATTACCTCTCACCTACCTCAAATACCTCCCCATTACATGATTTCATCCTACACATCACTACCAAAGCAACGTTTCTCAGATGCAAATCTGACCATGTGACTTTCCTACTGAACCAACCAACACTGGGGACTTCCTATTGTCTCTATGATTAAAAAATACATAAACTCTTCTGTTTAGCATTTAAAGCCCTTCTCAATCTGGCACCAACCTTATGCCACCTGCACAATTCTTTCCTGTATACCAGCCTGGCTAGCTGGCCCCCTCTCTGTTTCTCCCTCCTCATGCTACATCTCCAATCTCTATGCATTTGTACTGTTGATACACTTGCCTAGAATGTATGTCCCTTCTTATAATCAAGTCAAGGCATTACTCCATGATGTCATTGTTCCTCTTTGAAAACAAAGAATGAACCACCACCACCATCACCACCACCACCACCACCACCACTCCCTTAACTCCCCTTCAGTCTCTCTTTTCCTTGAAGATACAGTTCAGGCACCATCATCTGCATGAAGTCTTGGTTTCTCTTGGTTCCTTCTTAAACTAGTTGCATTTAACTAGTGTGTGTGTGTGTGTGTGTGTGTGTGTGTGTGTATGTATGTATGTATGTGTGCATTAACTTGGTGTTGCATATATCTATATATATTCTTGTTGTCTCCTCCATTAGATTATAAGCCCTTCTGACAGGAGGGATTGTTTCATTCTGTATTTGTATCATCAGAATAAACAGATGCTTAATTGACACTTGTACAGCAAGAGATTACCCAGCACTGTCCTAGGCCCCTGGGGGAAACAATGATAGAAAATGAGTAAGTTTCTGCTCTCTGGGAGTTTATATTCTAAGTTAAATAGAACTGTACAAACTCAGAGTGATAAATTCAACTCAAATTTACCTTCCATACTGTTTTGTCAGTGTCGTCCAGCTTTCATTCATCCATTTCCTCTAGAGCCATGTACACAGTATTTTGGTTAAACTCTTCAACCTCAATTAAATTCTGGAGGAGTGCCTAATAACCCCCATGGTAGGTGATTCAGTGCCTCTGACATCCTGCTGGTCAAACTTAGGAGCCAAGATGACTGACAAATCCATACAGCTACCCTTAATCTTTCTCTTAACCTCTTGTCCTGATCTGTCAACTTCTCAGTACTCATTTTTCCTTGAATGTCCCATTAACACTTTAAACTCAACATGATTAAAACAGAGCTTGCACATTCTTCCAAATTCACTCCTCCTTCAAATTTACAAAATACATACAAAGTAATTTGGTGATGAGGGAGAAAACACTAACACGGGAAGGGGAGACAAAGAGAGGCCACTTGTAAGAAGTGGCTCCCGAGCTTATCACACACTGATGGAAGCCACGAAGTGCCTTTTGCAAACACAGGCCAATGGCAAAAGCTCTGAATAGGTTGCCCAAAAGGATAAAGTTCAATGGAATCATGATATAAAATTTATGTAAGCACGGGTAAAATCAGGTCATCCAAGACAGAAAAAAAGTTCTTCAAACATGTCATAGTAGAATTCTTCTTTCAGGGGTATGTCAGTGGTCAGCTTTTAAAATGACCTATTCTATGACTAAGGCTCCACCAGTCAAGGACATATATTGCTCTGAGTTTCAGAGAGTGAATGCTTATAATTTTTAAGTCAACTCATTCCTAAGAAGATTCAGAAAATTCTCAGGGACTCCAAGAACCATATCTACTCAGTTTTTCCAATAGATCTCTGGATAATTATCATGTTGCCCCAAATGAACCATGACCTTTCCCTTCATTATTAATGAACACAACAGAAAACATTTATTAGAGTGGCATTTTTTTCATTGTTCCATATGTTTTCTTTCAATCTGCCATGTCTGATGGGTGACAGTAAAGCAGGAAAGGTTTCTCCTCCCCTGTGACTTCTTACCACCTGCTTCATCATAATAAACAGATATCAGAGCAACCCATTAAAAAGTCGCATCCACCTAAGCATTCCTCATTTTTTCTAATCCAAATCTGAGCTATTTAATAGAGTTGGTTCAAGCACTGAAGAAATTTAGGACATACAAAATGCTTTGGCTGCTCTTTGAAGAACTATAAGAGGTAAGGAGATAGAAGGAAGGTAAGGGAACGTGGTGAAGTAGATTGAACATGACCTTAGGTGAGCTCTTAATTTTTCTGGGCCTTACTTTCCTAATCCTTAAAATAAAGGGGTGTGCTAAATGTCCTCTGATGTCTTTAAGTAGTAACTGGCCATATATTGGCTAACTAAGAAGAAAATTAATTCCTCTTCTTTCTCCTTTGTTTATTTTGTTATGCAATGAAAATAGGGCACTTCTGTTGCAGTTCAGTTGTTTCACTCATGTCTGATTCTTTGTGACCCCACTAGGGGTTTTCTTGGCAAAGATACTGGAGGGGTTTGCCATTTCCATCTTTAGCTCATTTTAAACAGGAAGAAAATGAGGCCAACAGGGTTAAGTGACTTGCCCAGGGTCACATATCTAGTAAGTGTCTGAGGTCAAATTTGAACTCAAGATGAGTCTTCCTGACTCCAGGCTCAGTGCTCTATCCACTGCAGCGCCACCTACCTGCCCATATAATATAACAGTGTTTTCTTAATTAGTTTCTGACATGCAGGAGTACTTTTATCACTCACTGTGAAAGGAAGAAGATAATTTCACTTGTCAGTTTCTGGTAAATAACTGATCTTCCAAGAAGACTTTCTCAGCTACACAAAGACGTAACAATGACTATGGGGGCTCTTTTATGAAGATTGCACCCCTCCCCTTCAAGTCAAGCAGAGGTACTATATCTCTGCCAACTAATTCAAGGAGAGAAAACTTTCCCTAGAACAAAGCTCTCTGAAATAACATTTCCTTTAAACAAAAAGGCTTCTACTTTCCCGCTAAATGTAAAAGGTCCTACAATGCTACAGAGATCAAGTTTACTCAATTATGTCACTTATCTCTCATCGAGCTAGTATTTACACACTATACATGTGATCTTAACTCTTTATTAACTTTAAAAGGACTGCTACACAGCTGAGGTTTCAGTGTGCCCATTTTGTTCTTAGAACAAATATTACACGTTTAGTAAACTCAATACCGTTGTTTATTTCTTGGAAAGCCATCAAGATTGTGCTTATCTGATTGAGTACTATATTTAATCAAATTAGAAATAGACTTTATAAAGGTATGAGGTTTTTTTTTAAAGCATGAAGAAAATCACCATTTCCCTGATAGTCCACTCAAATGTATAACAAAATATTGCATATTGTTAAGAACACAGATTTATAGCAGATTTATGAGATTTTAGAGGTTAGAGTCCAACTCTTTGATTTTACAGATGAGAAAATGGAGGCTGAGTGGTTAAATGATTTGTCCAGGATGGTATAAGTAGTAAGAGATGTGCATAAATGTGAGAATTAATATTCATCTGTCCTAATCATAGCTCTCAGGGAATCTTATTGCCTGACAATAAATAGCTCTGAGGTGAAGCACACAATCATCCTGTATGATATTTCTTGTTATTACATTTTCTTAAAAGCTTTGCATTTTATTCATGAGATTGCTTTCAGAGGCAGCAATTTGGAATTGAGGGTCCTACATTGAAACCCTGGCTCTCTTATTTATTGTCTGTGTGATCTCGGTCATGTGGTCCCTCTAGACCCAAGTTTTCTCATTTTTTGCACTGAAGGGTTTGGGTGACAGTAGATGACCTCTAGAGTTCCTTTCAGCCCCAAATCCACGATCCTCAGTTACAAAGACTCTTCAGACCACCCTCGTCATTGATCACCAATCTCCAAAGCAATCAAAATATGCCAACAATTTCTATTCTGTAAATAAGTATCTGTGTAGCCTTCAGTCCTTGACTATATTTATGCCATCCCACACAATATTGATTTTGTGGCTTTTCTGCAATGGAGACTTTGGAATGTAGTGAAGTGGTCACAAAGTGAGTTCCCTTTCAATGTTTTCAGTAAGTTCCCTATTCAAATGCCTAATGTGCAAAGCAGATATTGAAAAAATGCTTACTGATGAGAAATGGAACTTTTGGCAACAAGATTTTTTACACGGTCCTCTGACCATTGGGAGCTACAGCAGGCTTGAGCATTGCTCCCTTGATAGCTGCTACCCTGACTTCTCTTAGTCCCAGTTGTGAGACTGTACTCCATAACGGACAGAGTGCTGGACTTGGCATGAGGAAGATGTGGGTTCGAGTTCTATCTTAGACATCAGTTAGCTTTCTGATACCGGGAAATCCTCCTAAGCTGTCCCAAGACTCAGTTTTCTCCTCTTTAAAATGGATACAATCCTATTTGAAGCATTTATTTTACAGAGTTGTTGTCAGCATCAAATAAAATGAATCAATCTACAAGCATTTATCAAGTACCTACTATGTGCTGGCTACTATGTATTAAACACTAGGGATAATAAGAAAGGTAAAAACCTGGTTCCTGCCTTCAGGGAACTCACATTCTAATTGATAATATATGCAAAGCACTTTGCGAACCTTAAAGCACCATGTTAATGTGTATTACTATTGTTAACATTTGTCAGACTTTTGTTTCTCTAGATGGCACTCTGGATCAATATTTATCTAATGCGTGATTTGAATGAAAGCTAAACTTTAACCAGCAACATTTCTTCTTCCCTCTCTTCTTCTTCCCTGTTTTCTCTCTTCTACTGTCTGCCTATTTTAGCAGACAAGCTTCAAAAAATAATTTCAGAGGACCATTTCAGTAGAAACACAGAAGTAATAAGTATTCCAGATTTAGTTCTCTCCGTATTTGGTTTTACACTTAAAGGGGAGCCCCTTCTGCCTTGTTTTGGGAGGATGCCATCTGGGGCTAACTGACTCTCATCACTAGAGCCCCTTCCTACAAATGAGGTCATCGGGTGGTAGCACCTATGGCTGGGGCCTGCCTGTACAAAGGGAAGTGTTCGAGATCACCAAGTCATTTCATACCTTCCACTGAACAGCAGTTGCTTCATGATGAGTTTCAGTCCCTAACAGCCTTAGCTGAGTTCTAGCCAGGGACCGTAGTGAATGTGACCAGGTGGTGAAAAGGCTCCCTATCCTCTTCCCAATCTCCCAAGCTATTTGATCTTTTTTCTCAATTAATTTATACAAGAAGAAGATGAACCTCAGATAACCTCCAAGCAGCTCCATCCTTTCTCCATCTGTTCTTTCTTTAATGATGCTCCTGAGTCTTGAAAAATAACCTGGGGACTCCAGGGCACATCCCCCAAGGTACAGAACAACTGTCAACTTAAATGTCAGTAAGGAGAAATGAAACCAAACACTAAAGCCACACTGATGTGGGGTGCACACCCAGAGAGGAAATCTCCAGCAGGTAGCAGTTCTTGCACAAGCACAAAGAACGAACATGATTGAGAAGCTAAATTACTATTTGGTACCAAAAACATTGAGGAAAAACCACTGGGTAGTGCAAAGGGTGAACCTTGTATAGTGATCCTGATGAGAGCCCAAAGCGCATCAAAGCTATTCATGGAACCTGCAATGCATTCTAATGACTAGGTCTCTTAATGTGTTTTTCTTTTAATAATGTGATTAAAGGTACAATAAGGTGTGTGCATGACAAGAGGTCTGATCATTGTTTTGTGTCATTAGGCTCACAGCAGCCCTCCAAAGAAACTGTAGGCAGAAAGCCAAGGACCTTAATGAATAGCATTTCTTTGAATTACCTCTAGATGAGGAAGGGATAAACTCTGAGCCTGGGAATATTTGATTTTCTTCATACTCCAATTTTGAAGACTTATTGAGCAAGGTAACTGGGCCTTCTGGAACTGTTGTTTGTGAAAGTCTGAATTTTTCAGTTGTCATAAAGCTTTGATGGATAATGGGGGCCAATGCTTTGGGAATTCCTATGACTCTAGGATTCTAAGTTCTATGAAGACAGGGGGGAGGTGATTTATCCCACTGGCACCCATGAAGATGCAAGTTCAAATCCTATTTCTGACCTTCACTACTGCGTGGCCTGGGGGAGGTAAGTTAAGCTAACTGGGCCTCAGTCTTCTCATTTATAAAATAAGGGTGTTGTGTTAGGTGGTGTCTGAGGTCCCTTGCTGCTCCTGCTCAATGATTGATGATCCTACAAGTCTAAGAAGGAGCTTGAAAAGTAGCTTTCGTTTTCCTGAAAGTGCATCTGCATGGCTTCCCAAATTGCTGACAAAGTGTTGGCCAGATGGGAGTCATTTATCAAAATTCATTGTGTGCTGTTTTGGCCCAAAACATTTCCACATAAATTCATCTTGTAAAAAAAGTAAGAAATAAACAAAATCTAATGACATCTATTTATTTATTTATTTGAAAACTGAGATTTTGCCAAATTAGACAGACTAACCTATAAGAGAAAAATCAGTCTAGTAGGGGTACAGTGATGATCTCCTAAGATAATTATCCAATCTACTACCATGACTATAAAATGATATTTACCTTGACTGGGGGAGGAGAAATAGGAATAGGAAGCTAAAAGCGATGCTTCACACAAAACAGGTGGTGATTTCCATATTCTGCTGCTCTCTTCTCGAATGAAAACCCCTCCATTACCTGGCTTATTGATGGTTTCTGTTTGTTCTCATTTCACTTCTTGAATGTGTGACTCATTAAGAGCCCTCCAGCTCAGAGTGAATAAAAACTTGGCAGGGACAAGGGCTAACTATTATGACAGCCAGTGCCTGATGATAAAGCAGAACTGATGTGAATAGCGCAGATGTCACGACCGGAGACTGGAGGCTGAATTAGAGCCAGTTTTCTGAGATCACTTATGTCCAAGACAACCTGGTCTCCTCAGAAATGACCTTGCTGTAAAACTCATGAGAACTATTTAACAATGGGGTCCTTTGAAGGATGATTGTAACGAACACAACAAAAAACATACAGGAGGGGATGTAAGTCTGGGCATATGAAACAATGAAAGGTGGAGCAAAGGAAACCCCCTCGAACTTATATCTGGTTTCCAATATCTTTACACACCTTGCCCCAGATAAAAGTCTCAATGTCAGATCTGCCACACTGTGGGAGCCTGTGATAGGATGCAGGTAATACACACAAAGGTCCCAGTATTTTGTCTTGGGCTTTTTTTGTGTTGATAATTGCCCTCTGCTGGCAAAAGGAAAAATAGCAACTTCCAAGCCAGCCTGATAGTGAAATTCTTCCTAAAATGTTCGCACTTGAGGTCTCTGGATTTTTAAATGTGTAAAGAGTAAAATAGCAGTCAATCACTGTCTCATTCTCTAACAGAAAAAATCCACCTTGTCCTTTACTTGTTCTTGCAATCTTAAAACTTATATTTCTTCTCTTTTCTTCCCCTTCTCCAAAGGTATTTCAATGGAAAAACAACTTTTTTGTTTACTGAAGAAAAACTTTACGTAGTCAGGATAATTCAAGCCCCCTCCCCCAATTCCCTAAGAAAATTAATGTTAAATTAATAATAACACAGCCAGCCTCACTAGAACTTGAGGAGCGACATATTTTAAATCTAGCCCCCCCTCAAATTAGCCAGTTTACAATATAGATTTTTTTATATCCCATTTTTCATACTTTATTTTCTTTCATTCCGGCTTCATTAACTGAAAGCAAGCAGCTAATAGCTTTGAACATCCCCAACAAAACTGACGTCCCTTTCTCCTTCTTTTGGATCATCTTGAAGTAGAGACGTTTCAAAGTGTGAAACATAAATCTGAACCACATGTCCCATCCCAAGAAGTTGTTCAAAGAATGAAGATGCTGGTGCTCTCCTAAAAGAAATCCCTTAAAACTATTTTTAAACAGAGACAAAAACCTCCCAGGCATCAATCATCAGACCCGTCTCCTCCAACTTGTTCAAAGAGTGCATGACCAAGCTATGACCCTTCCTTGAAACATGGTACTTAACACACACAGGGAGAACTGTCTGTGGTGAGCAGCTTTGGGATGGGATTGCCCAGACCTTACTTTAATTATAAGTCAATATATAGCTAGCTAGTCAAAATTAACCATCTTGGTGCATCTGAAAGATAAATCACAAAAGACAGCAAATAGGCATGACATTCGGAGATGCTAGAACTCTGCCTTTCCCTTCCTACAAATACTTTTCCAAATTCCCCTTCCAGAAGGCATCCTATTCCCACCATGCTGGCTGGCTGAGAAACTGTATCCTTTCAGCAGGAAAATCCCATTGGTTACCTGACAAACTTCATACAGTAATTTGTATCGCTCTTCTGGCTTCTGCAGGCTGCACAAACTGCATCCCATGTTTAGAGGATCGACAAGGAGCAGGCAACTTCCCTCTTCACCAGCTCCCACAGAGGCAGCCCCAGTTACTTAGCACACATGGACAAGATATCCTCTGGAACGCCCAGGTGAGTCAGCCGAGCAGCTCACGCTGGCTTGCACTGAGGCTGGGGAAGCTACTACCTCTTTTTCCTTAACGCTTTCTTCCTTCCCTCCTCCTCCCTCCTTCCCTCAGAGTCCACAACACTCCCTCTACCGCTGTAGTAAGGCTGCTGGATTGTGGTCCAATGCACACCCTATATACTGCTGCTCATGCATATTAATCAGACCTCATTGACTATTCATAACAGACAATGATACAGAAGCTCTAACTGTCGACTATGACAGTTGAAATTTCTCTAATTAACAAGCAAGCGCTCCAGGAGCAGGGCGCACGCCATCAAAGCCACTAACAATTTTGTAAACCATTTTCTGGCAATTACAAATAAATGACTACATTTTCACGCAGTCCCCTAGGATGATTCCTAACACGATGCTAAATAGAAATACATCTTTAAAATATATCGTTAAAAAAAGTCTGGTGATATAAAATGTATTTAACACTGTAGATTACTGTGTCACATAAACTGGTTTTATGGAAATGAACTCTTCTTGGGAAGAACACAAGTGACAGGTTTTTTTTTTTTTTTTTTAAACAAAGCTACACAAACACCATTTTACATGCAAATAAAATTATTATTTCCTTAATTGAGAAATGCATTTTCCTCCTGTTAGTTAGAAATTCATAATAACCAAGGGCTTTGGCATTGTTTAGTTTCCTTAGAAAAAAAAGAATATTGAGAAAAAGGGGTACAAGAAAGTGATTATTAAGTATGCCTCCATCTCAAAAGGATGCAAAGTTATTTATTATAGATCTGTCAAGCTAACTGGAAATAATTGAAGCTGTCAGCTGTGTGTGATTTTTTTCCCCCTTTAGATTTATGGAAACTGTGAATTCTTAAGGGTTCATCTCATTAGGCTAATTGGCCCAATAAATTTGTATTAGATACCCTCTACTTGAACTGATGAGCATCCAAATACCTCTTTCCTTTTAAAAACTGACTCTCTAAGCTCAGCTGTGACCACTGATCTCATCTTTCACTGTGTTGTGTTTGAGGAAGATAGGAAGTTCTGATACAATGCAATCCAAACAAATCCGGAGAAGTTGTGGCCTGAGGTGTCTTGCTCTATAAGGATGTGTCCACTCTGTCTCCTTTGGACACTATTTCTTTTGAGTAAGGTTAATGGCCTAATTTACTCAAACTTTGATTATTTAGAATTTACCTTGCTACTTGAAGGTCATCTGGGTATTTCTTAATTAAAGTGATTTATATTTAAAATTCTCCCAATTAATTCCATAGTCTTTCATCTAGTAAAGGTTTAACTGTCTTTGAAGGAGACTCCTATTTCCCTTAGGGAGGCATCAAGGAGGTCAAATAATAATGCCACATTTCCCTGGGGGAGCTCCAAGGACAGTACAGATATTATTAAACAAGTCTTTACAAAATTCTTAAGAGGTTCTGAACTAGCAGGTGTGACTAGTCCCATCTGACTGACACAGAAAATGAGGCCAAAGACACTGGCTTAATAAACTCCATTATAATCCTAGAATTCCTTGAGTTTTTCTAGAAACACACAATTTTTCCAATTCTGCAAGAGAAGGGAGAGAAATGCAGGCATTTGAAGGGATTGTAACAGATCACAGTGGGCACTTATTTTCTGCCCATGGTGCCAAAGCCCTCTGTGTGAGCCCGGGCACTGTCTGCCACCTTGTGTCCCTGTTGGAGTAAGCGAAATACGAAGGCAGAATGCTTCTCTTTTTTTATGCCTGTGAATTCATTTGCAGATTTTACAGCGTTCATGAGGTCTCAATCCCAGATTAAATGTGTCCTTTTTTGTAGTTTTTCAAAAGCCGGTTTCATTTCATCATCCATCCTTTCCTTCCCTCTGCTCCTTCCCCTGCCACTCTCTGCTGCCCCGCCCCACTGTCTGGCTAAATTTTCACAGTATCCTTACTGAGCATCTGCCTAATGTAAGCTCCTACAGGGCAGGAATTGTTTGGAGTTTTTGCCTTTTTAAAAAAAAATTCCAGAGTTTAGCAAACAGTAGGAGCTTAGTGGCTCCAGTCTATGTTCTAGGCTTCTAATATATGATGCCCTTCTACGTTCTAGAGTTTATTCAGTCTGGTGTTCATCCTGCTGATACTCTGAAACTCCCATATAGCATGCCCATCTTTCATCTCTGTGCCTTTGCACAAGCCATGCTTGGAATGCACTCCCCTCTTGACCCCTGACCTTTAGAGTCCCTAGCTTGGATTCTCTCTCTTTCTCTCTCTCTCACACACACACCCCTCTTTTCTTCTCTCTCCCTTACTCTTTCCTATTTCTCTTTCCCTTCTCCATCTCTCTCTTTTTCTTCCCTTACCCTCTCTTCCTCTCTCCTTCTCTCTCCTCCTCTCTCCCCATCACCCACTTTCCACTCTCCCCTTCTCCTCTCCATCCCTTTCTTCCCCTCTTCCTCTCTCCATCTCTCTCCTCCTCCTCCCTTTCCCCTCTCTCCATTTCTTTCTTCCCTTCTCCCCTCTTCCTCTTTCCATCTCTGTCCTCCTTCTCTCTTTCTCCCCCTTCTCCCCTGTCTCCTCTTCCTCTTTCCATCTCTCTCCTCATTTTCTCTCTCGTCTCCTCTCTTTTTCTCCCACCTTCTCTCTCTCAATCTTCCTCCCTCCTTCCCCCTCCCCTTGACTGACTTGCTCACCTTGGCTGGACATGCAGCTGCCACTCACATGTCCAATCCCAATGCTATGGAAGCTTTAACTTGGTCCATTTTTCCAGCCTGGGCTGGTTTGTTCCTCCTTGGGAAGCTCTCAGAGAGTCACTGTCCATATTTATGGAGACACCCAAGTGGTTTTTCTTACAGTTTAGAACACACAGTTTTCAATGATCCACCAGCTTCAGTCTACTCCAGCAGAAGGGATTACAGGCATGTGCCAACACTCCTCACCTAGTTTCTTTCAAAGCTCAGCATACACACAATTTCCAATATGAAATCTTTCTTGATCTCCCCTGATGCCTCTCCACCCCTGAAGTAACCTTGTGTGTATTTTGCACACACTGTATATATGTTGTTTTCTAGGATAGACTTTGAGGGCAGGGACCAATTAATTTCTGTGTTTGTATCCTTAGTGCCTAGCACAGAGCCTGGCCCTAAAAAAGTGCTTGTTTTTTTAACTGGTAACCAAGTTTATTGATATAATTTGTTTTTACATTACGTTCATTTTCAAATATAGCTCCCTTGCCTCCTTTATCCAGGGGGTCATACCTTGTAATAAAACAGAATGCTTGGTGATTGATTAATAAATGTTTTTTGGATTGGATCTGTTCTTTAATATAGTGTACTCTCCTAATGAATTCAGAAAATGATTCTGGTTATAGAATTTCAATTAGCACACAAGGTTTAAGGTGTATGGCATGGGCTAGTATGAGGTATGCCTTATTTAGTAAAATACATTGGGGGGTTCAATTACCCCAGTCAAAGTGTCTCTGTTAAGGGCAAAAGGGGACCACTGTCCGGCAGGAAGTCACTTGTAACAGATAGAGCTATTTCTGAGATAACAGCCATCCTAGTGAAATGAAAAACAACTAGCCTTGAAAAAGGCTTACATTGTATTTAACAAGGAGTTCAACGTTTGTTTTCCCTAGGAAGTAATCGAATACCGTCATCATTGGAAAGTGTTTCCAAATGTATGTGGTGCTCTGGATGATCAAACAGACAGCATCCCTCTCTGCTTTCACAGGGCTTACGGAAACAATAAAAAGCAAAACAAAAAACCCCAGAAAGTAGAGATGCTGAGAAACTCATCAGAAGCCACGTGTTTGCTGAACGGCATCAAGTATAGGTGTGGCAAGGACAAAAAACCGAGTATAGAGGACACAGAGGCAGTAAATAGGATGCTGGACTTGGAAAACCCAAGTTAAAATTTGGAGTCTGAGGTGGGCTGTGGGACTGCAGGCGGGTCACAATCTTTCTGAACTTCAGGCAACTCTGGAAGATAAGTTAGCAATCTGTATCAATGGAGGGAGTTCCCACATCAACAAAATCACAGATCCCTGATTTATGGATATGCAAATGAAGGGTGAAGTGATCCTTATCAGGGGAAGCCTTCAGGATTTGTGATTTGAAAGTGCAAACACTACTAGGGATGGTTGTTTTTTTTTTTTAAATGATAAAAATAAGACCTGGCTTATGTAGATTCAAGGTTTTTCTAAATGCTTTGCCTATATAATTTCACTTGATTTTTCTGTACAACTTTGTGAGGTAGGAGATTTTTAAATTTCCTCCCTCCCTGCCCACTTTCCAGATGAAAAAAATGGAATCTTGGAAAGCTTCCTCACCTATAAACATAGAGACCGAATTCGAACCCACCATGCCACACTGCCTGCCCCTAGCACAGGGACATACCTGGCTATAGGTTCCTTTACTCACTGAGTAAAGAATGCAATAGATTTTGTTGACTATGGAAACAGCATCCTTTATTACCTGTTTTGCTGTTTTGCATACTCTTTCACACGACTCATTACATCGCTCCACTCTGCTTGTGTGGATTGCCGTGAAAAGGCTCATAAGATATTAGAGATGGTGAAAGATGCTAGGTCCATTAATCCTTGCCAATACAGGAAAGATGAGAAGAGCACAGAGGAACTCAGGAGCAGAGATCTCCTTCAATTGACATTGCATGCCTCAGACGGCACAAGACCACAGGACCTAACTCTCATGGAGGGGCTCAGTTTGGCACACTGGCTGGAAGGAGAGGGGGGCCATCACTCCATGTATCCTTACATGTTCAGACCCTTCTATGGGGGGGGGTATTATCTCTGACAACCTTTTTATACTCTTATTGCCATCACTGTTATTGTTAGTAATAATGACAGTAGATAACCTGGGGAAAAAGCACCGGGAGTGCTGTTGGCATGAGTTAGAGGAACAACCTTCCTCACCCGTCACAAAGAACCCAGATACAATTTATTGAGGATAATGTTTTAATAACATAGTGTTTTTAATAACCCACATCTCGGACAAGGTGACTTTTCCACAGTCAGTTAACAGTATTTATGTAATAGCCACTGGGTCCTGAAGACTACACAAGGGACTTTAAGCAAGGAAGGATGAGGGAGCAGATTGCAGCAGAAAACAACATTAACACAGTAAACACACAAAAAAAGCCTTCAACAGTGTCAGCACAAAAAATGACCAGTGGCTTTAAAAAGGTAATAGTCACTTTGAGTCACTGAATGGCTCTCCAAGCTCAAGATGGATGCACAGGAATCATCCCTTGAAAAATCAGAAGCTTCCTGTGTTCATTTGTGCACTTTCTGTACAATAGGGCATATCAGAATCCAGCCCAGACCTGAAAGAGCCCAGAGAACCTCTGCTTGATGAGCAGAATTATTAACTGGCGGTTTCTATCTGATGTAATTGTGAGAGAAGACATGTATGAGAGACTGTAAAGAAACCAAGTAGGTGGCGAGCTGATGGAAAGTTGGTGGTCTGGCTATCACCTCTGTCGTGCAAACAGTACAAAGGAATAGTTTTATCACCAATTTTCAAACTGTGCTCAGCAGACATTGAAAAAGATATCTGATATAATATAACAAACACCGTGACCAATAATTAAATGCACTGGAATATCAGCATCTTCCCTTTACAATCCTTCCAATAAGCCAGTCAGTCCTATGTACTCCAAGCAGGCATTTATGTGTATCTATCTATGTACAAGCCACTGTGCTTAGGCCCTGAAATACAGACACAAAATGGAAAACGGTTCCTACCCTCAAGGAGAATATGGTCTTCTGGGCGGAGGTACTACAACACTTAAACAATTAATGAGATGAGGGATGGAATACTCAGGGGTTCAGAAAAGGCTTCGTTTAGGATGTGGCACAGAAGGGGAGTCTTGAAGGAAGTTAGGGATTCTGGGAGGTAGAGGTCAGAATGGAGGACTTTCTGGACACGGAGGAGACAGCATGGCTAGAAACAATGGGATGTTTCAAATGGACTTAATCTCTCAGGCTCTGTCCTAAAGGGAATTAATTAAAATCATCCTTCTCTGGCACTGGGATTGTAGAGGTATAGGTGAGTATAGGAAGATCAGTGTAAAATCATCATGACTGCCATGTCCACCATGCCTGGAATGGCCTCCCTTCTCATTTCTGTCTTCTAGAATCCCAAGTTTTCTTTAAAAGGTCACCTCAAGCACCATCTCCTACATGAAGTCTTTTCTAATCCCCATATCAGCTAGTGTCATCTGCACTTCCGCAAAATTTCCTTATATTTATTTTATTGATAGGCAGGGATGTTTGTATTATCTCCTAGACTATACCCCCCCACCCCCCACCCCCACCCCAGGTAGGGATTATTTCACTTCTGTCTTTGTATCCATAGCACCTAAAATGATGCCTGAAGGTAGGAGGTATTCGATAAATGCTGGGTGATTAATTCATTGATTGATTAAAGTCCTCAGCACTTAGAAGTGTCCACTGAGCCTCTTTAAGAAGACTACATAATATCTTTCCCATAGGCAATGTTTAATAAATACTTCCCGAGTAAAACAATCAGTTTGTGGAACAAAAGGCTAAATGGTTTAACACATCAACGTCATGAAAATTTGAATTCTTCCCACACATTGATCTTTTGTGCCCATGATATCTGACTAGTTTGGGAAAATATCCAATCAGCCTCACATCAATGTATGTTTCTCTGTTAAAAGTTACTGATGCAACACAGGTCCCATTTGAACAGTGCAAGAGCAATGAACAATGCTCTAGTTTTTTCAGCCCACAAACAGAAACTCCTGGGCTCCAGGCACATCTAATCTATCAGAGACTAGTTCTAATGATCAAGTCTGTAGATTTTGCCTAACAAGTAAAACTGAAGAGCGACAAGGGAAGGAATTTGATAAAGAAAGGAAAAAGAGAGCCTGACGGTACTTGGGAAGAAAAAGAATGGGATTTGTAGCAATTATGTATCCTTTAAAACCTTGAATGATTCAGATGGTTGAGGGGACCTAAAGCTAGAAGGAACCTTGGAGGCCAGCTAGACCAATCTCTTGCCTTTCATTTTATAGATGTGGAAACTGAGGTTGACTGAGGGTAAGTGATTTTCTCAGAGTCACAGAGGTGGTGTGTGGTAGTGGTAGCGACAGAGCCATGCTAACCATCGATGAAAATAAGAGAGGCCACACCAGTGACCAGCTGTAGCCCCCTGCCGTCAGAGTACACATTGCAGATTTCAAAGTCTACTCTGCTCCTTATTGCTAGAGCAGGTTAAAAGAGACCAAGGATTCCAAACCAGTGGTTCATGACTTATTTTAAAAAATATTTTGATAATTGCATTTTATTGCAATCGGTTTCCTTTGTAATCCCATGTGTTTGGTTTCCTTAAGAAAGGGTCCACGAGACACTGCCAGAGGAGCCATTACACAAGCCCTTGGATTAGATGATCCCTAAGGGAGCTAGCTTCCAGCTCTAAATTTGCTCTGTGTAATGTGCTATGCTATACTTTTGATCAGAAAACAAACTGTGGTGTACACAGGGAAGTACATGACATGACATATTTGCCCTCATTCCATTTGGTAAGAGAAAACACAAGCAGATTGAAGTTGAATACTAGCAGACTTAAATAAATGACTTAAGCCACTGCCCAAGAAATATCACAACAACTGATGGCTAAGCATCATGAACACAGAGTATGCAGTATGTTACAGTAATCTGGGAAGTCTTCTTGGAAGCGGTGGCTTAGTCACGAAGAATGGGTAGGATTTTGAAAGGTAGAGAGGAGAAGGTTTTCTAGACAGAGGGATGGTGTGAATAAAGGCAAGATGTTGAAATGTATCAAGGATGTGTGGGGGCCACTGATTTGACTCATTTGTTTAGTGTGCAAAATACATATCAAACCATAGATTTAGAGCTAGACGGGATATTAGTAGCCACAGAGTTTGACCCTGTCATTTTACAGATGAGGAAACTGAGACATTGACGTATTAAGGGACTTGACCAAGATCATACAGTTAGTGTCTGATATCGGATTTGAAACCAGGTTTCCTGACTCCCAAATCCTGTATCAATCTACTAGGTCATGATGCTACAGAAGGTAGGAGATACGACTGGGAAGTCTGATTGGGGGCTAGATGATGCTAGGCCAGGGAGATTAGACTTCAAGTCACAAGTAACAGGGAGCTATCAAAAGACTTTGAGCATAAGAGAAACTGGCTAAATTATTTTCCCTATCCATTTCCTCTGTTCACCTGGGGATAAAGTTCACCAACTCTGTCTCTCCCAATGAGCTCATTTCAGGAGGGGGTGTGAGAAACAGACTCCCCACACATTTTCCACAGCAGTATGCCTCACCCTGAAAAGCTGGGGGCCAGGCCTTAGGGGAGAAGTGTTACAGAGGTGGTTCTGTACTGAGGCAGGCAGGAATAGGTATCAGTACAAAAACAGATGAAGAAAGTAGGTCCTGATTCTGTTTACATTTCCAGTCTAGACATAGAGTATGAACATATTCTGTGGATGTGGGACAGTTTGACTAGATTGAAAGGTAGGTTAGGGAGCAGACAGTGGAAAAATGAGGGTGAGACTATATTATGGAGGGACTTAGCAGAGTTGTTTACATAGGAAAGGCAGAGCCACGTGGAATGACCAGTGGAAGAGTTATCTGAAGTCTATCCTGTTAGAACATAAGCTCCTTGAAAGTACGGATTTTTTCCTTTCTTTTTTAGCATGGTGTTTGGAACTAGTACAGTAGATGGTGCATTGGGCTTGGAGGCAGGAAGACGAGTTCAAATCATTCTTCAGTCAGTCACTTGCTGGGCAACCCTGGGAAAGTCATTAATCTCTCCACTATCCGTATCTGTGATATATGGTTAATAATAGTACCACTTCATAGGACTGTTGTAAGGATCATATAAAATAACACATGCCAAGTGCTTTAGAAGCATAAAGTGCTAGATAGACAAACAGAGTATTTATTAAGCATTTACTGTGTACCAGGTACTGTGTTAAGTGCCGCTGAAAACAAAACATAAAGCAGAGCTGGAAGGGGACCGGGAAGGGGAAGAGGGGTCCTACTGGGACAAGGCAGTGCTTGAGAACGTAGAGCACACCAAACAGTGAGCTTGAAGTGAGGTGAGTACTGTGGTCATGGATGCTCAAGACATGGTGATTCCAGGCAAAGTCTCACCAGTGAAGAAGTAGGCATCAACACTAACTACCAATATTTTTATCAACTGACTAACCCTCTCAATGCCCTCAGAATCCTTTTCTATAAAATGAGGGATTAACATGAATTTTTTGGACATGGGCAGCATGGAAATTTGTCCTGCATAAATACACACACACACACACACACACACACACACACGGTATACTTTGTTGTTCTTTTTTTTTATTTGAGGGGACAGGAGGAAGAGAAAATGGTTGAAAAAAAGAAAATGCAATGGAAAAACAAATAAAAGATAAAAAGGAGTTAGACTAAAAGCTGACTGGAGCTCTAATAATCTATGAATTTCAAGGCCATGGTGGGAAACAAGGTTTCTGAGTATGAGATGCAGAATAACATATTGTGGGAAAAGCAGTGGCATAGGAATCAGCGGACCTAGGTCAAAATTCTCCTTAGGATGTTTACTACTAGTGTGACGTTGGGCAAGTCACTTCAGTTCCTTGTTGCTTACTTTCCTCATTTATAAAATGAAGGAGTTTCATGAGATGACCTTGTTAGATATCTGATCCTGTGAAGAAAGTACAGGTCAAGGAAAAATTTTGTGCCAGGGGAGTGTCGGATGGATTAGAGGAGAAGACCTTGAGTCAGGAGCACTAACGATGTGGATGTTGAAGTAGTCCGAGTGTGAGATAATAGGGACTAGCATGAAGAGAAAGGAAGGAAATAAATTTAGACTGTCATCATCCAAAAGCAGTCAAAATTTGCTATCCATGGAATATTTGTAATTTAGGGGAGACAATTTAATCTGGAAAACATGACTAACATTTTCTAAACTAGTCACTCTTTAGATTCTAATAACCTAGACCCAACATCTAATTAGCCTCCTTTCGGCACTGTGCTGTACACTGTTGAGAGAGTATGCATCTGAGACAAGTTGTAGACCAGGAGAATCTTAGGCTAGTTGCGGATAGCTAGGGCCATAAGAGGATGCTAGTTCAGTATTTTAAAATCTCTCACAGGATAAGCAAGTGATTCAGGGACGAAGAGGAAGAGTTATGAAAAAAAAACACCCCCCTCCCATTGCAAAATGAAGCTTCCTAATTCATTTATATCTCGAAGGTACATGTGCTATAAAATCTGAAATTACTTAGCAAATTTACACCCTAGATTTACTTTCTATACAAAATAGCACTTTGGAGAACACATAACCAAACGGTAAGCACCACGACCAATGGTTAGTTTCAAGGAAAAAAAATGTTTCTGCAAATGATCATACTAACTTTTTTTTCAACATTCTCCGGGAAAGCCTAATGTTCGATTGAGTGTACTACAAACCTGTGAGAGGACTGACAGGGTACTTAATCTTTAAAACTGATAGACACATGTCCACAAACTAATAAAGTTCGCTCTAATATAAATGGGCAAGCAAAACACTAGATCACAAGCTACACTGAGACTGGGACTCTGGTACTATGGCCATAACCTCAGGACATGGAAAACTGAAATGATTTAGAATGGTCCCTCTGATAGGATAGATCAAATTATTAGTGGTCTTGCTGAAGTAAAACTGTAATATAGGAAAGACATCAAGGTGTAAAATCCATTTATTGTGTCCAAACATTTCTGTAACTCGATCCCAGCATCTTGAAAGTGAACTACTCAAAAGGATTGGCAAGACTGTATTCTGGCATACGAGGCTATAAGTGGCTAAGCAGGAAAGGAGAAAACATCCACAATTTACTGAATGATTGAAATAGAAGTGAAAAGAGTTCAATGTGTACATTCAGAGGCATTTACAACTTCCTTCCTTCCTTATTCTTTCTTCCTCTCTCCTCCTCCCTATCCTTCCTTCCTTTCTTCCTTCTCCATTTTCATTACCAAGTTGTCATTTCTTACATTAAGACTGGTAATACAGTGAATGTAGAAGAAAGTGATTTGGATTTGGAGATTTGTTTAAAGCCATTCTCTGACATTTTACTAGTTGTGAGACTATGAGCAAGTCACTTAATTTATGTGTGCCTCTGTTTTCTCTCCAGTAAATCAGGAAGTAACACTCCTAGTACCCATAGCACAGGCTTGTTTTAAGGTTCCAATGAGATGATGCAAGCAAAATGTTTTGGGAAACAAAGTATTATATAAAAGTCACCTATTGATATGTATTTTTGGAAAATTACTTCCATGAGCTCTCTCTTTTCCCCCTTCTAGTGTCTCAGTCTAGATAAATGCCAGCATCCAGTCCTTAAGGGCTCCTGGTTGGCAGTGTGCTAGATCAAGTAAAGATACAGGGCTGACTGGGTCCGCCGGGAACCCATGCTGTCTAAATGTCATTATTCTTCCACAACCTTGTTGACTACTGACTATAATCCTCACAATCGCTCTTCTAGATCTATCTCATTTTTCTGACGCCATCACCTCCCTCTTGTCCCCTCCAAGAGAAGAGGCCGTCTGATAGATGTGGCTGCTTCCCATTCCCTACCCCATATGTCATCCATCCCTTTATCCATCATCCCTCTTCTATGACCTGGCACCAAGTTGACCCTGATCCTTTCCAAGGCTAACACCTCTAACTTGATGTCATCTTCAAGCCTGCAACAACTTGATCCACCAGTTTTGCACTTTGTTCTCCATATCTTCAATATGCTATCCATTTCTCCGGCTCCTTCCTTTCAGAACATAAAAGCACCCATATCTCACTTGTCTGAGGCTTGGTGGTAGCCAGGGCTACCTGGGCAAAGCACATAAACAGTAATAGGAAGGATCAAATGAAATGTGTATAGAATGCTTTATACACTGGAAGGTGTCATAAAAATATAAGGGCTTACTTTATTAGTATTTATTTATTAAATTTAAAATAACTAAACTAATTAATGAAAATTTATTTATTCCCCACAGCAGAGGGCACAGTGCCTTGCACAAAGTAGTTGATCAATAAATATCTACTAAATTAATATTTTTAACAATTTCATTGGTAAATCAACAGGGTCAGGGACTGAATCTGCAATTTTACTGGTCTCTAGAACTGCTACAGGAGGAAAATTCCCTCTACAAATAAAGATTGACACCTATTCTGTAACTTACTATCTTAGAGAGCTACCCCCAAACTCTGAAGGGTTAAGTGATTCGTTCAAAGTAAGATTGCTAGCATGTATCAAGGATGAGACTCAAACTGGGGTCTTCCTGATTCATTAAAATCAATATTAGTATCTATCTAAAAGGCTTCACATTATTGGTTAGAAAAAATATCTTCTAGAATAAAACAATATGATGCACTGCCCACAACTAAGAGTTTTGTGACCTTTGCAATCAAGCAAGCAGTATTTGTTAAATGTCCAGGTGGTAATGATACAAAGACAAAAAAATGAAGCCATCTACACTCACGGGAAGCTCACATTCTATTAGGTAGATGACAGGTACATCCAATATATTCTTGACTTTGTAATTAGTGAGCTATGTGAGCCTGTGTATGTGATTTCTTTCTTCCTAGGTCTTAATTTTGTCTCTTGTAAGATGAGTTTAACTCTCCTATCCTTACATTGCCATCTATCTCTGAAATAGTTATTTCCTCAAATAATACTGTGCCCATTTTTAAATTAAAAGAGAATACTACACATTTCTTATGATAATAAAGAGATAGAAACAAAATGTATGCCCATCATACTGTAGTACACGAATGTAATGGAATATTAGTGTGTCAGAAGAATGAGGAAATCAGAGGAAAATTAGAAGGTTTTCGATGAAATGATGCAAAAACAAGGAAAGGAGAACTGGAAATAGTAAAATGTGGAATGACTACAAGGATGTCACTGGAAGGGGGAAAAAAGTGAGTTAGTGGAAGGAAGACAGGTTCTACAGTCAAATGAACTGGATTCATATCCCACCTCTGAAAGTTATATAAGTCTCAGAGCCTCAGTTACTTCACACATAAAGCAAAGGGAAGATCAAACCAGATGGCCTCTGTGGTCCTTTTCAGCTCTATATCTGCAACCCTGTGAATGCTGTGTAATTATGACAAAACTTGGCTGCAGAGAAGAAAATATACTTTTCCCCCTTCTCTTCAAAGGTGGGGGACTGTGGATATGGAACACTAGATATTAATTAAATTAACCACTGGTTAATTTTGCTGACCTATTTTTTTTTCTATTTTTCAATGTTACAAAGGACGTTTTCCTGGATATTGATAAGGGGGAGAGATATATCAGGAAATTCAAGTGATGTAAAAAACCGATTATATCTATAATAATTTAAAATTGATAAAAAAGAGAAGGAAAATGAAAGAGATGCTAGAAGTCAAAATGTTTCCAGTACCATATTACGAATAATAATCTAGCTCTATATGCCTAATGGGGCAGGCCAGATGGTGCAGTAGATAGAACGCTGGGCCCGAGTCAGGAAGACTTAGCTTCCTGAGTTCAAATCTGGCCTTAGATACTTAATTGCTCTGTGACTCTGAGCAAGTCACTTCTCCTGTTTGCCTCAGTTTCCTCCTCTGTAAAATGAGCTGGAGAAGGAAATGGCAAACCACTCTAGTATCTTCTCAAGAAAACCCCAAATGGAGTCACAAAGAGTCAGATGTGACTGAATAAAATATGCCTAATATTTACTGACTACTCACCCCAATGTTATACACAATGAGAGATATTCCCTTGGTGCAGCATGAAGCTGCCTGTATGAAGAAGGAAACATCTATTCTTGTTTCCTCATTGACACCAAGCAGAAATAACCAAGTTGTGTTTAGCAGCATCATGGTATGGCAGCAACACACCATGGGCCAATTAGAGCAAGGTGAGAGAAACTGTAAGAATTACCTCAAGGAACTTACTGTCACTATGTGAAGCACACTCCAGATATCTAAAACATATTTGTAGTGGATTCTCAGTCCCTAGAATAGGCCCCAGAGGAATGATTCCTTGTTTGACTTCAAAACTTTTGTAGCAATGACTTTTCTTATTATGTTGGAAATCACCAAATTCCAGAATCCTCAGAGGACCTTCTAACTGAAAGGGACCTCAATAAGTCATCTAGTACAATCCGTATTTAAAAGGACTTGCTCGCCTAACACACCTGATGAGTGTTCATCCTGCGTCTGTCTGAAGACCCCAATGACCTCCTAAAAAAGCTCCTTTTACTTCTGGACAATTCTAATGGCCACTTCTGGATATCAAGTCAATTCTGGGTCTTTTATGTCTTCCCTAGCGTTTACCTCTAGGACCAGGAGAATTTGGGAGCTAAAGGAGAGATAGGGAATGCTTTGAGCATGCTCTATCCTAGCCAATTATCCACAACCACATTTGTAGACACAGAAGAAGGCAATGATTATATTTTTTGAGGTTTCCCTCTGCAAAAATTGAAATTTATTTCTGTTCCCTGATGTTACTAAATCACTCAAGCCAGTTGAGAAAAAGTATCTGAGTGATCCCAACCACAGAGATATCTATGCCAGACATTCTTAAAGCCTAACCTTCTAGGCAATGCACAAAATCCAAAAGGTGGAGGACCATGGAAAAACTGATAATAGATTCACACATGATTTACAAAAGCCAAGAAAGGGCACCTTCATATTTAGAAGCAATTACCATGACTATGAATAACCCAGTTTTCAGCGCTATTAAAAATCTTTTCTTTATAGCTGAAATGTGGTCTTTAGTGTGGTAGGTACCATCAAGCTGATTTTCATGGGCCTTTGCACCCTGACTCTTCAACATTTCTTTTTGAATTTCATTTTAACTCAGGTTTTAGCAGAACAGGGGAAAAGAACCACGGATAATTAAAGCTTAAAATATTCTCATTTCATGGTGCGACTAACAAGTGAAACTACAAGTAATGATGTAATCTAACTTGTCAAAAAGGAAAATGAAAAGGGGAGACAGAAGGCAGGACAGAGCCTTGGGACCTGAAGTGCCATGTCATCTTCTAATTAACTAACTGATCCTTTAAACTGTCAAACTCAGCAGGCAACTCCATGGCCTAGTGCCTGATTAATATTCATAGTTCGGCATTGGAAGCTATCTATGATTTTGGTCCCAATGGTTATAGTTAAACATTTGCCTTTTTTAAAAAAATCCCCAAATTTGCCCGCCTAACCAAAGTCTCAACAGCTCTACATTCATAAGGAAATGAGGGCAGGCCACCCTGAATTCTATAATCCACTACTGGAGAAAATTCTCTGTGGATGCATATTGATTTCTGAATTATGATTAGGACTTGTATATTGAAAAAATAATTATTTTGCCCCGTTCTACAAGCTGCCACATTATTAATCACACTCAGGGCTCTTGTTAAATACAACAACGGAGCATGTAAAATTACATGACATTCAGTAACATAATCAAGTTTTTCATTTTAAACAAAAATGATTGAATGTGTAATTTAATCGAAGGAGGCCAGAATGGATAATTTCCATCATAACAGGCCATCTAGATCCATTTCTGTAAAAAAAAAATAGTTTGGTCTAGAAAAGAACATTTACCTTAAGAATAAATAAAGGCCTGCCTTATATGGGATTCTTCTCACTAAACCAGTTGGCCTGGTGTGTCAGAGAGTTTCTGATTCCTGACTGCAATTTTTTTTTTTTGTGGGAAAGACAACTGGCTAAGAAAGAAACCAAAAACTGCCATCCTAGATGAATGGTTCCAAGGAGCCCAGTTCCTACACAACAACTTACAGAAGAAGCCCAGGTGTTGCTTCTGCATACACAATTCAAAGATCTTAGGTTCATAGAATGGTGGGATGGAAACAACTGGTAAACTTGTTTCTTTCTTTTCTTTTCTTTTTTTTAAATCTAGTAAGTGTATTTCAGCATAATTGGTTTCCTTGGAAATCTTACACAGTATGTTATATCAATTTAAAAACGTTATTCTGAGATGAGATCCATAGGCTTCCCCAGACCGTGAAAGGAGTTCAGAAAACAAAGTTTAAGGATTCTTGCTTCCTTTTTATTAAGAAAGGCCTCCAAAGACAGCATTCTCAAAAAAGGCTTCATTCCCCATTTCCAGGTTCAGAAGCATTTATTCATGGACAAGAAAATTTTCCCACTATGTAATGTAGGTTCTTCATGCTGTACAATCTATCCAAAATTCCTTATTCTGTCTTTGATGGAGACAGAAACTGTCTTTTATAATACCTTCTATATTTCAATACATCTTTACCACGCAGTACTTAACAAATATCATTAGGGACTTATTCCACTTATTACTAGGTGATAAAGACTTATATGCTCAAATGGGCATATTTATATGGGCACACAGATACAGCTCACACTCACACAGCTGGAGCCAAGCTCATCTCTAAGTTTCTGAGTTGTCATCCACCTCCCCACTCCTCCCTACAATCTCCCCACTGTGTGTATGAGGAGAGGCTATATGTGCAATTAGAAAAAAAAAGATATTTGAGCTATGTAGGTGATGCTTCAATGGCAGAAGATTTCACTGTCTGTCGTTTTTTAGTTCTGATTCTGGCTGGATTTCACTGCTCAAACCTATTGCATATTTTCTGCTAACTGCAAGAATGAATAGGATGGAAGTCATCAGACAGCCTGAAGACTGGGTCACTCCCCATCTGGTCCAGATAAAAACTGATGAGCAAAAGATGAGAGGCTTACTGTTGAGAATCATGAAGGGTCTTTATCTTTGTGCTACATCTTTATACCTTCAATTTAGCAAACCAGAACTTGGTCGGAACTAGTGCACTGAACTCTTTAGGAAAATTAGGGCACATTTCTCCCCTGACATGTAATTATTTCTATGCTAATTCTCCAAATTTGTATTACATCTTCTAGAATGAAGCAACAGCACCCTCCCAACACAGCACATGCACAAATCTACAAGGCTGCACATTTCCACACATCTTTTTATCCGAAAACATACTAGGGGAACCTACCGTCACTGGTGTTCCTGACCTGTCAAGTCAAAGCTGAGAGCAAATACAAGGATGGGGCAATTCTTGGCAGCTCACGTCCAGAGACAATGGTGGCAGACTGGGTGCTAAATGAAAACTTGTTCTATGTTTTCCAGAGCAGTAAATACTTCTTTAGGCAGGTTGGTAGCCAACTCAGAGAAGACCGAAACTGGCAGAAATCCAGAAGCAATGAAGTCATTAATGGTGTCTTTCAGGGCAAGCGTAATAAAAGATAATTGCTCTCAAAATTTTACTACTAATGAATGATTGGGATCGTCAATATTTGTTTTATTGGGAGTGGATGTGTGTGTGAGATTGGGGTGGGGGGGAAGAGTTTTGATGCAAATGGATAAAACCGTCGCTCAACCAGGTTAACAACACTGAACTGCCAAGACCACAAATGTGGAATATGTTGACTCTAAATGTCTATAGGGAGCATATGTTATGGATCAAAGAACACACTGATTAATCCAACAGAGACCAGGGTCTGTCACTTTGGTCATGGTGGAATGATGTGCCAAACAGGGTCACCAAAGAGAGTAAATGAATGGGAAACAAATGCCAATAGAAAATTGGTTTCAAAGGGCAGTAGAGTTTACCAGCAACCGGGCCACATGCTTTTTGGTTCAAATATTTTTGCCCTCAAAAGAACACCTGTTCATTTATGTCATCATGTTACTTTTTCTTAAGCTATCAATTTGATTGGGGCTGACATGGGCCAGACAGAATGCACACTGTTAGGATAGGAAGAAGTATATTGATAATTCATATTATATAGTTCAGATTTAATAGTGTTTTAAGATTTATAAAGCACTTTCCTCACAACTTCCCTCTGAAGTCGGACACATAGATATTACTGTTTCCTCTCTGACAGATTAGAAAACTAGGACTGAGCAAAGTTAAAGGTCTTGCACAAGACTGAAGTTTGTACTTGGATCTGAACCCATTTCTCTTCTGACTATAAGGCCAGCGATCTACTCATTGTACTACCCTGCTTCTTGTATTTGGTTGGGTTTTCTCTTGTAAGTCCAGGAGAGAAATAGAGCAGCATAAACCACAATACACACACACACACACACATACACACACACACATACACACACACACATACTACATGCAACTGAAGGAAAAATCAACATCAAAATGTCTACTTGACTAGGAATTATTGTGAGGTTTTGTATGAAATAATTCTGGCAAGAGTCAGAAAAGGAAAAGACAAAAAAGGAAAAAGACAAAAGAAAGAACTCTAATATCAGAGAGAAAAATGAAATCCCCACTTTATTAATTGGACCAGCTAGCTTACATGAAACAGACTAAGCCTAGGCTCTGAGAGGGAGCTCCCAGAAGTCAGTGACTCTCACATCTGGAACTATTGGATGGTTCTACACCTGACCTTTAGAAGAGATATTATCTTAGTGCAAACCCATCACTACTCCTGGGGTAAATCAAAATGAGTGTCTTGAGGGTCAGGAATGAAATCTTTACCTATAAAGTGTAATATTCTTTTCTCCTTGGGAAGGGGAGGACATTGAATTGATAAAAAAATAGTTATTTTCCCCAAATAGCCTGATGATAAATATATACCCTCTGATATGCAGCCACATACCTGGAACAGTGATTTAAATCTAATTGAATTCAACAAATATTCGTTAAACACCTCCTGCACCGACATAGGACAGCTACTACAGATAGTGCTGGGTCTGAAGTCCAGAAGACTCATCTTTGTGAGTTGAAATCTGGTCTCACACACTTCCTAGCTGTATGACTGTAGGCAAGTCACTTACCCCTGTTTGCCTCAGTGTCCTCATATGTAAAATGAGCTGGGAAGGAAATGACAAGCAACTTCAGTATCTTGGCCAAGAAAAATCTAAATGGAGGCACAAAGAGTCAGATATGACTGGAAAATAACTGAACAACAAAAATATGGGCATAATGTAATATACTAGGTACTGAGAATACAAAGAAAAATACAACTCTCTTTTGGAGATTTTATTTAACTAGCAAGTTTTTCGTTTGTCTTTGTTTTTGTTTTCTGGAAGAGAGAGGACAAAGGAGGCCTGGTTTTGTGATATCATTGAATGAGGAATTCCTGGTGTGAAAATTCTCCCTCCCAATGCAGATCTGTACCTGTTATGCAAATTTACAGTCTTACAAGTTGCCCACAATGACACACAGCTAGACTGGATAAGAAGCAGGATTTGAACCCAGGAATCTAGTGGGAAGTACAATAAGTAAAGCAGATATGTGCTGTAAATAGAACACAATTTGAAAAGGGAGGGAGCATTAATAACTGAGGAGATTTGAAAAGGTTTTCCACTAAACAATGAAGAAAGCTCAATGTTTCTAAAAGGTGGACCATAAGGAGAAGGGACCACTCCAGGCATTAGAGGAGGAGAGTTGGGGGAGCCTACTCAAAGTCACAAAGTTGATAGATTCAATCGAATTCAACAAACACTTCTAAAGCATCTACTTTGTGTGCCAGGTAGAGTGTCTGGTGCTGGGCTTAAAAAAGCAAAACAAAATATCCCTTGCTCTTCAACTTCAAAACATTTAAGAAATAGTAGGGCTGTCTGAGCTGGTCAGCACAGGGTCCCATAGGGAAACAATATCACATTTATAAGTAGACAGGAGTCAGAGCAGAAAATACCTGAAACACCAAGAGCTCATTTTTTATTCAGGAGGCACATGGGAGCCACAGAAAAATTTTAAACAAAGGAAAACAAACAGTAGGGAAAGAATTTGTTGTTTAAATTAGATTTCCCTAAAATACTAAAAATCAGTTCAGTAGAGCTGACTTATTTTAAGATTAATCCTTAATTTATTACATATAGGCGACATAATCCTGCACTCATTTACTCACTTGTTAATTCATTCAACCAACATTTAGTTAAGTTATTCCATGTGTTTTCCAGGGAAAATCCTTGAATAAGCCACATACTCGTCTTATTTTTTAAAAGTCAGTTGTGGTTGTCATCAACTTTTCCTTCTGCATAATTTATTAGACAGTTGTCAAACATCCATGTTATCCTGCCTCATATCTGACATTTGTACAATGATAAATGACACAGGAAAGGCTATGAGAAACTGACATTTGGGAAATGAATAAATGGAAGGAAAAGAGAATCCCAATATCACAGACCAATAGGGATGGCACAGTCCCTATTTTCTCATATGCTGTCTCCAAGACTGAACCTACTGATGATACACAGTATGGAAACAAGGATTACAAATATAAAAAATGCAATTCTATAATAATGTTTGTAAATATCACACGCTTTCTCACAGCATTGAGTTTCACAGTGTGGATGCTATAATGAAAGCTATTCTCTGAAAAGCAATGGATTTCCCAAAGAAATTAACTGTAACTCATAATGTGATAAATTAAAATTAATTTAAAATAATTTGTACAAGAGAATGTATCCATGTGCAAACCAATGAAGAATTGCTATTTATGCTCACAATAAATATGTAATCTTGAACTGAATCCAGCGTCTATTATTATATCCAACAATAGTGTTCATGACATCTAATACAAAGTCTCTAACGTGTTTTTATGAAATATTTAAATGAAGTTCCTATTTTGGGCAGTATAGGCCAATATCTTCATGTCAGCAGGGTTGAAATGTGAATATCAGTGTATTTTTCACTATACTTTCAATTGTACTTGTGAATGGAGGACCTATTGTGTGCTTAACCCCGACATCATTTATGTTTAGCTTTGGAATTCACTGCATGTGAGAATACAGTTTTATCAGCATCCCCTTCCCAATTCTATTTTGCTTAAGTTAATATTAAAATTAATTTATATTCTCTTAGCTCACACTAAATGGTGCAGAGAGGAATCTGGAAATTTATTAGCTGACAGAGATAAGCAGCCCAAGATGAAAAATTCTCTATGGATAACCACTGGAGTGAATCCTGTGCTCACAGAACATCAAGAGCTAACTGTATTTATACCAAAACATGGCTAGACTACAAATCCCATGATGCTAGGGGGTGTTAAAGATATTTTTAGATGATCTATTTTAGAGATCTGCTTTAGACTGAGAAACTGAGGACTTACTGAAGATCACATAGTAATCAGCAGTCAGGAACCAAATGTGGGTTCTCTGCCTCTCTGCCACTGCTTCTCCCACTGAGGAAAGACTAAAAAGTATCATTCCACACCTAGAATATATGGACACTCTTTAAACTGTTCAGCTTACAATTAATCACATATATGCTATATATTATACAAATAATTGTATACATTATCATAGACATATAGGTGTATAATATGCATATATATTGTATGTATACATTGTGTATGTATACAATAAATTTTATACATATATGTATATATTGTATATATAATACAAAATTGTTACATTAAAATCAGTTATCTACAAAAGAAGGTAAAGAAAGAATTTTGCAGAATTCAAATTGCTTTAGAAATGTTAAAATCACACTGACTGCTTTGCGAGCAAATAAGGTCTGCTGAACACTGATTTGTTAAGGTTTTGCAGATCGTCAGTGCTCATTTCTGAGCAAGCATCTTCACTTGTTAAACAGGTATTAGAAGAGATACAGTTTCAAACCAGGAATTGCAAAATCCTTTGTAAACACTGGAAGTTGCTCAAAGGTGAAAAGGTAGCCGCTGACTTTTTCCCCTTACAGCATCGTAAGTGAATGCCCCCAACAGCCACTGAGTTTTTGGCATGGAAATTTTGAAAAGTTGGCGTCAACATTTTTTTTTATTTGATCATGTTACTTTTTTTTTTTTTTTTGCTTCCTTCAATTTCATTTCATGTTGCAGCTTGAGCTTAGCCTGCTGGGGAGGGTATTTTCATGTCTGCACAGAAATAATCAATGACGTCATCTTAATTACTGCAGTGGTGCTTATTAGTTAATTACAAAACCAGCAGAGGGAGCACAAGACTTGCATAAATAATTGTTTGTTTCTTTGGAGCTTTCTTTAGAAGGTTGATGGATGGAAAAATGGAGTTATTTACCACTCGGGAGAAATGCTTCACATCCTGATGACAATCTGAATTTGAGTCTTCCCTCCTATGGCAACTAAAAACAGTTTAGCGTGTTCATATATTCTAGGTTGGTAATGGTACTTTTGGTAATGTTTCCTCAGTAAAGAGCAATGGATTTGGGGGCAGAGGATCCACATCTGAAACCTGACTGCTAATTACTATGTGGTCGTGAGTAAGACACTTCTCTTGGAGTCCTGGGTTTTTCAATCTATAAAACAGATAAGCTAATAATGAGTTATCTATTTCACAGGTTGTTGGGAGGAAACTGACTTACAAACCTTAGGGCACAGTATAAGTTACTAACTCTCACTAATAATGATGAAAATAGCAACAATAATTAAATAGCACGTCTGGTGTGTCTGGTTCTTGGCACCAGGGAGGTATTCTCCTGTTTGGTCTTATAATTACTGGGTTCACATTAGGAGACTTGTTTAGAGATGACCAACAAGCTATTTGCACTTTCACTCTCCTACCAGGGAAAAGAAAAGCTTCCCAAAGGAAGGGACTATCTGGCTTTTGCACTTTTATGCTTTGCCACAGAAGGCACTTACTAAGTGCTTATTCATGTTGAATTATGAGATCTTGAGTTCTTCGGCAGACATCATAACCTTTCACATCAAGATGCAGCCAAGATGATTTTTTTTTGTTTTAAGGACTGATTTAGGAATAAGTTAATAAATTCATTTTGATAGATAATTTGTGGCAGGAAAAAAAAAAGCTCTCCTCTTCCTTTCTCTCTATCCCCTTGATCTGCTTCACCAGTCACTACCACATTTAAATATCTAATTGCTATTTTCAGATTGGAAGGATGTTAAAGATGAAAATTCTGAAGGTTCAATGGAATAATGGTACCCCTCTTGCCTAATGATGCTATCTGAATAAATGAAGGGTTTCCTGATCCTGATAACATTCTTATGAAAGACATCAATAAAGTAATCCCATGTCCAGATGGTACAAAGCTAGGAAGGGATGGCTACCATGTAAGGTGACAAAATCAAATTACTCCGTCCCCACGTCTTGATAGATCAGTTGATTCTAAGGGAACAAAAAAGGGTATAAATGTTTATATGGTACCTACTATGGGCCAGGAACAATGATAAGCACTTTTACAACTATTATCTCCTTTAAGCCTCACAACTCTATGAGGTAGGTACCATTATTATTTTTCTCATTTTACAGTAGAGGAAACTGAGTAGAAAGAGGTTATGCAATTTGTCTAGGGTCACCGAGGTAGTAAGAACCTGAGGTTGAAAGACATTTCCGACTCCAGGCTTAGTTCTGGAGTTGTCTAGCTGTCTAAAATATAAGAAAATTAAATTTAAGAGGCAAAACTGTAATATCCTGTACTTTGATTAATTTCATAGCTATTAGAGAGGGTCACTTTGTCTAAAAGCCCTAAGGGTTGTAGTATACTGCAGACTCAGTGAGTACCACGTGACTTCCAGAAAAGCAAATATGATTATAGACTAAATTTAAAAGAAGGTCTGGTGTCTTGAATAAGAAAGGTCAGAGTCCCACCCTCCTCTGCTCTGCTCAGTACACATTAGTTGTACTGAAATCAGTTCAAGAACTATAAGAAAGATGACAATAAGCTTGAGATCACTGAGAAGAAAGTAACCTAGACAATGAACTAAATTATGCTATTTGGCAGGAACTGGAAATATTTTGGTTGTAAAGATTTAAGGATGACTTCCCAAAAAGGAGAGATTATATTTATTCTGCTTGGCTCCAGGAGTGGAAACAGAATCACTCATCTTGATGAATTGGCTACATTAGATTAACCTCCTTAAGGGAAGGATATTTCTTCTGTCTTTCTTTGTATCCTCAGAGCTTAGCACAGTGCCTGGACCATAGTAGGTGCTTAATAAATGCTAGCTGAGTGATGTAAGAAAAAAGACTTTCTAATGAGCAGAGCTCTCTAGAAGTAGAATGGTGGGACACTGAGAGATAATGGGTTCCCACTCACTGGATGTTTGCAAGTGAAGGCTGGATGACCTTGGGAGTGCTGTAGAGGTGATAGATTTGTCAACTATGGGATTCAATGGTCTCTCCCAATTCTGTGACAGTAATTAACAGTTGGGCATTTTTGTGATTAATTATTTAAATGCTTGATTCCCATGCCTCCTTGCAATTTAAGATACACTGACTGACCTTGGAGCAGGAGATATAATAATAGGAATAGTTTCCAAAGCACAGATATTTTATGGCCTATGCATCAAGGCCTTACGATTTCAGCACACCTTAATTCCTCTTTAACTCATAGTTTTAGGGAGCTGCTTGAGATTTGGAGATATAATTTATCTATGTTATAATGATGGTAGATGTCAAAGGAAGAATCTGAGCCCAGGTCTTCTGGATTCCAGGTTCAGAACTCAACCCACCATTCTTGGCTGCCTCTTGTTACACACCTCTGTAGTATGGTGCAGCAGAAAGGGCACTGCTCTGGGCTCAGAGGTCCTGGGTTCAAATCCCATCTCAGATGTTTACAACCCGTATGACCTCAGGTAAGTCCTATAACATTCCTGAGACTCAGTCTCCTTATCTGTAAAATGAGGGAGTGGGAGTAGAGGGCCTCTGAGATTCCTTCCAGCTCCAATTCTGTGAGTCTATCAATTCAGCCACCATTTATTATAAAAACAATCCTATCATCTAAAACTTATGGAATTCCAAAGAAGCCATGTAACGAAATAGCTATTTTCAAAGTCATGAAGTTTTACTCAATAGGAATAAGCTTATTGGGTAACAAGGATAACTGATGCCACATTTTAACTTTCATCTTGTGATTAAGAAATGTCTGTGGAGGATGGGACCCACCTAATAGCAACTAATAACTAAAATACTAGCACTAGGGAGCTAGGAAGCCCAATGGATAGCTGGCCATGGAGTCAAAAAAGACGCGAGTTCAAATCTTACCTCATACACTCACTAGCAAGAGAACCTGTCGATCTCAGTTTCTCCATCTTTAAAACGGAGATAATAAGAGAACTTCCCTTTGAGGGTTACACCTGAGATACCTGAATTGGCCCTTGAGGAAAGGAGGGGCTTTAGGAGACGGTTTTGGAAGTCCATTCAAGGACTGGGGCAATGACATGAGAGAAAGGGGACCCAAAATTTGGGGGCCCCCTTATGTACTTTAACTGCTTTATTCAGCTGAGAAGGAAGCCCGGGCCCAGGGAAACAAACTGACTTGACTGAGGTCATCCCAGGTCATAAGCAGTGGAACCAAGATATAAAGCCAGGTCCTCAGAATAAAAATCCCATACTTCTTTACCACAGCATGTGCCCTCTGGCAGTACACGGAGACAGGGAACAAACAGCCGTTCAGCTTGGGCTGAAACATAGCGTGGGTTGCATTAAATAAGGCTCTAGTAGGCTAAAGGACCTAAAGTTTTACTAGCTAGTATGAAGAGGATACGGTCTGGTACCACCAAGCTAAATTTCAACGGTATTTGCTGCTGTTGCAAATGGAGGGCACTTGTCTCAGCATCCCTATAGTGGGATGGGTCTACATGGGGAACTGGCAGTTTTGATTACCCTTTGGGCCAAATGTTGAGTGGCTGACTGGATCAGTGAGCTGCTGATATGACTGGGCCATTAAGAGGACTGAAATAATTGGGACCAACTGTCTGAGGTCCAACAACCTTAGCCTTCTTAATGGTCCATTGGAAATGACACTTTTCCTATTTGATTGACAGATTATGTCTTGGATGGTTTTTTAGGTTCCTTAATCTTTAATAGAAAACTTAGTAGACATACAACAAATACCTCTGTCATCTTTTTCCATTTTTCCTCTAGCACCTTGGACTAGAGAGGTAATTTTATCAATTCTGAAGAGGTGTTCATTTATGTTGCCACAACGTATTTTTATGAAATGAGCGGCTATGATGAGAATACTTACTTAATGCTATATAAATTCTCCCAGCAAATGAATTTCTTAGGTATAGCGAGAAATAGACCAACAGTAAAAAAAGTGAATTAGCAATAATCTGTTCTAGTAAATTAATTACGCCTAGACCTTCCTATGGATTATACGTGAATGTCTGCATTCTTCTATCCACTACTATTCATTACAGTTTGTGCAAATGTGCCTCAAAACGAATCCACTCAGACACAAACACCAGGTCTGTCCTGTCAGCAAACTGTTAAAATTTTAAACCATACAATTTATCACAATGAAAAGAGTTACTCCAGGGGGAAAATGCTAGGCCATTATTTAGGCCTCTGCTGGGTTTATGTGAGTGCAAGTTTTTTTTTCTTTTTTGTTTGTATTCTAATTCTCATCTATTTAAAAGTTTCTTTGATATCTTTTATTTTTACATTACCTGATTTTCTAGTATAATAAAGGAAAAAAAATCGGTTCAAGAAAATGATTCTATCCGCTGAGTCTGGGAGTGTATACCATAGTGTTCTACGTCTATTGTCTCGGGTTTGAAAACTTAAGCAGCAAACTTCATTAAAGAATAAAACAGTTCGCTCCTTTTAGAAACAGCAGACGTTAGGTGTACTAAGAGGAGTGACTCAGAAGCAGCAAGAAAGGAGAGTATGAATTAGCAGACCACACTATCCTAAGATGAATCTTTCAGGCACATTTTACATTTTAATTGAATAAACTGTATCCCCCAAATCTATACTGGTGCGGCTCATCTCCCGGGTGCTCGAGGCAATCACATACACAGCTGCTTATATTCAAAATGGATAATTTGCCACATTTATCATTTGTGTGTGTATGAGTTTGTGAGTGTGAGTGTGTGTGTGTGTGTGTGTGTGTGTGTGTAATTCTGTTGCAGGGAAAAGTAAGATGTTTCTAAGACTGTGTGACTGAAATATGGAATGTGGCATCCAGGTGATTTGTTTCTTGCCCCTTTCCCTTTTGAAATGATGCATTGATGATATTAAACTATTTCAATGGGGTGTAAATAGGTGCTTTGTTCCCACTGAATGGCTGCTATCGCAGACATGTCACGCAAGTCCAAAAATGTACACATCTTGTCAATAGGCAACTCCCCCTGACCCAGAGCTTGCCCCAGGATGGGAGTTCAGGCATGAGGCTGCCAAAGGAAGGGTCATGATTCAGTTCAGCAGGGCCAGAGCTGGACACATTTGTCTTTAATTGCCTGATTGTCATCTCTGAGGTACTCTTGGGTGCCATTGTGGCTAGAGTAATGAAGAAAATAAATACACAGGATCTCATCTATTCTGAATCCTGAAATATCCTACTCATTTCTTCAATATTCATTAAAGGGGAAAAAAATTAGAGCCCATCCTTCATGCTGTGCATCAATACTGCACAGCATTTTTCCTTGAGTGTAAGCTGGGGGAATGTAAACTGAGGGGGCGCGTAGCCTTTCATTGACGTAAAAAGCCAAATGTCAAAAGGGATCTCTTTACAACTCTGCTCTGCCTTCACATTTTTGATAGGGGAAGCTGCCAAATGGATGGTAGAATTATCATTGTCAGACAAATTCAAATGGTAATCTGGTCTGAGAAAAAGGCAAAATTAATTTCAGTACCATTGCAAAATTAATTTTGGTACAATCCAATAGACATCTTATTGGCCCTTTAAAATGAACTGGATTAACTTTCAAGATCTAGAAGCTTACCTTGCTGAAGATGACTGGAAAAGTGGGTCTAAAAAGCCCGAGGGACAAATGATGTGATTTCTGGTACATTTCTGGGTGTTTTCTGCTATATAAAAGGAGCTACCAGACCTTGAATGTTCATTCAGTCTATAAACTTTTCCAATCAAAAATCCTGAAAATTTCGTAGGAAGCTGGAGCCAATAACAACCATTTAGTAACAAAATGAGTTTGTAAAGTGAAGTGCACGTCTGCTTATATGATTAAAGAAGACCTAACTGAGTATTAGGCAAAGGAAAAATGAACTACACGAGGTGAGTGTCTTGTATCACTGTGCTAGAAGAAATGATTTTCATGGTGAAATAACTCTACCCAGAGAATTATCAGCAAGTCATTCATTCATTTAAACTCATCAATAGGTTTACTGGAAGCCTGTAACTTGCAAGGCACTGTGGAAGATGGAAGCCAGCCCTGTCTCTGTCCTCTCGGACCTTACTTTCTAACAGGGGATAGAAGACATTTATATAGGCTAATAACTAGGATGTGGGGTAGAATGTGGAAGGGCAATGGATAAGAGAGATTAAACAGAGCTCTGGATTTCTGAAGAGGGAGAAGTTACTTCTGCCCAAACATTACCCTCTGCCCAACTCCAGTTTTGACATTTCAAAACATATTAGCTACAGAGATGGAGTTGTAGCTTTTAAACAATAGAAGCCCGAGATAGTAAAAGTTTATACTGATCACCCCTGCAGAAATTCACTTGCCTGTGTACTGAAATACGCACTGACATCTTAAGCAAATCCTGATCCTTTGGGTACCTGAGTTACACATTTCATCATAAACACTCTCGCCCTAGTTCTCCAATAGTACCACTTCATGAGAATCTTTGAAAAAGGAGATGTTCTTTAGTGTCATTCAAGCTAATTATGCTTCACTTTGGAGCTCTGTGTCTCAGGTACAGAAAAGGTATGGCAGTGGTGGGCTCTGGCTGGACTTACGTAGTGATGCCTGGGCATACAGTCCCGTTTATGCACAGCAGGGTCCCACTATAATTGGCAGTTTCATTCTCCTCTACTAGAGGGTAATTCTCTTGTGAAGAAAACACAATGTTAACAAGATTTTTACAAATTTGGCATATGGCATCCTTTTCTGAAATAACCAGACTCCCTCCTCTTGCCTCCCCAGCTAACCTTGGTTATTGCAAGAGGGGAAAACTACATTGTCATAAAAGGGATGTAGAGGCCTCTGGAGTTTTTTTTTTAAAGGGGCTATAAAAGAATGTGGCGATACGAACAACCAATTAAAAATAACAAAAGGTATGAAACACGGCAGTAGGCACCACACTGAGATGGCAGGACAAAAATGTCATGAAAATCTCACCTTGGACATGGTGGTATTTGATCATACTCAATGCTGGAAACAGAAAGAGTCCTTCCTGTCTTGAGCATGTGCTTGGGGAATATGCACTGAACAGAGAAAAGGAATCTGAAAATGGTTTCAAAAGTGTGTTCTACAGAAAGAGAACAAAGATGTCACGTTCTCATCTGGCCCCCATGTTGTCCAGACCAAAAGAGCTCTTGGGATAAGGAGATAAGTTCAAAAACCTTCAAACTGTCCCCCTTAAACACTGTTCACAGGATTTTTTTTTTTTTATCAACAGCCTCCTTTCCCCTACATGCTCCCATCCATCATCAGAAGTAAATCTAGCGTGTTTGTTTTCTTAATCATAGAATCCTATAGATGAAAAGATTAGAAGTTCACCAGTTCCAAGTAATAAAGAACCTTAAAGATCATCTGGTCCAACTCCTTCCTTTTGTAAATGTGGAAACTGAGGCTCATAATGTAGAAAGATCATGCCTCCAGAACCGGAAGCGACCCTTAGCAGCCAGAGCTCAGGAAACCAAGACTCAGGGAGGGGAAAGATTATGATTCCAGAACTGGAAGAGAGTCTTAGAGGATTAGTTCAAACACCTCATCTTATAGATGTGGAAACTGAGACCAGGAAGGGTAAGTGATTTTCCCTAGGTCACACTGGTAGTCAACATCAAGGTCAGAATTTGAATACAGGTCTTCTCAGACTCCAGAGTTCTTTGTAATATACAACAGAGTCTTTGTGTCATATCTTCTCTGCAGAACTGTATTTGGAGTATTGAAGAAAGACAGTCTCTTCCTTTTTCTGAAGACTATCCAAATCAGCATGTCTTTTCAAACTTGAGAAGCAACGCTCATCTTCATGTACATTGCTAAATCTACCAGGAAATAGAGATAAATGGATCCCCCCAAAATTATTGGGGCCCTCTGCACACATTCTACTTCTCTCTCCTATTGTAATCTGCAGAGTATGGCATTTGACCTCAGCTGTTAAGATGGCATTTGGAAAAGACTGTAAGGTCTGGAATCTCATTGGAATAACTCAATGAGACGAATGAAGAGTTTCTAAGTAGCAGATAGTAGCTATGAAGGCTGAGGCTGGTGAAATGGAGAAGTGAGCTGCACTAGTATTCCTCCAGGTGCCCTGGAAGAGGCAATCTCCTGGAATCTGTTCTGGTGAGCCAAGCGCCAGACTGGAAGCCACTAGTTGGTTTCAAGGCAGTCACGGACACAAATACACAGACATACACAAAGGCCCATCTCTTTCCAGGAGAGATTATTTCTAAGTTTATTTGGCTGCCTGCTTTCCTATTTCTTGTTCTCTTAAATGCCATTCTTAATATACTTTGTTTACTCTACCCAAAAAGATTTATAGGATAACATATAATGATAAAGTTTTGCCAAACATTGTGAGTTCATTTCATTCTTATCACAACCCTATGAGGTTAACAACGATAACTACTTACATTTAGGGTTTTTAGAGCATTTTATACGCACTTAGGCCTTTTAACAGCCCTGCTATTATTACTGATTATAAATTCACAGATTTAGAGCTGGAAGGTCATCTAATCCTTCATTTTACAGATGTGGAAACTGAGGCTCTCTGAGGTCAGGTGACTTATCTATGCTCACATAATTCATAAGAACAAAGCCAAATCTGGCATTCTGTCCTCTACTCCGTGAAAACATTGCTTTTTTTCATGCCAGAAAAAAAAATTGAACAGCAGAGAACAGTCACTTCATATTAGTGGCACCTTATAATTAAAAGTGCACCTAAAATCTCCCCCTGTCATTTTTACAGGAATTTGCATAGGAGGCCAACACAAACTGAATCTATTGTGAGGGTCTATTTTCTTCTTTTAATGAATCTGACTGTTTAATAACAGAATGCAATCTTACCAATGCTGCTCGGTCCTTTGGTATTTCAGAGATAGCATTATTCAATTTCACCGAGAGTGACAGAAAAAGATCACACAATGCCTGATGGCGGGAGTGATTTCTTTTTTGTGTGATGGTTTAATATAGTTGGGGCCAAAGTCTCCATCTTATCTGCCCACAGCAAATTTTACTAAAGCTGTGTACCCCTTGTGCAATTATCATTAAATGCAGGGCTGCTGCCTGAAAGCTTTAGCCATTTAATTGCATAAAAGCGGGGGCCTGGCTGCCAGGTACTCCCACAATTATCATTTATCAGTCCACATTCTATCCTAGGGCTATGTATTCATCAAACGTTTATTGATTTAAGCTACGAGGTTTTTACAGGATTAGAAAATATTACTTCTGATTAAAACAGTGTTCACAGGACAGAAATAAAATACAAAGTACTATTTACATGGCAACACTTTTATGAAAGATGGAACGATTACTTTTTTTTTAAAGCAAAAATATGAAAATTTTTGGGTGTCAAAGGATAATTATTTAGATTGGGAAAGAAATCGGGGAAGCCATCTTATCCAATCCTACCCAAAGATGAAGTCAGATCATCCAGTGTTCACTTGAAGCAACCACAGGCAGATCATTCCATTTCTGGACATAATTTTTTTCTTATGTTGAGTTGAAATTGCTTCCCTAGAACTTTCTCCCACTGGTCTTTGTTCTACCCTTTGGGAATAAACAGGATCTTAAATTCCTCTTCTCTATGACAACTTGTCAAATGGGTGTAGACGGTCATTTCTCTTCTCTAGTCTACATATTCCTACTTCCTTCAACCAGAGAGATATGACTGATTTTCAGATGCCCACATCCTCTTGTCATGCTAAGTTACTGAAGTTTTTTTAAAAGTGGTTGCTAAAAGTGTCACTCTCCTTTGCCCTTCTTATTTCCAGAAAGTAGTCTAAGATCTTTTGGTTGCCAAATCATTTGGAGACTCAAGAGCTTATTGTTACCCTCCAGAAGAAAACTTAGTTTTGTTGTCGTTTTTATTTTTTGGGGGGAGGCAATTGGGGTTAAGTGATTTGCCCAGGGTCACACAGCTAGCTTATAAGTGTCTGAGGCTGGATTCAAACTCTGGTCCTTCTGACTCCAGGGCCAGTGCTCTATCCACTGCACCACCCCACTGCCCTGTTGCTATTTTTAAGTGAAACTAAGCATTTAGAGCTAATGGGGTCCTAGAGATCACCTTGCCCAACCTTCTCCTTTTACAGACAAATTACCTATGATGCAGCAAAGTAAAATGACTTTCCTGAGGTCAAATAGTAATAAATAGAACTGTCCTCTGACTGAAGCCAGCACTAGGAGACTTTCTAGCCTTGTTTCTCTCATTCAGTATCTGTGTACTGATTAGTTTATCTTCAAGGACAGAGTTATTAAATAAACTTATCAATTACTCTACGGGACAAAGGATGAGCTGTTAATATTCTGAAATAACCCACTAGGGGTTAGGAGGACCAACCCTGGCTCAAAGGTTCAAAGCTGGCCACAGGGAGAATCACTTTACTTTTGTTTGCCTCAGTTTCCTCACCTGTAAAATGGGGATATCATAGCAGCTACCTTCTCGAGTTGTTATGTGAAATGAGCTGATATTTGTAAACCTTACAATGTTATATAAATGTTATTACTATTTTATCTATAAGTGAATGGAAAACAAAAACTTCCAAAATGTCATAGTGCAGGATACAAGTATGCATCTTTTAGCCTACTGCTAAAAACACTACGCCTAGAATGTCACTTGCCAGTTGGCCCAAAATTTACCCTTTCCTACCACTTTAGGCAATGAATACTGGGCCCCCAGCATTTTCACTGGTCCAACTTGTACCTGCCTTCCCTCCACCATTTCCAGTGCCCTTCTAATTTTACTTGGACTCAGTCAAAATCATTTGCCATGTTTATCTCTGCAGTTCTAGAATACGCTGCCAAAGGGCAGGACTATTTCAGACTTGTTTTTGTCTCCAGTACCTAGCACATACAGTAGGTGTTGGATTGCTGGCTGTTGATCTGAATAACAATCGTTTGCATTAGTCAATCAGTCAACAAACTTTTATAAAGAACCCACTAAGTGCCAGGCAGTATGCTAAAGTCTAGGGATACAAGGAAGGGGAAAAAGTCAGTATCTGCTTTCAAGGAACTCACAGTCTAATGGGGTCTCGAGACTATACTTAAAATTCCAATCATAGAGGAATTTCATTATTTACTTGCAGAAAGATCACTGAATTTAGAGCTGGAAGATTTGGAATCTTGCCTCTCACACTTACCATGTGTTTAACTTTGAACTGCCTCTTTACAACTCTATGCCTCAATTTCTTATTGTAAAATGAAGGACTGGATTGGATGGCCAGAGTAAAGCTAAAATTACTAGCTCTAAATTCAACGATATTAGATTAAGGTAGCACTAATGACATACAAAGAAACCCTAGAACTGGAAGAAATTATGCCTGGTTTTATAGGTAAAGCAATTTGATTTAGAATTTAAAATATAAAACATTCTGGCACTCTATCCCTGGGAGCATCATTTCTGCAACAGTGTACAGCGTGGAGAGGGATAGGGGCAATATCTTTGGAAATTAATAGGGAAGTTAACTAAATCGTATTTCTTAGGAGAAGTTTTATTGATATCAGAGAAAAGGAAATGGGAGCAAGGGAGGAAATAGACAGACATCAGCAAAGAATGGAGAGACAGTGAGACAAAATCAGAGGGAGAGGCAGAGGGAAAGGTGTTGCAGTTAATCAGAAATCAGACAAATAGATGGTATTCTAGACAAGCACTTGTGTTCATTCCTTCCCCGGCTAGCTACCTGAAAGTGGCAGAATCCATTCTTTTCACCTTTGCTTTGTAAGAACTGGCAGTTAGAATCTGCTTATAGGTGCTTTTTTTTTTAAAACCCTATAAGGCTTTACCTTATACATGTCATTTGTCTGTGGCTAAGTGGCTCGAGGCCAAGAGTAGACATTTACTTACAGAATCTTCGGACTATTTTAAAGAGGCCTCTGGGACTTCACAACTGACCGGCCTGGAGCAGGCTTCTCTGGAGCATCTCATCGTGTGATTTCCCTTTTAATTGACTCACCTCTATGCTGCTTGTTCGAAATCACTTTAACCCAAAAATGCCCTCAGTCTGAAGCTTCTAATGACCTTCCCCTGGCCCTAAACACATATGGCTGAGACAATGCAAACATCGTTTGCGAGATGAGTAAATTCAGTAACTCAATTCCAACCCCACCAAAGTCACATCTATCAAAATCAGACCTCCATGGACTGTGTCTTTAGCTCCCTGCATTTCAATGGCCAGGCATGTGGGTGAGAGTTACTAATCAATTTAGGAATGATTAAATTGAAATTTGTAACACTTTCCATTATTAAACTTTCAATCTTCATTAGGGCCACTTAATGATCACATCATGGCCGAGAAAAACAAATTATAAGAAGCCTATAACTTTCAGTCCGGGAACAGAAAGCTGGAATATGAGGCTAATTGTCAAAATCCTCCAAATGCTAACAAAGCCAGGTCAATGAGGGTTTGAAATTGACAAAGTAACGGATGATTTCCATAAGATACCAAACAAAAATTTCCTTTCAAACTAAGGATATAGGATGCCATTTTTGTTCTCATCCTATTAAAACAAATGATCTGATGCTTGCTTAAATGAAGATCTGTAGATAATAGATCTGAATGCTTTTACTTTATTTTAAGGTCAGTCATAGACCATTAATTTTTTGGCATCAATGAACACCTTTGAGCATACGTGGGGGTTTCTGAACAACTGCTGGACCATTTGAAATACTCACTTACGTAAGTATTATGTAAGTATTCCTTTAAGCAAAAGGTTTTTTTGTTTCTTTGTTTTATCCTTCTTTCACTGTGATCTTGTGAAAGCCTAGTCAAATGGACTTGATACCTTGCAGTCCAAGAACTATGATTCTATGACGTTCAGGAGACACCGTCTAATGCAAACAAACCCCCATTGAGAATAGATGAAGCCCCCAATAGTCAAATAAAATGCTCAAATGTAGAAGAATTTTATGAAATAGATGGAAGACAGAAAGCCCAAATCCCAACTATTGGGTTCTCCTCATTCCGAACAAGTTGGAAGGTTAATGTAACAGAATGAACTTTCCCAAGCAAATTGCCATTAGCACCACTCAACAAGGAAATATAATTATGTCTCATCTCAAGACTCACAATTGCCCTATTTACTTAAAAAGGTAAAGTGAGTTCAGCTCACCAAACACCATATTTTACCAGAGGACTTCCATATTAAGGCAAATTTACTATCGACAAATTTACTAAAATCTGCTCTTGTGTTCTATCTTCATTTTAAAAACTGGTTACAGAAGGATGCTTGCATTAAAAATGTGCAGGTATACAATTTTCTATCAATCTAAACTTCATTTGTGGCAAAAAGCATGCAGCCAGTGCTGTCATTATGGCGATGGCGTGCACTTTTTAAGTAGAGAGAAAAGGAGAGCATTAAACAAAAGAGGACCAGCATGAGGTCTATCCATTCCCAGCCCTGAGAAAAGTCACTCTTGCCAAATGAAGGGGAAAAAAGAAGATGGACCTTAAGGTATTAAGAAAGGAGCAAGCTGTGAAATGAACCAAGGAATAGAAGGTATGGTTCATGACCCTGGAGTCTTCTAACACACTCCTCCTGCCACAAGATAGTAAATGAAGGCAGCTAGAGGATTCTGAGAAATGATGTTGGGCTTTAGGATGTAGGAGGGGCAGATAGAGAATTTTCTTAATGCTTTGATGAAAAAGAAAAGGAAAGGATGGAAGAGTTCATTAAGTAAACTTCTGTTGCTACAGTTTATTGATTCACTACTAACTGGATATTACAAGATTATTTACAGAGATCTAAGTGAGGCATAAACTACATAAAAATTATTTCCCTGAAAACCACAGGGAATTAGTAACAATAGGAAGAATAAAAGTCATACTGTGCTTCTGGGCTCTGATGTTCCCATGAAATGAAATATTCCAGCAAAAAAACAATGGGTGGTGGTGGGGTGGGATGGAGAATAACACTGATTTCAGAAAACTGCAAAAACCTCACCACACAACTGCTCACATCCTCAGTAGTTCTTTCCATAAGAAAATCAGAATATGTATTAATGGCAAATAAACACACACGTAGTATGCTGATACATGAAATGTGACTTGCACCACATGTGAAATGAGACCTGAAGCTTTCTTTCCACTTTCATGTTAGCTGTCTTTTCTTCTTGACAAATGAAATGAATAATTCCTCCTCATGGCAGTCTCTTTCAAATTCACAAGGTTTTCTCTTTCTTTCTGCACCTGTTATTTTTTGTTGCATTAAAACCCATCTCATAAAATAAACCTCTCAAAGTTGTAAATTAAAAAATAAACATTCTTGAGAAAATGTCAAATGCAAGGCTGAAAGAAAGGCCAAAAAATCCATTCAGGGGAATATTGGAGTGAATCCTTTCTAGAGAAACTGGGGGCACACACTCTAAGAAGTGGTTGAATATAAATTCACTGCCTTCAGCCAGTTTGTAATGAAATGAACCTTTACGGGGAGATTGCTAGACTTTTAGAATGGACTGTGAGATGAGACTGAGCCATGGTGCCTTCAGAGATAAAAAGCAGCATCAGAAAATTAGAATAAAGGCAGAAATACTGAAACAGAGAAGCCAGCCAAATTGTCAGACCTCTTCCTTAAGGCCACACGTAAGGAATGCAAACATTCCACAAAAGCCAAGAGCAAGCATGCATGCATGCACACACACATACATTCTCTCTCTCCTCCTCTTCCTCCTCCTTCTTCCTCTCTCTCTCTCTCTCTCTCTCTCTCTCTCTCTCTCTCTCTCTCTCTCTCTCTCTCTCTCTCTCTCTCTCTCTCTCTCTCTCTCTCTCCTCTCCCTCTCCCTCTCCCTCTCCCTCTCCCTCTCTCTCTCCCTCTCCTTCTCCCTCTCCTCTCCACACCCCAAGGGCTCATTTATAGCCAGTTAACTCTCCATTATCTATGTGCCTATTGCAAGTATTCTCTTTATTTTTAATCCTAGGATCATCTTAATTATCTTACTCTAAAAGAGGGTAAGCTTAAGTTGATATATTAAATCATGTAATGAGGATTTATACAAAGCATGTCCCCAAAGTCTTAGTGCAACCTGAAACTATTAAAACTACTAAATAGCTTACTGAATGGGGGGAGGTGGGGGTCGCTAGGTTGCTCAGCGGTTAGAGCTCTGGCCCTGGTATCAGGATTTGGCTTCAGATAATTACTAGCTGTATGACCCTGGGCAAGTCACTTAACCTCTGTTTGCCTTAATTTACTTGAGAAGGAAATGGAAAAGTATTCCAGAATCTTTGCCAAGAATCCCCCATGGATAGTATGCACTATGTGGAGTTGGACATGACTGAACAACAACAAAGTTATGGAAATTATTAAATCTTCAAACTACGCTAAGATTTTTAGGGCACCCTCTATCATATTTAGTGTACAAGCTCCTTGAAGGTAGGGGCTGTCTTAATTTTTGTTTTTATACCCTAATACCTACCCTGGCAGATGCTTATTGATTGGAAAAGTCACTGTTCATTTGAGCATATATGAGGATGTTTATACAGTGTATGTATATATAGACATGTATGTCTATATCTATATACATATCCAGCTATAGATACACATGCACACATTGCCAAACCAAACGGAAATGATTTGAAGGCTGATGAAGCACTGAAAACATTTGAAGAAAATATTCCCCTGGAAAGGAAGAGAAGATGGAAATCTTCATGGAAGAGATGACCTTGGAGCCAGATTGTAAACAAAATGAGGGCTTTCTGCAAGCAGAGATGGAGAGAGAACAGGACTGAAATAAAACCAAGGTGAAAATCCTCAGCCTTTAGTGAGGCAGAGGTCTGGCCACAGGGCAATAATTGAGGACAATCAATGGGCAAGAATTCTCCTACGTAAAGGATAGTAGGGTCAGGATCATTTTTTAAAGGACCAAAACTAACCTGGACAAGAGAGGTAAGGGCCTCGATGTCACATAGTGACTCAGAACCCTGGTCATCTGACCAGTGTATTATATCACCTCCACTTTTCGACTCAGAGGATGAGAACACTGGGTTTGTCACTCTTGCCGTAGGAACACAGGCAAGTACCCGCATGTTTCTGGGCCTCAGTTTCCTCATCTGTGAAATGGGGATGATAATACCTGTGGCTCTGACTTCACAGGAATGTAGTGATGATCATATAAGACATGGTGTCTCAAAAGTCTCAGTGCCTAAGTCTAAGACTTTTGAGACACCCTGTATATGCCAAGTGCTTTGGAAGGAACACATACTGTTACTAAGAGCGGAGAAAGAAAAAAAAAATTGTCCATTTAAAAAATGAAAATGAGCAAGAATGACCATTATGGAAGGATAAAGATATTTTGATTTGTCCAAATTTAAACTCCTCCTGGTGGCAGCTTGGTGGTGCAATGGATAGAGTCCTGGAGTCCTCTTCCTGAGTTCAAATCTGGTTTCAGACACATACTAGCTGTGTGACCCTAGACAAATCACTTAATCTTGCTTGCCTCAGTTTCCTCATCTGTAAAATGAGCTAGAAAAAATAAATGGCAAACCACTCCAGTATCTTGGCCAAGAAAACCCCAAATGGGGTCATGAAGAGTCAAACACGACTGAAAAAAACACTGAATATCAACAAAAAAAACCTTTTCCTGCATCAAAGTATCTAGAATTTGTGTTTCAGAGCATCACAGACTAAGGGCTTAAAGGTACCTCTAGTTCAACCTTTTCATTTTACAGAAAAAGAAAAAGAGGCACAGAAAAGTTAAATAACTTGCCCAAGGTCACACAACCTGTGGTAGAACAGGGATTAACTTAGTTTCTTTGTCTCCAACGCAGGTGCTCTCTCCAATGTACCACACTGCCTCCTAAAAGAGACAGATATTGACAGAAAACCTAGAAACCCCTTACCCTCACCCCCAGCCTTTCACTGACTAATACAGTCCTTTCTCCCCTAAGGCTCCTAGGGCAAGATTATGAACTCTGTATAATTAATAAAGAGTAATCTGTGTTGTTGCTTAACCTGAAAACATATTGGTTAGCCTCCAATTTTCCTTAGTGTATTGGTAAGTACTGTGCCTTTTATTTCTAAAGCAGTCTCAGATTCAGGTCATCCGTGAATGAATATCTATTTGTGGGGCTGAGGTGATTTAACTGAAATGTTTATGGGGAAGATTGCAAAGAGGAAATGCACTGAAAAGCTTATTCTCTTCGTCTTAGCTCATTTGCAGTTTATGTTCTTATTCCTTTTTTAACGTTGAAGAGACAGATCACAGCTCCTTCAAACAATCGAGAATTTATTAAATAACTACTTAAGTAGAACAATTCCAAGGTTACCACCTAGTCAGTTACCCAATAAGAATTTAAGTGTCAAATACATGCCTGGAGACACATGACCAAAACTTGCATCAGCCCTGTCCTCAAGAGGTCCATTGTAAGAGTGGCGACAACAGACCCACAACGAAATACATACAGAATATATATGAAATCAATAATAATAATAAGTAACAAATTTTTCAGTTGCCATGGTCAAACTTCTGGTGAAAACAAATTCCTTTATTCCAGACTCAGCCTGGAATATAGGAATTTGTTTTCCTTGTCCATACATGCCTGGAACAGGGTTTGTTTTTCTTGTTTTCTCAATTGGTGAGTGGGTGGGAGGGAAGAGAGAGAGGTGGGAAGGAGAATATTAAAAGCATCAAATAAAATAAAATTAAAAATTAAAAAAAAACTTAGCCAGACTGGTGTTCAAATACCCAGCCATGTCCCAAACCATTTGTACTCTATGTCTCTTCGACTTAAGTCAGTCAATAGGCCTTTTTTCATTAAGTGCTTACTATGTACCAGGCCCTGTGATATTCACTGAGGCCTGACACATCTGGTACTCTTTCTGGCAAAATTCACGGTCACTTCCATAATAATATGAAGCATGGAGGAAGGCATTGTTGCAGATGTGTTTGCCCAGAACTTTAAAAAAGAAAAAAGCCTTGGTTTTTAAGATCTTGTTTGTTAGATCATACCTTTATCACACATCAGCATAACCAAGTAACGTCAAAGGAACATTCCTTTGTAAAAAACCACTAGGATATTTTTGTTCATTCAGCCTCAAAAGGAGTAAATTAAATTTCTTCTATTAATCAAGTTAAAAAATCATGAAGGAAGCAATTAGCAAAATCCAGCTGTGAGTCTCTCCTCTCCTGGTGTAGCTATATTTAGCTGGTACAAATGATCACGCAGACGCTAAAGCTGCATCCCATACCATGCATACTCCATCAGACTCTAATGGCAAATGATTCTCCCTTGAACATCAATGGGGAGCCATCCACCAAAGTGTATTAGCCAAGAGCAAGCACCTGTTGAAATTTATCAAAAAGGAGATCAATGTAGGGTCTCTGGCTGCAAAACCCGGTCACAATTTGTGCAGTCATTGGGGAGGTTTTCAAAATGGTCTTTGTAATGATTTGAAAAGCGAGCATCTACCTTTCCCTTGCTTTTACCGAATGGGCCAATCAGATGGATAGAGCACTGCACACACAGACACACAGACATGTAGACACACAGACACACAGACACACACATAGACACACACACACACACACACACACACACACACACACACCCCTTTCCTGCCAACTCAGGCTATCAATACATTTTTAACAGGAGCAGTAAATATGTTTTGGGGAATACTGTGGCATCTCATGTTAAAATTTAACCTACACTAATATTATAAATTACCCTTATGCAGTATGTGATACTATTTGGCCAGCACTTGATGCATATATAGACTGTGGGCAATGGAAGAGAGATTTATATTAGGTGCTACTGACAGCAATGTACCATACTGGAATACAATTTCTCATACAGACCTTGGCATCAGGTGTTCCAATAAAATCTTTTGTTTGTAATATGATCTTATCGGGGGCGATCCAATTAAATGAAGTTCAAACCGCCATCCCTGGGGTGAGGTTCTAGGCAAGAGGCTAACTATTAATAGCTCTCTGAATACCTCTTTCTCCACCTCTGCTGAACGGCTTGGAGTGGACACTGCTTCCTGTCAGTCTTATGACCCCAGAATCAGCTGGGCCTGAATGTCAGCCTGGGGGATGTGTGACAGCTGCAGCAACAAGCCATGAGCTCAAACGTCACCATAAATAAGGCGATTCTACAGCTTCACATCCTGTGATCTGGTCTCACAGGAAAGCCTTGGGGTATATAAAGACAGCCAAACAAATAAATAGACACACAAAAATTTATCAAAAGAGACATCCAGTTCTCTCTCATTCCTCTGAAACAAATAGAAATTTACTAAAACAAGAAAAGAGGAGATAATATTCCTCAAATAGAAGTCTTTCCTGTCTACAGAGGAAATGCACTGTCAAAACTGGTTCATGAGAAGTAACACTGTCTTTCATCTGAAAGGATGGAATCTTTTAAAGACTTTTTTCCGTCGAGGCATTGTGAAGATTTGGTTGTGGGAGTCAGGAGACCTGAGTCCCACTTCTGCTAAAACATTCATTGGCTATGTGACTACAACCAAGTATCTGGGCTCCAACTGGTTCACCTGAAACATGGGGATAATTATTCTTATGCCTCACAGAGTTGTTATGTTAAAAATTCTGTGCAAACCATAAAGTACTATTTAAGCATGAGTATACATGGCAGTTGGGTTGACTGACTAGCCCACAAAAGCTTATTTAATCTATAACAGTGGAAGACAGTACTAATAATGCTATTTCAACTAGAACCAATGAGTATTCAAAATGCTGTTTTCATGGAAAAATACGTTCCAGATTTCAATTTGGGTTATCAGCAAACCACCTTTTACCACTCAACGTGGCTAGGGTTGGCAGGGATTGGGGAATGGTTTCATTAGCTAGACCCTCCTGGGTACCAGTAATATTAATTCTAGCCTGCTCTCCATATGCAGAAGAGAAAGTGGTTCTCTAGGGTCTATCACTTTACACATGTTATGAATTAGAGAACCAAAGATGGGAACCCAGCAGAGTAAAAGCTCTGCACTCAGGACTTTATAGATGTCCATTCACAGATGTCAATCATTTATAAATTTGATATTTATAAATTAGGGACTACATACAATTTGCTATCTCAAAATAAAATCCTTCTTGGGAATTAATTTTGTTTCATCAAGGAAAATCCCTTTAAAGTCCTACTATTTGGGGGTGATAAGGAGGAATGAGGATCTCATCTGTGATTTTATCAGCATATGGAATTTCCCACGTAAAAAATCTCTCCTTTGATGCTGACCAACTCTTTTATAACTTTGTGGTTGTTCAGTCGTTTCAGTCCTGTCCTACTCTTCATGACCCCATTCGAGGGTTTCCTGGCAAAGATACTGGAATGCTTTTGCCATTTTCTTCTGCAGCTCATTTTATAGATGAAGAACTAAGGCAAAAAGGTTAAGTGATATGCCCAGCTAATAAGTGTCAGAGGCTGGATTTGAACTCATGAACAAGAGTCTTCTTGACTGCAGGCCCAACACCCTTATGCACTAGGACACCACTTAACTGCCATTGTAATTTGCAGACTTACTCTAACAGTAGCAGTAGTCTCAGCCATGCCTGAGTCTTCATGACACCATGGGCCATAGCACACCAATACTATCTATGGGGTTTTCTTGGCAAAGATGTTGGAATAGTTGTCATTTCCTTCTCCAGGAGAGTAAGGCAAACAGAGGTTGAATGACTTGGCCAGGGTGACACAACTTAATAAGTGTCTGAGGCTGGATTTAAATTCAGGTCTTTCTGACACTCCAAGCCTAGCCCTCTAGCTGCCTGTAGTAGGAGTAGGAATAGGAATAGTAGTAGTAGTAGTGGGAGGAGAAGTAGTAATAGTGGCGGTAGTAGTAGTAGTAGCAGCTGACAAAACTGCCTCAGTTGTCTAGGGAACTAAGAAGTTAAATAACTTGCCTGTGGTCACACAGCTAGGAAGAAGGATTTGAATGTAGTTCTTCCTGTTTACAAGACAAAAAACAACCAACCTCAAGGGGAGACAGAGAGAGAGAGAGAGAGAGAGAGAGAGAGAGAGAGAGAGAGAGAGAGAGAGAGAGAGAGAGAGAGAGAGAGAGAGAGAGCATACTGTACTGGGTCCCACTTTTAAAACGAAAAAAAGGAGAATGCTTTGTGGATGCCACATATACATTAGCTCTCTTGAAAGTGAAGTTTTCTGAATATAGATTCTCTCCGTTCCTCTAGCTGCAGAGCACTGAAAGTACACCCAGTTGTGAACATACAAATAATCGATAATGTTTACTGAATTAACTTGGAGACATATCATACAACCATGAATCAAGGACAGAGCAAGAGCACCTTCTGGTAGCATTTCTGCTTCTCCGCTCAAGAACATTCTCTGAGCATCTGCCCTTTGCTAAGCTTGTTCAAATAGCTCAGAGACTGTGTATTGATGGTTCCCCCTCTTATTTTAGCCTATGTTAAACTCCACTGCAATTGAGAACAGATGGAAACAACCTGATGACCCTGCTATTGCTTCCTGATTATTCACCATGATAGATATTTTCCTTTACTAACAGCCAATTAAAGAAAGAGATCTCTGATTATCACTAGTACACAATACACAGACTTTTGAATGGCTGATGGAAAAAGGCTAACACAAATCCTATGAGAATTAAGGTAAGAACTATGTCATGAAGCATGCTGCAGTCATTTTTTTGAGGCCACTTTGTTCTTTTTCTTTGAGGAAGAGAAAAGAAAGACGAATGCACTAGAAATGGATGACGTAAAGAAGTTCAGCTTAATGCATTTTTGTGATCAGGAAGATATTTGCACCTCCCTTTACAAGGCAGTTGGGTATACTGGGGAATAGATAAGTCCTATGCTCATAAAGGCTGAAGTGTTTATGGGGCAGGAGAAATTTATTTTTGAGTTCACCAGATGCTACCACACCAGTCATCACAACTCTATTACAAGTTTACAATAGCTCTCTATTATCAGGGACATGTGTCTGGTGTACGGTTAATCAACTGAATACATAAAGCAATGAAGATTAAGGTAATGTAGATCAATTGTGTTGAATGGTAAAGAAATATTTGATGATCTGGTTTGACTATCACTGTCAATTCTTGTAAAAATTAGCAGTAAAAGGCTTTAGAGATGAAGGATGCAAACAAGATGTTTAATGGGGATAGTTACAGCCTACTTAAAATTCAAGGTTTGTCCACCATGTTACAATGCAAGGCTAGAGTGGATATAAATGTTGGACATGAGTTATGAATTTGACAGAATCTGGCCCAAACACAGGTTACAGGGTTGGAAATAAGAATTCTATTTTGGTCATTCCTTATTTGCTAAGGACTTTCAATGAGAAACCCAACTAGGCTGCCTCATGGTAATGGAGATAATCTGGGTTTCATGAAGGCTGTTCCAATATAGAGTAAGATCTGGTAAGTCCTACCTACCAATATGTAAACTCTCTGGGTACAAGCTTGGTCAACAATGAACTGTTTGCTTTTTGCCTAAGAACCAGCAAAGTATAATAAGTATGGAGAGGTTCTTCATCAGGTCAGCCACAGAGTGTAAGAGTGATCAGGGATTCTGAATATGGAGTCCACAGTACAGTCCACATGGGCATGTGCATAGATTTCAGAGGGTATGTGAACTTGGATGGGGAAAAGAAAGATACATTTCTCTTTTCACTAATGGCAGCTAAGTGATATAGCAGATAGAGTGCCAGGTCTCTAATCAGGAAGACCTGAGTTCAGATTTGGCCTCGGACACTTACTAACTGTGTAATCTGGGAAAGCCACTTAATCCTGTTTGCCTCTGTTTCTTCAACTGTAAAATGAGCTAGAGTAGGAAATGGTAAATCACTCCAGTATCTTCACCAAGAAAATCTCAAATGAGATCACAAAAAGTCAGACATGATTGAACAACCACAAACTTTTTGCTAATTCCTAAATTAAATTAAGCATTTCATTCAATAATGAATTTAAAAAAACAAACCATTAGTTTGAGGAGTTCATGACCTTTATCAGATTGCCAAAGGGATTCAGGATAGGAAAAAGTTAAAGTCCAAACCTACAGGAGATGTTATTCACATGTTCATGAAGGATGGGTTTTATAAGATAGGTACACAAAGAAATAAAACAGGAAGAGGTAAATGATTGCATAATTAAATAAGCTTAATACATCTCATAGAAATTGTTGTATAATTTAATAACACAAAAGCTTTTGCCTCAGCCCCGCACCTGCAGTGTGCAGAAAGAGATTCAGAGAAACTGACAGGCAAATGCATAGACAAGAGAACTCATCATCCCAACGAAAAAGCTAAAGGAAGCTTTATGAAGCATCATCAAGTAATTAACAATCTCTCTGGCAATGATTACGTGTGACTCACAGATCCCATTTTCCTTAAATGAATTTCGATGCTATTAGATATTCCCCTGCCAATAAACTGCACACGAAATACAAACTAGCAGCTTTTGTGCAAAAGAATTTTATCTTCATCAGAAGTTAAATGGATAAAGCTGATGTACAGTTGGGAAAACAGCATACTGCAAACAAGCATGGTTTAGTAAGTGAACAGGAAAAATAATAAAAACATGACAGAAGGGAAGATGCCATTGCCTGGTAATGGGATTCAGGCCTTCTACGTTACCAGTTTGAATCAGGCATAGGTGGATCATAAGGCAGCGGCTCTGTGGTCTGCTCAAGATCCAGTGGATGTTGGAAGTGTGTGTCTTAGTCCAGGTGCAAGCAGACAGGTGGATAGCACCAGTGTTCACAATCCCTGCTCAACAGGTGTCTCACACATTTATCAATTTAAGACCTGGTAAAAGCAGCAGATTCATGGCAGAGTCGATCTCAAATTATCCTCAGAGTCTACAAAAACTGGGTTCCAATCATGATGCTGATACACGCTGACTGTATGATCCTTGCCAAGTAAGTCACAATCTCTCAGTGGCCCAGGTGATTTTCTGATACTTTTAAGTGGCAAAGAAGGTGCCAAGGTACATTGGTAAAGGGAGCTTCCTTTTACAGTTATTCCCTGTATTGATCAAATACTGTAAAGAGACAGGAATAAGACCAGTTTCTAGTCCTATCCAGTAGGCAAAAGCATTTTAAAAATCAAAAGTTTCCAGAATGAGTATACCTTTCAAATGACTAATGCTCCCAAAGCATCAAGGTCAGGGGTGGAGTGACAGAAAAGCAGATAGTAGACACACTGGGGCATGAATCACTGTAAATCTTCCAGGAAGGTCAATATAAGTAACTTCAAAAGGCATGGCATCGATAGTTGAGTGTTCTCATTCTGTGGAAACATGGTATGAGGTGAAAATAAAATTATGGGGAAGATCCAAAGGAACAAAGGTCCTGGTCTATTGACCAGATGATTTTAAAGCCAGAATTTCTGACTTAACAGTGGATTTTGGTTATGATATATTGATGACATAATTGTCAAACAATATTGGTTGGGGAAATGTTATGCAGGTGATGTCGGTACTGCCGATGTTGTTCCAGGACTCGCCAAATACACAGCATAGTTTGTACAAGTGCAAATAAATCAACTGTGGAAATATAATAGGTTTCTTTTATGTTCCAGTAAAATGGCTTCTCCTCTTAAATCAGGGTACATCATAAATCTTTCCCTATTATATCCCTCCAGTCAAATGAATACCTACTCCAACAGGAACATTCAAACTTATTCATCTGCTAGAGGTTATTCTAAAACTTACACACAAGACCTTGGCATTCCCTTTCCCACTTGGCAGATGAACTTGTCTCTTCCTTCTCAGAGGAAATGGAGGACAGTGGACAGAATTCTCTCCATTTCATCTCTGCATTTCTAAACAGTTCTGTATCTTCATCCATCTATCCATCCTTTGGTTCCATTTCTAGCAGGCATGTATACTAGAGCATACGTCATTGTGACTCTCTCAATCTACTTGCTCGGTGTGGACAGGAACAGAGCTCTTATTTGTTTATTTTCTAATTGCCCTAACATAGCCAACACAGGGATTTGTATATCATAGGCGCTCCATATATCTTTATGAATAAATATCCACAACAATGAGAAGACCTTCATTTCAAAGGGAAAGAAGGAGGCCAATGCATATTATCCTAAGGAAAACTCATTACTGTTGTCTTAAAATATATATAAATATGGATTATATATCGATTAAGACAATTATATACATATGTGTATATATATGTATGTATGTATACACACATATACATACACACACATACTTTTCGGGGGGGGCAGTGGAAGAGAAATCTAAATGTGAGGAATTCCCTCTTCATAAGAATCATTCCAAAATCTCTGAATTAGAAGTGAGATGAATGGTCAGTCTTTCACATCAATGTTATTCTCATTATTCTCTGGCATCAAGAATTGTTTAACTCTAAACAGGGTTTGGGAGGAATTCTGTGTCTTATTATAGGCTCCTGCACTGGCAAACAAAACCAGACCTGTATTGTTTGAAGACAGAGAGACAAAATTTTCACCAGTAGAATAATCCCTTAATTAATGACAGAGAGCTAAGAGTCTTAAATAAGATGCCATTTTACATAATCATTATCTCCGGGTCTCATGAGATTTTGGTGTCTTCCCTTTTTTATTATTTTTTTCCTAAAAGGTGGACTAATAGTTCCCAACAATGAACAGGATAGAGACATCAGAATTAAATGATCTCAGCTAATTACTATTGAGGATGTCCTTGGGTCATTTCAGAAATTTTACATTGTTGACATGGATGCTTTCTTTCAAAGCAATCTGTCTTCTTTTGAAGCCCAAGGGAAAACTATCCTTTATTATATCTAAACTGCCCTTTCTATATCTAAACAAACCACATTCTTGAATTTCTCCAAGCCTCTGAAAAAGGCCAGTGTGCTCTCTGACCCATTATCTGGTTTGGTCTTGGAGGCAAATGCAGAAAACTTTCCTGAACCCATCTGGCCTTCCTACCAATTTCTCACTAATTGCAAGAAGCAGGGACATTTGCTGCTCATTAGTCAAAATACACATCTTGGAAGCTGTTTTTCAACAGGACAGGCCACAGAAGCATCACCTAATGAGAATCATAGACATGAGACGATTCCCCACATCACATGCAGCATGTAGTCTAAACCAAACTGAAGGCATGCTGACTTGGGGTTGATTAGTCCCAAATCAAGATGAACCTTCATTATTTTTTTGTCAGAGGGGTTTCTTGGTTCTCTTTTATTTACTGTGTATGTGCACACCCATGCAAGAGAACACACTACTGCAAGCAAATGATTGAGTGTTCTCTAGTCATCCAACTGGAGCCAGACTGGACCAGCAGTCTCCTTGGAAAACAGAGCTGCCCAGGAAACCAAAAAGACCTCTTTAAATGGAATGGAATTTTCCCTCAAGGACAAAAAAAAGAATTAAAAGCTAAATTTGATGACAGAACAGTAATAATGGCTAGCTTTTATATAGGGCTCTAAGGTTTGCAAAGTACTTCACATGTTTTCTCATTTGATTTTCTTAATAATCAATAAGCCTGTGAGGGGAGTGCTCTCATTGCCATTTTACAGGTAAGGAAACTGAGGTTGAGAGAGGTGAAGGGATTTGCCTTGGGTCATAGAGTAAGTGTCTAAGGCAGAATTTCAATTGAGTTCTTCCCTACTCCAAGCCCCTGGCCACTTAGATGCCTAGAGTTAGTATGGGTTGAAACAGTCTTATCCCATGAAGAAATGAGAAGAGTTTATGGTATGTTGACCTGGAAAGGTAGGTGGGTTGGAAATGTGAGAAATGAACCAAAAGACACCAAAAACACGCATTCCGTACCAGGCTTAATAAGAGTTGTGCTAGGGATGGGGGACATGACAAAAAATAAAATGGTTCCTGCTTCCAAAGGACTTACGTACTCATTGGGTAAGCATGATGGTAAATATCATGGATGCAGAAATGACTTTAAACAGCTCCCCTGCCTGTATGCCCCAGTTTTTCCATCTGTAAAATGGGGATAATTACAGCACCTCCCTCATAGGGTTGGTGTGAAGATATAGTGAGGTAATATTTCTAAAGCTCTCTGTAAACGCACGTTATTATTACTGTATATCACCTTCAAGCCAACCTGGATTTAAAAGATTTATAAAAACACATGCTAGGCTTCAGAAATTAATTGCTTATAGTTTTTTTAAATGTATGTATATATTTACATGTAGACATTTCTATGTATCTCCTATAAATCAGAGATATGTTATGCTGAATGGAGCGCTAAAGGCAGGAAGACCTGGGTTTGAATTTTGCCTTCAGTGGTTTCTAGCTATGTAACTATGAGCAAATCACTTAATCCCTGTGTCCTCACTTGTAAAACAAAGGTAATAAAACCTGTAGTACCTATAATACAGGGTTGTTACGATGCTGAAATAAGATAATACATGTAAAATGCTTTTAGAACCTTAAAATAGTATCTGCTGTTATTAATTTCTGGGGGGAGGGAAGTGGGTCTAGACCTCTTATTTTATCCCTACAATGAGCCCCTGGTATAGGGGCTCATTTAATCTATTAATTTAATCTAATCCCATCATTTAATCTATTTTGTAACTTGGAATCTTAAGGAGTAGCCAGGGCTAGTAATTTGTTAAATAAACAGAAGCCATAGAGGCAATGATTTCCATATCTGCAAGGGGAATTCCAAAAGACCGTCAAGTCATTCTTGCCATGAAGACTTCAGAAGATTTCCATTTTTTTGTATTCTGTTGTGATGGATGCTGTCAGTCCTGCCTCCCATTTTCAGTTCAATGCTCTAGTCATCTGTGATTATCTCAGTTACCCAGTGTGCCCATGGTCACATAAGCAGTATGGGCCAGAGGTAGAATTATTACCTATAGACACACACACACACACACACACACACACACACACACACAGACACAGCAAATTGGATGTGCTTACCTTATGGGACCAGTATATATGAGATACAATGTAATCATCATATCCTATTAAATATCTATCTATAATCTATATATAAAGGTCTTAATGCTAATATTTTAAAATCCTTAAATGATTCATCTTTGTGGGTAGGCTATAATAACTTAAAGACTTTATCTTTTCAAAAACACTCTTCTCATCTCTAGTTTTAAGAGTTCTAACAGCACACACTGCCAGATGCCACCCATATAATGAATGATAAGCAGGGAAGCCTATTTCTCAAGTTCTGAGGTAACATAATCATAATAATTTGACAAGACAAACATTACAGGACACCAGGAGGCAAACCTGCAAAGAGAATTCCATAGTCCTATGGTCTATCCTTGGCATATCCTTCAAGTTATCCTTGGCATGAAGACTTCAGAAGATCTCTTTTTCTTTGCATTCTGTTGTGATGGATGCTGCCTGTCTTGTTTGACATTTTTAATTCAATGCTTTAGTCATCTGGGATTATTTCAGTTACCCAGTGGGCTTCTGACCATTGCCCCAAAATGAGGTAACTGGAAAGTACTTTACTGTTCCCTCTCCATGACATCACTGGGGAGTTGTACGTCCTATGGTCTAGTCTGAAGGCATTCTTATTAGAGTTACATTTATGGCTCATTCTTTCTCAATCTCTGTCACACACACACACACACACACACACACACACTCATATTCTAATCTTAGTTAAATTGGAAATCAACACAAATGAGATGGCATTTAAATCTCCATTTTTGAAAAAGACTAAATTGAGACACACACGTACATTGGTTACCTGTCTAATGGAGGCTTTGTTTTCTGCAAGGCAAACCATCATAGCCCCCATGACTGCTGTAGAAGGAAAGAACCTAAGTCGAGCAGCTGAAACCACTGGCTGAGCCCAACAACTTGAAAAGAAGTCTCATGGAGCCTCACAGCTGAAGTCTAAATCAAATGTGAAAGGACATCCAGACCAAAGAGGGTAGCTGGTACCATTGTCAAAGAAAACGGTGTCTCTTTCTTTCTCTCTCTCTTTACACTGAAATCTGGAGTCAGGCTCCTGTAATGTGTCTGCCAGATCAAGTTCACAAGTTCAGGGCTAGTTTGGTCTGTTTTAGGCAAGCTGAAGGAAGTGGTTTGGCTGTCCCAATGACCCATGCGCTAGGCATCCCATGTGACCTGCCTGGCAGCTTCCCCCACCCCCCACCCTAACTACTACATGCCAGAAGAAAAGGGGCTGCTTCTCAGGTTTCAGAGGCTCACTTAACATCAAATGCATTTTCCACAGGCTGCTCAGAAACTGTGTCACTAATGAAAATAGAGACTATATGTCACAATAAATAAAACAGTGAACAAATTAATAAGCAAATAAACAGGTATGTATATGCATATAAACACACATAGACACACACATGTATGAGTACATTTTTTTTGTATTGAGAAGCAGAATAGGATGGTGGCCTTTGAGCCAGGAAGTCCTGGGTTCAAATCCTGTCTCTAATACATAGCAGGGTCACTTAACTTTCTGAACAAAAGCTCTGTTGTTGTTCAGTCATTTCTGACTCTTTGTGACCCCATTTGGGATTTTCTTGCAAAGATACTAGAGTGGTTTGCATTTCCTTCTCTAACTCATTTTACATGAGGAAACTGAGGCAAACAGGGATTAAGTGACTGGCTCAAGGTCATACAGCTAATCTGCATTACTACAGGGAATTTCTCCCCCCTAGTGTTCCCAATATCAATGAAATTACAGGTTTAATCCCCATTGTTATAGCTTGAATTTTCTTATTTCTGTAAATTATTTTACCCAGTCCCCACCCTACTCCTAGCCCCACCCCCTGGAATGTTACTGCAGTAAGGGGAAAGACACTTTTCTATTTTGTCTTACTATCCCTAGCACCTAGAGAAGTCCAAGGTATATAGAAGTGTTTAATAAGTATTATTGAATTGCCCTCTGGGTGTTTACAGATTTCCACATAATGTGAGGACTTGTGAACTTGATCTGGCAGACACATTACAGGAGCCTGACTCCAGATTTCAGCGTAAAGAGAGAGAGAAAGAAAGAGACACCATTTTCTTTGACAATGGTACCTGCCTCTGGTCTGGATGTCCTTTCACATTTGATTTAGACTTTAGCTGTGAGACTCCATGAGACTTCTTTTCAAGTTGTTGGACTCTGCTCTCACTATTCTGAGTAGTACATTGGGAAGAGCACTATATTTTGAGTTGAGGAACCCATATGCAAATCCTGGCTCTCCAAGTACTACTTTGTGACCTTGGGCAAGTCACCTTACCTCACAGGGCCTATTTCCTTGCTAGTAAAATACAAGAACTGGATCAGATCAACTCTAATGTTTCTTCTAGCTCTAAATCAATGATCCTCTATGATCTGTGGTACACAGTATATTGGAAGTAATAACCAAAAGACTTCTTTTAAACTACAGAGGGCTTTTACTTTTCCTTTTAAGCCACAATGGGCACGTGTGGTAAAATGGTTTATCAATGTTTCAGACCTTGGTGTATGAGGTAACAGAGAAAACCTGATTTCTCACTTGAATGAATAAATAACCTTATTCAAATTCAATGTGGAAGTTCAGCACTACCCTAACCAGTAGAGAGTCAACCCCTTGAAGGTAGGGATCATTTCAGTTCTTTGTCTTTGTATCTCTAGCACGTAGCCTAGTCCTTGACCTGGGCACACAGTGGACCCTTAATAAATGCTTACTGAATTGAGGTAACTACCCAAATTCATAAATTTTTTAAAACAATGTTTTATATGTTTCTTCGCTGACTGTAGGTATCTGAGTTAATGTACCTTACGAGAGCCCCTAAGTGTCACAGCTAGAAGTGGTAGTAGAGAACTTTGAGCCTTCATCTACTCATTCAACTGAAGGGAGTTTTGGAGAAGCTGAGTAGCCAGCCCAAAGTCACAAAGCAAATATGTGATAAATCAGGGACTGGAACTCAGGCTCCCCGAATGTAAATCTGGGGTTTGTCCCACAGCACCATACCATGTTGAATTTTTTTTTTTTTACCAGAGACTAAGCTATGAAGTTTGCTTTCATTATCTACATATTAGTTCCATGCTAGTTGCTTATATCTTAAATTAAACGTGTTAATTAACTTGCTCATTTTGTCTCAATGCCCAAACCCCCAAATCCCGATAAAACTTATTTTCTTTTGTTACCAGAGAAGCTCAAACCTGAACTTCTTGCTGCACATTTACATAAAGCTACTCTAGGGAAGGCATGTGAATATAATTTATGTTTGCCTTATGCAAGGTCATTAGCTCTCATACAAAACACTAATAAAGAAACTAAAGCACTTCATATAACATTTATCAAGGGGAATTTTTATAACCTATGAAATAGTATTTGAAAAAAGTTTTACAGAAACTGCTTATGAATTGTTTTTTTATTAAAACAGCAAAGGTCTACTGGTTTTAGACATAATTCTTTTCTTAAGAAGTTAAATTTATAAATTAATTTTCACCCAACTATGACTTCTTCCTTTTGCATACTTTAAGCATGTTCAAGCAGTCTAATACTCAGATAACTCCCTCCCCCATGCATCAACCAGCACCAAAAGACAAAAGTAAAAAGTAAAATACAGAAAAGAAATAAATGAAATTAGACCTATTTGTGTGAAGAAGAGAATAAAATCCAATAAACAAAAATCCTGTCTTATAAACACAAGAGGAAAGCCCGGGATAGGAGAAAGAGCCGCCTGGGAGTCAGAACACCAAGCCTCCAGGTTCGGATTTGTCATGGTTAGCAGGTATGAGCACTGGGAAATCATATAGCCTCTCTGAGTCTCAGTTTCTCTAGCTGTGAAATATAAGATTTGACAGGATGATTTCTGAGCTATCTTCCAGTTCCGATGATTTAAAAACAAAAATTTGTAAAAAGTGTGTAAAAGGAGAAAATTGGTCACTAAATTGTTTAAAGTTCAAGATGGTATCAAAAATGATTTTATATTATTAGGAAAGGATCATTAGTATTTTTACAAGGTCTATAGAATGATTCATTGAAACCAAACATATCTGCTCATACATCTAATATATGATCTTACCTGAAAACATTTTATTGGCACAAACCTTCTCAGGAATACATTGAGGATACAGCAGAGCTTATTCTACTCTTTTGTCATGAGGATTAGTTGAAGGAAGTAGAGATGTTTAGCCTAGGAAAGGGAAAAACTGAGGCACAAAAGCTGGAGAAGGAGGCATGGCGAACAACATCAAACTGGAATGGGCTACAGAGAAGGTAGTGGGTCACCACTGTCTGCATGAGGAACTGTCAGTGCCCTTGTAGGGGTGAATCTGGCTTGGTACAGGTTGGACCAAAGGGCTTCAGATGTCACTTTCTGAAATTCTCTTTTGAAACCCCACAATCATGTCTGCAGTTATAAGTGGTCTAAGAATTATTGGACGTGAGGATACTCTGTTGATATGTGTGTATATATATATATATACATATATATATATGTATATGTGTGTGTGTGTGTGTGTGTATAAATATATTCAAATACTTATACTTTCTCAGTATAAATTCAGGTCCCTACCTAGGAAAAGTAGACTAATCTACCACCCAAACTGAGAGACGTGATTTTCAATGAAACATTTAGAAATCCCCAAATCTAGAGTCTGTCCTTTTTCCTTTACACTCTCAAATGCTCAGATAACATTGACTGAAATGGCCCATCAACACTGAGGGGAAGGAAGACTCTGTCAATAATGTTTACTGAACATCTGTCCTATCTCCCAGTTGAACAAGAAATGTTATAAAAAAAGAAAGAAATGGTTCAGCAGAAAAGAGCCCTGAATTTGAATCAAGAGACCTCAGTTTGAATCCCATTTTTGTTTCTTACACCTTGTGAGACCTTGGGAAAGTCACTTAACCTCTTCAGGGCTCAGTTTCATCATCTATAAGACGGTGGGGTTGGACTAGATTCCTTTTGATGTCCCTCTCAGATTAAAATCTATGACCCAAATAAGAACCCCCTGGGATTCTTGGGAAAGATCAAAGAAAAACTCACATGGGAATGTTTGATTTTAGGGCAATGAAGCCAAAAAATCTACAGATTAGGGATGAGTGAAACATATGCTGCATTTGTGAAATAAGGTGTGTTCTGATACAGATTGACAGCTGGGAAGGGGAAATGATGATAGAGGTAGAAAAGCTTTCTCTGCTGTGGTTTAAGTGTCTTGTGATCCCATGTCTCTCATGTTCCTGAAATTGATTATGACATTAGTTAATACACTCAGCATGAAAACGATGACTCACGTTCACAAGGTCTTGCTTCCATCTTTATAAGCCTGAAAGTGATACGATGGTTATTATCATCTCAGTTAGCCCTCTGTTCACTAAAATGGCCCTGGGATGCAGTGCTGTATCATCATTACATTCTTCACTTGTTGGAATCTTGGGGGAGGGAGAACTAAAGTAGAGGAAGGGGAAGATAAAGGTATGATAGCAGTCTTCAAGCATCTGCAGGTTTATCCCTTGGAAGAGTCATTAGACTAGCTTTGTTTGACCCCAGAGGGAAAAGCTAGAAACATTTTATAGAAGGTGGAAAGATGCAGATTTGGGCTTGGCAAATCAAGGAAAACTTTCCAACAATTATAGCTGTCTAAAAATGGAATGTTATACCTTGGAGGCAGATCTTCCCTCCCTAGGGGTATTCAAGCAGACACTGGACGCTGTAGAGAGGTTTTCTGGGGGATGTGCCTACAAAAGTCCTGTTCAATTAAGATTCTGTTACTGATTGATGATGAAAAGAATTTTTCCTTCCCTGAGCCAAGAGTCCCTTCATCTTCTTGAAATTTATTTGGTTAGTCTTTGAATTTTCTTAGCTTATGTTGTGGCTACCCCCCTCTCCTAGAGTAGAAAGTAAGTTCTGTAAGGATAGTAATCAACTCATTTTTGTCTTTCTATCATCAGCACCAAAAATAATGTCTGAGGTCCCTTCAAAAGCCAATCATTCTTTTATTAAATGAATTTGAAAGTATCTGAAGCCAGTTCAATGAAAAGAGTGTTCTTGGCCTTCCCCTCAACTACTAAGAATTATACAGATCAGAGAGGCTAGTAAGAATTCACTTCTAAATTGTATCTGGAACTAGAGAATAATGGAATGCTTTGATATCTTTATGGGAAAGCCCAAGTTAACAAAAGGAGTTTAAGCTCCCCGAGGCCAAGGACTGTTTTGTCTTTGTATCTCCAGTATTAAGTATAGTGCCTGGCTCACAGAAGGTCCTTAAGAAAAGCTTGCTGAAAGAACCAATGAACCAGGAACATCAATCTTAACCAGGAACACCCATTTTTAGGATTCACAAGTGCATGCATGTCAGCCATAGATGGATTAAATCATATGGATGCTTCCCTATCCCAATGTGGCTAAAAGACATTCAGAGCCTAATTTTCCAAGCTTATAAATAATGGAATGTTAGTCCAAGAGAGGGATTGGCTTTGAGCTTGTTTATTTTGCTTTCCTAAGAGAAGAACATGATTCATTTAAACAGAGTAATTCAGAAACATTTGTCTCACTCTTCTTCTCAGACAAATGTGAGTGTTTAGAAAGCACTAAAATATATGCCTTTGACATGGAAACAACCAAAGAAATGCTGAAATAACAGCTTGGGGAGGGAGAGAAAGGGTTTAATCCTACAGTGCTTTCTTTATTTTACCTATTATCTTATGAAATGGCACAAGCCAAATCATTTACAAACGCCAATGTTTCTTAGGATATGGTCATTTTCAAAACCCAAACTTTCTTCAAGTAAATGTCTCATATTACTTAGAAATACAGAATGGTGGAATTGGAGGGCCCCAGTGGCCAGCCAATCCAGAACCTACCCTGCTCCATCCATCACATTCACATTAAGTCATCATCCAGGCCCTACTTGAAGGAGTACACACTCGTGGCCACTCTTAGGTCAAACAAAATATTAGGAGATTTTCCTTAGGTTAAGCTGGAATATGTCTCCACGTAATTTTTAGGGGCTATAATACCAATTTTACACTCTAGGCATAAGCAGACTTTGTACAGGACCTCTCCCCTATTAGAATGTAAACTCCTTGCATTCTAGAGAATGGCAAATGAAGCACATTACTTGTTCTGAAAGATAGGTAAATGCAGAACAAATTGGTGCAATTTTTGGAAATGACCAATATGGGAATTTATTTCTCCTGAGTATGTATACACATGCACACACACACACATACACACATATACACACACACATACAAACATACACACACACACATACACATATATTTGTAGCAAGGGTTTTGTTTTTCTTTCTTTTTTTGTTTAATTTGTTTAATTGTGGGAATAAAGAGAGAAGATAAATGCTTATTTATTAATAAAGGAAAAGCATACCACAAACTTAAAAAAAATGAAACAAAAGGAATGCAATCTCCTTGAGGACAAGTGCCATTTCAGCTTTTTTCTTCATATCCCTAGTGCTGATGATATGGTCTGACTGCTTAAGAAATGTCTGTTGATGGATGGTCATTGTCATCAACAAATCTGGGACTTGTTCTGTGGAGTTTGGATTCGTTCAAAGGGCTGTACTTGAGGACCCAGAGGGTCACATGTGGCTTCAAGGCTGTAGGTTCCCCACCCCTGGATTAGAGTATGAGTTTTGAAATTCTTGATAAAATGCTGAACTGGGAGTAAGGAAGACCTCAGTTCAAATCCTGTCTTTCACTTACTAGCTCTAAGACTTTGAGCAAATTATTTAATTTCATTAGGCCTCAGTTTCCTCTTTTGTAAGATGGAGATAGTACCTACCTCCCTGGAGACCTGTGAGAAAATGAAATGGGATTTTATGCACATACATTATATATAAAGATTTCTTTTAATTTTAAAGTACTATAAAAGCCTTATTATTAGCCTTTATTATCACCATCATCTATAAAATAGGAATACCTTTAATACCTATCTCATAGGGTTGTTATAAGACTCAAGAGATAATAATGGCAAAGTGGAATCTTGGCTATCATTATGAGATAGACAGACAGACAGACAGATAGATGGATCAATTGATTATTTATGAAGTATTTACTATGTATCAGGCACTGTGTTGAGGGCAGATGATAACAAATTAAAACAAACCAGAAAATCCCTACCCTCAGAGAACACTGGGGGAAAATAAAACCTAAAGGGAATCTAGAAAGAGGAGGGAGATGGAAAGGGACCCAACAACGGGAAAGCAACTGACTCCACAAACAATTACTGAAATGATACTTCTACTGTTAGCATCCATTATCTTTTCCTGACTGTGGCAGAATTCCAGGGAATCAGATAAGATTATTTTTCCCCACAGCTGCACGTGATGCTTGAAAACACAAGCTTACAATAGTGAGTAGTGGCCTGATTTGATAAGGCCTGTCTTAATGACCAAGGCATCTTTATCATTTGATTTCTTTCCTTAATCAAAATGGTGCCTGGAAATCTGGCAGAAGAAGCGTGAGATGCACAAATTTAGAGGCATCTCCCAAATGTTCATTGGGACTATTTGTGCCCAACCCATGGTAGAGCCTTCTGAGCTCATTGGTCTGATCAGCCACAGCCAGACACACAGAGTGATATCATTTTGGTCTTCTCTGAGCATGAAAGACACCAACCAACCAGCCTGCCAATCTAATTTCTCTTTTACCTAGGGGCACGCTTACAGATTCTTTCTCCTTAATTCAATTTACCATGTATGTATTAAGTACCTACTGTGTGATTTACACACAGTATTAAAGACACAACCCCCAAACAAAGTGATTCATATCCTCAAAGAACTCATACTTTGCTAAAGGGTCAACAAAACTTAATAAAAATATGGTAAATTTATATATAAAGTAAATCAAAAGTCATTGGTGAAAAGGCACTACCACCTGGGCTAGGGGAGGATTCAGGAAAGGTCTCTTGTATAAGGAAGCACTTAAGCTAAGCCTATAAGAGAAACTAGGAATTCCAAGAGGTTTAAGAGAGGAGTGAGAGCATTCTAGGCAAGGTGTGCAGCCTGGGCAAAGGCACTGTGGCAGGAAATAGAATGTCATATAGAGGAAACTTCAAGTTAGCCATTTTGGCTCAAGAAATGTATAATGAATGCAAAGATTTTGCCAGGTCTTATACAAAGAAGAAATTTGCTAGTTAGTAGCAAATAGTTTTTTGTTATTTCCTGCTAAGATACTTCCCGCCCCCCCCACCCCCAACATTGTTTTGGGTGTGGTGAATATCAACAAGAGAAAAGTTACAGCTTTATCTTCTGTGTGATACAAAAAGTCTGTTGAAAAACATGACAGCCCCATACTGTTGTCATTTCTACCTTTTCTATTTTCCATCTAAGTCCTTCATGAGAATAAGAAATACAAAAGATCAACTAGTTTGCCTCATTTCCCACAAATGCTCCCATTCTAAAGCACATCCATAAAACAACAACAAAACATGAATTATTACTCTATATTCTTGACGTCTGTAACAATTCTTCAAGGGAAAAGTTCATGGAATACTCAAGTTGGTGAAACCAATATGTTGGAAGAAGCTATTTCAGAACCATTAAGAAAGGACACAAGGGTACATGCAACAAGTGGTAAAGGAAATCCAGTTTTCCAGGGAAAATGCCATGTTGGACATGGAATTTTATAATCAATTGATAAAATGAGCATGGCCGAACATCCACTCTGATATCTAGTGATTCAGATGGAATATTTTCATTGTAGAGAAAACTTCTGCTTATGTGGATTTCTATAGTGGCAGCCAGACAGTTGTAGCATTTCAAAGCTAAGTATCCAAGGTATGACCAACTACCTTGTCCTAGCAGCTCCCCACATGAATGTGAGAGTTTTGAGACTGGGAGGATTTACTTTTTCTATTTCTATCTTCAGCCCTCAGAGCAGATCTTTGAACATAGTAAGCACTAAATTGGGCTGCTAGGGGGGTCAGTGGATAGATTATTGGATCTGGAAAGAGGAAGACTCATCTTCCTGAGTTCAAATCTGGCCTCAGATACTTACTAGCTGTGTGACCCTGGGCAAAGTCACTTAACTCCATTTGCCTCAGTTTCCTCATATGTAAAATGAGCTGCAGAAGGAAATGGCAAAACAACTCCAATATCTTTGCCAAGAAAACTCCAAATGGGGTTACCAGGAATACTGGGTGAGGGTACTACCATCTGAGGAAAAGCCTAGTGGCCCCAACCTAGCCACAATCCTTTTGACTGAACCCCACTCATTCCCTACCATGTTGTTGAAAAAAATATCCTGCAACCTAATTGGTGATAAGGTAAATGCTATAAATTAAAAACATAAAAGCAGTATCAGGCATCAGAGGTAAGACCCATAAGATGTAAGATAGAGTAAAAAACCTTCCATCTTTTGAAATTAGCGCTTTTAAGACAAAATTATCATCCTATTACAGCCAACTAAGATTTTTCTATTCAATTTAAAAAAAATGTTTAACATAGCTGTTGCTAATGAAAACTCAAGTCAGATTGAGAATATTGGTGTGTTCGTCCTTTGCTGCCAAAGAAGACCATGCCATCAGAGAAATGATGACATGACTTGCACTTGACTTTATTTTGAGTGAGGTAGGGCTGTGCAGGTCACCAGCCTCACTTCTCCTCCAGAGCCATCTGAATCCAGTGACCAGATATTCATCAGGATGACTGCAGATGGCCCAGGATGAGGCAGTTGGGGTTAAGTGACTTGCCCAAGATCACACAGCTAGTGAGTGTCAAGTGTCTGAGGTGAGATTTGAACTCAGGTCCTTCTGATTCCTGCACTGGTGCTCTATCCACTGCACCACCTAGCTGCCCAATAATATTGATAGACTCTTTTCCAATGAATCAAGGAACATTTCTATCTCTCTGGATATTGGTCCTTTTCTGAAAAATAAGATGAACTAGATGTCCTCTCAATCTGTGTATTGGCCTACAATCTTCTGATTTTATATATATATATATATACACATACATATATATACATATATATATACACACACATATACATATATATGAAGACTTGGGTTCAGTCAGCATGCCCCATAAAACTCCTCCCTAACTATCCAATTCTGTGAAATGAATTACCAAAGCTGTTGGTAAGAAAACTTAGTGGCAATGAGATGTCAGAGTTTACAGCAAAGAACATCCTAGTAAATGAAGACTTGAAAGAAAACTTTTATTTTAGAAACTCTTCACATGTCAGCATTTATACACATTTTTTTAAAGAGTGTTGACCCTTAATTTCTCAACTTAGGGAGTATAAACAACATATTCATAATCTTTTAAAACTTATATCATGATTTTCATCTAGTTTTGAGAAATATATATTTATGCTAGCTAAAAAAAGTCTTTTGAATTCTTCTGTGTTTTCATTTTTTAACTATTTTGATTTGTCTTGCAATATACAAAAAGCTGTCTTAAATCCTGTGAGAAGTGCCTTTGTTTTAAAGCATCCCTTATTAACACTTCCATCTTCATCTGACAATGTATGTCACATATTTTTGCTCTGGAGGCTGCTAAGTGGCGCCACAGTACTGGACTTGAAGTCAAGAAAACTCATCTTCCTGAGTACAAAACTGGCTTCAGACAATTTCCAGTTGTGTGATTCTGGGCAAGTCATTTAACCCTGTTTACCTCAGTTTCTCATTTGTACAATGAACTGGAGAAGGAAATGGTAACCCACTCCAGTATCTTTTGCCAAGAAAACCCCAACTGGTACTACCAAGAGTTGGACGCAATTAAAAAACTACTGAATGACAACAATTCTACCTAGATGTCAAACACTCAGATGAAATATGAAAAATTTAGTAATTTGTTCAGATATTCCCAATCATCAAGATAGATGATGCAAGAGCAAACCCTCTCTCCACCAACAATCTGAATAATATCCTTGGTACTCACTTTCCTCTTATTTCAATGGACTTTGCAACTCAAATTCTAGTAGGGGACATTTCTTCTCTTTGTACTACACTGCCATCTTCTGGAAAGTGTAAGCAAGTGTAATTCACTTCTCAGAAAAACAATTACGGTAGTTAATAGAGAAACTTTAAACCAATGAAAGTGAATAGAAAAGTATGTAAAACTTTTCTCTGTTCAAAAAAAAGGCCAAGAAATCAAAATCCAGCAACTTGTGCTACAATTGCTAAACTGTGTGTGTCTGTGTATAAATGCTGATGTGTAATGTTTTTATATGAGAGTTTCTAAAATAAAAGTTTTCTTTCAAGTCTTCATTTCCTAGGATGTTCTATGCTGTAAAAACTCTGACATCTCATTGCCACTAAATTATCTTACCAGCAACTTTGGGAATTCATTTCACAGAACTGGATAGTTAGGGAGTAGTTTTATTGGGTGTGCTGACTGAACCCAAACTTTCATATATATATATATATATATATAGTCTGAAGATTGTAGGCCAATACACAGATTGAGAGGACATCTGGTTCATCTTATTTTTCAGAAAAGGACTAATACCCAGAGAGATAGAAATGTTCCTTGATTCACTGGAAAAGAGTCTACCAATGTTCTCAATCAGATTTGAGTTTTCATTAGCAATAGCTATGTTAAAGATTTGCAAGGACACAGAATAGTTTTGGGGTTCCACACTGAACTGGTTATCTTTAAACCCCAAGAGAGTAAAAATTTATGCACACCGTGCACCAATTAGCACCGTTGTCCATTCACCCCCAGCTCTGTGAAAACTGAAAAACACTGTGCATGTCGGCTTCGAATTTGCAGTTTCTGAACAGAGAGGGCATCGTCTAATGCTATTTGTCAGACTCTCTGCAAGCCTTAAACAAGAAACTACAAACACATTTCCAAAAACATAACAGTTTCATTGTATTTGAAAGCAATTTTCTGAATGACAGCATGTATTTCTCAAGGAATTTGGTCCTAGCTAGGAACTTCTTTGGGGAAAGAAAGACAGCATAGATCAAGTTAAAAAAAAATTACACATATAACCCACATACAATTGAAGCTTTTATTCCAAAATGATACACAGATCAAATTCTGCTCCCTGACAAGGAGCAGAATTTAGCCCTGTGTGTTTTTATCTAGTACATAAAGGCGGTGCATTTGAAGCATAATTCTCTCCATCAGCGGAACTGAGATCCTTGGGGTTGTGATATTAATATTTTCTTAAAAGATGAATGGACAAGAGAGAGATTTCAGTGGTGCTCCAGATTTCAGACATCTCATTGTGCTTATTCTGGCTTTATTTGATGCATGGAAAAGAGTTTTACAAAGTTAGCTTCGGAAGCGTGCCTGCCTTTGTGGATGCCTTAGTCCCCAGTCCAGAATTTGGCCCCTCTCTCTCTATACTCTCATTCTCATCATTAATTAAAACTGTTATATAGTTAAACACATGAGGATATAGGATTAGTAAGCAAGTGTTAGGTAACAAATGAACTAACATAAAATTTACATGTGATTTAATTAACAGATAATGGGTCATTAGTTGCAAGGCTAGAGAAATGAAACACATTGTTCTGGAAACATAAAGGCACCATTCAAGAAGAAGAGATGTTTGTTCTTAGCACTTCTCTCCTCAGCAAACCACCTGTGCAAATAAGGGGGAAAATTCAGATGGACAGGCAGGATTTTTATTGCTTAAGGAGGGTTTTCATCTCCATGACAACTTACAGAGTTCAAAATAAAAATGTTATTTTTCTGTAGTAAGAATCCTCTGTCTGCCAACAGTCTTGAATTCTGCTCTAAAATGCATTTCAAGTCTTATCATGGATTGGTCATCATCAAATATGGCAGCACCTGGCGGTGGATTATTGGTTGGCATTTAGGAAGTTTTTATTCACAAACAATGCTGAACGCATTTCTTAAACTCTTCATTTTCCACAAACAAAGTCATGTTCTTTAAGTCAACAGCTCTCCACAAGTGCTCATGGGAAAACCTAGGACTCCTTTTTTTCCCCCTTTCAAACTGTATATATCTTTTCTTTGGAAAGTTTATATCTAGATAAGATTAATTTGCCCACATTTTATAAACATTAGCTGTGCCAATGTAAATTACAGTCACGCATACATTTTAATATTGCATGACAAGATTTAGAGCTGTGGTAAACTATAGTTTTTAAAAATAGTATATATATACATATATATGTAAACATAAATATATGAACTTTCCGTGAGAATTTTTCAAAATAAGTATGGAAAGCAGCAATTGAGTTATTAACTCACTTAAATTGACTTTATTCCATGTTCACTTACCACTTCAATCCCCGGATTTATCTTCAGTCAGCTATTGGAGAAATGCAGAAATTAAAAATAATGCTCTCCATTTCAAGGAATAAAATGTGTTTGCTCTGGAAGAGAAGCGAGTAGTTGTTTTTATTAAGTAAAGAATATCCAGAACTTTCTTGAATCTGCCTGCAACTGGCCAGCCAACTGACCATACACAGATCAGAGCAGTTTGTGAAACTGGACCCAGTGACATTCCTGACATGGAAAGGAAGCGGATTTTGCAACTTCTTTCTGATTCCGGCTTCAGGATACCCTAGCAAGCTTTTTGATTCACTGCCAAATTCTCACTCGTATTTTGTAGTTAATTTTATTGGAGAGGGATATTTACGAATATGTTCAATATAAGATTAAAGCACCAAAGGCCAAAACAATGAAAAAAAATGGAACTTTTCAGTGATCCTTGTCATGTTTTGAGGCTCACATAAGCTTGCATCTGTTTGGTTTGGGGGGTAATTTTAATTTTTTGATGAGGTGATGTTTCCTGGCTTGTGAGTTGCAGAAATAACCTCATTTGACCAAAGACATTTGGATCTGCTCTCTTCCATGTTATTTAGGTTTCTTGGGAACGTTAACTTCAGGCCTGGCTTTTTTCTCTTTTTAAAAGCCATTCTGAGTCCATGAGCCACTGGCTCAAACCTTTTGGTAAGAAGCTCTTAGGGTAACCATTAACACAGCAACATGGGAATTATATTTTAGAGCTAATGAATTGCTTTGTATGTGGTTCACATTTTAAAATGGGGACCTTTGTAGAATAGACAGCACATTTGATAAAGGATACAGATTAAATGGGAAAATGTCCAGAGGAGGGCATACAGGATGATGAAGGGTCTCTAGCTAACGCTTTATATTGTCATTATTATTATCATCGTATATCTACAAAGTACTTGGCACACAGCTGGCACTTAATAAATGCTTGTACTCTTTCACCCTTTATCTAGGGCAGATTAGAAACAGTAATTGGAAAGGAATCTGAAAGAGGAGGAACCTTACCACTGCAAGAAATAACAGGGACAATCTGATGAGTGTGGAAAAATTAAAAGTATAAAAATTCAGGGGAACTTTGTAAACACAGTAGTCTGGGGCTAAAGAGGATCTATGTGAGCAAAAGACCCTGTTCGGCTTAATAGGCTGAAGGCATTACACCATCACCACATGACACGATACGTGATGCATATACTAATGACCCAAAGGCATAAGGAAATGGTTAAATTGCCTTCAATATATGTTGCTTAAGAAGGTAAATTAGAGGATAGTAAAGTTTTGATCCAAAATAACTAAAATAAAAGTCTGAAGGGTAAATGTGAATTTTGGAACTCCTTGTTTTCTTACAACAATAGTTACTGTCATTTCATTTATAAAAAGATGAGGCTGTAGACCTGAGTGTACGTTGGTACCTTAACCATTGTAGTATCTGGATGGTTTGGGGTTCTTTCCACTTAATTCTTAAAATCAAATTAGACCTAGAACTCAGGAGGTCTGTTCACAAACAAAACAAAACAAACAAACCCCCAAACATCTTCCCTTCTTTCCCACAAGTGTTCTTTCCCATGAAGGTTCCAAGTCAAAAACATCTAAGGACCTCTAAATGTATTGACATATACCTAAGACAACATTTAAAAGCATCCCTTGATTGAGAGAACACTACAGAATCCTGTATGTATTTATTCAACCATCCAGCCTAAACCAATGGCTCTGGTCCACTCGGTCTTTCCTTCTATTCATTACAGACAAAGTGGCAGCGCAGGTTAAGAATTCTGAGAATTCTAGCAGTCAGGAAGACTTCGATTCAAATTCTGTCTCAGATACTTACTATCTGTGTGACCTTGTGCAAATCACTTAACTCCTATTTGCCTCATTTCACAGATCTGTAAAATGAAGGAGCTTGGTCTCTTCAAGCTCTAAATAGATACTCAAAAACCTACTGTGATCAAGCTTTGAGTAGATTATTTTCATGGGGAGAGAGACAAAGGGGACAGCACAGAATTAAGAAAAAGAGGGCTTGGTGTCTAATCCTTGAAAAACTCCCAGTCTCTCTATCAGGATATAATAATTATAAGAGCAGATGACAATGAGAAAACAAAACAAAAATAATAATAGCTGAAGTCACTACGGGACTGGCAAGTGTTCAGTCTTTTCCATTTCTTACTGTATACATTCCATCCAAGATTATGGATGACAATCCATCCTTGCCTTTTCTTCCTGTGTGACTCACCCACATCCTCCCATCAATCTTGCACAGGGCTGAGGGGGTGAAGACAGGCCCTCCCAACATGCTGCAGGCTTAACTCCTGCTATTTTAACATTCCGTGGGCATCCATGCAGAACGAGGGCTGATCATCTGTCATCCTTTGCTCTTGTACCATGAACTGTCTATTGCCTTTGCTAGTCATACATCTCTTTGATTCTATATTTTATGCTACTCCGCGTACACAAGTAATCATCGCTAATGTGTCATACCCTAATGAGAGACGTCTCCAAAGAATCTCTATCATGCACTAGAGAGTAAGGAATAAAAGTTTCCAAGAGTAATTTCTGTTCAGAGCAGGCACCTTCTCCCCTATCTCCTAAACAAAATGAGGGTGGTAAGAAGGGGAAAAGACCAACATACCTATTACATTTGAGGCTCAGATGAAGGACCCGGAATGTTTTTAGTCTGGAAAAAGAAGGCTTGATGAAGGAAGATACTGGCTATTTTTTATTCTTGAAAGACAACTTTGTGTCAGAGTAGAAGACAAGTTTTATTTGGTCTCAGATGGTGAGTGTAGGAGTTATGGGTCCAAATTGCAAAGAGGTTAATTTTAGGCTTATGTGAGGAGAGAAATCATAACCTGAGAAATGGAGCTAAATGAAAACTGGACCCAACAGACTGAACTGGCATGCCCTCACCAAGGGTCTCTGAGCAAATTCTAGAGGGGTGAAGCCATGACTGTCATTTTTCTGGGTACAGGCTGTACTATGTGGTAATGCATGCCTCTTCCACCTTTGGAATTTCGATTCTATGAGTAACCCTTTGTGACTTTCAGATTTAGCTCTCTACCACAAGATGCCTAAGTTAAAACAGTGCTATACAGCAAGTTTCTGACATCAACTATTTGGAATCGGAAGACATCCTCACCTAAGTGGAGCAGTGGAGAGAGCCCAAATCCAGAAGGGCTAAGATCAAATCCAGCCTTTAGACACTTAGTTGTGTAACCCTGGGAATGTCACTGAACTTTTGCCTGCCTTGGTGTCCTACACTGCAAAATGGGGATGATTCCAGTGCCTCCCTCTCAGAGCTGTTGTGAGGATAAAATGAGATGAATGTTTGCAAACCTTAAAGCGCTCTTTAAACACTATGATGAGGAGGAGGAGGATGTCTAACCCAACCTAGCTGCACAATCTTGAGTAACTCACTTGACCTCTCTGGGCCACAATCTACTTCTCTATAAAATGAGGGGATTTAATTAGCTGATCTTATTGCCTGGCAAAAAATAGACACTTAATAAATGTTTACTGAATTGAATTGATTTCTAAGTCTCCTTTAAGTCCCAAATCTCTGCAGGAAGAATTCTTAACTTAAATTCTGAGCTTATTTTTTTTTAAATCTTGAAAACTTTCAGTATAGTTGTCTTCCTTTGTAATTGTATATATTTTATTTCATGCATTTACAAACATTTTCTGTGAAGGAGAACTCTTTAACAGTAGGTTTCACCAGACTGCCAAAGACATACATATAAATATGTTTATATTTATGTACACACACATGTACATACACATACATGGGTGTATACGTATATATTCCAGTGTTTTCTGTATAACTTTGGTTTCAGTCAGAGAACGGGAAGCAGGAAGCAAATGTCAGTGAAAGAAAAGCAAACGCCAAGATCCCACAACTTTCAATTCCGTCATCACTGGGGCTAATTCCGATGAGTAATAAGGAGGTTGAAGTGGTTTAAATAGCGATCAAACTTGAGTTTTTAGTCTAGATAAAATAGTTTTACAAACTTGATCACATTTTCTTATTAAAAAAACAAACAAACCGATGACCACTAGGTGGCTTCCTTGGAGTGAATTTGCTCCCAGTGCATGTAACCTTAAAGATATCTCTTTAGAATTTTTGTGATCCCAAGTCTCTGCCAAGTAGGGGTCCCAGCCTTTGGTAAGCTCTATTTCCTCTACTATAGAACCATATTTCTAGAAAGTGAAGAAACACGAGCCTAGGTCTTTCACCCAAATGAGCTGAATGGAAGCAAAAATGGCAAAATTCTACTTTTCCAGCAGAGTGGCAGGTTCAATATTACGTCTAGGATTTAAAAGTGGAAGGGACCGTAGAGTTCATCTAGATGAAACTCCACATTTTTTGGATAAGGAAACTGAGGCAAAGAGAGTTAAAATGACTTGCCTAGCACTCAGCAAACAGATTCTTTGTCAACTGATTGATGGCTTGATCAAGGTCACTCAGTTAGGAACTACTGGCTAATATTCAAACTCAGCCCTGCTTACTGCGATTTGAATGTTCTCAGACCCCACACAAAGAAAAGCGAGCAGCCAAGCCTGAGAAGGATGTATACTTTCATATAGAAAAAAGTAAAGTTTGATCTTTGGACATGGAAGCTCTTGTGTATTTGGGTAGTCAACCTTTGGTTTCATGCCAGTTCTCTCAATTTCCCTTGGTTTCTTTGAGGTATAGATGATCTCACTTCCTACTAAATTGAATATTCTTATGACCTCAATTACTTATCTGCTAAATAATTCTGTGCTGCTTTTGGACTGCTCCAATCTGTCCTCATTTCCTATCTTGTTTTCAGCCCCTTAATGGTACAGCCTTATATATCTTCCTCTAGATGGCAAGATGGCACAGGTAGATGGCAAGGTAGGACTTATAGGCACTCAAGTATTTTTCAAGTAATTTGAGTGACAATATAGACTTTGTTCTTCACAAAGTCTCAGCAGCGTGGTGGTGCAATGGATAGACCTAGCTGTAGTGACTAGCTGGGTGAGTCACCTAACCTCTGTTTTCTTCCGTTTCATTGTCTATAAAATGGGGATGATAAAAACAACTCCCTCACAGGGTTGTTGTAAGGATCGAATGAGACAATCATTGTAAAGTGTTTAGCACAGTGCCTGGCACATGGTAAATGCTATATCAATGTCAGCTATTATTATTATCATGACTATTATTAATTACCATTATCATAATTCACTGATTGTATGTACAGATGATCCTGGTCCTTCCAACACCATAAAAATGGAATACAAACACTATGGTCCTGGACATAGACCTCTGAATTTGTTATAAAAGAATCAATCTAATAATTCAGTATTGAAATGACCAGCAGACTGCCCACTGGACAGCCCTGGAGAGATCCTAGGCAGCTGGATACCACTGCTATAATGCAGAAGGTAGACTAATAGAGGGTCTGAGAATCACACAGTGACTCAGTACTCACAGTGTGAGGACCTTTATTCAGTGATCAACACATTAGCTTCACTGCAGGGCATGCTGTGTGAGAGGCTCCTATCTTTGAGTGATTATGAGTATCAACCAATATAGGAAAAATTAAATAAATGAAAAATACATATTTTTCAGGCTAAGACATGCAGATTAGATGGTTATTGCAATAATATGTGTATGTATGTGTGTGTGTGTGTGTATGTGTAAAATCTGTGTCAAGCACTACAGATGGACAATGAGCTGTGCCCAACAGAACTGAATCTTGCAACCTGGATGTATTTGGGAAAATGTACAATGCTATTAATGATTACAACCTGTTCCCTAGCACAAAGAATCATCTTGTTACCATAAATCTTCTTGTAGTAAGGATGTGTGGATGTAGGTCTTGGAATATTACAACATTAGAAGAGTCAAAGCTACAGCCTACCTGAAAGGACAATGGAAAGTCTCATGGTGGGTATAAGTGGGCTTTTACCTATCTGACCCTTCCTTCTTAAGTCTCCTTTGCTGGACCCTTATCCAGATCATGCCTTCTAATAGTACGTGTTCCTGAGAGTTCTGAAAATTCTGTCCTGGCCCTCTTTTCTTCTTCCTCTAGACTACCTCACTTGATGATCTCATCAGTTCCCATGGACTTAATAAGCATGCTGAGAATTCTCAGATTTACCTAGCTTGCCCCAACCTCTTTGCTGACCTCAAATTCTGCATCTCCAATTGTCTTTCAGATGATTCCACCTGGATGTCCAGCAGACATTTTAAAAATGTGCAATATGGAACTCATCTTTCAGGTGATTCCAAATGGATGTCCAGGAGATATTTTAAAAATGTGCACAATGGGGGGCGGAGCTAAGATGGCGGAGTAGAAAGACGCACATACACATAGCTCCGAACCCACAACCCACAGAACGGCTAGAGGGGACCAACTCACGGTGAATTCTGCACCCAGAGGCCACGGAATATTGGAGCGAGGGAGATTTCTGTTCCGGAGAGACCTGCAAACCTCTCGCGGGGGGTCCTTCGCGCTGCGGACTGGGCGCCGGGACTGGGAGCAGAGGGCAGCCCTGCAGCAGCCGCGACACCGTGAGGAAAAGATCCGAGCGGGCTACGGGGATGGGATCTCCAGCGGCCACGCGGGTCCCTCCACCCACAGAGGGACCTGCAAACCTCTCGCAAAAGGTCCGTCGCACTGCAGACGTGGAGCCCAGCCCAGACCTGAGGTGGCCGCGGCTCCGAGAGGTACAGATCCAAGCAGGATTCAGGGACGGGATCTCCAGTGGCGGCACAAGCCCCTCCACCCACAGGTGACGGGGGTCGGTGAGAGAGTCTCTTTGGCAGGTCGAGAGGGGAGTGGGGTGCCCCCATGGCTCGGGCCCCCCCGGAGATAGAAGCTGAGAGGCGGATGCAGACAGGGGTTCCCCAAGCAGGCGGGAGCCTGGATCCACTGAGGAAGGTCTGTACATAAACCCCCTGAGGGAACTGAGCCTGAGAGGCGGCCTTGCCCCGAACTGACCACTTGAACTTAATTCTCACACTGAATAGCAGCCCTGCCCCCGCCAAAAGCCCTAAGGCGGGAAGCAGCATTTGAATCTCAGTCCCCAAACGCTGGCTGGGAGGACCAGGAGGCGAGGTGGGTCTGAGGAGAATATTCAGAGGTCAAGTCACTGGCTGGGGAGAATGCCCAGAAAAGGGAAAAGAATTAAAACTATTGAAGGCTACTTTCTTGGAGATCAGACATTTCCTCCCTTCCTTTCTGATGAGGAAGAACAATGCTTACCATCAGGCAAAGACACAGAAATCAAGGATTCTGTGTCCCAGCCCACCCAATGGGCTCAGGCCATGGAAGAGCTCAAAAAGAATTTTGAAAATCAAGTTAGAGAGGTGGAGGAAAAACTGGGAAGAGAAATGAGAGGGATGAAAGAGAAGCATGAAAAGCAGATCAGCTCCCTGCTAAAGGAGAACCAAAAAAATGTTGAAAAAATTAATACCTTGAAAACTAGCCTAACTCAATTGGCAAAAGAGGTTCAAGAAGCCAATGAGGAGAAGAATGCTTTCAAAAGCAGAATTAGCCAAATGGAAAAGGAGATTCAAAAGCTCACTGAAGAAAATAGTTCTTTCAAAACTAGAATGGCACAGATGGACGCTAAGGACTTTGTGAGAAAGACAGATATCACAAAACATAGCAAGAAGATTGGAAAAATGGAAGATAATGTGAAATATCTTATTGGAAAAACAACTGACCTGGAAAATAGATTCAGGAGAGACAATGTAAAAATTCTGGGACTACCTGAAAACCATGATCAAAAGAAGAGCCTAGACATCATCTTCCATGAAATTATCAAGGAAAACTGCCCTGAGATTCTAGAACCAGAGGGCAAAATAAATATTCAAGGAATCCACAGAACACCACATGAAAGAGATCCAAAAAGAGAAACTCCTAGGAACATTGTGGCCAAATTCCAGAATTCCCAGGTGAAAGAGAAAATATTGCAAGCAGCTAGAAAGAAACAATTCAAGTATTGTGGAAATACAATCAGGATAACACAAGATCTAGCACTCTCTACATTAAGGGATCGAAGGGCGTGGAATAGGATATTCTAGAAGTCAAAGGAACTAGGACTAAAACCAAGAATCACCTACCCAGCAAAACTGAGTACAGTACTTCAGGGGAAAAATTGGTCTTTCAATGAAATTGAGGGTTTTCAAGCATTCTTGATGAAAAGACCAGAGCTGAAAAGAAAATTTGACTTTCAAACACAAGAATGAAGAGAAGCATGAAAAGGTGAACAGCAAAGAGAAGTCATAAGGGACTTACTAAAGTTGAACTGTTAACATTCCTACATGGAAAGACAATATTTGTAACTCTTAAAACTTTTCAGTATCTGGGTACTGGGTGGGATTACACACACACACACGCACACGCACACATACACACATAGAGACAGAGTGCACAGAGTGAATTGAAGAGGATGGGATCATATCTTAAAAAAAAATGAAATCAAGCAGTGAGAGAGAAATATTGGGAGGAGAAAGGGAGAGGTTGAATGGGGCAAATTATCTCTCATAAAAGAGGCAAGCAAAAGACTTATTAGTGGAGGGATCAAGAGGGGAGGCGAGAGAAAAACACGAGGTCTACTCTCATCACATTCCACTAAAGGAAAGAATAAAATGCACACTCACTTTGATAGGAAAACCTATCTCATAATACAGGAGAGTGGGGGACAAGGGCACAAGCAGGGTGCGGGGGAGGATAGAGGGGAGGGCATGGGGAGGAGAATGCAATCCGAGGTCGACACTCATGGGGAGGGAAAGGATCATAAGAGAATAGAAGTAATGGGGGACAGGATAGGATGGAGGGAAATATAGTTAGTCCTATACAACACAACTAGTATGGAAATCGTTTGCAAAACTACACAGATTTGGCCTATATTGAATTGCTTGTCTTCCAAAGGGAAGGGGTGGAGAGGGAGGGAGCTAAAGATGTTGGAACTCAAAGTGTTAGGATCAACTGTAATGTTCTTACTACTAGGAAATAAGAAATACAGGTTAAGGGGTAAAGAAAGCTATCTGGCCCTACAGGACAAAAGAGAAGATGGAGACAAGGGCAGAGAGGGAGGATAGAAGAGAGAGAAGATTGGTCACAGGGGCAATTAGAATGCTTGGGTTTGGGGGGGGGGAGGGGATAAAAGGGGAGAAAATTTGTAACCCAAAATTTTGTGAAAATAAATGTTAAAAGTTAAATAAAAAAAAAAAGAAAAAAGAATGTGCACAATGGAACTCTATCTTTTCCCTTCCTAATTTCCCTATTACTTTCAAGGGCAAAAACAACCTTCCAGTCTTGGGGCTCGTTACTATCTCTCACCCCCAATTTCCAAGCTGTTGCCAAGACCTGTCGATTTTACCTTTGCAACATCGGCCCCTTCTTTCCTCTGACACCAACACCCCTCTAGTACAGCCCCTCATCACATCATGCTTGAGACATTGCAATAGCAGCTGGCACATCAGCCCGCTTCAAGTCTCCTCATTCCTACTCAGCCAACAAAATGATTTTCCTAAAATGAAGCTCCAACCATATTACTTCCTATTAATCTTATTTCCTCCAGGATCAAATAGAAACTCTCCTCTTTGGTGTTCCAAGTTCTTCATAACCTAGGCTCTCCCTACCTTTCCAAAGTCTCCTTATACTTTACTCCCTAGGACATACTTGGAATCACTCTTGGTGATTCCATGAACAAGACACTCCATCTTTGGTGTCTGAGCATTTTCTCTGGCTGTCCCCTAGGCCTGGAATGCTCTTTTTCGTCATGTCCAGCTACTCGCTTCTTTATCTTTTTGTTAGATCCAACTAAAATCCCACCTTCTACCAGAAGCCTTCCCCAGCCCCTCTTCATTCTAAGTGACTTCCTTCTGTGAATTATTTTCTGTTTTTCCCATATATATAGCTTGTTTGTACATGCTTGTTTGCTTGTGATTTCCCCTTTAGATTGTAAATTCCTAGAAGGCAGGGACTGGTTTTTGCTTTTTGCACCCCCAGCATTTAGCACAATGCCTAGTGAATGAGAGTAGTGAATGAGAAACCTGAAGAAGGCTGGGATGCCAGGACTATAGAGCATTTGAAGGACAGTCACATATAATGAAGCGAAAAAGCAGATGTAAATGGTTTTGATGTCAAATCGAGAAGCTGATGTTTGACCCTAATGGTAAAAGGGAGCCGAGGAGTTTAGGGAGTCACATCCATACTTTAGCAAAATCATTTTGGCAGTTGCTTGGAGGAGAGATTGGAGTGAATGATGAAGACACCCATCTCACAGGATTCAAAAGAGATCATTTATATAAAGTGTTTTGTAAATCTCCAAAGATTCCAGTTAATCTATAGGTCTAGTTCCTCCAATCCATCCTCATATAGACTTCTGCCCTTCACACTTCTGGACTTCTGCCTTCCATGACATTCTAAAAATATGGCGCCCAGAAGTGAACTGAATATAACATTCCAGATGTGATCTGATTAAACAAGACTACAAAAGGATCTCTCCTTATGGATTCTGTAAGTCTCTTACTATAACATTCCAATATCACATTAGCTTTCCTAACCACACTCATTTCAAGCTTACTGTCCCCTAAAGACTTCTTCTCATTCCAACTTCTGTGTTATGTGCCCCATACTCCCAGCTTGTACGAGTATTTAAAAAAACAACTTTAGAAGACTAGAACTTAACAGGAATCCCTACTGGATTTCATCTTATTAGATTTAGTCCAGCTGAACATTTTTTTTGATCCTAACTCTAGCATCCACCACATTAGCTATCCCTCCCAGCTTTGCAGCATCTGCAAATTTGATCAGGCATGCCAACAGAGCCAACTGGCCTGAGAAGCAAGATGGCTGCCCACATAGCCTTGTTTTGTTTGAAAACATTTTCCCTAAGTATTTCTGAGCCTTTTAGCTGAGAGCACTGAGCTCATTTAGCCTGTGCTAGTGATTCAAAAGAAACCAGTCCAAGTGGTGGTAACTTTGTTTTGACTGTAGAAATACAACTGGCCAAAGGAGTTTGAGTAAACAGGACAGAACTTTCTGCTTGAATCATGGTACCCAGGCAACTTCTCCTTCCATTATGCATGGGCAAACTTTTGCCAGAGTGCCTAGCTGAGAAAAGCCTGAGCCCCACTTCCTTCTCAAAGTAATAGATGCAAATTTGTGAAACATTTGGTTGTCTTTAAATATTGATTGTGCTGTCTTTAAAACATACACACTTAACACCCCCAAAAGATAACTAGGGGAAGAGGCACTAGATTGGATTTTTTAAAAAAAATATTAATAGGTAAAACAAACAATTCCTATGGAAGACAAGCATGTTGACTGTCAGGATCCCAGGCTCACAGATTTCAAGCTAGCAGAAACCTGAGAGCTGATCCAGTCCTGAGGTTCTCCAAGGCTATTTCTCGTTATGCTACAAATGGAAAGAGACTCGAACTTGTATTTCCAAGAGCATGCAAGTCTCTGTAAATTGTATGAACTCACTTGCATTTGCAATCTCCATGCATGTCCCACTCTTATGGTCAAGTCTGATCAAGAACCCATGGTCTAGTCCAGTGCTTCCTAACAGGGGTTTCTGCTAAAATTTCTTTAATAGTATCTTAAGTAGTATGGAACTGACAGATTATGTTGAAAATATGTTTTTTTCCTCTGTGACAACAAGGAAACGCATAGTTGGAAGCATTGTAGGTTTGTTTCTGCAGGAATTCAAAACTGTTAGGAGCTTTGTTGGGCAAATGTTGTCACTGCAGTTTGATTTGAAGGACTTAAAAGAATAAATGCGAAAAGACTATTATTACTAGAACACTAAATTACCCCATGGGTTTCACGGTACATTTTCTGGTTGCTGTGCAAAGTTGTTCCTGGAATAAAACCATTGGGGATCACCAGTCTAATTTAAATCTTCACTTAAAAATGAATGACTTGTCCAGCATCAAGTGGGAATATGGAACGTTAGAATTGGAACCCAGGTCCTCGGACTCTACATCCAAAGCTCGCTCCACAATCCTATTATTATTATTATTATTATTATTTTACCAACAGCTGCACAACTCTCCATTTTGTGGATTAACCTGGATCTTTGCTTCCCTTCCTCCTGCTACCCACAACTTTTGTGGTATCTGCTTAACAGGAAAAAAGGTGGAAGTTCCATCTGTGGTTAAAAGGTTTTATGGATATAAGGGTAATTACTATTGGCAGAAATTGAGTTTAAAAAGCACCCAAACCTCAGCTCTGGTGATATTTGTATCCCATTGGAGAAGTTGTAGTAGGAGTAGTAGCAGGAGGGGGAGGAGCTGCTAGGATTTATATAGTGTTTAACAGATTACAAAGTGCTTTAAAATATTGTTCAGTCTTTTTCAGTCATGTCCAACTCTTCATGGCAGAGATACTGGAGTGTTTTGCCATTTCCTTCTCCAGGCTATATTACAAATGAGGAAACTGAGGCAAATAGGTTTAAGTGACTTTCCCAGGGTCACACAGTAAGTGTCTGAAGCCAGATTTGAACTCAAGAAAATAAGTGCTACTCACTCCAGGTCTGGTTATCCAGAGCACCATCTATTATCTCATTTCATTGTCATAACAAACCTGGGAGATAGGTACTTTTATTACCCTTTTTCTGCAAATGAGGAAACTGAGGCACTGAAAACTTAGGTGATTCACCTAGGGTCTAGGCTAGTAAACGTCTAAGATGGGATGTAAATTCAGGTCTTTCTGATTCCAGGTCTACCAAGTAGAAGTTGTGTGATCGTTCTGAGTACACTGTGATGGGGATTTCTTTCTTAGATATGGATTTGGAGGACCACTGAGGTCCGTTTCAATTAGAGAACTCAGTGAGAGTTAAGAAAGTCAAGAAACTCTGGCAATAAATTTACATAACTATGGCCTGACAAGAAGGGATGGTCCCTCGCCTCAGGCTATTGTTAGGAGACAGGCTTGCAACATGCAGTTTTCCCTTCACCTGGATAAGCATCTTCAGATCCTGGCTGGAGACTACACAGTTAAAGTCTTCCTTCACAACATATACTGCTTGCTCTATCTTGGCAGTCTGCCAGAGACCAACCTGAGCCACACTGGGGGCACAACAGAGAGCACGTACTGCTTTGGTTGTGCATCTGTTGCGTTGGTTTTGTTTCCATTTATAGTTTGTTTTGTTGTGTATTTCAGCAAATCTGCCCAAGATGTTTTCTGTGCAAGGACTGTGCAGCATTGGTCTCTGAACAGTGTAGGTAGGATAAGCTTCTCATGGGCTCCCATGAAAGCACGACCAGCCCTATGGAGAGGGCACAACCTGAAGAGAGAATTCTAATAAAACAAATGTGGATAGCGCCATTTGTAAAAACCCAAATGTAACACTGGAGTCAGCAGCAAAGACAAGAATGGGAGGGAGGAAAGGCAGTTTGTGCTTGCAAAATGGAAAATAAATCCACACATTTGGAACCAGGATTTGCTGTTTCATTTAAAACAGACACCTCATTGTATTCAATTTAAAAGATGCTAAAAGAGTGGTGTCTTTTTTTCTTTTTTGGCTTGACAGTTAAATCAGAAAAGCTTCTATTTACACTAACTAGTTCCAATCATCTGGGAGAATACATAATATTTCTATTTCACAGAAACCATGGATGTCAACAGTACAGAAGCTTTATGAAGCAGAAAGTTAATCCATGATTAACAAGAGTATGTTTGAGATCCAGGGCTGCGTGTTTGGGAAGATTTAAGACAACCCTCTTGTAAAGAAAGTTTTGCTGTTGTTGTTGTTTTCAAAGTCAAGCAATGACTGGAATAGCCCATGGGTTCACATTTTCCCAGAAGGCTCCTCATCAAAAACTGTGATGGCCTCTTTCAGGCCATTTAACCATTTAGTGCGCTAGATCTGAAGCTGGGTATTTCTTCACCGCTGACGATGGAGGTCAGGTTGGTAAGCCTCCGAAAAGTTAAACCATTCCCAAGTCAGACAGGAAACACCTGGAGTTCAGTATTAAAACATCACGATGAATGTACCATACATTTGGGAACAGATGATTTTGAATTGTTAATAACTGTTTGTCTTGTTTCAATAAAATACTCTTTAACACGTTTCATAAACCCTTGATGGAAAAGGCTTGCTGGATAGACCCCTAGAAACCCAAACTCCTCTAACATAGTACACGTTTACACGAACAATATTCTGAGAACATAAAACCCATGGAAGGCATTTAAATCACAAGATAATTTCAGATCTGGTGTACCATTTGTTTTTTCTATAAACAAGCACCAAGTAGCAACATCAGTCAGCTCCTTCTCTTCGACAAAGAAATACTGAATGCAATGTGAACTAGCCTCAATCTGGCCTAGTTTACTTATCACCACTCACACAGTAAATAAGACCCAGACAGACTTTTTGGGAAACTTGGAGGGGGGAGAAAAAGCTTTCACATAATTAGCCATTAAAACTCCAGCAAATGGGGTAAAAGTCAGACTTATGGCCAGGCAGCCAACAATTTCTCATCCATAAAAAAGTCAAGTCCTACAAAATGTATTTCCTTTTTACACTAAATTGTCAACTACTCAGGTTGGAATGTTTTTTAAAGAAATAATTTAGCTACAGAAAGGGAATAGAGTAGGGGGAAAAGTGAGCCTTCTCAGAGCAGTTTTATGAATGTCTTACTTTACCCTCAGACTGGCAGCACATGAGAAACTGGGGTGCTAAGTGAGAAAGACCAGTCAGGATATGGAGAGCTTTAACCAGGGCTGGCCCATCAGAGTTTTGCATTGGGAAGTCAACATCTAGAAGGTGCATTTCCTTCCCAGGAGGTTTTGCTTTTTCCCCTGAACAGCCCCACATTTTGCAGAAACCATTCACCCCACCTGTAGCCATGTGACAGCTGATCCCTCATCAAGCCCCTTCCCCAGGTTGTTATCCCCATGTGCCTTGGCAGGGACAGAGAAAAGTCATTTGCCCTGGCAACTTAGCTGGCAGTTGAGAATGGTACTGACCTCTGCACTGACTTTTTACTGCCTCTCCCACAACCCTTTCCCAACTATCACCTCCACATCATTGTCCCCATTCCCCAAGATGAAATCATGCTAATGACTGCTAGTTCTATAAGCAGAAAATTATAGATAATTCAGCTAGAATGTGAATTATGGATAAACTTGCCCTGAGGACACTGGATGACACAGGACTTCAAGGAAGAATTCTGGGACTCTGAAACACCAAACAGAAGCCAGCCTGGCCAATAAGGGGTCCTAAACATGGCAAGTAAGGGAAGGGGCCAGGATTGAACATTTATATAGCACCTACTGTATACCAGGTAGCATGTTTTACAAATATCTCATTTGATACTGACAACAACCCTGTGAGGTAGGTGCTGCTATTGCAATTGCATTTTACAAGTGAAGAAACGGAATCAAATTGAGGTCAAGTGACTTGCCCAGGGTCATATAGTTAGTAAATGTTTAACTTCAAATTTGAACTCATGTCTTCTTGACTCCACTATCAAGAGAGAACTGGATTTGGAGTCAGAAGACATGCCGTACAATGTGGACTCAGTTCATTATTATTCACTCTATGATCCTTGGGCAAGCCAGGTCACTCCTCTGGGCTTTAGTTCATCTATAAAATGGGGTAATAGCTCAGCTATTCCTAACTAGAATGGCTGATGTAAGACTCAAAGAGAAAAGAAGAGAAAAGCCTTTGCAAAATGAATAAAACACGATGCAAATGTAAGTTACTATTATTTTAGCTTCGGTAGTACAGTGCCTGGCACAGAGTAGGTGCCTAAGGCATGTTTATGGATTACTCCAGTTTATCTAGATTATAAATCACATAATTCGTGCTAGAAAAAAAGACCGAGTCATTCAGTTGGGCAAGTAACATTTATTAAGAGCCTACTATAAGTGAGAGTTGTAGATACAAAGAAAGGCAAAAAAACCAGACCCTTCCGTCAAGAAGCATATGGGGGGAGACAACGTCCAAACAACTTCCAATAAACAAGACATATACAGCAAAAGCTGAGTATGTGGGGGGGGGGGGGAGGGTTAGTATCAGAGAGTAGGCATTAAGACTGAGGACTGGGAAATTTGGCTTCTTTCAACAAGTGGGACTTTAATAGAGATTTGATGGAAGCCAGCCAGGAGGTCAGTAGGCCAGCTCTGCCATGTTACTGATGAGACCCAAAGTGAAGCAAGTTGCCCAAGGTCATACAGGTAAGAAGGGCAAAGCTAGGATTTGAAACCAGTTCTTCTGACTCCCAAACCATCCCCCTTTCTCAACCCTCTCTACCTTCCCAGGCTTCTTCAGTCACTGTCAAGAGAAAGGCAAAAAAGTGTCAAGAAAGCAAGTGGAGAAGCCGAGAGAGTTTTAATTCTGAGACACCCTAAAAAGGGAAGGATTGTTACTGAACCGTTGGAGGGGTTTGCCAACTGTAGCCTCCAATTTATCAAATGCCCATAAACTGCTTTACTCATTTGGTCTGTATCTTTCAAATGTCACCAAACTGCCCCTGAGTTAATGCAGATGAAGTTTGGTGAGTTTCTTTCGACCCATAAAAGGCAGTAGTTAAAGGTAATGATAAACTAATTCTGAATACACTGGGCCACAGAAGCTTACAACTGAGATTAACCATTAACAGGATCTTCTACCCAGTGAAGAAGTTATTTAACTAGTAACCTCAAGAAGCCAACTTGCTAACATTCACATGTCCATAAGTGAATCTTTGTCTGCAACATGCAGATCTACTGAATTGTGACAACTTCCTCTCAGCTCCAACCCTTTTAAAAAAAAGTACAAAATCCAACCAGCAAACTAAAGATAAAAACAAACCAGACAGCTATTGAACCTTTACCAAAACAAAGAAAAATGAAAATTTTGGCTGTCTCCCCTTAAATGAAAAGACTCAGCTGAATGCCTTTTAAGTAGAAAAAATAGACCAATTCTCCTCTGGGATGCTCCCACAATAACTCTGAGGGTGGTTCACCTGCACTTCGTTGGACTGGTAGGACCTTCATTGGCAACAGCTTTGATAACTGGTCTTTGGTAGTTGCTCTGGCAGAAAATAAATTATCATACTGTGGCCAAACAGGAGATAAGGCTCTCTGAACTTACCCAGACTGGGCCCTCCATCACTTACCCTCAACCTATATCTGATCCCTTACCACTGTTTGGGCCTTCTGGCAGTTGTACTTTGGTGGCAAATTCTTCAAGGACTCAGATTCCAATGGGTCATTGGAATAAATGCACATGGGTCTTTTTTTTTTTTTAATTATCCTTACTGACTTACAAGGATTCTTTATTTACTAAGGCAATATTTCTGTAAAGATGAATATATAAAGTCGAAGGCCATCCTGTCTACAGCAGACCAGGTGGCCTTAAAAGCAGAGAACCATTTAGGGCCATTTAAGATGAAAAGCACTGTCAACACATTTAACAGAGGGTTATTACTAACGCAAATAATTACCTTTTGTTTGGGATAAGAAGAGCAAACAATGAATTACTTACAGGTGCCAAAGGAGAGAGGTTCAGGTTTTAAAAACTTTGTCCTAATGACTTTGTAAGCACAGCTCTGCCACCCCCCCATCCCCACCTGCCACAGAACAGAAAAGCTTTCTCTCCAAGGGAGGAGATTCCATTAATTTTGTTTATTTCAAGCCAGAGATAATGGGGCTAGTGGTTTGAAATGCTTAAGGGTGGCTGTGTATTTTATGCTGAGGTGATACACATGATACAGATTTCATTAAGGGGCTTTTAACATACACGTTTACACTTGGTGCAGACTCATCTCCTATTTAGATAGCAGGATGAAAAATCGGCTATGGACTAAAGGCAGCCAGGCAGACAAGGTCTCTCTCTCCCCCGCCCCCACCTCCCTTTTTTGGGGGAATTATGATGACTTTTATCATCAAGGCTACTCCTTTTAAGTAAGAAATATGACCTTGCTTTGGGCCATTAGTAGACAAGGAAAAATGAATATATGCTTTGATTTCCACCTTTACGCCTCTAGGGCAAATATAATTAAATTCTATTCTAAGAAATTTCTCTAAGTACAAATGAATTTTGCAGAGAACTGTATTTCACAAATCCCAAACTTAAGCTTCAGTCAACACCTCCCCTTGCCATCACCTCTAATCAAGCTTTACATAAACTTATGGATGACTAACCTTGACAATGGGAAGTGTAATCCAAACCTGATTTATCTTTGGCCAGAGCATATGTACTTAACTAATGCCTTCATCTGACAAAAGGGTTTTACTAGTTCCCATAAAGCTTGTACTTTGGAGTCCTTTAAAGGAGAGGTGTCAAACTGGCCGCCTGAGGGCTGGATACTCTCAGCCAGATCCAGATTAAGATGCAACTGGGAAATGAAGAACAAAAATAAATAAAAATACAACACAGCATAGATAATGTTCTTTTGTGGTTTTCTAAGTCAATATGATGCAGAATGCTGTTTCCTTTTGAGTTTCACTCTACTTCTTTAAACCACTTCTAAGATAACCAATCAATGAGCATTTATTGATCACCTATTATGTGTCAGGTGGAACAGTTAGGCAGCACAGTAGAAAGAGTGGCAGGCTTAGAGTCAAGAGGACCTGAGTTCAAATCTGCTCTCAGACACTTACTAGCTATGTGACCGTGGACAAGTCACTTAACTCTGTTTGCCTCAGTTTCCTCATCTATAAAATGAGCTGGAGAAGGAAATGGCATTATCTCTGCCAAGAAAACCCCAAATGGGGTCGTGAAGACTCAGACATGACCAAGTGACCAAATGACAACATGTTCCAGGCACCGTGCTGGGTGCCTGGAATACAATGATTAAAATGAAATATTCCCTTTCCAAGGGTCTTATACTCTACAAAGGAAGATGGGTCCGTGTCAGAATATTTATAAAATAAATACAGAAATAGGGATTTGAGCTGTGATTTCATTGTTACAAACCTCTCTCTACCAAAGTGGGTCATCACCTTCTCTGCATTTTATAGGGTGGCTTACACACTAAGTAACTTGCCCAGGGTCACACAGTCAGTATCCTGTTAGAAGCAGAACATTAACGCAGGTCTTACTGGTTTTGAACTGCCTCTTACAAAGGGGGTATACACAAAAGTGAACACAAGGAGATTTCTAGTAGGAGGCACTAGGAACTAAGAGGTATAAGTTTGTAGATGATGTAGAAGGTGGTGTAGCAACTGAGCTTAGAGAAAAAACAGAGATTCTAAGAGCCAGAGGTGGGGAGGGTGCACATTCTTAAGGTGGATAATGAGAGACAGACGGACAGAAAGGAAGGAGAGAGAGAGAGAGAGAGAGAGAGAGAGAGAGAGAGAGAGAGAGAGAGAGAGAGAGAGAGAGAGAGAGAGAGAGAGAGAGAAGCAGAGTTTCTGAGGAGAATAACACAAAATAAAATGGAAAGGGAGGTTGGAGTCAGCCTATGAAAATTCAAATAGAGAAGTGTGTATTTGGCCCTAGAGGTAACAAGGGTGATAAGCAGGAGCCTCTGGAGTTTACTGGATACCAGAAAGGTGTTGCCATCCCACACCGGCTTTAAGGAACATCCCCTTGGCAGCTAGGTGAAGGGAGGATGAGAACGAGAAAATAGTGGAACAAAGGACCTTTTTCAAATTGCTAAAGTTGTGAAATGTTCTACTGCTTAACTAGAACGTAGTTATCGATATGAATCCAATCAATTCACTAAAGTTTACTGGACCTGCAGGAGAACAAGGGAGAACTGGTCCACTCTTGCTGAAGTGTGGTTAGCCAAGGAAGGACAGAGAGGAGCAGGTCATTCCCAGGGTTTCACTCAAGTCTTGTGTCTACGCCTGGGGATATCTTCTCTGCCACTGAGACTCGAGTAAACAACTTTTTCAACCAGATTGTTCTCACCCATTTCACAGATTATTTTAAATTTCCCAAAATTAAATTTACCTTTCTACCTAATGCGTCAATAAACAAAATGAGCATTTTGGCAAAGTTGAGTGTCTCTGGTTTTAATAAAATTCCACCCAGGGCATTATGAAAGCTTCATTTCAACAGAAAAATGGAGTTGAGACTACATATACCCATGTCAAAGTCTACTTTGGAAATCAGATGATCTCGCACTCCCAAAACGAATTCAAACCAGTTTTTTCTGCTTTGTTTCTAGATCAAGTGTAAATAAAGTTCGCCAGGTTAGAAGACTAACTGTAGAGACAACTGTATTTCCATTAATAAATCTGGTCATAAGCTACCATGACAGGCAATGAACTAGACAAGAATTAAAGTGTTAACACAAAATCTAGACCGTATAATAAGTACCAGCTTTAATGCCTTATGGATATGAATCTTGTTGATATGAGTACTTTACTAACAGAGATCACAAACCCTTGAGGCCTCAGTGAGCTCATGAGCCACCATGGGCTTCACTGTATGCAGATGACTCACTCCTAGACCTATTCAACTAGACCTTAAGTCCTACATCACCAACAGCCTGTTGGAAGGTCTTACACACATCTTGAACACACCATGTTCAAAAACGGACTCAAAATCCTCCCTTATCCCAAACCTGCCTATTTCTGTCATAACCTTGGTAGGACCTAGGATTCTTCTCTCTCCATTTACTCCGCCAATCTAATCCCAGCAGCCAAATCTCACCCTCTCTGCCTTCAAAACATCTCACGTGGGAGCCCTTGTCTCCACTCAGAAAGCTACCACCCCGAGCAAAGGCCCTCACCAACTCTCCTCCAGATGACTAAAACAGCCTCTCTCTGGTCTCCTGGCCTCAAACTTCTCACTCCTCCAGTCCAATCTATACAATACTGCCATGGTCATTTTCCATAAGCATAGAATTGACCATACAACTTCCCTATTTCATCAATAATGCCTTCCTTTTGTTCCCTGAGAATAAAGTATAGAGCTCTCCATTTAGCTTTTAAAGACCTATAAAACCTGGCCTAAATCTTATCTTTCTAGCCTTATTGAACATTTGCCCTTCTCTCACGCCCAATTCTGCTATCAGGGCAAATAAGCTTTTTCTCTGTTCTCCCATAAATGTCAGTTTTTCCTCTTCCTCAAATAGAAACGATTTCTGCAGGCAACCTATTAACTTAGAAAACCACCAATTGAAATTATCTACATTGTATTATATTTTTATTTATTTTGCTAAACATTTTCCAGTTATATCCTAATTTGTTTGTGATGACTGTAAGAGTTTTATAACTGTGTGGGTAAGAGGGCCCTTTGTGTGACATCTTTGCTGTAGATCACAACTCAAGCAGCGCCTACACCATGCAACCTTTCTGGATGCCCCTAACTCTTAGGGCCTTACCTCCCTAACTTAATCTACTTGTCTTTATTCTTTTATAGTTAGGCTGTTATTTACATCTACATACTGCGTATGTGTGTGCTTGACATCTCTCCCATTAGAGTGTAAGACTCTTGTCAATAGGGATTATTTCCTTCTTTGCATTTATATTTTCAGTTCCTGACACAATTAGGCACTTAACACTTACGGACTGATTAATAACTTAGAAGTTTTTCAAATGCTGCTATGGCCCAAAACTTTGTCACACTGAGGCTAAGCTAGTGACAAGCTTCTCCAAATTTAGGCAGGGTGGCCTTTAGATAAGAGACGGAAGAATTCATCACTAGGCAGCCACCTAAGGGTTTTTCAGTCTAGTAGGATCCATTGGAAGCTCTACTTACTAGCAAAGTTTTGGGGAACCCAAGGGATCCTTCCAGTCTAAAATGTGGCATGGGAGATGGAATTTTGTAGGACTTACTATGTTCTGTAAGTGACTAGATTAAATGTGAAGATATGGGCATAGATGTCCCTAGAGAGAGAGAGACTGTGAGCTGCATCGCATAAAAATAATATACACTGTGATAAGATGGGCGTTAATGGGCATTATCTCACAAGTGCAAGACCAAACCTGGGCAAACTAATTTACAAGTCTGACTTTTCAACTTATATTGATGAAATTTTTAAAATGTGAAACTGTTCTTGGATATCTACAAATCCAAGAGGACCTAGCATTCCAGACCTTTTCCGGAAGAATTTTCTAAGTCCATTTATGGTACTGGCTGGCTTTTTTGCATGAACTAGACCCAAGCCACAAATATTCTTTTCAGGTCAAAACTATTTCCAAACAATAGGAGCTATGTAAGACTAAATAAGTACACATCCAGATTTAGGCTTGTTCCATTGAGTCAAGAGGAGATCAGTAACTCATTCCAGGCTGGGTTGTTGCAATTTTTTTTTTTTCTATATGTGACAGATGACCTATCTGTTTCACAGCATTAGCAACTGGTGTCCAAATATCACCACCAAGCAAGGAGGAATGTACCAATCTGAATTTTGGGGGTCATGGTGGCTGAAGCATATGAATGGGAGAGGCCATAACTTCCGAGTAAGTCAGTGTTTCCTATGTATCAATTTCACTTTATATTAAATCTTTCCAAAACTACTGGGCACTAGACAGGTCTGTTTTTTGTAAAGCGCTCTCTCTGAAATCAATAGAAGTTTCACATGCATTATTAGCAGCACCTTAAATCAACATCTAGAAGAGTAGATAAGTCACTGGAAAATACATCACTAAGCTCCTTCTAAGGCCAGAGGGATGACTGGGAGACCCGAAACAAATAATGAAATTTCTTGATTTACTGCCACCTTTTTCTTCCCCACAGAATGCCTGCTATGATGGAGGTATGTATATATATTTTAGAGCCTTTCCCCCAAAAAACTGCAGGAATGAAAAACCAGAGCATACTTACAGAATTTGTTGCTATGGCAATCAAAATATTTAATATACTATATAATTGAATCCATATCTGTAATTTACACAACATCTGCGTTGAAAATTGACTTCATATTTCACAAGCAAGAATATTTGAGCTCTTTGCAATTTACTAATACTTTTTATGGACCAAAACATGCAAGCATTACAATTATACATGGGCTGGGGAAAAATATTAGCTGACTTTACATGTGTCATCAAAATAATACACCCTACCCCCATATCCCAACTACAGGACAAATAGGTTAAAACTTGGGCACCAAAATAAAATAGGAAGTGGCATTGTACACAGCACTTTCTCATAAACTTTCACAGGTAAATGCTGTGTTGTGTGTAAGGGGGCAAGGAGGTTGGGCATACAAGATAAGCATTTACAGACAGCAGGAAATAGATGTTTAAAAAGAGATGAACAAATAGGGGAGAAGGGGAGGAGAGACGAGGAAGGTTATTTAACCACAACCTTATCTGGCTCGGTGATTCCTTTCTTTTCGAGAACTGACACCATATCACCATTTAATTTCATATCTCCCTCCCCCAAAAGCATTATTTAAAAAATAACTTTTCAAAGGCATGTGAAATTGAGCTTAATTTCTCTGTGATTTTATAAACATACCTTAAAAAGTCACTCAAAGCACAGGATAATGGAACAAGAGTTAGAAAGGATCATAGAGAACATCTGGTCCAACGCTTCCATTTTATAGATGTGGAAAGTAAGGTCAAAAAGCTTAGTGGCTTAAGGCAGGCTCAGGTCCTGGGACTTCAAATTCAGTGTTTTTTGACTGTCTCTTCCCCTCTAGTCTGTCCTCAAACATGGGATGTGGGTACTAGGTTTCTTAAGAGAGTTTTCTCAGTAGTGAGGAAAGAAGGTCCAAAGGTCCCAAGAGCCAGTGCTCCAGCCCATGCCCCACCAAAACTCTAATAGGATACAAGATGGGAAGAAGGTCATGATGACTAAAGAGAACCACTAGAAGAGAAACATCCTTCCATCCCAGGAGCTTGTGGGCACTTGGAGAGGGATTGTGTGGGGAGAGAAGAAGCCATGAACTATCTCTGCTAAATGAAGTATCAGACTTGCAAGGCACTGAGTGTGCATGTGGAGGTGGGGTGGAGATTAAAGTTTCAATAAGCAGCCAACCTTATAAGACTCCCTTATTAAGTGAGCAATGGTGCCAAGGGATGTATATTTACTTAGAAAATAACAAACCGGCATTATCTATATGGTATTGTATTTTTACTTATTTTGTTAAACATTTTCCAATTACATTTTAATCTACACTATGGAGTTCTGTGGGCTGCTTGGATCCTCCCGGCATTTGGCACTTTTAGCTTAGAGCAGCACAGAGTACCGAACCTGAGAAATCTTGCCTCAGGTAGTTTCTGATGGTGCAATCCTGGGTAAGTCACTTAATCTCTATCTGCCTCAATTTCCTCATCTATAAACTGAGGATGATAACAACACCTGTCTTACTGTGTTGTGAGATCAGATGAGATAACATATATAATGTGCTTTGACAGCCTTAAAGTGATATATACAAATGCTAGTTATTATTATCTATGACAAAATTTGGGATCTTTTAGGGCCACAAAAGGGGGAACAGAAACATTTCCAAATTGGGTTCTGTAAGGAGGAGAAAGAGATGGGGCATTAGCACACACCCCAATTGGGCCACCAGGAATCAGAGAAAGAAGCCAGGGCCTAGCACCAGGTAGCTAGTTTAGAACTATAGTCACAGGGCCCTCTGGAATACAGAGGGTAAGGACCAAATAGGGCCTGCCCAAACCACTCAGGAATTCCAGAAAATGCCAGCAAATTCCACTTGCCCTAGAGTAAAGTCACACTTCCTGAATAAAATAAAGTATTATAGTTAAATCCAGAAGAAACTGCAAAAGGAAAAGGCAAATAATAAAAAAAAATTTCCTTGCCCTACAAAAGTAAGTGTAATCCTACAGTGGGAAAAATATACCTTTAACCAAACAGAGACTTTCAAGAACTCCTGGTGGCAAGACTAGAGCTGGGCAGAGTCATTAAAACACATGTACACAGCAGATGAGGGGAGAAGTGAAGAGGAACTGCTTACACTTTAAGACAGGGATAAGCCGCAAGTGTCCCTTTGAATTCCACTGTCTTCAAGGGTCATAGAGGGACACTGCTTAGAGATGGCTTTTATTCTGCCTTATTTGTTTTAATACAGGATGAAAAGGTAGGGAAAAAAGAATATGCAAGTGAGGAAATGAAAAAGAAATGTACTGTTTCTCATGATGGGGGGGTGTTTTTTTACCTAAGAAGAATGTGCATGAGCGTTACTCCTGTCTGAACCAGGTAAAGGAGGCTTGAACACATTACACATATACATAATGTGACCTAGAAATACAGTAAATTCAATAGGAAAATGGCAGGGCGGGGGCAAGGAAGAATGGAAAAGGGGAGGGTAGAATTAGGGAGGGTTTTCTTGACTCCAAGACCAGCTTATTGTATGTATGGTTCTTGAGAACTGGGGTTATTTTTTCCTTTGCACTTGTGCCCAGGGCATAATTCAGTACTTGGCTATGGTAAGTGCTTAATAAATCATTGCTGACTGTTACTGTTTTCTTCTCTTGAATCAGTAGCCCCCTTATTATTTCACTGATCATGATCTGCCAAGCCTCATCCTTAGAGGTCAATACCACCAGAATGTTGTCTTCCCTAATACACACGTGATGTTCAGTGATAGTGAAAAAAACCACACAACCATTTGGACTAGTTCCACTACAAATCAGTGTGACACAATGTCAACTGGGCTCTCGCTGCTGCTAGGTAATCGTTCTCTATACCTGCCTTATCAACTCTTCAAGCCTCCCATGGCTCCCTGTTTCCTACTGTCTCAGCTGAGAAACTTGCTATATATTTTATGAACAAAACTATGGTCATTCACTGTGAGTTCCCTCTTCTCCCTTTTAACCCACCCATGCACCTTCTGCCACTGCCTCCTCCTTCACTCCCATCTTACATGATGAAGTAGCCTTTTTCTCCTTCCCAAAACTCCAACACTGGTCTGATTATAATTAGGTGGCATTCTCTATTTTGCTGTGTTATTGGCAACCTGTTGCGTTCCCTGATATTTTTAGGAATCTGATATGATCTTATTGAGGTACCTAAACAAGAATCTAGGGAGACAGAAGGCAAGAAGGAAAACACTAACATGGCTTTTGGCAGGCAGTATACAAGGGCTCATTTCAAGTGAACATGGTCTACAAGGAATAAACACAAGGGACAAGAATTGAGAAATGTTGCCAACATATTTTTTCCCCTTACAAATATTCTGCTGATGGTAAACTCTTTCAAGTGGTCAGTGAGATTTGTAAGCACATCAGGATCCCTTCAGGTTTGATCTCTGCAGAGCCATTGTCAGGCTCAAGGTTCCAGAATTAGCGCAAGGTGGTAGTATGAGTGGAGCTGGAGGCACAGGGTCAGGGTTCTGATTATGCCTCACTCACCTGACCACTTGTGTGATCTTGGGCAAGTCACATAACAACAGAGAGCCTTAGTTCACTCTTGTCTAAAAATGAGAGCATCAGGCTAGATTCTTGTTCCTTTCTGATTTTACTATGGGAATTATAGTAGATACATATTACAGGCAACGTAGTATATAAGTGAAATAGTTCTTTAAAGTTCTTTTCAGCTCTAAATCTATGGCCCTTTGCTCAAGATTCTTCCATATTACTTCTAATTTTTGAAGAACTAAGAACAGCTATGGAAAATTTAACTGAGTGCAGAGAATAAAAGCATAAATTTGGAAGGAGAAATGAAAGCATAGGATTAAATGTGACTCTTTAAAAAATGTTTTTACTTATTTCATTAAATATTTTCCAATTACATTTTTAACAAATTTAGCATTCTTTTTTTTAAAATTTTGAGTTCAAAATTCTCTCCCTCTTGGCTTGCCCCCACTCCTTGAGAAGGCAAGCAATACGTATGGATTATTGATGTGACATCATGCCTAGCATTTTTCCACATTAAGGGTGCTGCTTTTCTGAAAATTAATTTTTATTTTATTTTCAAATGATCTACCTTCTCTCCCTCCCACCTGCCTTTACTTTCTCCCAACTTAAAAAGAAAATCAAAACCCTGTTACGAATATGTATAGTGAAGTAAAAAAAAATTCTACATTGGCCCTGTCCAAAAAACCAGTCTATGCTCTGAGTCCGTGTTTTGTCCACCAGGAGGACGGCAGCATGTTTCATCAAGAGTGTTCTGGAACTGTGGTTGATCACTGTGTTGGGCAGAGTTCCCAAATCTTGTCCAGCTGTGTGTCTTTACATTTTTGTCCATGTTGTATTAACTGTTCTCCTGTTGCTACTAGAAATGGGTTTAATTGCTCTGCTTTTTTCATATTCTAATAAGGTACATAAAGTTTCATGGGGTTGGTCTGAAAACTTTAGAACAGAGTAGGGTTATTGTGGCTGAACTGGAAGACTCTCCTCAGCCTCTGAATTTGTAAACCAAGTGTGCTCCTCAACTGGACATTTACAAATGTCACCAGAACAGAAAGAAGGTTAGGTACCCCTCTGACAAGAGCACCTCAGAATGGATGGTATTCAGAGGCTCACTAGGTCATAAACCTGAAGTGAATTTTCAAGCCGTCATAGGATTGGAAAGATTGAGACACATTGGATGCAATGCAAACTATTTCATTTGGACTACAGGTTTTTATTTTAAGCTTTAACAAATATGTGCAGCTTTAATGAACTGGAAACTCCTGCAGATGCTGATGACTTGGGAAGATAGGAGTTTTCCTGAAAGCAACTAGTCTGTTAGTTTTAAGCTTTTCTATATTTGAAAGAAAAAAGAGACTTTTTATAGCAGAACATGCATTTTTCTGACCTTGGATATAACACAAGAAGATATTTGTTACTTATCTGAGTTAGAATATATGTGAAATGCTTATTTATTTTATAAAATACAGAATTTAAAATTTAGAAACTTATTAGAGGGAAGGGAGACACTGCCCTCCTAACTCCTAATTGGTTCCCCCAATTAAAGATTAAGCCCATTTCTCAAGCAAATACCTTCTCCTCTTTGGTGCTCACTTTCCTTACTTACAAAATGATGGGCGTTAGGAAGATGATCTCTAAGGTCCCTTATAGCTCCAATTCCTATTCTCTTAATTATTTTTCATCTTTGTGTAAAATGTGTAATCTGTTTTCTAATACAGGTGTACCTGAGAGGTAATGCAGTCTAAGGCCAAGAAGGGCAGCTCATGCTGATACAGCACTTGACAATTAGAAAAAAAAAATCTTCCAAAACAACTTTGTAAGGTGGGCAGTTATTTTTACCCCATTGCAACAATAAGAAAACTAAGGCTCAGAGGATCAGGGCACACACACTCATGGTCAGACCAGAGGTGACCCAGGTGAGACTTTAACCAAGGCCTTGTGATTCTGGGACAAAGAGTCTTCAACATGGAGGTGGGTTATTGTAACAACTAAATAAGAAAATGGAAATGATCACAGGATCAGAGACAAAGAGTGGGAAGGGGCCTTGGGGGCCATTTAGTCCACACCCCTCATTTTGGAGAAGAGGAAACCAAAAAGACATCCTAGAATTCCTCTCTTCCTTCTAGATGCACCTTAAGTGCCAACTTTGAGATAAAGTCTTTTCTGAGCCCCTTCCCCTAATTGCTAGTGCTGTTTCTTCCTACTTTGTATGTTCATCTTTGTTCTTTTTAAATTTGTTCTGTATGGGCATACATGTACAGATATATGTATAGATATAGAGCAGTGTGGTCACATGACATAGAGGGATGACCTTATAGTCAGCAAGGTCTGAGTTCCATCCCTTTTCTGGTATGTAGACACTGGCTGTGTGACTCTAGGCAAGTAACTCAACCTCTAAGCAATTCTAAGACCATTTATTGCAAAGAAGGTTAAAATAACTTTTCTCACCTGGGAGTTCCTCATATCAGTGAAATTGTAGGTCCAGGATCTAGCTCTGCATTGGCAAATGCAATTGTACATTCTTTATACCTGCATCCTGAGTGTCTAGTCGAATACCTGGCACACCATAGGTGCTTATTTTGTGGTTGGTATAGCTAGTCATTTCTGACTCTTTGTGACCCTGTGGACCATGGCACACCAATGCTGTCCATGGGGTTTTCTTGGCAAAGATACTGGAGTGGTTTGCCATTGGGACTGTTAATTAACTAATTAATCTATGTAGGCAATTCCCAATGAGGTAACCCAGCGCATTGAGGCAGGATCAGAAACTGCTCTATACCACAGTTATAAAGAGTTTACTGGAGGTACTGAGAAGTTTGGTCCATTGCCCAGTGTCACACGGTCAGAATGCAGAACTTGAACCTGGGTCTTTGACTCTAGCATCAGGGCTTCATCTACTGTAGTGTAGTAGCTCTTACAGAGCACTCAAGGCAATGTTCACATGTAGTAAAATGGTCTATAGGACAAACTGGCAGCTTAATTGCAAAGAACACATTTAAATGATCATCGTCAAGCAAATCCACTTCTCAGTGCAATGGGCTAAAGAGCAGCTCTCTGGGGGAGTTTTAAACCTGCTGCCCAGCTGAGTGGAAACAGCTTCCTTTTGAAAATGAACAGACTGCACTGGCTGAAAGGAGCCAGGAGCATCTTTAACACCAAACTGTAGATGGACAAATGGCCAGCATATTGGCTGGAACAACCAAGTGAGTTTAAGAGTTCTAGAAAAATGAGTTTCAGGTTTGAGAATGGAAATGTATAGGGGATTATAAACATGTGTGCATGCACACACACACACACACACACACCAATCTTTCTGAAACAAAGGGCCAGTTTTTTAACACCAGCCTTCTTCCAGGGATGCTCCATGACTACAGTGTTGTTGAATTGAAGTGAGGCTCACCCAAAGGGGGACAGAGAGGCACAGACCGAGTGAGTAGTCTGCAAGGCATTACAAATTTTGCAGAAGTGACACAAAGAATGACATAACAGAAACTTATGACTGGAAAAACAGAAGGCTAGTCATGAGAGATATCCAACAGATGCAGTCTTTGTGTTGACATCACCACTACCATGTAGCACAGGCAGGGCAGGATGAACTATGGTCTGTACCACTAGATGTTATGTAAAAGGGATCCTGGGCACCTGTGTACACATAGGCAAATAAATGGGGATGGGATGCAGGATACCAGGAGAATTGTGTGGGTAGAAATGTTCATGGCATTATTTGGACTACTAGCTATATATATTTTTTTAATAAAACCACTCACCTTCACTTCTTTGTTTTTGTTCCTTAGTTCACATTCTTGCCTCTCCCTAAAACAGTCTCCTTCACAACTATCCCTATGCTTTCTTCAAAGGCTGGCCAAAATGCAAACCTCATCCATGAAGCCTTCCATGATCTCCCAACTTGGAATGCTCTCTCCAAATTCTCATGGCTCCCTATACTGCACTTCCCACTTGGTATCTCATTTTACAATTATTTGTATGTGTTATAGAATCATAGACCTAGAGGTGAAAAAGGCTTCATTTTATAGCTGGAGAAACTGAGGCATATTGAAGTTAACTGGCTTGCCTGGCATCATACACCTAGGAGGTAGAATTTGAATCCAGGTCTTCTTGACTCCAAATCCAGTGTCTTATCTGCTAATACCATGCTATTTCACCCATTGACTACTCCATTAAAACAGAGACTGTGTCATCGTCTCTGAATCTCCTACAATGCTTCACACAGCCCCCTGTACCAGTAACGACCAATATTTTTTGTGTTGTTGCTACTGAGTCATTTTTCAGTTGTGTCTGACTCTCTGTGACCCCATTTGGGGTTTTCTTGGCAAAGATACTGGAATGGTTTACCATTTCCTTCTCAAAGCTCTTTCTACAGATGAGGAAACTAAGGCAAACAGGGTTAAGTAACTTGCCCAGGGTCACCCTGCTACTAACAGTCTGAGGCCACATCTGAACTCAGGTCTTCCTGACTCCAGGCTTGGTGCTCTATCCACTGTGTCACCTGGTGTTAATAAATAATTGTGTGAATGAATATATCATCACTTGAATAATTAAACAATTAGTGAATATATAACTCCCATATAAGATTTCACCTTCACATAGGTCCTGCTCCAAGCTTGGCTTCTGAAGGTTGTAACAGTGGAGAATAAGATCTGGTAGGTTTTAGGAGCCAGGAAGTATCTGCTTTTAGCCCCTTGTCTATGATCTAAGGAACCCTCTGGAAAGATTAGAGAAACTAATCACCAATTGATGATGTTTTTAGAATGTTTTTTGGGGGGAGAAGGGACTAAGCCATGTAGACCACCCTTACGCTGAGATACAAAGGCTTTGTGTGACTTGCTTTGGTGGGGTAAGGAAGGTCCCACACTGACTGTCATACAAGTCCATGCAGACCCAAATTTCTTATGCGTTGAGACTAGCAGGTGCATTTATTATCTCATTGGGGACAATTTTTCTCACTTATCCCACAATTCTCCCCCCCTCCAAAAAATCATAGGATTTTAGAGTTGGGAAGGATAATTTCATATGGGAAAAGGATTCTTTCTATACAGTCAAACTCAAATGGAAAGAATTCCCTCCTTGAAGCATATTCAATAAGAGAACCGTTAATTAACATTATCGATGTCCTACTGCATTTTTATTTCGCCATTTATTTTATTTTATTAACCAATTTCCTTTGCTGGAAAACTATCCAGTGAGAGCAAATCTACTGCTTCCAAAGAAAGCCTGTACTTCTTCATGGTGGCTCCTGTTCAGCCAAACCTCGCAGTCAGGATGGAGCCGCATCTTATGTCTGATGTACTACACGTATGAACTGAACTGATCGTGATTCCACCAGATGATCATGCCTCCCTCAATGCTAGAAAGTATACAAATATTTTGTCCTGATTTTGTAATTACACATTATACATATAAATTTATATGTAAAATATATATTTCTATGTGATTTATAAATGGATATATATGTATACGTTCAATTTTCCATTTCATCCGAACATAAGGTAACAATAATAAAAGCTAACACTCATATAGCATTTTTAAGGTTTTCAAAAAAAAAGGTTTTTACACATATTATATTTCATTTGACCTTCACAATGACTCTTGGAGGTAGGTGTTATTATTATCCCCATCTTACAAATAAAGAAACTAAGGCAGACAGAGGCAAGTGACTCACCAGGATCACACAGTTATTATTAAATGTCTGAAGCAGGAGTGTAATAGAGATCTTCCTGACTCCAGACCCAGTGTTCTATCTACTGCCCCAACTAGCTCACTGACAGGAGGAATTGCTTCATTCTTTGTACTTAGATTGCCAGTACCTGGTACAGAGTGGCATTTGATTAACAGATGTTGATTGATTAATTGGCTAATAACTGTATGAATAAATGAATGAATCCCAATCCACTACTTTTTAATCATGCTTATGTGGCAGCAAGCAGAGAGACTAAACATAGTAACTGTTTTTCATCATGGAAGTTTAAGCCCTCTAGACTTTGAGGAAACAAACAGATCTAGCTTTTCAAACTTTTAAATATTGGGGATTTAACTAGCACAAAAGCATCTGCTTACCCTTCATTACCCAGGGATGTTAAATTATTTTCTAATTCTCCCAAAGAAATAATAATAAAAAAAAACTCTTTCTAATGAAAACCTGAAAAAAACCATTGTGTATGTTCACCCCACTCAGCATCCAGAAGGCAATCTCAGTGGGATTTACGTTTCACTTTGATTAACAAATTAGTCCCTTCTAAACAGATCAAGTTTAGAAAAGTCACTGACCCTTGAAAGCAGGCTTAAACCTCCATTGGGCCATTTATCACAGGCCACTTGTTCTGGATACAAACAATGTCAGGTGTGCCCCTACAGATCAGAAAATCTCTCTATTAAAAAATGAAAGAACGCTTGTTCTTTACTTGCCGCTTTGATGTCAGATCAGTAATTCTTAATAAAAGGGATTTTCAAGTATGAAAAACCTAGAGCCAGAGCCTATATTTAGAAAGGTGTGTTTTTACTGACACTGTCTAATTTAATTATTTCACATGTACAAAGAAGCATTCTGAGTGAGGGACTCTGTTAATGGAGCATGTGAATTCTAAGTGAAAGGAAATGGAGTTTGCATTTGGTGGGGAAACACAGACAAGTACCCCAAAAGGTCAAATCTATCCAGGATACGTTACGGAGATATTTGGTGAACTTCAATAAATGGGATGCCTTCTTTAAAAGGCACAGGAAGTACTTGCTTAAAGAATTCTAGGAGAGCTTCCTGTGGTCTGTGAGGGCTTGTTCTATTTAGAGCAGAGCAAATAATTCACCATTCATTAAGTTTATGCCTGGCATGTTTTAGCCTTTAGAATGACTAGGCTCTTTGGAGGTACTAGGAGGTGTGCTTCCTTGTTTGAAGTTATGACTAGGAGGTCAAAGAAAATGTATATAAAACAAAAGAACACCATGGGCCGTTAACACGTCAGGCTCCCAGTAGCGAACGCCATAAAGAGACCACTAGAGAAATGTTTAGAAGGCAACCCTGATTCCTCCTTGGTGATTCCCATTCTGTGAGGAGAAAAGAAAGATTGTGAAGCCTTGGCCACTGAATCTCTTCGGGGTTTATAACTTGAAGCATCTGGCAGGAGAAACCAGTTAAATTCTTGGGACATAACTGGTGACTTTTAAAAACCAAGTTGTGAATATTTAATGTTAAGCTGAAACTATTCTTTTATAACATATCATTCAGAAAGGGCTGCAACTGCACTAATAATACTTTTAAAAAGCCCTGCTTTTCCTTTCACTCGAGTATGTGAATCTTATAACAGCTCATCAGTGGGGCAGGTGTTAACTATTTCAATTTTGCCAGTAAGAAAATTGGGATATATAGAGGGAAGGGGCATGGAGTCCAGAGACTTCTGATTTCTAACTAAGCCTAAAATATAGAGGTAGAAAAATCTATGAACCCAGATTAGATGCTGCTCTATAAACCGAATCTCTCTAAGAAAGCTGCTTGAGCCACTAAGAGTTTAAGTGTTTAGTCCAGGGTCACTCGGCTAGTATAGGGGAGAGACAGGCATTGGACCCAGGTTTTCAAGACTTCAGGGCAGGATAGGTTACCCTGCCTCTCTCAATAGGTTTAGGTGGGTCAATGGACATATTTTATATGTACTTTGTAAAGTTTAAAGCATTAAAAATAATGGCTAGCATAAACATGGTGATTTAATGTTATCTCATTTGATCCTCACAATAACTCTGCCAGGCAAATGCTATTATTATTCCCATTTTACAGATAAGGAAACTGAGGCTGAGAGATGTTCAAAGTATTGTCCAGGGTCAGAATTATAACAAATCTGAGGCAGGATGTGAACTCAGGTCTTCCTAATTCAAGAATCCCATGGTCTAACCACCGCATCACCTACTGCTAGTTAATCCGAATTTAAAACATTTAGACTAAAGTAGATTTATTATATCTTTTTTTGTTCTTAAGCAAAATGAATAGCAAGTTAAAAAAAGACAGCATCGTAAGTTTCCCAAATATTTTTCACTGATTTAATGTAGAGAGAGAATTTAAACCAGTAATAATATTTCTCTTTTGCAAAGTATGTGCTACATTTTGGGAATGTCAATCAAAATGCAGGCTTTTAGGAAAGGATCACAGGGTCAGCTCTAGAGATAGAAGGCAATGAGTACAACTCCTTCATCTGATATATGAGAAGGCCGTACAGGGAGAAATTACATGGGTGGACCAAAGTCACACATAAATATCTAAGATGGGATTTGATCTCAGGTCTATCTTGATTCCAAGCCCAGCACCTTATTTATCCACTATACAATAGGTTCTCTCAAACAAAAAAACCTGACTCAGACTGAGACTAAATTACCATCTGTGTGACCCTAGACAAGTCACTTGACCTCTGTTTACCTTAATCCACTGGAGAAGGAAATGGCAAATCACTCCAGTACCTTTGCCAAGGAAACCCCTTGGACAGCGTCAGAGTGCTATGGTCCATGGGGTCACCAAGAGTTGGACACAGCTGAACAACAAGTCATCAAATCACCTGAAACAGAATTCAAACTCAGATCTTCCTGTCATGGAGTTTATCCAATATGCCAAATGAGTTGTGTGTAGAAGGCAGTACACCTACCCATAGCTGTTAGTTATGGCCCTGAATTTCATAGACCTTAAGCAGTACCACAAGGCCAAGGGTATTGGTGTGGAGGGCTCACCTCTGGGTTAACTGTGAAAGACTACATTGAGAGAAGAGTACAGCATTGTGGAGAATCAGCCATGGCCAGAGAGTTATTGATGTGGTCGGAATGATTTAGCTGATTCAGACAGAGTTGAAGGCAGTAAGAGGACAGCAGCAGGGAACGAGTGAAGGCATTCATGGTGGAAGGTTGTGGGTGACTGGGCATCAATGCTGTGGTGGTTTGGCTTGCCCACAGAGTGAACCCTGATTCCCAGAGAAAGAAAGGGCAACAGAATTAGGGGTCTTTTAGGCTTTTCTTCTGGGAGACTCAATCAGGCACATGGAAAAAATAGATACAGGAAAGGCAACGTTTTCCTTCAATCTATTTGAAGTAGTTTCAGTAATTCCAAAACTATGTAGGCTGTTGTTGGAGAAGACCCGTCCAATTGCTGCCCTGGTAAGATTCATTGAGGGCAGAACTCTGAGAATAGGGTGGGGATTCAGATGTCACCAGAATGAAATATATAATCTTCTGTGAACATTTTTCAAGTCATACAAGAAACCAAGAGGCACACAGCAGAGAGAGGGGGTTGTGAATAATTTACTGAGTGCTAGCCTTGGCGTCAGAAAGACTCATTTGAATCTTAGGCTTCTGGAGGTAGGCAGCCATTGCTGTGTGACCCTAGGCACGTACCTTCACATTAACCTCATGAAGTCTTGGTTTTCTCATCACCCATTCATCCAACCAGTATTTATTTAAATCCCTACCATATACAAGGCACTGTGCTAAGGGCCAGAGATTCAAAGACTAAAAGAAAAACGGGAATAAAGATATCTGTCATATCTACTGCAGAGGATAGCAGGTTAAAATAATATAGTTCACATTTCTATAGAGCTCTAAGATTACACAGCATTTTATATATGTTCTCTTATTTGATCCTTATAACAACCTGGGAAGTAGGTGATGCTGTTACCACCCTCACTTTATACATGAGAAAACACACTGATAGAGGATAAGTGACTTGGTCAGCACCCATCATAGAACTGGCAAATGTTTAAGGAAGGATTTGAACTTTTTCTGCCTCTAAATCCCACTCTACCCATTCTACCATTCTACCAATAACAAAGACTACTTTTACACCACAACCAAATTCATTCAATAAACATTTATTAAGTGCCAACTGTGTGTCAGGTACTATGCTAAGTACATGGGAACAGAGGCTACTGAGAGAAGCTAGTACATTCAAGAAGACATGAGTTCAAATCTAGGCTCATATACTCACTAGTTCTAAGATTCTCAGCAAGTCACTTAACCTCTTCCTCAGTTTCCTCATCTGTAAAATGAGGGAAATAAAAGCACCCACTTTCCAGGGTTGTTTTGAGCAACCAATGAGAGAATATTTGTAAAGCCCTTTGAAAACCTCAAAGCAATACTGAAAGGCTAATTATTATTACTATTATACTTGAGACAGTTTTCTCAAGGAGAAATACAGTTATCCCTTCCTCTTCACTGGGGTTAGGGGCATGGTGCCCCCATGAGCTGGAAAATCCACATAAAATTTTGTTGACCCTCCCTTTGCACCAGAGAAGTCTGAATTATTGCAGCTTCCACAAAATTCCCCCCAAAATTCCCATTTAATTTCTTATGCTGACCCATGATATATAGAAACCGTGATGGGGAAAGTCACGATGTGGAAGTGATAACTGTACAAGAAACAGACACAAATGGTGAGACAAAATATGCAATTCATTCTGGTGATATCTTTCTTCTAGAATAGACTGACCTCAGTTTTACAGGACTGCTTACTATTTGTTTTAAAAGGTTGCTAACTGTGCAAACTAATGAGGTCGAGGAGCTGGTATGTGAATGTATAGGGGTGCATGAACACGAACGCACACACACACATACACATACATATACACACACACGACTCTGAACAAATTACTCTTCCTCACATTCAAGGCTAGAAAGGTCAAGGTCAAAGTTCAATGCTTTCTCGGGTCCAGGGCTCTCCAGCAGAAACCAAAGAAACCTGTGGGGAGGAGGGCTCCTTATGGCCAATTTGGCTGCCCTAGTTCATGCTTGGCTGAAGCCTGACTAGGAGCCCTAACGTGTCCTGCTCCCCCACCCCCATGTGCCCAGTTTAAAATATCTGATGGCTAATCCTTCAAAGAAGGCAGCTACTGCTTTCAACCCGTATACTAGGAAGATTAAAAGTACCTGACAGCCCTTTTGAACTCCAGCAGAACCTAAGGAGATGGCTTAACGTCTGTAATTGTAGATCAGAACAGCCAGTAGTAATCACATTTAACAGGGATATTCTGGAAACAGGACATTAAGACAGGCACCGAGTCATTCTTTAACAAGAACATTAAGTAAAACAATTTAAATAATTCAGTAAGTATCAAGTAAATGGCCACTGTTTCTCTCTCAGGGTTAGAGCTAATGCTGCAAAGAAAGCAAGCTGTTCCTTGCTTTCCTCTCAACTTTTCCCAAAGAAAGACTGGCAAGCCCTAACAGCATCCTATAGCGATATTCCACTCATTAGGGGCTTGTTATGGAATCATGAAGTAATGTGCAGTACTTCAACTTCTGCTAAATGACAGATTAAATGCCACCCCTGACAACCATCCCAATGATGCCATTATTATGGCCCCATGTATTGAAGCTGAAAACATTACAGAAAATGAACAGTTTCTGTAGGACAAGGAAGACGGAGTGAGAATGTTTCAAAAGACTTAACATTTTTAGCCTGCTAAAAATAGTTAATGAACAGGGTTAACAGAGCTTAATCTGCAGAATGGCTAAAGGGTCATTTTACATAAACCAACCAAAGAGACTTTGGGCATCGAATTGTAGTATAAACCCATGCCCCGCTTTCTTAGCAAGTGAAAAAGACAAGTGTTTTCAGCCCTCAAAGGGCTCTCTCTGGAGTAACTCCTGGAAAGGGTAATTCAAAAGCCTCATATTCCAGGAATAGTTAAGCCAAGGGGTATATAAACTTGAATACTACAAAACTTGCTGTTCAAAAACCAAAGCTCATCTGTAAAAGAATGTCAAAGAATGAAAGCAAATCATTAAATCTGAAAAGATTTGTGTAAAATGGAATACTGAATTGAGCATCACTTACAAGTGAAACTGTCAAGGAATCTTTCTTCTCTAAGACCTTTCCTTTTACAAATGCTTGGTGTTGGCACCTTGGTTCTATCTGCTTTGTTATATTTGTTTTTAAGCCTGGATCTCCCCTTTAAGCCCAAGCTGCAAGTGTAAGGGATGTTCATGGGCTAGAACCACTGTGACTGGGCATGAGGGCTTTAACACTCTCTGTTTTCCAACTTGGACTGGTTCTTTTCACCTTAGGAAACTGGAGGCCTATCCTTTTTAGGATTATATCCAATAATAATACTGGACTTAGTGTGGATACCCAACTGTTTTAGCCCAGTGAAGCTCAGAACTCCAGAGCTCAAGAGATCTGCCATGTACAAGGCTCCCATGAAGCAGAATTTATGGCTATGCTCCACCATACCTGGCTGTTCTCAATATTTTAAATGGAAAAGCAACACTTAAAAATAAGACATGTATTCAATAATCTTGCATGCCAATAGGGTGGTTTTTGTTTAGTCCTAGTGTTTTAAAATCAGGGGAATCACAGATTGAGAACTAAAAGGTACCTTGGGAGATTTAATCTAACTTCTTCATTTTATAGATGAAGAAAAAGATTCTCAGAGAAGTTAAGTGACTTACCCAACAGTAAATGATGTGGTAAATGATGGAGCTGGGATTTAAATCCAAGCCCTTTGACTATTAGGTAACTCTTTACACATTGACATCAAGAGGAGGGAGGGAAGAGCAAAAAAAGTAGAACACTGGACTTGATGTTAGGAAGACCTGAGTTCAAATCTCACCTCAGGCACTTAATTGCCATGTGGAAAATGAAATGTGGGTAAAGCACTTTACAAATACCATCTCCTTTGATCCTCACAACAACTCTGGGAGGTAGGTGCTATTATTATCCCCATTTCTAGATGAGGGAATTGAAACAACCAGAGGTTAAGTGACTTGCCCAAGGTGATGCAGTTAGCGTTTGAGGTCACATTTGAACTTGTTTTCCAGACTCTAGCTGCAGTGCTCTGTGTACTCTGGTGCCTCCTAGCTGTCACTTCACCTTCCTGAGCCTCAGTTTTCCCCATCTGTAAATGGGGATAATAATACCTGCTGTGAGACTTGAATGAAAAATTAACTTCTTGATAAGATACCAAGAAAAATTCCTCAAATATTTTACCAAAAAACTTTCTTTTAAAGATAAGATATAATTTGAAGACCTTAGTGATTATTTTCCTTTTTCTTCTTGTGGGTCTCTTAGATTACTGAAGGAGTAAAATCATATTTAACTACTTTAAGGACACACAGTGAGTCCATAGCTATGGTTACTTCCTCCATCAAACTCGCCCTTGTCTTCTTCTACTCTGGCTAAAAAATTCTTTACCACCTTCCTCTTCCTCCAGTCAAACCAATAATAAGCCTCTCTAAAGTCATCTAGGCAGGGCCTCAGAAGGCAAAATACAGATTATTTCCACAATGATACTTAAAGATTTTCAAGCTTGGCAGCCTCTGTCTGAGTTTGGGTTCCTAGTCTTTGACTACCCCAAGTGACCTCCCCATTCTGACAGCGCATCAGAGGACTTTAGAGGAAAAGTTCATAGAAGGGCTTTGGGCGGGGGGATGACATAGTGGACCAAAGCTGACCTTAGAAAGATTAGGGTCCAAGTCCCCACCTGGGTAAATCAATTAACCTCCTGAAGTCCCAGGCAACTCTCTAAGACTATATATTACAGAACAATGACTAAAGGAGTTTCCTTGCCAAGAAGAAAATCCCTCTAGAAAGAATCAGAAAAAATACAAAAAGCAGTCATAATCTTGACAAATCACAGAACTCTGGAATCATTTAGCACCAGGGCAAACTCACGTTAGCAGCCCCCATGAGGGCATCACTGTATTACATCATACTATAATGACTGATGTTCATAATGATGACCAGGAACCATCCAGATAAAGGTCAAGTTAGGTTCAATTATACTTTTATTTAAGAAGGCAGGGAAATGGGGAATTTGTCTTAGAATGATTTCCATCCCAAATTATTAAAATTTTAAAGTGGTATGACGTTGGAAGGAAGAAGCCTGAGTTACATAGAAAACTCAGTGCTCTAACGTAGAACTGATGGATACTCTGAAAAGTCAGACAAATGAAATGTGACTGACTGAAGTTGAGTATACAGTCACCTCATCCACCCAGGATAATGTGTAAAGACTCTCTCTCTAATGTAATAGAGCATGATATCATATGTTTAACCAGAATTAGGGAAGTAGAACTGAGTGTGCTTGATGGAATGGTTCTTGATACACTACTTTGGGAAATATTGTCATTTTTATTTCATTTTTTTAAGGAATAGAAATGTATTTTCCTTCCCTCCAACACCTATTCAACTGGAAAATAAAACAAAATACAAATTGTAACAAACATGCAGTCAAACAAAACAAATTCTACCATTGGTTGCATTAAAAAAAACCAAACATTTCATTCTGCCCTCTATTCTACCACCTCTCTCTATTGGAGAGAATGCTTCAGCACCGTCTTTCTGCAAGCAAGTATGGTCACTGCATTGACCATAGAGTTCTTATTAGCTCTTTTGTTGTTGTCTTTACAGTGTTGTGTGTATAAATGCCAGGTATTTTCCTATTTTGTGGGAATTTTAAATCAGTAATACATAAAACTGGGAGCTCATTCTTTTCTTTATTCATTTACCCATATTTCCTTAGCCTACTGACAACCATTATATGAGAAAAATCAAGGTTTAAGATATTGGTTTTTTTTAACATGGAGGTGGGTTTTGTATTTTGTGTAACGGCCCTGACTGGCAACATTCCCCCTCACCAGTTGGATGTTAACTTTGGAGTGCTACGATGACAACAAAGACAGAGAGAAATGTCAGGGCCTCTGAGTGAGTGTGGCCTCGACAAAATTTATGATTTAACATCCATGCTAATAAAAATTAAATAGTTGCACAAGACCACTACCAAAATGACAAACCATTATTAGATTCAGCACCCTCTGAATTTGCTCAGAGCAATAAATGCCAGTTGAAGGTTAGGCATTAATACTGGGGGCACAGATACCAACGTTCTTTGTGTTAAATTATTGGTAAAAGCCACGCCAACTGTCAGTGCCTTTAGGATTTATTCACCAATAAATATGCTCGTCAAAATGATCTTATAAAAATCCTCATAAACCTCATTTTCATAAATCCAGGTCAAATATGAGCCCCCAAATGGCCTTTAAAATTGTGTCAGTCATTGCCTAAAAGTGATGGAGAGACCAGAGCTGATCAAACACTCTTCTTTCTTTTTATAGGTTTAAACTGGAACCAATTAACTGAACTCTTGGAGATAGTGCAGGAAAAAATTTGGTGTCTAGATAAACAGGCCCTCTGGGAAAAAGGATATAACGGCATTTCTCTGTGTTGTTTACTTGTTGTTTTCCCATTAGATCATGCACTCCTTGAAAGTTGGTATTGCCTTCTGTTTTCTTTATATTCCCAGAGATTAGAACAGTACTTGGCATGTGGTAGGCATTTAATGATTATTGACTGACTGACTGAATGGGTCTGAGCAGGTCCCTCACCCTCCTTGCAAAAGAAAGAGTCCTTGCTCAGGCTCACACAGTTAGTCAGTGACTGGCATACTGTAGATGCTTAATAAATGCTTATTGTATTGTATTGTATTGCAACAACAGCTATTTAACCTTGGACAAGGTGTTTGATCCTGCAATGGTAGATATCCTTATTAATGATTATTAATGTGCTGCCAAAAAAAAGTATGGTTTGAATTATATAAGGACAGGTGGAAGCCAGATTCTAGAGGACAAGGATACTCATTACTTACGCAAGTCCTCTGATTATATACAAAAATCTTCACAATCATCCTGCGAAGTAGGTACTGTTTCTATGCCCATTTTACAGTTAAGGAAACTGAGGCAAATAGCAGTTAAATGACTTGCTGAGCTTCACTCAACTGGTAAGTATCTAAGTCCAAATTTGAACTCATATCTTTTCTGACTCCAGATTCAATGTGCCACCAATGGAGAAGTGAAGGATCAGAAGGTCAGATGAACCAAGGACCAACTTTTGCACAGTATTCTCACTTCCATATTTTTCCAGTTAAATAGAATAAACCATACAGGGGATGCTGAGATATGGAAAGTAACCAACTAAGTTTCTAAGCCCTTTTCCTGGGAAGGTACTGTCAAACCCATCTCTGTGGATAAACAGCCTCGTTTGATAATCCAAGAAGACAAATATAAACAACCTTATGGGTTCTTTGGTCCTGTAAGAATGGATTAGGTTATGTCTCAAGAATATGATTCGGCTCTGTAGCTTTATGATTTCTGGTTAATGTGGAACTACCCAGGGAAGAAACCAAAATCTGGTCTTTTATTGCAAACTTCAGCGAAAAATGCCAATTAAAAAAAATTAAAGCAAAACTGAAACTTTCATTCAAAGTCCCCTAGTTAATGGATCTTCCCTCTGACTACAGGTTTGACATTTTAAAAGTTGATTTTAATCCTATTAGTTCAACATCAAAGAGTAAAAAGAGATTCGCTGGCAACATTAAACAGTCCAATAATGGAGTGTTCTAAAAAAAAGAGAGAGACCACTACCCCTGGCTGCTGTTCTTTCCTAATTAAGCTCATATCTTACTAAACACTCTTGGCAGAAATTAAAGACCAGTGACCTAAGCCCACTTTAGTGCACAGCCAATTTGGATGTCTCTGCTCATTGATTTTGATAGGAATTTCACAGCCAGCCATGATGAACTGTCCAACTTGTGGCCTCTTGGAGAGTTGGTCTGCCATGTTCCATAAACAACTGCTGTAGCTCCAATCTAACATCAGATTCCTAGTAATTATCTATTGCCCCACTCAATATTTTTTGTATATATATTGCATATACATGTATGTGAACATATCATCTCTCCAATAAAGTGTAATTCCTTGACAGAAGGATCTATTTTGCTTGAAATTAGGAATCTCTGACTTTTGTCAAGCTGTCTCACATCTGATGTAGCATATCTGCATCCTTGATGCAACATAAAAAATATTTAAGCATGCAAAGATCACCCCTATAATATTCTGGAACTTAATTGCCTTTTAAAAAATGTAACAGGGTGCTAGCAATGAGTACATTGTGCAATCCCCTTATGGAAGAGACTGGGGGGCCTGATTCTGGAAAGTAACAATGAAATATAGAAGTGACGTGGTCCACTGTTGACTGACTACATAGATTGAAAATGGGATACATTCATGATTCTGGTCAACCCAAGCAAGGTCTTGGTTTTTTCTGGTTTCTTTCCTGCCCAGCTATGGTCTGGCAAGAGAGACAGTGCTGTAAGAGCAAAGGTCTTGGGCCCTTCTTCTCTGAGGTTAATATGTGATCTGTAAGTACGGCCCTCTCTTGTGTTTAGGTAAAGGCAACGGCTATGACATTGTTTGCTTCAAAAGATTGGGTGAGAATGTCACCAAAAGTCTGAGAGATGGAGTCTTGCTAGGATTTGCAAGAAGTCAGATGGTGAAGTATGAAGTCTTAAGTGACCCATCTGGACCAGTGTAACCCTGTGGTCATGAAGAATTTGAAAGTTAATTTAACTGGGCAATACCTTTGTAGAAACTGTGGTAAGTCTAAGCCCACTCCACCTGGGAACAAAGGTGGCCAACAGGGTGTTGTGGGAAATGTTTGAACTTTTCTTTTGTCTATAATTTGGAAGTAAATATCCTTTGTAAAAGCTAATAGCTGTGTACTGGTTAAATGGAACTGGGGCACAATCACTGGTGGTTAACGGAGAGGCAAACACACAAGAATGGGTGCTGGAGTTGATGGCTTTAGGAAAGAACAACCTCAATCCCAGATTATATATAAAATATTACATAATTATATGCAATGACCCTTAGATCCCTGAGGGATGATCTATCCAGCCCAGACCTGGGAACTTCAGCTTGTACAAAGTGTAGCGATTGGAAGAATGAGTACGGAGTAGAGAGACATTAATTTTAAATTTTCTTTTTGATTCCAATTCCACTGGCAGCAAACACAAACATAATACAAAGACCAAGAAAGATGACTGCATGAAAAATTGTGAATGCTTGTGATATGCTATTTAAAAGTATCGATTATTTTAATAATCCAGGAATGAAATGGAGAAAAGAACCCTGGATTTGAAGTCAGAGCCCCTGAGAGTGAACGATTGTTATTTATTATCTATGTGACCCCCCTGTGGGGAATCATTTCCCTTCCATAAGCCTCAATTGGCTCATTTGCAAAATTAAGGTACTGGACCAAATGACTTCCAAGATCCATTCCAATTCTAAATCCTATAATCTGTCTATATATTTCCAAAAGGCTAAAAGGATAGAGGATTATTTTTGGTAATGGTGGTGGTAGAGTGAAAAATGTTAACCAAAAACTATATACTGGAGAGAAACTATAAAATCATTAGTAGGTTTCTGCATCAATTTTAAAAAAATTTGGTAAGAAGGACTGACCATTAAAAGAAAACAAGAGTTGGGGGAATCAGGCTTTGCATTTTCTTGCTTCTTATAGGATTCTCTAAATTCTGCTTTAAGGATTCCCACTGTTCAGTCTTAATGGGAAAAGAAGACATTGGAGTGGAAAAAAAATAATCTCAGCAAGACAAAATTTGAAAAAAAATTTAAATTATAAGCTGATGTATATGTATATGCATGTATACGTATATATGTATGTATCCATAAATAGGTCTCTATGTGTGTATATATATATATATGTATATGTATGTATGTATATCTATATATATCTGTATGTATGTCTCAGTATTCCAGGCAGCTCAGTAGTTGCTCAGAGCCATCCAGATTTGGGATTCAGAACAGGATTCAAGAGTCAAGGATCATTTAGAGTGGAACTAGTTCATCAAGAGGTCAAGACTCAAAATGGAAGAATGTAGCCAGAGCTGGGGGAATGGCCTGAGAAAATTCTGAGGGTGGAGGAATGGGAGATTATGAGGAGCAGGAAAAATAAAGTGCAGGGCAGTACAGCATAGGGGAATAGGGAATGATAAAGATTATGATGAGGTGCAGGAACTTTGGAGTTCTGAAACACAGGATCCTGTTTGGTGATAGTGGCCAAGATCAAATCTGATGACTTCTGCATGGAGCTGAGGGAGAGGAGAGGAAACAGGAGATGAGTTGATTGAGAAATGGGTTAAGTTTAGTGTATTTGAAGGAACATCAGCATGCATGGTGATGTTCCCCTGGCATGAGGACAGAAGTTGGAAAGGAAAAGCTCTGAACTCATCAAGAAAGGAGGGAGAATACTAGATAGTAACCACCAGGATATGAACTGGGAGAGAAATCTGGGTACAGTGAAACTCAGAAGAGGAGAGGAGACTGAGGGAGGGAGCCTCAAAGTGACAAGGTGGACCCCACCAGCAACTGAGTGTGTGTGTGTGAATGTGTGTGAGTGTGTGAGTGTGAGAGTGTGAATGTGTGTGTGAGTGTGTGTGTCTGTGAGTATGAGTGTGTGGGTGTGAGTGAGTATGAATGTGTGTGAGTATGAGTGTATGGGTGTGAGTGAGTGTGTGAGTGTGAGTGTAAGTGTGTGAGTGTGTATGAGTGTATAGACGGGGGAGGAAAGGCATGAAAGAAGTTCTAAATGGTGATGGCAAGCATGACCAAGGGTATTGTTGTCATCTAGTGAGAACCAGGTTTCAGAGAGAAGAATATGAAAGAACTCTAAACTGAAAGTAGTTGCTGATCTGTATTAGTCGAGGAAGTTTTTATCATGTATGTGTGTGTGTATATATATATACATATATACAGCCATGAATATGCACATATTATATATGTAATATATATATCTATATAAAATACATGAAAGAGGGGAAGAGGGAAAGAGAGAATGGGGGAAAGCAGGGAGAGAAAAAGAGGGGGAAGGGAAGAGAGAAGAGAAAGAAAGAGGAGAGAGGAAGGAAAGGGAGAAAGAGAAGGAGAAGAGAGAGAGAGAAAGAGAGAGAGAGAGAGAGAGAGAGAGAGAGCGAGAAAGGGAGACAGAGCGAGACAGAAAGGAGGTAGGGGTAAATGAAAGGAGATCTGTGACTTCATTGGCATATGGAAGTCCAGGATGGAAACTGCCTGTACTGATTGTACTTCTAGGTAGAAAGACCAACCCAGGATTCCATGACTTATACACACTAACAGCTTCAAGGGGAGCATTCTCTTTTGAACTTAAGAGTTATGAGCAGAAGGAGGAGAAGCCTGCAGGACATCACTGCAGAAAGAGAGCCTCAAATTTCAGAAGGCTGATATGATAACTATGCTACAGAGAACTCCCCAGATAGGGTTAAGTTAATGATTACATTAATAGGGAACCAGCAATGGGTACTAGCAAGATTTGTGCACTAGGAAAGCACTGGAAAGAAAGCTGGAAGCTGTGCTGAAGTCACGGAAATGCTGACAAGATGCGGAAGGCATAAAGCTTCCTTGTCAAGGGCTCAATGGCTTATAGCATACTGGTGTCGGGGGAAACATATGCTACTGAGTTTGGGGGGGGGGCCCAATGGGTATTAGGGATGGTGACCAGAAAAAGCACATTGAGTTTTCAAAGGTTCTCAACTTTGGCACTCAGGAGGTAGTTTAGTCTCTGGGGCAATCTGGGTAATTATGCTTTCTTCGTAGTCTTCATATGTTTGTTTAGTTGTCTGATACAGTCACAGATGCCAGACATACACAAGCGAGGTGAGATCAAATTTTTTGCCTGCTCTTGCTCACTCTCCTTCTAAAATTCCACTGAGTGTCATCTTAAAAAAAAAAGGAAGAGGTAAAACAGTGCCAGAAACTAACAATGCAATTTTAATGGGATCCACTGTAATTTGTCTATATGGCCTAAAATCCTCCAATCAAGAGGCAGATTTAGAGCTTTAAGGGAACCCAGGGCAGTTAGTGACAGAATCACAGCATACTCCAGAGCAGCCAAGGAGTCCAACCTAGAGGTGAAAAGAAAAGGTTCTTCACTTCAAACCCAAAGAGTGCTCATTGGAAGACCTCCAGTGCAGTGGAACCACTGTCTCCCAAATCATTCAAGGTCCCTTTGAGGGGGCACTAAATGTTTCCTTTTATGACAAGCTTAAACTTGCCTCCGTGGGGTGGGGATAGGGTGGAGGGGGAGAGAAGGGGTGAGAAAGACTCCTGTAGGAGGATTAATTTTGAAGAAGGACAGGGAAGCCAGGCAGAAGAAATAAAGAGAGAAGGAAGAGCATTCCAGGCATGAGGGATATCCAGTGAAAAGGTCCAGAGTTGGGAGATGGAGGTTCATATGTGAGGAACAGCACGGGTCAGTGTCACTGTATCACAGAGTACACAGAAGAGAAGGCTGCAAAGATAGGAGGGGGCCAGGTTGTGAAGGGTTTTAGTTCCAAAGAAAATGTTACATCTGATCCCAAAGGTAACTGGGAGTACTAGAGTTTACTGAGTTGGGGGGGTAGTGTTACATGAGGACACAGTCAGCCTCCATTTTAGGAAAAATCACTGGCAACTGAATGGATGAGAGATTGGAGACGGCTTGGAGAAATGGACTCCAATGCAGCTGTAGAGTCATAACCACTGCCATGGTAAAGCAGTCCTCAGGGTGGGAACGATGCAATGGTTGGTAATGCTTAGGAGGTCTTATGCATGGATTCCTTTATGTACAATGGCTAGAGGAACACATCTCTCTGGTTTTATAATAGAGACCAATGAGGGGAAAAAATTGTTTTACCAAAATTAGTGCTGGGAATCTATTTCATAAAGGTCAGAGTCATCACAGTTTAGAGTTGAGATTTCAACACAAAAACCCTAGAATAAATCAGTAGAAACACAACAAGTTGGCTATTTTTCTCTTGAGAATGTGTTTTCACTCACTGCTAGACTTCAAATCCTAGAGATAGATTACAGTATGAAACCGAGAGCCATTCCACATAGGATCTATAATTAGGGTAATCACATGCTTATCACACGTTTCCGAAACTGTCACCTATAAACTCTGGTTTTAAGTCCACTGTAGGCTACATACACAAAGTATGCCTTTGCAATGATTATGAAATAACACTTCTTAAGCCTCTACGCACTCTGGGCATGGCACAAACTAGAAGGGGAGACACAAGCTATGCCCTGGAGTCCATTTGTTTGGCTAACGCTCTAGGTACGGGAGAACGAACAACAGCAAAACTGGTATTTTTCAATCTTTACATGTTCCATGATATCAATGTTAAAGGAAACACAAGCCCCAAACAGAAATCTGCTAGTGCTCTGCAGACACTGAAGACTTTAAAGTACATGTAACTGAGGGAAAAGATCCAGAGTGGTCTCTTAATGCAAACATGACCAAAGACGCCTGCCAGAAACGTTACTGAAATTTCCTGGCTTTGGCAGCAATTCTGCTCCATGTCACAAATATAAATATTTGTGCCTTCTCACCCCATGCCATGGTAACCCATTTATGACAGATCTTGGCACATGTTTGCCTCCCATATAACTACCAGGTACCAAGTACACATGCTCCTAATGTCGAGAACCTTTATTAAATCAAGATTATTGATAATAAATAACCAGAGACTGCAATGGTGGGCAACATTCTCCTATAGATAGATTTTAGCTACCATTTCCACATAAGAAAGGTCTGTGGAACCCAACTGTCTCCAACTGGTATTCCAGGTATGGTAAACTCAGACGATATCTTGGCATCGATGTAGAGATGACTGTTCAAGGATTTGTTGAGTATCAAGTTCAAGGGAGGCATAAAACAGGTAGATGAATGCTCCCAAGAGATGTCAGCCAGTGACATGAAGAAAGTCCTGTATTAAGACCAAACGTTGATGGGAAAAAATCTTCCAAGTTTCCCATTCACAAGTAATCTATATTAACTAAAATAAGACCCTGAGCTCTACAAAGCTTCCTAAATGAAATCCATAATCATTTGAAAAAGATGAAAGTAACCATTCAAATTGAAAACAAAATGGATGAAAAATGCATAATACCTAGATTATGTCCTAGAACTGGATGTTCAATCCACTGTAAGATGGAGAGGAGAGAGGGAGGCAGGGAGGGAGGGAGGGAGGAGGAGGAGGAGGAGGAGAAGAAGAAGAAGAAGAAGAAGGAGAAGAAGAAGAAGAAAAAGGAGAAGAAGAAGAAGAAGGAGAAGGAGAAGAAGAAGAAGGAGAAGAAGGAGAAGAAGAAGGAGAAGAAGAAGAAGAAGAAGAAGAAGAAGAAGAAGAAGAAGAAGAAGAAGAAGAAAGGAAAAATAAGGAGAGAGAGAAAAGGAAGGAGAGGGAGAAAGGGAGGGAAGAGAAGAAAAGAGAAGGAGAGGAAAAGGGAGAAGAGGGAGACAGAGTGGTAGAAAAGGAGGGAGAGGAAGAAAGGGAAAGAAGAGAGGAGGGAAAGTGAGACTGTGTAAATGCCCTATATTGGTATTTTAGATGAACAATGAGCTGGGGGTTCTAAATGAGCTGCATTTTTTTTTTCAAAAGAATGATGGCTATATAAGAGCTACCCCAAGCACTGAAATAAGATTCACAAAGCATTACAAAAGCCTCAGGATGGCTCCAAATACACTGAGCCGAAGATCTTTCTTGGAGGATTTATAAAAAGAAGCACACACAAGATGAGAAGAAAAGAGAAAGTCTAACCCAAGATGAGATGGCATGAACTTATGAGCTACACCTGGGTCTACACTGAGAAGATCATGGATCTATAGAAATATAAAATATAAAATCACTAAGCCTCCTACAGATCCAAACCACTCAAAGATTAATCCAGCCACTCATACGTGAATCTCAAATAAGATAGAAGCAGATTGAAGTAGAGGGCTCCGTAAGTGCGACTTATGATGTTGTTCTACATGCATGATGGCTACGTGAAATTCTAGGAGCATCTGTTGTACCCACAGAGAAAACATTCATAAAAGCATCCAAAGTTTCTGCCTCTTCTGGAAGATTTCCAGCTGCTTCTAATCCCGTGAACTGGGAACCTATTTTTAAGAGACAAAGATTGCTTTAACCAATATCTATAATTTGGAAGCACCATGGAAAGTCCCATGTCTAGAATGTGACACATGTTCCTCAGCTGTCCATTCCATGAAATCCTAAACATTTCAGGTCTGTGGGCAAAAGGAACAAACTTTCTATCTGGTTTTAAAAAGCTATTCATATATAAAGCTTTCTATTACTGCATTGTCAAGGAAGGAAAAGAAGGGGGAGCACAGCAGGAACAAAACCAGAATGGTCTTTCCCAAAGGGTTTCTTGATCTCTTTAGACAACACCTTCAGACCTCAGTTATTGACCCCAGTAATTGACACACACTGAACATTAGGTTTACAAGCTGACAATGTGGAACAAAAATGTGATTTCTGTTTTTATTTAGCTCTGTAACATAATAACAATAACAACAGTTAACATCTAATTAGTGCTTTAAAGCAAAGTGTGTTACATGTTAACTCACTTGATTCTCAGAACTCTGTGAGGTAGGTGCCATTATGGGGTAGTTAGCTGTGCAGTAGATAGAGCACCCGGTGTGGAGTCAAGAAGACTCCTCTTCCTGAGTTCTAATCTGGTCTCTGACACTTTCTAACTAGATGACTTTGTGCAAGTCGCTTAACTCTGCCTCAGTTTCCTCATTTGGAGCTGGAGAAGGAAAAGGCAAATCACTTCAGTATCTTTGCTAAGAAAACCTCACATAGGGTCACAAGGAGTTGGGAAATGACTCAACAACTAGGTACCATTATTATCAACGTTTTGTAGATGAGGAAACTGAGGCACACACAGGCTAAGTGACTTGCCTAGGATCATATAACCAGTAGGATTTGAACTCAGGTCTCAACTGACTCCAAGTCCCATGCTCCATCCACTGCGTCACCTGGCTGTTAACACTGGAGATCATGTCCGAGGAGCCACCTCTCAGCAATTATAGTAGGGATTAACTTTTCCAAAGCTCCCTTCTAGTTTACAGAAGCACACCAAGCAAGCAGTTTACCTGAAAAGATGGGTCAATTTTAGTGATCTATAAGCTTGACAAGAGTCACCATGAGATGAGATTTGGGGCTGCCGTATTGTACCGTTGGCTCCTGCCTTGCTTCAAGTCCTAGTTACAACATCACCTTCTATAAGAAGCCTTTCTCAACCCTCCATAATGTGAGTGACTTCCCCTTGGGTTATTTCTCATTTAACCTGCCTATATTTTGTTTACATATAGCTGTTTGAATGCTTGTGTATAGTTGTTTATATGTAGACTATATGCTCCTTGAGAACAGGGAATGTCATCTTTCTTTGTACTCAGCCTCATTGCTCATAGTAGGTACTTAATAACTTAGTAACATAGTAGGTGCTTGTTGATATGACGACACCCTGTATATGGAAAGAGAGGCTAGTATTATGTCACAGACCAAGAATTTGGATGATTAATTGAACTTTTCCCCTTACCATATGAATGCTTTGGAACAAAGAGGACCTAGTCATTGATGACACCTAAAACCAGTTCTTTGGTTTCTATGGCAAAGGACCTTCCTCTTAGGTGCAGCATTTTATGTCAGTGACTAACGTCACCTGCTAATCAGAGAATCCCACCAGTGTTCTTATCAGCTAGGGCAGTTTCATGTAGGTTGTTAACCAAAGTGGAATCCACTTGGACAAAGTGTTCAATTGGGTTCCTGAACGATGGCTCTTTGGATGACAAGCCTACGCCCAAACTTCAATCAGTAACACTAACCTATTCTGTGTTTCCACCTCTAATTGTCCATTTGACACTGCCATTCTGTACCCCTTCTGGAGTCATGCCACCATTTCACAGTGGTCACAGGAGACATTGCTTAATTAATTCTGAATGAGGAGCAGAGGTTTTTAATTATCTTTCATTGCACGAACACATACTGGGCACACTCCAAGTACAATGTGGTCTGATTTTTTTTTCTTCTTGTTGGCACTGTAGGGCTTTTTGGAATCAAAACAAGGGTCCAAAAAAGCAATATTCTTTAAACCTGCAGAACAAGTTTAGCAAGAATGTCAAAGGCTTCTCCTGCACATGTTTATATGACATACTCTTTGGTATGAGAGAGGGATCTTTCAAATGAGAGAGCACAGTAGGCATTGTGCATTCTCCATTAACAAGGATATATTTTTACATTGTGTTCTTTCCTTTCGTGGTTTTTCCTGAAGCTGCCATACATTTGGATTAGTCTCCTACTTCTTCCTCTGACCTGGGAAGGGCGATGTGAGTACAAAGCACATACAGTTTGTAACCATCCCACTATATTCATTCATTATTCCTCCCGCCCCCCCTTTTTTCCCCTGAAAGCATGCTTTCTCATCTGGCTTTAATATTCTACAGTCATGTAGGTAAGAGAAAACTCTAAGACTTGGAAAATAGACCCAGGGCACAGCAGCCTTCCTGAGGAACATGAAATGTTTCATAATTCCAGGCAAGAGATATTTTAACACCACGGAAAATAGTAATCTTCATTTTGTTTCTTTTTTAAATTAAATTTTATTCTGATTAAGCATTTATTTTCTCTCCTTACCCCAAACGAACAATACAAAAAAAGAAAAGTCCTTAATGTAAGTAAAATTAGCAAAGCAAAAGAAATCCACACTGTCCACATCTAAGAATCTTAGCTCTAACTGGGTATTCTAAGGGCATCATGACCTCTCTGGCTTGAAGGGGGTGGTCTATTCCATTGTCAGTCCTCCTGACTCCTGCTATGTAACAGCACTGATGCAAGGTCTAAAGGCTTTCCAAATTTTCTTTAAAATGTTATCTCATCGCAGAAATTGTAGAAAATCTTGTTCTACTCATTTCCCTATGCAACAGTCCTTGGTCTATTCCAGTCTCTACTAGAATGGTCCATTTTGTCATTTCTTATGACACAATAATATTCCAATGATTTTCATTTTCTTTCTAGGTAATTACATGATGTTGAGGGCTCCCCCTTCTCTATCTTTTCTCATGGCCAGACTACTTAACACTGAACCTAACATTAATTATGCTGGTTCCTTTGTATATGTGATCTATATGAAATTGAAACAACAGCCTCTCAGATCATGAGATTAGAGAATATTAGAAATGTTGTTTTAACATTATTAGAAAATTACGTGTTAGAGTAATTGAGCTGGGTGTAGTAGTAGACACCTGCAATCTCTACTTCTAGGGGAGGTGGAGACTGGTGGACAGCTAGAGTTCAGGAGCTCTTAACTGAGATAAGGCTAAAGTCAATCAGCTGTACTCACTAAATCTCACACAGCAAATTCCCAGGAATGGTGACTGTGATGTTGCCTAAAGAAAGATGACTGGCCTGAGCTAGAAAAATGGAGCAGCTTAAAACTACTATGCTGATCAACATTGGGACTGAGTGGTTGCTGAACTTTCAGCCCAGGCAAAATAGGGGGACCTAGGCTTTAAGAGAAATACAAAAATAAAATTATCCAAATCCAATGTCTGCTCTTCCTCTTCTTGGACTTAAAGACTCTTTATTTATATCACTCCATTGTCTTTAATAATTTATTAGCTTGTAGCATTGGTTACTCTTATATGCTCATAGGTATACTTATATCTTCTCAGCTCGCCTAAACTATAAGCCCCTTGAGGGACCTGTCTCCTTTCCAACCCTCAGTGTCTAGTGCAGCACCTTACATACCGGTAGTGCTTCATAGATACCTGTTAATGGACATCCAAAGACTCAAAATTATAAAAAAAAATCTAGGGAGGTATTTTCAGATTCTTTTTAAAGGAATGCCCCCCAAAATCATCCCCCCAAAGTCTCAAAAATCTCAGGGCAGAGCAGTCATCTTGGTAGAATGGTGATGAGCACCAAGCTCCAGAGCAGAGTAGATGAGGGAGGAGAAGAGGCTCTCAGACCCACTGCTCTGCAGAGATTTTGGCTTTAGGGGTGGGGGGAGCCTTACAGGCAAAGGATCTGGCCCCACCCTCCTCATTTTAGAGATAAGGAGGCTCAAACTCACAAAGTAACTTGAAGAGCCTCCCTCAGCTCATTTTTGGGCAAGCAAAGGCCCCTAATCTCAGCAGAGAGCGTGTTCTTTCCGTGGGAGCCTATATTCAAAATAACTAACCTACAGTGCCTTAAATTTTACAAAGGATCACAGAGACTTAGATCTGGAGGGGACCTTAGAGGTCACTGAGTTTCACCTTTTACATTTATACATGAGAAAACTGTGGCCCATAGACATTTAAGTGACTGGCCCAGGGTCATTCAGCTGTTAAGGGTCAGAGGCAGAATTTAAATTCAAGTCTTCTTAACTTCATGTCCAGTGTTAGAGATAGTACAACAGCCAGGCAAAAGTAGGGGTGGGAGGGTGGGTAGAGAGAGAACAACATGGCATAAAGGGTTTCTTTCAATTTTATTTCTTATAAAAATTAATTACTGCCCTAAGATCTATGTATATGCCAAAGCAGAATTCTCAAATTCCTCCATGGTTCTGACATTAATGTACAGAAAAACCCACATTTCATCCAGTGGTCCCCTAAAATTAATTTTTCAATATGTTTAAAGTAAGTGGCCTAAAAAAGTACCCAAGAAAAAATGAACTCCTTCAAACAATCTCCTCTCTCTCTCTCTCTCTTTCTCTCCCTCTCCCCTTTGTTGGCAAACCCTGCCTAACACATTTCCATCCTGTTGCTACAAAGCACTTCACTTTGTACTTGGCAGAGCTGTTAGATGTCCTGATTTTTATTTTTGTTATGACAGTTCTTTGCATTTGAGACCATCAGAAATAGAGTTCTGCAATTCAGGTAACAAGATATAGCAGGAGATCTCCAACAACTGCTTCTCAGACTGTTCATAAATAACATGTGAACAAATCTTTCATACGGGCATGAGAAAAAGGGGCTGTCTCTCTAACCACTCTGTCTAAGATTATTCTAGGGGAAAAAAAATCAAACCCAAACATTAATTACATCTGGTTATGTTTAAATGTCATTAAAATATGCACTGTGTGAACTATGGGGGACTCATGTTACTTCCAAAAATGGAGTCTGTGCCGTGGGTTTCTAACGCCAACTCAAAGGATGGTGGTTTCCTTTTCTGCACAGAGCAAACACTTTGGCATGCTCCAAACACAACTTTTCCAAGTTCTATTTCACCTGTACAAATGGAAAATACCTTAATAGATAATATCAGGATTTTATTCATGAGTTCTTTCAGGGAGGGAAAGTAGAGGACATCCAGAAACAGGCCACAAGGGCTCTAACTAGCTTTCTGTTTGAAGGTGTCTAAGCCAATGCTGTGCCAAGACAAACAAAGTTCAGAGCAGAGGGACGTTATGGAGATCCTATTTCAACAACAAGCATGTCAGCAGGCAGTGCACCTCAGAGAGACCAAAGAGGGAGGGAGGGATAGAACCATGGACATCCTGGGAAACTCTAAATCTGAGGCTAAATGGAGTTTATTCAGTGACAACTGTACTGTGAAATGGAAAAGGATGCACAAGATAAAAGTTATAAAGTTATAAAGATTAAAGTCATAGAGGGGGAGGATGAGACCTATTTAATCTAAATTGAGCAAGGATGGGCTACATCTAGAGAAATGAGAGGGCTTTTTGTTATTATTGTATTCCTAATTTATTTCTTGAGCTGTTTGGTCTTTTGACTTGACAGTCTTTTGATGAAACTTAAGAAAGGCATGATTTTGTCAAGAAAAAAAGATTAAATTTTTTTTTTAGGTTTTTGGCTTTTTGCATATTTATGAAAGAGCACTGGGTCTGGAGTCAGGAAGACCTGAGCTCAACTCCAGCCTCAGCTACTTCCTAGCCATGTGACTCTGGGCAAGTCACTTAGCCACTGACTGCTGACAAAATGGATCCACTGGGGAGGGCAATGGTAAACAACTGCAGTATCTTTACCAAGAAAATCCCAAATGGGGTCATGAAAGATTGGACACATCTGAAAAGAGCAACAGTATTTAGGAAGACTTCAGGGTAATTAAATACAATCTGGATTGATACAGGCAACGATGGTATTTTATCAAAACAAAACAAAAAAACTTTGTTATTATTGAATTTAGGAATCATAGGAAAAGTAATGAAGGCTCTCAATTCCTGGAATTGTACTGAGACTTAACTGCCCAATTTGTAAAGTTTCAAGGAAAACAGTAACACTTGATCTTAGAAAATGATGATGGAATTTTGGCGGAATGATTTTTTTTCTCTCTTCAGTATTCGGAGACTAAATTTTTAATTATTCAAGTTGATGTGTAATCTCAAAAGATTGGGCACAAAATGAGTTCTTTTGGTGTTGTGGAATGAAGTTTTCATTGAGTTGATTTTATGATTGAAGGGATTGAATTGATTAATTTTTATGGCATTAAGAAAATGAGCAAAATGGTGAAGTTGTATTTTAAAATAATTTAATTTCATTGTGCAGTTAAAAGGGAAATTCACTTCTTTTATATTAAGATTTTGACTAGGCCAGGGAATGATGTGTTTGGAGTGCTAGGAGAACAGTAATATATTACTGAATCTCTGCGAGTGAGTATAATGGAGTCCCACCTGGATGACTGAGTTCATCCCAATGCATTCATCTACTTGTTAGGCTATAAATTCTCTACATTTTCTAATATAGTGTTTCTTTAAATGGATGTTAGCATGGCAACCACATCTTTTAAATGAAGTTCAGATGTGATCAGGGAGATTTAGGTTCTCAAAAACCAAACATATGGCTACTACACAGATTAACCAATCAGTCTCCTCTTGGGTAGGTCCTTTTCTTCAACACATCAAGGACTTGTGCCATCAAATACAGAGGCCAAGGAATTCTTCTAAAGCAAGACTTTAAGACATTATAAACTGGAAAAGTCTGGAAGCTACTGTTTCACAGAGTTCTAATAAGAGATTTCATAAAATGCTTCACAATTTTCAATATACAAAAAGCATTCAACAAATATTCATTGCTCACCTAATCTGTAGAGTCACATTATAAATATACAAGTACATTCCAGGACTCTTAGATGAATTTGCTATAGTGGAATTTTCTTACAGTGATTAACTATGTGAATCTTCTTGGGTGTTGTTTCAGTGGGTGGTATGAACCACGAGATCCTCAGGTACAGCATGGTTCACTTAGCTCTCTCCCTGTTTCCTTCGTAAACAGCATAGTCATGGACTTTCATCGTGGAGTGAACATCAAATGATCTGTGATCAGAGAAAGCATTTGTTGGGCATGAAAAGCATTCATTTTTTAATGAAATCGACCAAATACTCATACTGCATGTAGGCCAAGCATCAGAGTAACCAAGTTATAATGGGATTCCTCTGTCATGAAAATGACCTTCCTTTCTTCTTTCCCTCCCATCTCTCCTTCCTTCCATCTTCTCCTCTCTTTTCCTTCCTTCCTTCCTTCCTTCCTTCCTTCCTTCCTTCCTTCCTTCCTTCCTTCCTTCCTTCCTTCCTTCCTTCCTTCCTTCCTTCCTTCCTTCCTTCCTTCTTATCCCCTTTTTCTCCTTCCCTTCCTTTTTTTCCCCAGAACAATTTTACAGAAAGTCAGAATGTCACAACTCAGGTAGAAAAAGGAAAAAAAGAAAAAAAATGGAGGGGCAGTAGGAGGGTACTTGTGTGTATCTGTGAGGAGGCTTAGGAGAAATCCATGGTCTCACCTTTTAGCTCATTAAATAGAAATGCATCCTGGTACTCCTTATACTGTGTGGACTGAGATTTGTCCATGACGAGAGGGTACGCATGCTTAATGTCATCTACCTGCACATCAGTGCCCCTGAACTTCCAGCATGCCAGGCTGTGATAAGCTGGATGGAGTAGCTCAGAGAAGTCTCCAGCCCAATCCAGGTCAGCACCACATAAGAATCTTCTTTCATCTCCACACCTTCCTTCTCACACTCGATTCAGAGAATCTGCTTTGTGTCCTTCTCACTATAAAGAGTGATAGAGACAATGAGCAACCAGTTTAGAGGTCAATGGGAATCCTGTGGGGGCTCTGGTAGCTGGTCTCCTGGATTCTAGTGATGCTGCGGTTGGTGGCCATGATGAGCATGGGAGCCATGTTCCTCTCTAGTACCCGAATGAGGAAAAAGAAATTCTCAATATCAAGCATGTAGACTTCACCTATGAACAGAACTCCTGGGATGATCTCCACTGTACCCTCCTCTTGTCATCTGGCCACCTTATCGCTGATCTGCACCTGCACCTCCAACTTGATCTCCCCTGTGTCACCTGAGGAGAGCTCCAGGAAGCCCTGTGTGCACAAGGTAATGATGTCCGTCTCATGGAGAGACATTGTGTGCACAACCTCCTTTCTCTTCTGAAGTTCCCTACATGGGCACTGAACAAACTTGGTCTGGGAGTCCACGGCATCATAGTCCTGGACACAGGTAAAGGAGCGAGCCAGATTTGACATCTTCCCCATGGCCTTATCGATCATGATGATGTCTCCTGCTTGGACCTTCTCCTTGGTGAGGGATTCAGTCATATTGATGTCCTTCATACGTGGTTTCCATCTTTGTTATCTTTGGGGTCAAATTCCCACCTTGGAGCCAGTACCTGTAGCAGGATGGTCAATCTGGATCTCCGCCACCTCCCCTTCAATGATTTCTGTCTCTTCTTTTATTTGGACCCCAATGGACCTGCTGAAGACCTGGGTCAAGGCCTCTGTCTCGCTCATCTCCAGAGAAGAGCTCACTGCCAGCAATGGCAGTAAAAGGTATGTCAGATCCCAGGACCTGGGCCACGTCTATGGTGACAGCAGTCTTTCCTGTGCCAGGTTTCCCAACAATGAGCACCACCCAGTTAGCTATCTTTTCCTCCTGGATCATCTCCAGCACCATACCAGCAACCCACGGGGCAGTCAGCTGTCCCACCATTTCCTGGCACACCTGTCTTGGTTCCAGAGAATCATCCAACCCCAAGCCTTCGATATAGGAGTGAGCACCAATGTGTTCAATTCACATTACATTCTGTATCTTGGGAACTTTGGTGGTCGCTGCTGTGGTAGCCATGTCACAATCCCTCTCCTACCCTTCCTTTTACCAGGACTGGTATAGAGAAGTCCCAGGAAGGAGACTTCCTCTACTGAACAGTCTCAGGAAGCCACCTGGAGCACTAAGGGGTTAACCAGCATGCACAGGGTCACAAAGCCAATCTTGGCTTGATTTGACTGGCAAGCCTTGAACCCAGGCTTCCCTGACCTTCAGCCAATCTTTTATCTCCTCCATGCTGCCACTCTCTACTTTTAGAGATTTCTAGACTTGATGATACAGAAGTCACCCTTTCCTAATTTGTGAAGAACATTTTACAACCCCTGGTCAAGTTTAGTTCCTTAAAACCCATGAAAAAAATCACAGTTTTCCACATCTCCCTTTTCTTTCATCAGGAACAAACAAAGCATTGAGAACAGAGTAAGTGCTCTGTCCTCAATACTAAAGGTATTAAAGGAAGAGAAATAAGAGAGCCCAAAGATGAACTGATCTATATAGTCAATCAAAGAAGAAATGATATTAGTTATAAGCATGTGTGTATAAATGTGCATGTATATATATAATATCTAATATCATATATGTATATATACAATATGTACACACACATTTCCTAGAGAAGTAATTTTTGGACCCATGTCCAGCAACCAACTTGTGTATTTGTAATATGCATATGTTACAAAGCACCAGATCCTGACCACTGACATTGTATATCAACCATTCTTAATACTGTGAACAGGTGGGAACATGCAAATAGTAAGGCAAGCAGTAACCAAAATGACATTTTAATAGGATTCACATAATTCATCATCTTAGGACACCACAGAGAAATACCTGATATGCACCCTCCCCAAGCAAATGGAAGACTAGAGGTGATGACTAATGCCATTCCTGAGCTTTTTACTGCTGGGGCTAATCGGAACCTCCAAGGTGGAAGTTAGTCCTTCTTTAGGGATGACCAGACTCCTCTGATTGAACTAAACCCAACACCTATGGACTAGATCAGAGTCTGAGTATCAACTACACATCCATCAAGGTGAAGTTTGCAATCTAATCCCTCACTCTTGGAGCAGCAAGGTGGTACAATGGATAGAGCAACCAGATCTGGAGTCAGGAAGACCCAAGTTCAAATTTCACCTCAGACATTTACTGTGTTACACTGGACAATTCACTTTACTCTGTTTTCCTCAGTTTCCTTCTCTATAAAATGAGCTGCAGAACAAAATGGCAAACTACTCTAGTATCTTTGCCAAGAAAACCAACAGGCTCACAAAGAATCAGATATGACTGAAATGAATGAACAACAAATCCCTCACTGCTAGGGAAGGCAGCTGGGTGGTGCCATAGCTAGAATGCTGGACTTAGAGACATGAAGACCTGACTCTGAATCCTGCCTCAGACACTTAGTAGTTGTGTGACCCTGGGCAAGTCACTGAAATTCTCTCAGCCTCAATTTCCTCATATATAAAATGAGGATAATAATAATAGCACCGGGCTCACAGGGTTGTTGGGAGGAACAAACAAGATCATTGATGGAAATGTCCTTATTAGCTCCATCATTAGGCATACCACTTAATACATTCCAGATTTTTATTTATACTGATAAAAACTGCGTTTGTTGTTCACTGATGACGACAATGATTATGCTAATAATTATGTAGTGTTTTAAGGTTTGCAAAGCCCTTCACATGTGTTAACTCATCAGATACTCACCACCACCCTGTGAGGTAGATACTATTATTATCACATCACTGCTGTTTTTGTCCTTTCCATTCTCCTTCCTGTCCACATTTCTCCCCTTTCAGTTCCCTCTTGGGTACTGCCTTCCTCCATTAAAATCTAGGTGCCTTGTGGAGAGGGACTGTGGGGTGCTTGGCATATATTAAGTGCTTAATAATGGTGATTTCCTTCCTTCCTTAAATTTTGCAGATAAGGAAACTGAGGTATGGAGAGGTTAGGTCCTTGCCCAGGGTCATCCAGCAAGGGGGTGTGAGGCAGGATTCTGAGAGGGAGGGACAGAGAGAGCTTAGGCCAGATCATAGATTAGCCATAACTGATGTTTAAGATAACATACATGTGAATCACTTAGTACCAAACTTTCTAGCATTTCTGAAGGCTGGTGTATATGGTCAGCTATTCTCCCAAGCCTTCCTTCCAGCTCATAAGACTAGACGAATGATGTCCAAATGGAACAGTGACTATGTGGCATTGGGTTGTTTCTAGGAAAGCTAGCTAGTGAGACAAAATCACTGTCATTTGGGCTTTTGATGGAATTAAGGGCCTAATTCCACAGCTCGATTAAAAAAAGGTCACCAAACACCTTAAAAAATAAATTGGTGATACTGAGAGACCCCTGCACTCTCTTGGCTTTGGGGGACCAAGCCAGAGTAGAGTGTACAGCCTGATCTTATTTACTCTTGGCAAGCCATGACTTCCTGCTTCTAAGGGAAAAAAAGAAATACAGAAAAGGTTTAAAAAAGCTCATAAAAAGGCTCCAAAGGCTTCTTGGACACCAAACAGCTCTTACAAAACTACATTTTGATGAGCTCCATGTAAATGAATCAGAAACACATGGATTTCATTTCCTTTTTAATACACAAGGGTTTAAGAATGAAGAGGGGGAAAAGTGTTTGGCAAGATGGTTTCTGGGCTCTGGTGAAAATGTTTGAAAAAAATGTGTTTCAGGCATTGGATGAACCAAAATGGGGGGTGGGGGTAGGAGGGAGGATGGCCCAGTTCTAATCCTCCCCCCTTTTCTACCTGGCTCACCACTCACTGATGTGTTGCTGACATGATTTCAAATCCAAATCAGAAAAGAGTCCAGTATATTAAACTCCTCGTTTCTTCTCTTATCATGCCACTCTTAACCAAGATATTATATATAACCAAAACAAAGTATATGGTATTCTCGATGCTGTTAAAAATCACAAGGCCAACAGAGCACATGCAAACTTTACGGCCCCAAAGAATCCATTAAAGGGAATGCAAACCATTTTCCAAAATAATATATGCTCAATCTGCCATGGAACAAGAGGGTTAATGATATAGATTTTCACTCATTTGTGGTCACCTATAACTAATGCACTTGAGACTCCAATATTCCAATCAAAAGTCCAAGAAGTAACATACTGATCCAAGACCTTAGCAACAACAGAATTTTCCCTTTTTTTCACTCTACTTCATTCTTTTCCCAGGAATGTATTTTATTAAAGCTTGTGGATGAGAAAAAGGAACAATGACATCACTGAGGAAAGGCAGCAGAAAGGAGGGAGGAATTTAACTCAATTGAATTCCACAAACATTTATTAAGACCCGCTATATGTCAGACACTAGGTTGATTCCTGGGAATACAAAGATTAAAAAAAAAAGTCCCTGTCCTCATGGAACTTACATTGTACTGGGGAGAACCAACATGCAATCAGATAAGTAAAAATAAAATAATCATGAAGTAATTTTTTTTGGTTGGGAGGGAGATGTACTAAAAACTGTAAAAATTAGCAAAGTCCTTTCATATGGTAGGGGTTTTAAGAGGCAGATGCAAAAAGGGAGAGGCAGGGAGGAAAAAGCCTTTGTAAAATATGAGGTTTGGAGTCCAGGACAACCTGGGTTCAAATCTTGTCTTTACAAACTTTATGACCTTGGAAAAAGTCAGTTGGCTTCTACGTGACTCAGGCAATTATCTGGGACTTGTCTACAAAGTCATCACAAGGGTGGTAGCTTGACGAATTTCCACACCTGGAGTGAGTCTGCATAAGAAAAAAAGCTAGAAATAAATATCATTATAGAGTCAGCTATTTGTATACTCAATCAATCTACACCTGTTTTAACTTTAGCTAAAACAGCAGATTATTTAATTTTACATGTCAGAAAGGAGGATGTCTCAATCTAGAAATGGGATTCTCATCCAAGAGGAGGAAACTAAAACCAAATTCAGGACAGCAAGCCAAAATTGTTGATGTTTATGTAATTTCAAAAGGATAACAGGCCAAGGCTGCCTGTTTGACAGAAAGGTGAAATGAGTGAGGATGGAGAGCAAGAAAACTGGCCCTATTTACAAGCAGAGCTGGGCAGTTTTTTAATGATAATCATAAAACCTTTGACTTGGCCCCAAACTGGGAGATACCCCACAGTTCAAACCCTGCATTTTACAGATGGGGTGAGGGGGGTGAGGAATAAAATAAACAACGAACAAACAAATGACAAAAACAACTGAATGGCTAAAATGACAAATAAATAAATTTTCTTTTTAGGTCAAATGATCAAGGATATTAAAGGTAGCAATGGGTACAATCTGCCATTGGCTAGATCCAAAAATGTTCTAATCCCATCCAATTCATCAAACATGTATGGCGCCACTGCTATGGCCCAGGTATTGTGCAAGGGGCTGAAGACTCAGAGACAAAACCAAAAGACTTCCTGCCCTCTTGGTGCTTATATCCTATACAGGTATAGGCAGACTAAGTTCAGCCCATCCCACCAGTTTTTATGAGGCCAGCAATCTAAGAATGGGGCAAACAGCATAATACAAAGGTAAACAAATGAAAATATATGCTAAGTGTGTGTTTGTCCTTCATTGCCGAAGAAGACCATGCCACCAGAGAAATGATGACATGACTTGCACTTGACTTTGTTCTGAGTGAGGGAGGTCTGTGCAGCTCACCAGCCTCACTTCTCCTCCAGAGTCATCTGAATTCAGTGACCAGATATTCATCAGGATGACTGGAGATGACCCAGGATGAGGCAATTGGGGTTAAGTGACTTGCCCAAGGTCACACAGCTAGTGAGTGTCAAGTGTCTGAGGTGAGATTTGAACTCAGGTCCTCCTGACTCCTGCCCTGGTGCTCTATCCACTGCACCATCTAGAGGTGGTGCTCCAGTGGATAGAGTATTGAGTTTGGAATCAGGAAGACTCATCTTACTGAGTTCAAATCTAGCCTCAGACACTGTAAGAACAAGCAAGCTGGGATATGCTAAGTAATTCAGAGAGGGAAGGAGACAGACTACTACAGAGAAGGAATTTGGGAAGGCCTAACAGGAGGTGATATTTGAACTGAGCCTCTAAGGCAAGAGTTCTCAAACTATTTGCTCATGGGACTCTTTTACACTCTTAAAAATTATTGAGGACCCTCCTCTCCCATAAGGGGCTTTGGGTTATGTGGGATGTTAGTAGTAGTTACTATATTGGTAATTCAACTCACAAATCCCCCAAAAGAGGTCTGCTGACCTTACTACTTCTCTTAGGAAAGTAAGAATACTAAGGGGTAGAACCTAAGAAATAAAACTGGGAAGCTTACATTGAACAAGATGAGAAAAGGTCAGCCCTTGGCCCTCGCTCAGAAACTGACCAATTCCTTAGTTAGTAGAAGAATCTGTCCCTGCTGTGTTTGTCTGCTCTGGAGAACCAATGTGCTGTGTTTTTATTTTTTTTTAAAAGATGTTTATAATAGGAGTCCCAGAAAGAAAAATATTTAAATCTAAACACGACAGGCCAGGGTTCTGGAGCCTCTCAAATAGTTACAGTCCCCCTTTCTCCAACCATTTCAATGCCACCTAATTTTCAAGGGTTTTCAATGCAGATTTACTCAGAGTAAATTTCTATAAGTTAGCTGTTGGGAAGAGAAACAGAAAAAAGCCCTGTGAAATGGAAATATTTCTACTGAGCAAATGCTTTTTGAGAGGAGGATTTTGTTCCTTCACACACCATCAGATTAATAAAGGCAAGGTCAACTAAACCTATCTTCTCTTATGTACAAACTGACAGAAAGGATGAGCCTCTAGCACTTTTCACCAGAAACTGCCAGGAAATTAAGCTCATCGCCAAACAATCAAGGAAAGCTGAATTATGAAGCCTTTGACTATAATCTTAATTCTGGAGTTTTTCCCATATAATAGATCATAGCATGTTTCAGGTTGGAATCACTGAAGGAATGGAGGATGTTTTGCCAGAAGAGGAGAAGGTTCAGGGGATTCCATGATAGTCATCGAAGTATTGGAAAGGAAAGAGACATTAGGCTTGCCTGGTTTGTCCCTGAGGAAAGAACCAGAAGTAATGCACAGAAGTCATAAGAGAAGAAAATGCAGACTTATGGTAAATCTAGGCATGATGTAAGGAAACAATTCACAACAATAAGAATGACTGCAAAGTGAAATGCATGGTTGTTAGAAGCAGTGACTTTCCCCTCACTTCAGTCAATGGCTGGATGATTGCTTGGTAGGATGTTGTAGATATGAGTTTGACTAGATGGCAGCTGAGGTCACCACGAACTCAGAGTTTCTGGGATTACTTCCCACAGGACCACCCTGGTAGTAGTAGAAGTACTACTGTCTTCATTTTACAGATGAGACAACTGAGGCATAAGTGAAATGGAACCTACTGGCCAATGAAGACCCAGTCCTTAAGGCAGGAGAGGTATCTACAAGCTGCCAATCCACATGGAGCCTAGTGAGCCTGCCTCTTCTAAAACATGGTAAAAGGGGGCCTTCCCAATTTAAAGCATGCTCAGGTATTGCAGAGTGATGAAAAGCCTTATAAATGACTGCTGACCTGGAACTGAGTATGCATACAAGAGGCACACAGACAAACTCTCTCTTTTCTGGGTGCATGAACTTCTAGGGAGTCTCCAGCTGGGGGTGGGGAGCTTTGGTCTTTCCTCCTACCCTGTGACCATGTAGCCTTGAACATCGCATAGCACTGATGTTCTGTCTCTGGTGTATTTATTTGTTCCTGATCTCAGAGGCCAGATGATCAGCGATGGAACAGGCCAGGTCAATGGTTTTTAATCTTTTCAAAGAGTGGAAGACCTGCCAGAGATCCAGCAACTGTAGAGTCTTACACTCTTTTGGTAGCCACAGCAGGCAGCTTCAGTGAGGAATCAGCCCTGAAGAACAACCTGCTAGAGCCAGGCCGGCTGTGGTAGTTGGGCATCATGTTTCATTTTATCCTTACAAAAACCCTGGAAGGAAGGCGCCATTATTATCCTCATTTGGCACATGAGGAAAGTGAGGCTGAGAATGGTGACTTACTCAGGGTCACACAGCTAGAAAGTTGGATTTGAATTCAGGTCTACCTGATTCCAAATGGCAGCGCTCTAATCCTAGCTGCCTCCATTTCTGAAATGTTCATTTTACATACCATGCAAATTTGCAAATCATGAAACTTTAACTTGATTCCTTTGACTACCCCCCCCAAATTCAAACAAGAATTTACAAAATATGGGGATATGACATTTTTCTGCCACCTTTTCAAGGTGAGGAGGAATCATGTTAATTTCCAACAAAGGTTATGTCTTTGCTAATTCTTAGAGATGACCAGTGGAAATTCTCAGAGTAACAGTATTGCCAGAAATCACTGGTTCTTGTCTTTGCTAATAAATACTTTTTAACTCCATTCTGCACTGACTTTGTAAATAAAGGTAACAGAAACAACAGTGGCTACATTAGTATCTGGTCCTCCCTTCATCCTCGGGCAGCATCCTCTGGTTTCTGCCAGAACCACTCCTCACATGGATCAAGTTTCCATTCACTTTTTATTTTAAGTTTTTCATCTGTTCTGTTCCTTTAACATCAGGCATAATTGTGAAGATTTGTGTATAAATGGGAAAAGAACCGACTCTGGAGTCAGAGGAACTTCTTTCAAATCCTATTTCTGGAGATCACACTAGTGACCTTGGGCAAGACACTTTGCACCTCTGGGAGCCTCAGTTTCCCCATTTCTAAAATGAGGGGGTTGGAGGAGATAGCCTCTGAGGTCCCTTCTAGCTCTAGACCCGTGTTGGTAAAAATTCGCTATTTCACTCCTAGGGTTTCTGAAGAGTAGTCAAATAGCTGTATTCTTTTAAAGTATCCCCTTTTGGAAAAAGAGAAATATCCATCTTGTGATCATATGGCCATGAAGTGTCTGGTATTCAGGAGAGAAGGGTACCCGTGCAATCAGGAAGATTGAGGCTTTGTTTCTAACATGTAGGAGCCATGAGACCCTGGGCAAGTTATTTAACCCTGTCATGTCCCATACAATTCTTTTACGAAACTATGGAGGAATTCTGATCTGTATCAGAAAACTTCCTAAAAAGATGAAATATCTGTCCAGCTTTCAAAAGAAAACATTGATTTCAAAAATTATTCACAATTATTCATTAGGCTTTGACAAAGAAAAGTAATGGAAACACAGCTCCAAACTGTGGCGCTTTGCCTAAAAAAAAAATGGTACCAAGTTGGATCCACACTTTGACTCAGGGTTCACTGTGAGAAAAGAGGTTATGAAGCAGGAACCTGGATGCAGTAAGTGAACATGTTGTTTAGTTTCTGAAGATATACAAATACCGTATTTGGAAAACAGGTTCGCAGCATAAGGTAAATTGTTTCTAATACAGGATAAACCAAGATGTGATTGCTATGGAATTGAGCTGCTGAGCCCAACATTACTTGGCACACAGTATACATTCTTAGTCAACTGAATCAATCAACAAGTATTTACAAGAGAGGGCTGAGAGCAAAGGTGAATTTTTTATTTTCATGGACGTTTACCCATCATCCAGGCATTACAACATATGCTCATTACTGTGTCTGCAAATTTTCTACTCACCAACTCAACTATAGAAACTTGGCAACATTCTGGTTCCTATTTCTGAACTAAGAAATCTTGGAAATTTGATTAAGTTCACCTCAGTTACCAACAATATAAAGGGTGCTGTTGTAGAGGACACAGTGAATAAAACATATAAAATGTGATCCCTGAGCCTGAACATCTTTGTTGCAGCTTTACCTAAATTAAGGACCACTAGGCTTTGCTGTATGACCCTATTCCATGACCTCTAGAATCTTGAGACCTTCCATCTACTTGATAGATGAATTTTTCTCATATGTGTTTTCTCTCCTTTTTAAGAACATAAGCTCTCAGAGAACAAGATATCATTTTACTACTTGTAACCCTAGCATTCAACACAGTGCTTTTCATATAGTAATAAGCTTTTGAAAAATATTCCTTTTTTCTTCCTTTCCTTCCATCTTCCCTCCCTTTCTTCTCTTCCTCCCTTTCCCTCTTCCTCTCTCCCCTTCTTCCTTCCTTCCTTCCTTTCTTCCTTCCTTCCTTCCTTCCTTCCTTCCTTCCTTCCTTCCTTCCTTCCTTCCTTCCTTCCTTCCTTCCTTCCTTCCTTCTCTCTCTCCCTCCCTATTTAAAGCCAGAGGAAGATGATCTGCTTCAGATCTTGTCTGTATCTGAGACCTTGCTGCTCAACTTCACCCAGGGCACTTGTATCTGCCTCCAGTACAGAAAGCCTTATCGCTGACAGCTGAGCTTGGAGTAACTGGAGGTAGGTCACGTCAATGGATTTCAACGCATCCTGCCAAGCAGCCCATCTGCCAGCTTACAAAATGTTTCTGTATCACTCTCCAATGTTCAAAACTTCTTGGCAGCAGTGTGGTTCTTTGCTAATATTTTTGGAGTCATTATGGGCAACAGGACTGGAGGTGAAGAACCTGGTAGAAAGAATAGGTTATTATTAAGTTGGTGCAGCAAAGCTAGCTTAACCCATAAGGATAGCAGTGAGAAAGAATTGCTACTTTCCAGAGAAATGATGACATTGTCAAACTTTGTAGAGGACTCTGAACTACTGGAAGGAAAAATATAAATGAAATATATCTATTCTATTACATAACACATATATGTTATAATATATATTATGACAACTTTTTAAGAGCAGTCAAAAATATTTTCAGCTTCTAAATTACTCTTTATACATAATAGTAGTTAGACTATGACAAACATACTGACTCCTATCCAAATGTCTCGGGGTACTTTCATAATTCATAGATAGAATGAGCCTCATGGGAAGCAAGAGAGACAAAAAGGCCATCCATTCCTCAGATTCACTAGTGATGGTGAGACCCTTGGCCTGGCAGAGAAGGTGAAACAAGTCTGACTATCTGTCTCCTGCTTTAATCACTAGACAATGCAAATAAGATGTGGGGGGTATGGTGTGTGTAGTAAATTAAATGTATCTATTTTTCCTTCTCAAAGGCAATTAGGGATTTATGGTCAATTTATTATTTTGGATTAAAGACTAGATTCATGTCTCCCCTTTGGAAGATGCACCAAGCATACCCAGCTAGCAACTTCCCCCCCCCCCCAAGGGCATTTCTAAAGTTACTACATTTCCACCCACACCCCTCACCGGCAAGATCCAGTTTTTAATATCTAGTCCTGCGGGTTGGCCCTTTAGGCCAAGGTCTATTCAGTGAATGGGCCTGTTTAAGAAGTAGTCAGGGGATGGCCCCTTTAATGAGGCAAAGAAAAATAACTACATCAGGCTGGGAGGGAAACAGCAACAGTTAGTATTGATAATCACTCTTAAGCCAGGAGGATCCAGAAAACAGGTCTTGAGTGGAGCTTGGGCAGGGGCCTAGTGTTTTTCAAACTATGAGCTTCAGATTGCAGTAGGTTTAAGGGGAAAGGGAAGGGGAGAAGAGGGGAGGGAAAGGAAATCTGCAGGTAATCTGTTCTACATATAAAGTTACATCTGAAGGGTATGAGGACACTGAAAACGGCCTAGGATCATAGATTTAGAGGGTGGAAAGGGCCCTTAAAGGTCAACCCTTTCCCAAGGTCATATAGGATGCAAGTAGCAGAGAAGGCATTCCAGCCAATGTTTCTCTCTCTCTCTCTCTCCCCCTCTCCCTCTTCCTTCCCCCTCTCCTTCTCTCTTTGTCTCTCTCTATCTCTGTCTCCCCTTCTTTCAGTCTCTCTGTATTTATTTCTCAGTGTCTTTGTCTTCCTTTCTTTCTGTCTCTTGGTCTCTATTTCTCTTTCTATGTCTTTGTCTCCTTCTCTAGACTGAGTAAGTCTGCATCATTGAGGTTTTGATGTATTCTCATATTCCTCAGTGGTATAATAGACAGTAGATATACACTGAATGAGATTTAGGGGGCATCTAGGAAGCATTTAGGTGGCCCAGCCATTGGAGTGCTGAACATGGGGTCAAAAAGTGTTTAGATCCTGCCTTAGACACTTACTAGATGTGTGATCCGGGGCAGGTAGTCTAACCTCCCTTGGCCTCAGTTTCCTCTTCTGTAAAACAGAAATGGTAACAGCACCTACCATAATAGGATTATTGTGAGAGAATCAAATGGGAGAACACATGTAAAATATTCTGCAAATGCAGCTGATTTAATCCTCATGGTCTATTATAATAATGGCTAGCATTTACATAATTTTAAGGCTTGAAAAGTGCTTGACAAATATTATCTCATTTAGCTTCACAACAACAATCTGGGGAGATGGGTACTATTGTCCTCATTTTAGAGGTGAGGAAACTGAGGAAGACAGATGCTAAGTGACTTACTCAGGGTGACACAACTAATAAGTATCTGCAGCAGGATTTGAACTCAGATCTTCCTAACACCAAGTCCAGCACTCTATCCCCTGTGCCACCTAGCTCGTAAATAGCTAGAACAATATTAGTCCAAGTATTATTACTCCTGTTTTACTGATGGGGAAAATTGAGCCTTAGGAAAACCGCATAATTTGGCCTAAGTCACATGCCTAGTTACTGGTATAGCCAGGATTTAAAAGGAGACACTGGACAGATATAGTGAACTTGGAGGGCTATTTCTATTATAACTCTGATTTTTTACCTATTCCTTTTGCGTTATTTTTTTTTCACAAATTAGGAAAAGAAAATTTGTGAAGCATTCTATAGAAAAATATACTGTACTGCCTTTTACTGGAAGCCTTCCCTGACCACCCTACTTGCTGATGCACTCTCTCTTTTTCTCTCTCTCTCTCTGTATGTCTCTCTCTCTTTTCCCTTGTATTTCTCTCTCTCTTTTTCTCTTCCTCTCTCTCTTTCTGATTTTTTCTCTCTGCCTCCCCTCCCCTTCTCCTCTTCTTTTTTCTCCTTCTTCTCTCTCTCTCTTCTTCCTCAAATAATTATGATCACAAATACTGATTTACATATTTTGTCTTCAGTCCCAGTAGGGCATAAGGTCCATAAAGACAAGTGTGGTTTGCTCTTTTGCCTTCATATGCCCAATACCTAAGACAGTGACTTTCACATAATTGGTGCTATTTAATAAATTCCTACTGAATCAGACTGGCTGCAAGGCTATTCTTTGTTATATATTAGATATGTTACATATAGATATTTCATTATATATGCTATATGTTTCATTTACATAAGTATGTACATGTGCCTATCTAACATATCTTTTACAGCTAGATAGCTAGCTAGATGAATAGACAGACAGACAGATAGATGAATAGACAGAAAGACAGACAGACAGATGGATAGACAGACAGACAGCCATAAACACCAGAGCTACAGAAGAAGGTCACAGCGTGGCTTGAATGGTTGCATGGCCCATCCCTAAACTTGCTTCTTTAAGTGCTTCCATATTCTCACCCATTAAACCAGAGTAATAAATACCTGAGCTGTCTGAGCAAGTTTTTGAAATTTCACAAAACTATCTATAAAGAAATCAGAAACATAAAGGACAAATCTGAGAAGAATAAAGCCATGTAGACAACTGGACTGTCTCCTCTGGGTATCGAGACTCAGGGCAACCCAAGTTTCTGTTTTGGTTTTTCCAAGTTCCAGCTTTACCAATGAATAACCAGAAAAAAAATTCACTTCCTTAGCCTCAGCATTGCCACCTTTAAGCTGCAAAAATGATGGCAAACATCTGCCTTTACTTTGGAAAATGCAGACGTGGAATTAAATACCAAATAAATCTGTAGGACACTTCAAGTTCCTAAGGGATAACTGTTATATGAAAAAAATGAATTACACAGAAGGAGACACCGAGTAAAGAGTGGAAGATATCCTTCCCCAAGGGTGTAAAGACAAAGACCTTGCCGACACAGTAAAGATTAAGGCATCCCTACAACTCTCTTCCTGGTGACTGTAATGTTAGCAAAAAAAAAAAAAAAAAAAGGTTGGAATTTGCATGGATAAATTTATGGTTTTATTTTATCTGAATTCAGAAAATGAACATCTGCAAACAGGATTTTAACACCACAGAGCAGAGCTAGCAGTCAAATGACGTTTCTAAATGTCATTCCAGAGACTTTAATTTATGACTTTAGTCTGATGAATTCAAAAATAGCAAGCGAACTGTGGCCGACAGCTGCTTTTAAAAGGAACCCAACTTACCCTTTATTGTATTAAACTTTCTTTTCCATTTCTGAAAGAAAATACGATGTTGTTTGAAAAACAACAGCTGGTTTGCCTTAAGATCTGCATTATCTTCTCTTGGAACCCAATAACCAACGTTGAGTTATGAAAGCTGGAAATATTTCACCAAGTATTTCTGAGCCTATTTCTTCTACCAGGTTTCCTGTTTATCACTCTCATCATTAAAACGGAGTATGTGCTCACATTTTAGCCATAATTCATATTAATAGAAGTATAATATAAAGCCAGGACCTCACATAACAAGTTCAATTCAAAACTCACAAGAAAAAAAAATAACAGACAATGGACTGCAAATGGCATGAAATAAATTAGGAACATCACCATCATCATGATGATAATAGCTAGCACTTATGTAGCACCTTATGGTTTGCAAAATACTTTACAAATATAGTTTATTAAACATCTACTATATTCCAGGCACTGTGCCAAGCCCTGAGGATACAAATATGAAAAAGGACAGTCTCTGCCCTTAAGGAGCTTACTATTTGATGGAGGAACACACACACACACACACACACACACACACACACACACAAGCTGAAAAGAGGTGAGGGAGCATAACAGAGAAGTCAAGAAGTCTAAAATAAGTGCAGATGAATGGGAAATGAGATGTCTGAGGAAATGTCTTTCCTTAAATGGAGAACTAATGTCTTATTTCATCCTCACAATTAATAATCCTGGCAAGTAAGTGCTATTATTATAATTGCCATTTTATAGATGTGGAAACTGTGGACAAGAGATATTAAGAAACTTAATAATTGTCCAAGGTTCAATTTGAACTAAGGACTTCCTGTGTGACTTCTAAGTCTAGCACTCTATCCTATGTGCCACCTAGCTTCCTTTTAGACACTGAAAGTAATTCATAACTGGATTTTTACTGGAAACTGGAATTTACTGAGTATTTTTTCTTAGGTATATGCTGAAATCTCTCTTCAAAAAGTTAGGTCCTGATTAGTGAGAACTATGAAGCCATGAGTGTTCACTTGTATTCAAGTGACAATATCTGAAGTTATAATTATGTAAAGTGTGGTCATTGGTTCCAATGGAATGGAAACATAGAGCAAAGTCAAACAATATGATCACTTTATGGGATGCACTGTTCCCACTAAGATGGATGAACAATGCCATAAATGTGGGTTCTTCCTTCTCTGATGTAGGTGGCAACACCCACACATTCCTTCCATAAATCTTCCATAGAAAATACTATTTTCTTTCTTTATTTCTAGCTTACCTAACCATGAGAGAAGAAAAGGTTAAAAGAAATGAACCCTGCTCCCCCAGTCTTCCTAATGTAATGCCATTTTGAAAATTTTAAGTATAAATTAAATTTAAAAATAAAAAAATAAAATCAAAGTCATAACTACATAACATATTCAATAATAGAAAATACAGAAAATTATTAGGAAGTGAGAGTAGATTTTCATTTAAAGGCTTTTCCTTTTTTTAAATTAAAATTTCCTATTCAAAATTATCCTCACTCTTTTTCATAAAGGAAATTCATAAGGTGGAGTACATCCTAACCACAGTGCCTACGGGGTTCTAAGTATTATCCATTGGTTTCCTCAATCTAACATCTCCATTGAGAGGGAGTTGTGCTTATTACATGGTACATATATAGAGAATCAGTGTTGGATTTGGGAAGATGTGGGTCTATTTCCCATCCCTGAAGCACACTGCACATGTCCCAAACTTCCTGAGCATGAAGCAACTTCCTGGATAATTGCAGAATGGTTCATCTCTCTGGTGGAGTTGAATAGTTTTGGAAACTCCAAGCAATTCAGAAATCTAAGAGGCAAATATAAAAAGTATAAGTGTCTACTGGATTGAATTTCTCAAGATAATCCACATTTCTGCAATTCCCATCCCTGTTCTCACTCCCCTCAACCCCAGCTTTACCAATGACCAGAGAAGCACCTTTAACCCTACAGCCTCAGTATCACTACCTTCAAGCTGGAAAAATGATGGTAAACATCTGCCTCTACTTTGGAATATGACCAGGTGTTCCCTTCCCCAAGGAAATCACAGATTCATTGGACTACACACAAAACAGAAACTTAGAGGAAGCACCTACAGTGCAGGGGGCCTTAACCTATATGGATCTGCTGGCACTCTAGAACCCTTCTCATCAAAATGCTTTTTTTTACATGCATAAAACACATAGGATTACAAAGCAAAACAATCATATCGAAAAAAAATTTTGCTATCCAAATTCACACACACCCTGTGATCTGTCCATGGTTATCAAAATATTAAATAAACAAAAGCAGAAAACAAGTTCACAGATGTAAGGTTAAGAAAAATGGGCAGTCTGGATCCTCGGAATCAGGAAGACTCAGATTCTGATACACTGGCTGGGTCATTAGGCCACATACTTAACCCCCTCAATGTTCAGGCAACTCTCTAGGAATATAAGTAACAAACAGGTGCCATTTTGCAATGGCAGGGAGGAGTTTCCTCATCTGGACTTGCCAGTAAAAATGTGAGGGAAAAAAATACAGTAATCCAAGCATCTGTGTGTTCAACTGTGACTTGCCTACTCAGCTAGATGAGCAAAGTATCCTAAAGAGCTAATATTAGAGAATAATACCCCAAACAATTCTATTTAGCACTGAAATGGAATCAAGAGAGGAGGCTTCCACAGACTCAGAGTGACCACACATTTTCTTCAAGAAGTTAGCCTCTTTTCTTCTCAGGTGAAGTCCCCTGCCCAGCTGGGCACTATGGGTACAGAGAGAAGCCAGAAGCTTACCACATTTGGATAATCCACTTACAGGAACTATACAGTCCCTAAAAGGCTAACTAAAGCACTCCATCATTAAGAAAAAACAAAACAAAACAAAAATAACTCCAACAATGTTAATCTTGACTCCAAAGCCCTGCCAGACCACATGTAAATACATAGGCTTATTAAAACGAGGCATTTGCTGATAATATTTATTGCCATTCAAATTCCTGATCTTATAAATGAGATCTGGTTGACTGTTTCCATAATCCCAAGGCAGAAAAACTTGCCAGAGGAATGTGGCAACACAATCTTTTTTTTTCTCCTTTCAAAGTTCTCAAGGATATTTAAAAGAACATTCTTTAGTGTCAAATTGCTAGATGAACTAACAGATTCATTCAGTAGGCATTTGTTGAGTACTTTCAGTGTGCTGAGTACTCTGCTGCCTCCTAAAAAGGCACCAAAAAAGCATAAAATAGACTTCTCACCCTCGCAGAACTTATGATCGAGCTAGGAAAGCAAGAACAAAACACCTAATAGAGATAAAAAAACTCAGAAAGCACAGAAATAGAAGGAAAGTGGATCAATTTCATTAGCTTGTTAACGTTCTTCAGTTACCCTTTAATAACCTCAAAGGTTGTTCTCAGGAAAGCATTTTGTAAAGCTTAAAGTGAGGTGTGATCATTATTACTGATTATTCTCATCATCATCAATTCACAGATTATGTCTATGCATGTTTGTTTTTGTCATTTCTGTTTATTATGATTTGGTTTATTTTGATTCGACAGATTCTTCTATTATCTCGTTTTGTTCCCCAAAACATGGCACTGCAATGGAAAGAATATCACATTTTGAGACAGATCTCCCCAAGTTTTGATCCCAGATCATTGCTTCTGTGAATCTATGAAAGACCTTAATATCCTCTCTACTCCCACCCCTGCCTCATTTTCCTTATTGTGAAGGGAGGGGGGTGAGCTGGATGACTCTTTTGCATCCTTCTAGCTCCAAGTCTGTGATCCTTTGACCCCTTTGTATACAGGGGAAGACTACAGTGCTCAGGGTCAATGACCAGTTTATAGTGCAAGAGGAGCGAGAACCATGAGTTTATCAAATGCATAACTGAAAAGACACTCAGAAATAAGAATAAGTCCTCAGAATATTTCCATAGCTGGTTAGAATGGCATTAATATTTAATGTGCATGGAACCATCCTGATAGCATACTTTTATCAGAAAGGCTTATATACAAGTTAGCTATAGGCCCCACTAATATTCCTTTTCTTTATAAGTTGTTCCTACATTTTAAAGAACAGCTTCATCTACTGAAACATCCTGGCTACCTTATACAGAATCCATAGGGGCTAGTTAAGTTCCAACTACAGGGCCACAAGAAAATGTTTGTATAAATAAAAAGCGAAAGCATCTATATATACAAAATATTTTTGTAGTAGAAAAGAACTGGAAACTAAACAGGTAAATCAACTGAAGAATGATTAAACAAATTATGAACTTTGAGCAAAGGATTGTTATTGTGCTACAAGAAATGACCAAAGGGAGTTGTTTAATCATTTTTCAGTCACATCTGACTCTTCATGACTCCATGGACCATATTGTCCATGGGGTTTCCTTGGCAACGATACTGGTGGTTTGCCATTTCTTTCTTTAACTCATTCTACAGATGAGGAAATTGGGGCAAACAGGATTAAGAGACTTGTTCAGAGTCGCACAGTTATTAAGTATCTGAGGCCAGATTTGAACTCAGGTCTTCCTGACTCCAGGCCTAGCATTCTATTGACTACACCACCATGCCACCTGCCAAAGGGTTAAGTTCTCAGAAACTTAGGAAGACTTATATGGAATGACACAGAGTGAAGTGAATAGGGCTAGTAAAATAATTGATTCAACAATACTATTTCAAAGACAAACAACTTTGTCTTAAGACTTTAGAACTTTAACATCGATCTTAAGAAGTTTAACACTGATTGAGAATTCTGATCCAAGAAATGACCAACTATGATTTTATTGGACTAATAAGGAAATATGCTACCACCTCCTGAAAGAGAAAATGACCTCAGATTGAGGTCTGAAACATACACTGGGCATGGCCAATATGGAAATTTGTTATGCCTAACTGCAGATTTATTAAAAAGAAGTTTTTTCTGTCTCTGAATTGATGGAGGGAGATAAAGAGGGAGAAAAAGTAGATTTTTGTCAACTGGGAAAAAAAAAACTAAACAAAAAAGAATTGTATTCAAGACCATAGATCTTTGATACAGACTCCTAACAGCTCCAGTAATGCTCACCAAGGCAGACCAAATACTATATTCAATATATAAGGGTAGGAGTGATTTTTTAAAAAATATCTATTTAGCACTGCTCACTTTATATTTCCAATGGAGTGTTCCTTAGGCAGTATTTCTTTTCATGGTGCATGTAGAGACTTCTCCAACCTATCAGTGATAGGAAAAACCAAAAATCCTTATACTGAAAAATACTGATTAGCTTCATTCAACGATCCTTTCAATAAACACCAGAAAAGTCACAAATCCTTGCATACATAAATGAGTTTGATAAATTGCTCCTTTCCTTACTGAGTTAATGATGCTGTTTGGAGGATTTTTAAAGCATCACTTCACCACAGTGAGCACCGCAGAATACAGAACAGAAAGCATATTTGTATTTACAGAAAAGTACTATCTCTGTGCACCTTCTTAGCCAAGCCAGAAAAACACATCACTCTATTTTCAACCTTCTTTAGCCTTAAATGCTTCTGCTAACATATTTAATGCTTTTCTTCCTGATAATGCTGAGCAAAATCTTTTGTTCTCTTGAAATAAAAACAGGAAAAATATTCCACTTTTGCAGAATCATTCTCTTCAAAGGTAGTGAAATTACTAAGGCGTATACCCTTCCATGGTCCAACTTGGAATCTACCAAGCTCCTTCCTTTCCAAATCCTACCGCCATTCTTAAAGTATCAAGTATTTAGCAATGACTTAAAATTCAATATTTTGTTTCATCATCGGTCTACCCTGTGATTCAGCAGTCAACATCTGTATAATGACATAGATGTTCACTCACTGCACATCAGGTTCCTCATTTTGTCCTATGCAAATTGAACTGATTTCATTTTTTCTAGCAACCCTATTTTTTGACTAATTTTTATCTGACTCTGAAGCTGATTAAAAAGGGAGACGTCAGTCAATCAACATGTGTTAAACACTTATAAGGAGTCAGGCACATTACCAACCCAGATGGGAGCGATATAAAGAAAGGCAAAAGATAGTCCCCTCAAGGGACAAAGAGTCTAACAAAAGAATATAACACATAAGGGTAGCTGAAGGTGGGGGAGAAGTGCCCAGCTTGAGGGACTGCTTCATCTTTTCCAATCACAGGGAGAGGTCCCAAGGGCAGGGAGTACTTGGGGAGGTGTGAATTTCAGAGTTGATGTGGGGAACCACGGAAGCGATATACACCTTAGCAATTTCACTACCTTTTAAGAAATTAATTCTGCATAAGTTAAACATTAAGAAGATACAAAAGTAATTCACACCCTAAGGAAGACAATTTATCTCTATAAATAAATCTTTTTTTGTCCCCAACTATGGAGAGACACTGACAAAACTGCAGAAAAAAATCACAGTATTTTATTGACTGCTTGATAACCCCATAATGTCAATAGACATAAAAAGTAGAAACAGTAGTTCCACAGTCAAAAAGAATGACTCCAAATAATAGTTAGTGCTCTGTGACCTTGGGGAAATTAGGTTCTCTCTCGGTCTTAGTTTCCTCAACTAGAAGAGGAGAAGCATGGACAGATCTTCAAGATTCTTTCTAGCTTTAAATCCTCTGAAAACAAATGGCATCCATGAAGGCTGCCTCCAGGGGCAGGCTCTGGAGAAATCACTTTTCTATTTTCAGGGGGCTGTCTAACCTCTTGGTTTTCTAAGGAACAAGTGGCTTCCGAATCTTCTTAGTATTTTCAGTTTCCGGGAGAACCAATCACAGGTTTGGAAATGAGCATCTTTCAATACTACTTAGACAGACTGGAATGCCACAAATAGGGGCCTCCTCAAAGGCAAAACACACCACAAAATTTGTATGTAGAAGGACATGCTCTTTAAAGAACAGGTTCAGATGTAGTGGGAGAATCCTGCAACTTTTGTTTTGGTTGTTCAATTACTTCCAGTCATGTCCAACTCTTCATGACCTCATTTGGGGTTTTCTTGGCAAAGATAATGTAGTGATTTGCCATTTCTTTCTCCCACTTATTTTACAGCTGAGAGAACTGAGGCAAACAAGGTTAAGTGACTTGCCCACAGATATAAGTGTCTGAAGTCAGATTTGAACTCATGAAGATGAGTTTTCCTGACTCCAGACCTGGCATTGTACCACTTACATACCTATTTTGAAACTGAGTCTTGCCCAAAGGGCAATGAAGAGACACGTGGTTGGCATGGGGAGGCTCAAGAACACTGCTAATGAAGGAGAAACATAGTGCATATCATTAATGAATGTATCAGTGATGAGGATGAGATGGTGAATGAGAGATATAGATAGACTGCATACTTCACTAGTACTCAGTGTGAAGAGAACTTGAGGAAGGCACCCAGCAGGCTGGGAGAATATCCTGTAGAAATTTCGGGGAAGTGATGGAAAGAAGATGCATAGGAGGGACAGGCATGGATAAATTGCCATTTATATCACTGGAGGGCATACTATATCCAAATTTAGAAAAGAGTGTATTTCCGACATCAGGCACAACCCAGGAAAAGCCTCATCTGAATAATGTCTTTTGAGTTCTATCTGGGAAAAAAATAATTAGACAATAGCAAATGTTTTCTTGTCCCTTCACTAAGTTCTTCAATTTCATCCACCTTTTCCTGTGTTTCTTTGTCTCTCTCTAGCATTTTTTAAAAATAATCTCAGGGCTGAAAATATCTTAGGTCTCTCATTTTCATCAAATAATCACTTTAAGTTGACTCTGACTGTAATTTTACAAAATGCATACATCAACCACTGTTCTTTTTCTTCTAATAAAAAACTAGTATTTATTCTTGAATCCTTACTCCAGGCAGGGGAATTTTGTCATGAAGATTCTCAAGTCAATATTTTCCTGGCATGGAAAGAATTTCAACTCCTGGAAATCATCATAAATAGGCATCAGTTGTAGACAAGATAAATTTGGCTCATTTAGACACTCTAATCTTAGAACAGCTTTTATACATAAAACATAAACAAGACAACTGGAAGAAAAACTTACTTATAATTAAAGAACATACACAATATGGGAATTCTACCCAATTCAACAAACATCATATACCTACTATGTGCAAGTCACTGTCCCAGGCACTGGGAGTACAAAGTACAAGAATGAAAACCATTCCCTATTCTTAAAAAACTTGCATCCTTCTTGGGCATAAATGATAGATACAGACAAGTAAATATAAGATAATTTGAATAAAGAAAACTCCCTGACAACCAGGAGATTAGGAAAGGCGTGAGAACTATGAACTTTGAATGAATCTAAAGATTTTAAGAGGCAGAGGTTAGAAAAGAATCCATTACAGACAAGGGGGAGAGCCAGTGTAAAGACATTTCTTAATAAGGTTGTGCTTTACTCGTATGATTTGTTTCACATTAACAACTAGAAGCCTGAAATAAAGTCTGTTTTATACACACACACACGTATATACCTCGACTACTGCAATAGCCTGCTACTTGGTATTCCTGTCTCAAGATTCTTCCCATTCTATTCAGCTGCCAAAGTGATCAGTCGCTCTAAGTGCAGGACTGACCACATTAGTCTCTTTACTCAATAAACTCCAATGATTCCTAATTACTTGCAAGATCAAATATAAAATCCCTTGTATTTTAAAGCCCTTCATAACCTCTTTCATTCCTACTTTTCCAGTCTTCATACACTTTACTCCCTTCCACGTATCCTCCAATCCAGCAGCACTGAATTTCTTATTGCTCCTTCTCAGTGACACTCCATTTCTCATGTCTAGGTCTTTTCAGTGGCTGTCTCCATAACTGGAATGTTAGCTCCTTGCCTCGGAAGCCTCCTGGTTTTCCTGCTCCTTGAAAGCTTAACTCAAATTCAGCCTTCATACTCCTCCCTTCACCTCCTTACCTGCTGATGTCTTCCCTCTGAGAGTACCTCTAATATTCTCTCTCTCTCCCTCTCTCTCTATACATACATACATAAATATATATATACATACACACACAGACATACATATATAATACACCCACATATATTGTCCATAGTTGTCACCATCTTGTCTCCCTGGTTAAACTGTGAGTTCCCTGAGGGAAGGAAGCATATTTTGGCCTCTCACTGTATCTGTAACATTTTACACTGTGACTGGCACATACTAAGGGCTTAGTAAATGCACGGTGACTGACTGACTGAGCTGCTGCTAAATTTGACTGAAGGTAACCAAGGCAGAGGAATCCATTTTCACCCTGATTTTCCTTTGTTCTTTCCTCACTCTTCTTTTCCCACTTCTCATATTTTTTTTGGTGGCAAATTTTTAGAAAAGCTTGTTCTTAATCTATTTCATCTCTGAGTCTCCATTATGCAAAACCAGTGGATGATTTCAAATAACTGTCTAGGAGGACCAATATTTTACAAGAATCCTACATTTACACTCAATGATGTTTTTTGCTCCTAATCTCTTCTCTAATTTTAATTTTACAAAAAGCAACAAAAAGTAATGTAAAAGCAGCATTATGGATTATGGACCGAATATTGTGCTGGCTAAGTTCAAGTAGGTCTTTTAATACTTCTGACAGAATCAAACCCTATTAATGCCAAGCTACTCTGGGGAACAGCACATTAGTAGTCATGACAGCATATGACCATTGGGATTAAAAAGAAATAAAAACCATTAGGAATATGAAGAAAGTGAAAACTTTCTTGTAAAACTTTACTATTACCACATAATCTCTAATGGAATGGAAGCTCTTCTGAGGCTTAGACCATTTTGGTTTTGTCACTGTTATCTCTAGAACTGGGAAATATAGTGAACCCTTAGTAAATATGTGGATTGTCAGATTTGATGGTTGACATTCATGTGGCTGAATGAAGTTTTCAAAATGTTGTACATGAAATATCTCTCCAAAGCCCTGCATGGTTATTACTGTCTTCACTACATAGATGAGAAAATGGAGGCTCAGGGAGCATAAGTGATTGATTAGTCTGTGGTCACAAGCTAACCAGTGTCACAGACAGGATTCAAAACTAGGTCTTCTTACCTGAAGCCCAGCACTTTAACCATTACCCATAACAGCAAATATAGGACTCATTTATGGCATCAAGGGCTGAATTTTCACTTAGTATTCAGAGAAACTTATTGCAGTATGTCAATCTACTTAATCCTTGATCAACAAAAAATGCCTCATTTCCACTGTCACTATGTACTATAAGACAACAGCTACCTTCAAAATTATGGCCAGAATAACTGGGATCACTGCAAAAGACCTGTAGGAATGTCATTGGTGCCAGAACATGTGGTCATATAACAAGCCTTACAGAATTAAAAAGTCCATGTAATAACAATGGGGATCCTATGGGTCATCTCTTGTAAAACCCTGACCATATATGCTACTTTTATCAGATATTATCTTAGACTAAAACTGAAAATGGTCTCTAACTGGGAAATAAAAATGTGGTGCTTCCAATAAATAATAAAATGTATGCAAATATCCAGGACTCTATTTTGGGAGAAGATTCAATCTTTCTATTAATAATTGGCATAGACTGCTCAGTGGTTTTCTAGGTAACCCCAGAGAGGCTAAGTGACATATGCAAAGAGGCAAAACTATCAGTTCCTTCTGGCTCCAATTCCAATGTTCTTTCCACTAGTTCACAATAACATAGTGCTATACCAATTTACAAAGAGTTTCCAGATAGCAGTATTATAAATAAAATCGCAAATCCACATAAATATTGGCAAAGATTAATTCCAATTTGTACAACTAATGGCTTGTGCTGGCCCTCATTTTTAAAGCGGAGTGAGTGTATCATGGAGTACATGATTGTTCTTCCAAAAAAGCACATCAAAAGATAGTCAAATGGCATGGGTTTTGCATTCCTTTTTCAAAGGAAGAAAAAAATGAAATCTTTACCCCTCTCCCCTCCAAAAAAAGAGCTCCGAGCCACAACATTCAGTTTCCAGTTAGCACTGATCTTCCTCTTCCTTTAAGGATACAGCAGATGACCTTTAAATGGTACTGTCAACATACTCTATTTCTAAATCAGCTTAACGTGTTTTGCTATAAATGGAAACCACGTTTTTGGTATTTCTGGTGGCTGTTATTGAACTGTGTGTGCTGCAACTTGCCAAGCAATATTATTATATAAAAACAAGGTAGAGGAATTGCACAAATCAAAAGCCATTTTTAGGAGAAAATAAAGAAGGTTGATCTGCAGGAAGCAGACACTCCTTGTAATCACATCAACAGTCTCATACCTTATATAAAAACCAATAACAATTTTTTGCAATTGACTGTTTACAATTTGGAGTCTGAAGTCTGCCCTCCTCTAGCTACTACTTCAGCCTGTTTCATTTGGGGACCTATGCCTTCACGTTTCTGCAATTTTTCCAAGGCCAATTAAAAAACTGAAAATTTGTTCCCAAGATGCTAGATTTTCAATAGGTTGCTCAATCAGATTACAATTCAAAGCATAAAATTATCATCTGGGTTAGAACAGAAAGTGCTGAGGAAGCCAAAAGGAAACTACAGGGAGTCATCCCAAATTTCAACAAAGCAGAGACAAGATTCAACATTGGCTATGAGTGCACTTACTTTTAACCCCGGTATTGGCCTCATTTTAAAGGAGAACAATTATTCTACATCTTATGAGCGTAAGCACTGTAAGATGAATACAGAGTGGTCATGAGAATTCCCAGTGGGGGTGGCCTCTGTTAGGACATCTTATTTGATACTGGTTGGACTTGGACTTAGTAAGAGATAGTATCAAATCCTGCCTCTGATGCTGGCCATTCCTGGACAAGCCACTTTCTTTTTGCCTCAGTTTCCTCATCTGTAAAATGGGAATAGTAAAAAACATCTTATTCAGTCATGTTTGACTTTTTGTGAACCCATTTGGGGTTTCCTTGGCAAAGACACTGGAGTGGTTTGCCATTTCCTTCTCCAGCTCATTTTTCAGATAAGGAAACTGAGGCAAACAGAGTTAAATGATTTGTCCATGGTCACATGGCTAGTAAGTGTCTGAGGTCAAATTTGAACTTAGGAATACTAGCTTTGCTGACTGCAGGCCTGACGCTCTATCCACTGTGCCACTTAGCTGTTGCCCCTTTAAAATAGTACCTACATTATAGAATTCTTGTGAGGCTCAAATAAGATACTGTATGTAAAGTGTTTTCTACACCTTAACATGTTATACAAATGCTGGCTATTATTATCTTTCCTACTTATCATGAGTTTATCTAAAATGAAGTTTAAGTTAGGATTACATTACAAGGACTCAATTCTCTTCCCATAAAATTCAACATACTTTTATTAAGAATATCCCATGCAGTATCTCATTCAATTGTAAGACCTCAGGGTTGGAAGGGACCCCAGTGGTCATCTAGAAACAATAGCTGACATTCCTAGAGTCCTTTCAAGTCTGCAAAGTTCTTTAGAAGAATCATGTCATCTGAGCCTCACCAAAAGGTTAGTGACCTCCTTAGGGTCACATGGTTAGCAAATGTCTGAAGTGGGATTCAAATGTGGTTCTTGCAGACTCCAACTCTGGCAACCTAGCCACTGCCTGCTGTGATCTCTTCCCATCTAACCTGTATCTGAATACGAATATTTGACAAATAGTCATCCAGTCTTTGCTTGAAGAACTCCAGCGGTCCAGTCACTTTGGCTAGCTCTGATAGGAGGTTCTCCCTTTGGGGAAGCCTGAATTTATCCCATTTACCATGTCTGCCCATTGTCTCCAATCCTGCCCCCTGGGTTTAAACCTAACAAGTCCAATTCCTCTTCCACATGACAGCTTTCAAATACCTGAAGTCAGTTACCCTACTACCACCCCCCACTCTCCAAAGTCATCTTTCCAGGCTCGATATCACTAATTCCTTCAACCAATCCCTACAGGGCATTATATCTCAGTCCTGAACCCAAGGGCAGGCTTAATAAATGGTGGCTAATTTTAACTGAATTGTCGAATCAAATAAGCTGATCTGTCAAGTTCCCTCCATCTCTGAAATGAGAATTAAAAACCACTGCCTCTGAAATAAGGAAGAAAGAGAGGACGAATAAATCTCAAAACCTTCACAGAGGATCTTGAGGACTAGATAAAGCAGGTCAAACCACTTCAACATTCAATGGGCCGGGTGCAGAGGAATGGGGCTGTTGAAAAGACCAGCCCTCCTCACCTCTTCGTATAAAAGCCAGGTTTGGCTTCATTCCTCAAATCATTTCCTGAGGCTTACCCTGGGAGATCAGAATTCTTCCGCCAGAGTGATATCTGAGAACCCTTGAATGGCTGCTGCTTTTTAAAAATTCTAGTATGATAATAAAGGATGAAGACTCTTCCCCTAAATTTAAGGGGATATTGTCCTAAAGCACAAACTCCTAAAGTAGTAAGGGTCACAAAAAAAGCCAGACCCGACACAATTTTAAATTCAAAACACCACGTTCTCATGGTCCAGAACATTCTGTCTCTGAAAGAAAGGGGAGTGGCCTCCTGCATTTTTTTAAATGCCAAAATTAGACTCTTGCTAAATAGCTTCCTACCCAAGTTCATAAGAGGGACTAAATCATGTCTAACATAAGGAACATAGTAGATCTTGACTAAGGGATGAATATTTTGGCCTAACACTGATGGATCAGAACAGTTGATAGTGAGAGCCACGTGAATCTTGGACCAGGCACACACTATTCATCTAAGAAGAGGAGGCACCCACAAAAGTTGTTTTAATCTCCTCCTTTCTGCATCTGCAGAAGTCATAAGGAACCTAATGCAGAGAGAAGTTAAGCAGAACCAGAAAAACATATTCTTGACTATAATAATGCAGAAGGAAAGCACTGCCACCAAACTGACTTGAAACTCAAAGCTACTGAACTATAATGACCACACTTACCCCAAAAGAAGCCCTATGGGAAAGTGTCTTTTTTTCAGAGCTGGGGAGATATGGGTATTTCTAATTCAGAAATTTTCAGTGTATTGGTTGATTTTGAACTGCTTCCCCCTTTTTCCTTCCCTCACTTCTTTATTTTATGTTAAAAGAGATGACTTTCTGAGAGGGGGAAAGAGGAGAGAGAAAAGGGAAAATATAGGTGATGTCAAAAATGTGGTAGCAATAAAAATTCATTGGAAATAATTAAAATGGAAAATTAGTCTCTATTGGGGACCTCAGGGATAAGAGGACATCACTGTATTAAAAACATAACAGCTTTCTGTACTCTTCCTAATATTTACATATGAACTTGTCATCTAGTCAGAGGATAAAAACAAAATACAAATACAATTATTTAATAATAACATCATAATGATATAATTATAAATATGTGTGGCAGTGGAAAAAACCCTGACAGATCAGAAAACCTGAGTTCAAATCCCATTTTTGTGGATTGCCTGACACTTAATGTCTCAAGGCCTCCATTTTCTCATCCATAAAATAAGGAACTTGGACTGCATGACCTCTGACTTCCCCTCCTGCTCTAGAGGAACTGACATTTATCCTGTGGTTGAAGGAATATCATAACTAACCTCTCTGGTTAAGGGGGGAGGGGTAGTGTGCAAAGATAGATGGTTCCATTAAATATATTTTAAAAGAAATTTGCACTCTGGTTCTTAAGTGAAATTAGGATTTTTCTGCTGTATAAATACATCAGATAAATATCTAATGATGTTAATGAAGTAACACACTAGAAAAGGGACGAGCCTTTAAATGTCCGATAATCTTGACCAGTCGAAACAGTCAACCCAGATGATTGAAATTCATCAATGCTGGCCTAGCTGATACTGAATTAAGAAGACCCAACCTTAATCCTTCTTAATTCTTTATTTGTCAAAAAAAAAGAAAAGAAAAGAATGACACTTCCTTACAGTACCCAGGTCTTAAGTGGATTAAAAATGAATAATTCTAAAGCTGTATAGAAATGCTAAGTGGCAGTATTCTTAGAAACAAAAGCTCAAAAGCCTTGGTCCATGGTCCCAAGCCTGGTGTTCAAAGTATAAATTTTCTTGGGGTTTAAAAGACCTGTCATGGATCAAAGCTGATGATAAACAGATTGTATCAGGAAGACTGAGATGAACATTCACTTTCTTATCAGCACAATCAGCAGGGCTTCTGATTCAACAGGCATCAATCATTTTCTCCCAGAAAATGAAGAGATGAAGTTTGGTGCTCTCCCTCTCTCTTCTGAAAATCAACGAGACAGTCACATGAACTTTATGTTCAAATTCATTTCCCCCATCCAAATATCTGCGTTGAACATCTCCCCATAGCAGTTAGATCACTAGCATCATAACCTCCACTCAGGTCCTCCTGACATGTCTCATTGAGGTAGGAAGATGAACTCGCGTTCTCAAAGGCTATGCCAGGAAATAACAATCTGTCAGTGGGATAGGGCACCACGCTATAAAGTCCATCTTGTGGCTTAAAGACATTCTACTAGGATTAGAGTCAGACACCTTTCAAATGTTGCTTTAGTTTCCTTACCTATAAAGGGGATAATAATAGCATCTCATTCCCAAGGTTTCTGGGAGGATAAAACAATAACATTTGTAAAGCACTTTGCAAATCTTTAGGTGCTATATAAAGAGTAGTTATTATTGTTATTATTACGTTAAAAAAACAAAGTTAACAGCTTCTGAGGGAGTCTGATACCCCAGGAGACAATGGACGATTCCTGGTGTGTCTCCTAACCTGGGGTGGGAATATGTTTCTAGATAATATACTAGATGCTATTTTTCTAGATCAATATGCTTTTGCTTCAGCTGCTTTCCCACCAGTCATAGATACAAGTAGCCCCCAAATCCCACGTACTTCCCCTGTAGAAGCTGAGGGAAACATTGACTATGACAACATGTGGTAGTGTGAAGCCTGCTTGGAATTCTCTGGCAGGTCGTCAAGTCCATTTTTGGCATCCAAGTCCACAGATCCTTTTCAAAGGCCTAATTACTAACAGGTGATACTAGCCATATAATTACATCAACATTACAAAAATCAGCCATAACACTAAAAGAGAAGTAAAATTTTGCTATAAAACATATAAAAGAAGCAAGGGGTCTCTGTTTATGAGCAATACCTGAAGAAAGATATGAAAATATTTCCTATGAAGCTGAAACAGGTGGGTACTTTTTCATGCATCCCTCTAAGAATTCAGGAGACCTTTTTGGAGAATAACAAATGAGATGCAGAGTACCCCATTTAGGAGTGGAACTGAGAGTCTTTGAAAAATGTATTTCAGTGCTTCAGATCAGATAATCATAGTATTTCAGAGCTGGAAAGGACCACAGAGATTGCCTGGTCCCTGAGGATGAGGAAACTGACATCAAGGCAAATTTGTCCAAAGTGATAAGATTAGTCCTTGGTAAAGCTGAGGTCTGATGGGGATTGTGACATAATGGAAAGACAGCTGAACTTCGAGATGGGTCCTGTGTTCAAATCAAGTCATACTTAATATCTGTGACCATAAGCAAATCCCTTCCTTTCTCAGAGCCTTGATTTGCCCACCTATAAAACAGAGATAATGATGATGATAACAATGATACACCTCAGAGACCGTTGTGAAGAATGCGCTACTCAAATATAAGACTGTTCTAATATTAGAACTTTGGCTTCCTTGTTCAACAAAATTTCAATCATCATAGTTAAAGCTACGAACTACATTGGAGAATACTGGATGGAAAATCCAATTCCCTTTGGAACAATCATCCATGCACAGTAAGAATGTAAAGCTATTCATGGCAAGGAAATCAAGAAGGTAGGGTTGTAAGCAGGTCAATAACAAGCATTTCTTAAGTGCCCACTGCGGTCAGGTCCTGTGCTAAATCCTGGGGATTCAATGAAAGCAAATATAGTCTTTGCCATCAGTGAGCTCTGAGGAAAATGAAGTGATTGTGGTTCCTATTTTATCTCCACAGAGTTAACACTAATGGAGGAGATAACACATTAATAACTATGTACATACAAGATATATTTAATATAACTGGGAGATAATCTCAGAAGGAGCTAGAGGGAAGAACCAAGGAAGGCCAGTTGAAAAAGGTAGGATTTGAGCCATGTTTAAGAAAGCTAGAAAAACTAGGAGGGGGGGATGAGGAAGCCATTCCCAGCCACGAAAAGGCAGAAAAGTGAGATGGATTATGTAATGCAGCTTTGTGGTGGAACAGATAGAGCACTGGACCTGGATTCAGAAAGATCTGAGTTCAAATTTAGCCTCAGATACCTACAAGCTGAATAATGCTGGGAAAGTCACTTAACAGTGTCTACTGCACTTTGCTCACATGTAAGATAGGGATAATAATAGTGCTGAACTCCTAGGATTACCATGAGGATCAAATAAGATAATATTTGTGAAATCCTTGATATACCTTATGCTAACTGTCATCAGCATGTGTCAGGAAGAGCAGGAAAGCTAGTATCACTGGATCTAAGAAAAAAATGGAGAAGTAGGATCATAGGATTTGGAACTAGAAGGCCCCAAAGATTTTAATCTGTGTAGGATCATAGAAAGAGCACTACACTGATGAGGGAAGCTATGGGTTTTACTCCTGGTTCTGTTGTATGATCCTGGGAAAAGTCACTTGACTCTCATAGTTTCCTCACTTACACAATGAAAGCATTTACCTAGATCTTGAAAGTCCCTCAGAGCCCCCAAGATCCTATGAGGATTTTCATCAGAAGTTTCTGAACCAGGGTCATAGAGGTAGTTGGTTAAGTGGCCAAAGGTGGGGTTTGGTTGCAAATCACCTGACTGTGAATCCCCTGTGCTCTCCTCTGCCTCACTCTGGAGCTTCTAACTTGTATAATAAAAACATTTCTCATATTGCACACCTATCACATACAATCAAACTTCACTTTGTTAAGTGGTTTTATTCCAGAAAAGGGTTAAGAATGAATCACATTTTTATAAATTAATTTACTTCTGATTGACCTTTAGTTGACATAAAAAAGGTCTTCCGGCTCTCAGTGAAGGTGTTATAATCTGTAAACAATCAGTTCAATTCAATTTTTTAAAAAGATATCTTCTTCAAAAGGAAAAATCCTTTTTTCCTTATGATTACATTGTAACTTATCAGTGACCTAAGTTCAAATTTTGTCTATCAAGTTTTCCCACAGAGTACCTTTTGTACAACGCATGTTGTGTATATGTTCTCCACTAATATGGCAACATTATTACTTCCATAATGGAGGAGAAATGGTGGAAGGCTATTAAAATAATTAGTCAAAAAACCCATCAGATTCTAGATTTAGACCTGGGGGTGGGATAGCATGGGGCTTAGAGGACATCTAGCCCAATTTCCTTCATTTTATAGACAAGCAGACAAACCCAGAAGTTAACTGATTTGTCTAAGGTCACATAGGTTCTAAGTGATAAACCTGGGATTCGAACCCAGATCTCCACTACTTCTCTCATACCCCAAAACCCTGTTCATCACTACTTTACCCCTTTAAGACTTTACCAGGGACAAGAGCCTTCTTCAGTGTGAAGGACTGCAAAACACAGAGGTCTAATCAAAAGGCTTGGGCCACCTGCCCCCTCCATCCCCACCCCAAACTCCTAGCTGGGTGGAGACCTTGGGCAAGTCACTTCATTTTTCTCAATTTCTTCAACTGTCACATGAAGGTGTTGAACCATACAACCTCTGAGGCCCATTCCAGCTTTGCCTAATCTAAGGTACCCAAATTCATTACAGCTCTTTACAGGGCATAAGTCATTGCAACTCAACAAATGTTCATTGAGTGCTATGGGCCTTTGGTGATACAAGGAGAGGGACAACACAGACCCTGCATTTAAGCAATTCTATGAGGGTATGCAGTCTTCAGGAACCTTCAGTTTCATGTGGGGTATCCTTCTCGAAACAAAAAACCAAAATAAACATAACATAACTTCTGCAATGCAATACTGGTAATGTTGTCATAATATCAGTTAATAGGCATTCTTATTTGGGAGGGACTTGCCTAACAGTAACATACAGGGAAATACTGTGAATACCAAGATAGACAATAACCTAGCATATTTAATTAGTGTAAAAATTTCTGTGTAAACCAAGGAGTTCAGACATCAAATGGTGAAAAACATCTTTATTCTCTATAAGAGGCATATTAGAAATAGATAAATATAGGCCTATTAGGCAGTCATATTCCAACTGTCAAGAGATAGACAATAATTCCCTCCCATGATCCAAATTTCTCCTATTGCAGGTTATCAGTTAAGAAGGAAAAGTTGGGTTAAAAGTAAAAAACCATACATTTTTCATAACCAACTTAACTGACAATTTATTCCATAGGTCATCCTGGTATATCAAATTAAGAAATGCTTTCAGAAGGAAATACAGCCCATCCCATTAAATGCTTGCAATTATACACAGGTACAGTGTTTGAACATACATATACAACGTATATACACATATATTTGTGTATATATACATACACACATGCATCTATGTACATGCACACATACATATACACATATGCACTGCATACATATACACATATTGATACACACATTAATTCACATGTAAATGCACACATATTTCAGCTTAAAATTTTAAATATTTAAATCCAATGTTTAAGAAGGGCAACAAAAATCAGCCAGTACTGTATGTTATCAACTTCAGAATTCTGTTCTGGCTCTTCTGCTATTTTCCACCTTATTACACATAAAAGTTCCTGTTCCTGCTTACTGGATAATCAGCCAAAGTGTTCCATCAACTGTTCTAAATCTAGAAGCCAGAATTCTAACTGTAAATAATGTCACTGTCACAAAAACTCTTATTGTTTGAAAATATTGTTATTAATACGCTGCTCATCTGTATGTCAATATCCCCTTGTTCAAGAGTAATCTCAATTTTCACTACAAATCCCTAAGCATATTAGTATAAGACACATTAATAGCAAATGCTTTCAACAAGGAACAATTCTGTTTCAGCCTAGATCTTAATTCTAAACAATGATAAAAATCCTTAAGTAAACACCATTTTTTTCAGTGGCTGTGCTAAAGTACATTTGTGGTGGAACAGATAGAGCACTTTGATTCCATTCGCTATGAAGTCAGCACTGAACCTTTGGCACACCTTTTCAATCAAAGCAACAGCTGCCAGGTTGACAGAGTACTATCCCATGAGAAGAATGCTTACATGCTTACCTCTTTAACTGTGAAATGCACATGATTAAAATGGACACGTCTGTACTTTAGAAGTGGTCAGCTGACAAAATGAAGCATAAATTTTGGTGTTCCAGTCCCTCTGTAATAAATACAGATTTATGACACACGGCCAATGGAGACACAATGCTTGGCTGAAGCCCTCTCCTACTATCTCTTGCTATGGACTACCACTAAGGAAATTCCTCCAAATACAGCAGTAAGGACTGGTGGGGTATTGAGGACTCCTGGTTATTAGAGTTCATTTGTTCCCATTTTCTAGGAAACTTTTATTCATTTTCCATCCCACAATGCTTCTTACTGCATTCTGTAAGGAAGCCCTTATTCTATGTTTGACCAACCTCTCGATTTTTAAGCCTCTTTTCGTGGTTTTTACTTCTATGGATAGAAATCTGCTTTGACTTGTTTTTGAAAGTCAAAAGAAAATCTCCTCAGCTATATTTGATTTAATTCAGGTTTGAAAAATAAAAAGTAGTGTTTTTCAGGCGTTAGTTGAAGTTTTGTGCACTTATAAATGAAAAGTTTATTTCTTAAATCTCTTACCCTTTCAAAGTCTCTGATTTTTTAAAAAGTCATTTGGCCACATTCTTAAAAGTAAAATAAAGTTTGAAGTCTATATATGTGCCAAGAAGACACTATTGGCAGTAACATCCATTGGCACTAACATCTACTTTGTTATTTTCTTTCTGAAACTTCAACTGTGCCTCCTACTAGATTATATAATCCAAGAGGCCAAAGACCGGCCTCATTTATTTCATCTTTATGTTATGGCTGCCAATCTCATTGCACTCTATATACAATGAGTGCTTAATGAACATTTGTGAGATAAAGAAATGCTCATGTATGGTCAATCCTAATTATATTCCCTTTTTATTCATTCTCAAAGTTTTATGAACATTTAAATAAAATTCTTTCAATAACCTTAAGTCAGCATGTACTATCTTCCCAATTGTCAAAATGAACAGTCAACATTTAATATCCAAATCAATTGTCAGCCTATAAAAGTGATGGCATATATTTGAAATAATAAGTGTATTAAAAAAACAGAATAAAAACATCTGGATCAGCTGGAAACCAATTGGAAATTGTCATTAACCATCACTTCTCCTTCAGACAATGTTACTTCTCCATGTTGTTACATTAATCCTTTGAGGAGTTTATCAATGTAACTAAGTTATCTAGGAAGCTATATGTGAACCAGCACCATAAATCACCCCTGACATTCTTACTGCCATCTTCCATATCATTCAGCTACAACTGGTTACTTGGCAGAAAAACATAACCTTTGTTTCCTGCATGTGAGTGAGAACAGAAACACTGAAAACAGAGAAATATCCACCCAGATTAATCTAATGATGGAGATCCTGCTTTCAAGTAGACAAGTCCAACAAAGGGGAGAGCAGGAAAGTCAGAGAGCATCTATTTAGTAGGATTTATTTTATAATGCAACAACAATAAAATAAGTAACACCTTGGTTCCTTGTTGTGTATCCTCTGGGGAAACAATGTAACACAAAGGTGAATATCTGGTGGAAAATTCTGCAGACTAGGGCCTGTTGAATAAATAATTCTGGAACTTCTGGTTTTCTGCCTCCATGAAAATCAAAGTGAGAAAATAACACACAAGCCCATCAGTCTAATTCCTCACTGTGTGCCCACAAGGCTTATCAAAGTCTCAGGGCCAATGCTAGCAAAGAGGTCTTGTGAATTGATAACTAGCTGGAAGAGAAAGAGCAGTATTGGCCTTAGCATCTGACTTTATGAAAACAGATGTTTTAGAAAATCTGATTAGTTTTGCAAGCCCAGGGGGCTTGCTTTGGGATTGTAATCTGAACATTCTGGGCAGTTCTCGCTCCTGACAGATATGGCCCCAAAGTAGACAGACAGGCCTGGTGTCCAGGGGCCTCCAGATTCCTAGAAGGACACAGAGAGCATGCATGGCACCCTAGGGATGCTTTGTTTTTATTACAGGGTGGGGTGGGTTACAAACTGGAATGCAAGAGTCTGTTAGGCCACTGGGCAAAGTGAGAGACATCTGAGGACCTAAGGAACTGATGAACCCTGAAAAAGTCAAGCCCCAAAACAAGTAGAAAGGACCCAGACTCTTTGGAGGGCTGGGGAGCGCAATGCAACCTAGCCGACAAGAAACCAGCAAATCCTGAAACATTTTCATTCCATAAGTCTCTACCTAGAGCCATTTATAGGGCCCATCAGTCACCACAAGGCTTTAAAACAAAAAACTGCAGACAAACTATTAGGCATTTTATCCAGTTTATTACTGCGCACAACTACAGGGCCAAACCTCACATGAATAACGTAGGTCATGAGAATCAAAACTGAATATGCTGTAACGCTTCAAAAAAAATAATTCAAACCCAGGATAAAAGGATGTTACCACAAGGCTCACACAGCTTTTCTCTTCTGGCTTCTTTCAAATGCAAACACTCCTGCAGCCAGAAACAGTGTGTAGCTAGTTTGTTAGCACATCCTCTAGGCATGAGTGGTTTGAAGGATGCAAGAAGGCCTGAAATGCGCTGGACGAATGTTCTTTATCTTAATGCAGCAGCCAAGTAACAGTTGTCTGGGCTGGGAAGCCTCTTTGGAGGGCTGGGGGATATGTGAAACTTAAGCTTCAATTAAAAACAAAACAAAAAAAGGAGGAGAAATAACACTGTGCATCTACATTAATTACCTTCTTCTGCTAAAGTCTGCTCAGGAAGTACATGGCATCCACTTCTCCTCCTTTTGACTGCTAATCTCCTTAACATCAAAACCCAAGCACCTACATTTGCCTCTCCTTAATCGCTAATGCTCTATAAAACTTCCTAAGCCATGTTCACCATTGGACTTGGTTACTCAAAGGCAAGTGTGCACAGCTGAAAAATTTCCCTAAATAAATCCTGGTCTTCAAATCCTTAAGCCTATACAACAGGACGTCTTAAAGTAAAAGAAACTGACCATTATAGCAGATTAGCCTATTTCTTTAAAAAAAAAAAAGTGCTGTTCATGTAAAGGACAGATATGGGATTTTTTAAAAACATTTCATCATTTTACATTATCTTTACTCTCTCTCACTAGCAAACTGAATTTCAGCATACAATACTTTTTATTTAGTGAATCACTATTTTTTTTTTGTTATTTGTCAACTATAACCTCTTCCTCTGCCAAACTTCCCTCTTTCTATTAAGGTGACCATTTCTACAGTCATCCTTGACTTTTTCTTTCCTTTCCCTGAGTCCCTCTCACTAAGTGCCAGGCCTGGAGTCAGAAAGACTCATCTCCCTGAGTTCAAATCTAGCTTCATACACTTACTGGCTGTGTAGCCCTGGGCAAGTCACTTACCCCTGTTTGCCTCAGTTTCCTCATCTGTAAAATGAGCTGGGGAAGGAAATGGCAAAGCACTCCACTGTCTTTGTCAAGGAAACCTCAAATGGGGTCACAAAGAGTTGGACGTGACTGAAATGACTCTTGATTTTAGCAGTGTATTTCCTCTATCAATCAATCAGCAATTAGGCACCAAGGAGCCAAATACAATGAATAAAATGGAGCTAGCTTACATTCTAATATCTCCAAGGAGACAGCAAGGACACATAAAGAATAAACAGTAAGAGAATAAATACAAAGACATTATGTAATGGGTATCCATTCTACAGAGCCTGTAGGGATTTGCCCTTCCTACTGGTTATATTGGCATAAATAATATTCATGTGCTCTGTTACATGACTGGCTTCAATCTGAGCCTTGGAAGCTTTTTACTCAGCATATAAGAAGAGTATAAAGTACTATGAGATGAGATACAATCACTTCCATGTATGATTCTGTGTGCACTTGGCATTTGTAAGAGATAATTGCTGAAGGATGGAAGTAGCTTAACAGAGATCAAGCAGTAAGCATTTATTAAATACCTGCTGTATACCATACCAGACATTGTGCTAGAAGTTGGGCATAAAAATAATCGAAGACAGACTGAACAACATCAGTAAGTGAATCTTTCAGCTTCTTCCTCTTCTCTCCCTTTATTCAGATTCTGGTTTGGGCTCTTTTTGCCTGGATTTATAGGATGGTAGCCCCTCTAACAGGTCTCCCTACTTCTTTCCTTTCTCCCTTCTCCACTCACTGGCTCCTCCATATTGCTGCTAAACTGGTACTTTTGAAACATAGAACTGACTCCGTCATTCTCCAATTTAGAAATCTTCCATCCTACCACTTCTTGGAGAAAATGAAAAACTCCTCACTCTGACACTGAAAACCTTGCACAGTCTGATTTTTCCAATGTTTCCTACTGCTTCCCTTTCTGCCCTCTCCTTTCCAGTCACATTGGTGTGTTAATTCATGGCCTTCCCTATTCTGCCCCCTTGCCTTTCCATAGCTTAGATGTCCCCCCTCACTTCTGCCTCATAGGATCCATTGCATCCTTCAAGGCACAAATCTCCTATGACTTCCTACAGAAATTCATTCTTTCATGATTCTCCTAGTCATCAACATTTTCTCTTTCTTAAATTAATTTATATCTATTTTTATGATTCTATGATACTGTGAACATCTTGTATCCCCCGCCAATAGAACGTGAGGTCCTTGAGGATAGGCACCATCTTGTCCTTTGTTATCTGCAGGGCTGAGCACAGAGTCTGGGATAGAGCAAGTGCTTAATAAGTGGCTATTTAGTAATGATGGTGATGATGATAAATAACTAGCATTTACATAACACTTTAAGAAAACTGGGATAGAGTTTAAGTGACTTGCCTAGAGTCACATACCCCCAAGTATAGGTTACACAAGGGGTCACATCTGAACTCAGGTCTTCCTGATTCCTGGTCCCAGATCTCTACCCACTGACTTTTCTGGCTGCCAGAATAATAGCAGTTAAAGTGGTCTATGTGTGTTATGGAATTTGATCTCCATAAACATACCTGGTACATTGGATGTTATCATTATCTTAATTTTATAGAAGAGAAAACTGAGGTGGAGAGGCATTAAGTGCCTTAATTTAACAGGGAGGCACAGCTTGCAAGTGTCTGTGATGGGACTGGAACCCAAATCTTGCTGACTTTAATTCCAATATTCTATTGAATTGAACTGAGTTGAATTTTGTGCCTTTGAATCAATTATCTCTGTGACTTTGGGAAAGTCACAACCTATCCAAGATTCAGTATACTTATCTGTGAAACAAAGGTGGGTTATTTAGGTCTAAAGAATGATAGAAATGAACGTTTCCTATAAAGGTGAATAGACCAGAACATCTCAAGTGCTGAAGGATTTCAGGACTGCAAATAAAAAGTCAAAGGGGAGATTTTTTTCTTTTTTAGAACACTATTGAAGTTCAATTAGATTATCAGAAAATCCCAATAAACAAAAAAATATTCTATTTTACTCAAAAAGAACAGAGAAAAACAGATTCTTAATCGCAGAAAAAAAATATGTTAACTTGACCATACATAACATCAAAAGTCTTCTGATGGCTGATTTGGGTTAAGCATATCCTACTTCACATGGCGACTCTATAATAATAAGATACAAGGTGATACAGTGAATACAGACTCGGACTCAAGAGTCAGGAAGACCCCAGTTTAAATTCAGCCTCAGACACTTATCAGCTATATGACATTGAACTTCTCTCAGCCTCAGTTTTGTTATGCATAAAATGGGGATAATAACAGAACTTTTGCCCTTCTGGCCTTTTTCCCAGACTCCTCCACACTTCAAAGCCTTGCCTCTACTGCTGTTCCATCCTGGAATTCCCTCACTCACTGCCTTTGCCCTAGAACAACCAAGCACTCTTGGGGCCTTCTCAACTGGGACTATCCCTTGGTGAGTTCTGCCCCATTTTCCAATTTGGGAGTTCCCTCTGGAGCCTGCTGATGTGGAGGAGGCTCATTTTCTTCCTGGTGCTGTTCTGGTCCTCAAAACCATCTTGATGTTTTCCCAACTTGGAATTTTGCTTAGCACCTGGGGCCTCCTTACGCTGAAACATCTAACCATTCCCTCAGCCTTCTTAACCTGTGACATCCCTCCATAAGGCCCCCTTCCTTTTCTCATTGGGGATTTTCAGCTCCTTTTTGGGAACTGTCTTTCCCCATTAGAAATATAAGCTCCTTTAGGTCAGGAACCATCTATCTTTTTTGTTATATTTGTATGTCCAGAGAACATTCCCAGAGGTAGGTGCTATTACTACCCCATTTTCCAGATGAGGAAACTGAGGCAGGCAGAGGTTAAATAAATTGCCCAGGGTCACACAGCTAGTAAGTGTCTGGGGTTGGATTTGAACTAAGGTCTTCATGACTACATGTGCCGGGCTCTATCCACGGCCTCAACCGTTTTATCCATAGCCCTTTCATCCTCTGTGAATATAGACAAAAAAGGTGACCATATTTTAATTTACACTGACTTATTTAGAGAACTCGAAGATACAATGGCAGCAATTGGTATAAGAGCACATGAACTTGATTTGGTACATGGTCCAGACTTTCATTGGCAAGGGAGCTCCCAGGATCCAAATTCTCTCTACAGAGAGAGAATTACACTAATCCATAACATACAGTATTGGAGAGGTGCCCAAGGCACCAAGGGGTTCTGTACCTTGCACAGTCACTCAGCTGGATTATGTCAGATGAAGGGCATGTTGCAAGTTCTTCCTGACCCCAGCACTGGCCTATGTCATGCTACCTCTCATGGACCAACTAGTGTCTAACTTCTTTGTCATCTATCGCTGATGAATCACTAGGTAGTTTTCATTTCTTTCTCCTTTAGAAAATATGACTTCCTTCATCCAACATAATACTAAAAGGTGGGGAGAGAACCATAAAGAATTACAATTACACAAAATGAGAAAAATGATTTTAGAACAGTGGCTGGCTGATGGGCCCATATGGTCAGAGGTTAGTTTTCTGACAGAGCCTTGCATTGGTAATAGTGTTCTGTTCAAAGTTTCCACATGAAAAGAACGCTCCTTTATTTCATTGACCGAGGGGAGAGGGATGGCGGCCCAGGGGACAGGTCATTTCTTCTGTCATTTGCTCTTAAGGCTGCAGAACCCAAGAAGAACAAAAGAGAATGCTAAAAATGTCTAGAAAAAAAGCTATTAGCAAGGCTCTAGGAGTAAGTATGCCTACAAGCCAAATGGATTTGGAGAATTAAGTAGAATATCCCTTTAGAACAATAGAGAGAAGGAAAAGAGAGAGAAGTGAACAATACTTTGCAAATTCCTAATGCAGTCCTGAAGGGGAAAGTGTTTTTTAAAACTGTCAGTACTTAAAACCATAAATCTACACATGTATGTGAAGGGGCAGCTGGGTGGCACATGGTAGCTAGAGTGCCGCGCCTGGAGCCAGGAAGACTTATCTTCCTGAGTTCAAATTCGGTCTCAGATACTTACTAGCTGGGTGACCCTGGGCAAGTCACTTACCCCTGTTTGCCTTAGTCTTCATCTGTAAATGAGCTGAAGAAGGAAATGGCAAACCATTCTAATATTTTTGCCAAGGAAACCTGAAATGGGGTCACAGAGAATGTGGGGCACAACAGAAAAATGACTGAACAACAATATGTGACTATTATATATAAACATATAAATGCTTACTAAATTAATATTCATATAAATAAATTATAATATATTTTCTAATGTACCCTTATTTTGATTTAAGAGATTCTGCAGTGTTCTGGAGGCCGATTTAATCAGCCCAATGTCATCTGCAACAGGTGCATACGGAAATCCTCCTAATCTATAGGAGGGGTTCTTAGCCTGGGGTCCATAAACTTTTAAAAACTATGTCTTAATAACTATATTTCAATGTAATCCATTTCCTTTGTAATCCTACAATTTTATTTAATGCATTTAAAAACATCATTTTGAGAGAGGATCTATAGGAGATTCCTGATACAGAAAATGTCAAAAAAAAAAACCACAACAAAGCCTGATCTATATGAATCCCCTGTTTTACTTAGATTCTGTGCTGGATTTCTGCCATAACCATGACAAACTCCTAAATGTGAATATATGTAACTCCCTGTTATGTCTTCACTGATACTAGCAATCAGAGGATCAACTAAGGTTATCGAGGTTGTTGCATTTATGAAGTACTCTTGTAGCATTCTAACACATTCATGGAGACAGCCCACTAGAGGAAAGCTGTCAGGAAAGAATGTTGCTCTCACAATCAAATGCTTTCTATGGTCAAGAACAGTGGGATTTGCCAGTCTCTGACTTTCATTCAACTGTGTGATGGTAAAGACGTGCTCAACTGTTAGGGGGGAACAAGAGAGTTTGCCCTAACTATCCAAGTGGCTAAATAATGCCTTTTGTCCAGCCTGGGATATGCAGCCAGATGTACACACTATAGTGCTTGTCCATCAGTATATACAATTTGGACAGACACTGCAAAGACACAATGAGCCAAGCCCAGGACTGAACGGGGTGAGGAGGTCTGGCTGGAGAAAGGCTCATTTTTTAAAGAGCAATATTCTGATGATTCTGTACAGCTATGAGCCTTTGATGCTACAATATTTGGAGGGAAGGTAAGGCTCGCCAAAATGGGCACAGTGGGTATGAGTAAGGTACAAAACATGGCAAAATTTTAGAAAAAAAGTATGAAGGGAGCTGCTGAATATGTACGATTGAAAAAGAAGTTCAGCTGATCACGAGGTGAGGGTGAGAGTAAGAGATGTCCAAGAGACAGGTCAGCCTCCACTTGCATCTGACACATAATACTAAATGCAGATATTCTTCCAGTACAGGCGTACTTTGATTTAGGGGGCTCTGGAGTGCTCTGACTGCTTGGTCTAACTGAGGAAGGCCCCTAACCCACTGAGTGAATCCCCTATGGTGAACTCAGGAGGGGGAATGGACAAGAGCCACAAAGCCTGGGCAGGCACGGCTACTTCGTAATCTGAATCAATGGAGAGAATATCCACACTGATGTTGTCACAAATCCACTGGTATACTGGAGTATGATTTTGAAAAGTTCATGAAATATATGAAGCAGAAATACCCCCCCCCCCAAAATACCAGATACATGAGATATCTCTCCTATTGTTAATGGCAGCTCGGTGGCCCAAGAGGCCAAAGAGGATTGGCCTTGGAGCCAAGAAGACCTGAATTTGAACCCTGTCTCCTACAACTCACTAAGCTGTGTGGTCCTGGGAAAGTCACTTGATCTTTCCCAGGCTTAGTTTCCTCATCTGTAAGAGGAGGTGAGCACAGCACCTAAAGGGCTTTCATTCAGATCAAATGAGATAACATATGTAAAATGCTGTGCAAACTATAAAACACTATATTTACATATGTATATATATATACATATATATATATATATATATATATATATATATATATATATATATATATATATATATGCTGTTATCATTATCACTGTATCTGTTAGCATTATGAGGACTCAGGAACACGACAAAGTCTGGGAAGTCCTTCAGAGCATTTGAGTAGCATTTGGTAGACTATCCTTCTTTTGTCCTTACACAAAGATGCTGGATAGATGCTGGGATACAAGGATAAAGTGCAAAGGGCTACAATCTATTTGTGGTAGAAGGAATAACTTTCAGGGGCAGAGGTAAATCCATGGAGGCTGCGTGTAAGAGACAGTACTTGATTTGGCACATGATCGCTCTGAGTACAGGTGACCGTGGAAAGCAGAAGGCACAAGAAAAACAAACAAACCAGGGGATCAACCCAGTGTGGTTGGATCAGAAAGGAGGGGAAGATGAGAAGCAGAGGAGGCTGGAAAAGGAGGCAGACTGGAGTGAGCCTCAAGTGCTTTCATTTTCTCTGCAGGCGCTATCCCATTAGCTATGAAATATATGTTTACATCATAATATTTAGACTGAGCCCTCTTCGACATAAACATAAAAGGTTATGGTTTCACCTTAAAGGGTTGCAGTCAGAGGGGAATCCAGATCATTAAATAGTTGTTGTGAAGGCAAAGCTCCCAGCCTAAAGTGAGCTCACACCTCTCCTCCCTCCCTCCACTGATCATTCCGCTTATTATTTGGCACCTCCCACCTTCAGGGCAAGAACAAGGTTTCTGTGTTATGATAAAGTGCTCACTGTAGGCATTTATTTATTCTGCTTCAAATTGGGGCTGGTCCTTGCTGTGGGAATAGGTTACTTTTCAATAGTTTTGTCTAGGATCCTGAAAAAGTGGAAAAATATCCCGTTCCCATTCTGCAAATCTGGTCACACTGCCATATCAACTTATGATGATAGACGTAATATGTAAACAGACTTTTCCCCCCTTTCTATGTCCTAATGATCCTTGCATTCTCCTTCGTATCAGCATAATTACTTTTCCACTATTCACTCAAAATGACAGTGGTAAAACACTATTCACAACAGAGTGGGTTTCAGCATAAGGCAGGGCTGTCTTGGACCTTATCCAAGGGGCCTTAGTTACAGGAGTACCAAAAGGGCCTTATTCATTAGGAGGGAGGTTCACCTATCAGGCAACCCTGATGGCAGGGAGCCCAAGGACAGCACAAGATGGAGACTGCACTATATTCATTTTATTTCTACCCAATATACGTGACTGGCCTCACAGAGCCAAGTGAGTATCCCCCTCCATGGATATGCAAGCCATCTCCAATGACTTAGCTTTTCAATATAAGAATCCAACTGTGTCTTGCTATATACCAACAATATTAAAATGCTTGAAACTAATCCTGAAACACAATATAGAGGCATTTACAGTCCTCCTGTGTCAATCAAGAGTTGCCACACTGCACACTCAGAAACAGCTAGGAGTTGGTTTATATTTCATCAAAATGCTGTGGGTTGCATGTGTGCAGAAGAGAGGAGGGGGAGGGAGAAACACAGAGAGAGACAGAGAGAAAAGGCAAGAGTGAGCAAGAGAAACATACGTACACACACACACAGAAAGAGAGAGAGAAAGAGAGAGAGAGAGACAGAGACAGAGACAGAGAGACAGAGAGAGAGAGACAGAAACAGAGACAGAGACAGAGAGACAGACATACAGAGATAGAGAAACAGAGACAGAGATGGAGATGGAATAAGGAGAGACAGTCATACACACACAGAAAGAGAGACACAGAGACAAGACAGAAAAAAGAGAGACAAAGAGACAAGATGAAATAAGTATAAAATGAATTTAGCAATTTGTGGTTTGCATGGGTATAAACAAACAAGGATCTTCATCGATCTACAAATACAGACGGGCACACAGGAAGCACATTCGTGTGCCCTCACCAAAAGCAAACAAACAAACAAACCAAAAAAACCCAACTGAAAAGAGCCTAAAAGTAATTCAATTATCCCTCTTCACAAAAAGAACTTCATTTATGAAAAAACCAAGTTTCTCTTTTCAATCATCTTGAGTGGGTCAAAAACCAAATAAACTGCTGGTTTGGTGGATAAATTAGCCACGGGATCATTTGCCACTTTTTCCATAAACATTTTGGAAACGCTACCACCATATGTTATGCTGTCATCCTGTATCCAGCAACATGTTACTTATATCCATCCCAGAACTTCTACTACACCAAGGTCAAACATCCATGTTAAAGGTTCACCATGCTACATCTGACTTTGATCATACATCATTTACATACATCTGACATGGGAATGCTGGCAAAAACACCTAGGATCTGTGACTTTGCCAGCATAAGGACTTCCCTGAGTGGGAACCCCATCTACCAACCCAAAGAGCAATCCTTCTATAACTTAGTAAAGAAGTACTAGAAAGCTAACTGAACTAAGTGATTGACCAAGGGCCCCCAGCAGGAAGTAGCAGGGGCATGGATTGATCTTGGTGTTTTTGTCCAAACCCAGCACTCTACCCACCGTGCCTTATGATAATAAATCACTGAATGAAGCAACAAGGTGGTGCAGTGATTAGAGTGCTGGTCCTAGAATCAGGAGGACCAGAGTTCAAATCCAGCCTCAGACATTTACTAGCTGTGTGACCCTTAGTGAGTCATTTAACTCTGTCTGCCTCAGTTTTCTCATCTGTAAAATGAATTAAAGAAAGAAATGGCAAAGCACTCTAGTATCTTTTCCAAGGAAACCCCAAATGGGGTCACAAAGAGTTGGACACAACTCAAAAATGCCTGAACAACAGCAAAATCGGCTGGGCTAGCAGAACTTCAGTGTTAACTTATGTCAAAATAATTCATTCTTTCTCAATACAGAATTACAACTACATGTAGAAACATCCCCTATTCCCCAGAATGGCCAAATGATGAATCAACCAGTATGACTTGTATCCAGTGTTCACAAGGGGATGATCTGCAGGCTCACAGTAATTGGAGTTATAAAGAGCCTCAGAGAGCATCTGGTCCAAACTCTAATTTTACATAACAGGAAACCTAGGACCAAAGAGGATCTGTGTAAGTCATCCAGGAAATAGGGAAGAGGGCTGAAATCTAAACCCAGGTCCTCCATATCCAAATCCAGGACCCTTTCACTGCATTAAGATATTACATCTGGTTTAACAACAACAACCAAATTACTAGTACCAAGACCACTATTCAAAGCTCATCCCCCCTCCTTAAGAAAGCAAATATCCTGCATATGTATTATGGGGCATATACACTTCATCTGCATACCTCATGAGATTTCAGATTCCCTCAAATGACAGTTTTTTTTTCCTAGAGAACTCTAAAAACCAGATTGTTTGCTAGAAAATGTATCTATTGTCACTTTCTAGTGTTCCTCTAAATGAAACCTAAAATTCTGTTCAGTTTCAACCTCAGCCTTATCCAAGTAGGTGGTCCGTAACATTAAACCATCCACAATTAGCTTTCTGCTTTCACTTCCAGTACTGGCAGCAGCCTTTTTCCCCTTACTGACATGACTAGGACATTCTCTTTGTGTAGCATAGCCAAAGACAAAAAAAGCTGCCTGCTTGTGGCCCATTAATGTTCTTTAAATCTTCACGGTAATATGTTTTCATGATTGCTCCAAGACATCAAATAACTACAATGTTACAAAGCTGAAATTAACAATGAAAACAAGCCCTGCCCTCCAGCCCCAAACAGGGTTTGGATAGGTGGAATTGCTATACTTTTTTTTTGCAGGTGACCTTGATCCCTACAAACAGCTTCATTGTTTAACCAGCCAAGAAAATACTGAAGAATTTTAGGTAGTGAGTGAAGAGATGAGTTTATATTTTAAAATGAGTTTTCATTCTACTTTGGGGAGGGGGAGTTAATAAACAACAGATAAAGGAAAGTGAAATTTGTTTTTAGGGGAAATACATCCTCAAAGGGTATCCTAAGGACCACTCTGCAGTTATCACATTAACGTCTCTGTCATTCTTTCTCAATTAACCTTGAAGAAACCAACCTAATGAGTTACTTCTCAACAATGACAAATAGCTTCTGTGTTTTGAAACGACCTGCTTTCCCTACATAAAGATAACAACAGTACACTTTCATTTTTTAATTCTTGAAGGTTACAAATCAATAATGCTACTGTTGAATTCTTCTAGCATTTGAGAATTTCACACTTCCAGGATCTTAAGTATGCTTCAAATGAAATCTAAGAGCGTTCTGAGTTCAGGTCAGTAGTGTTCCAATTATTATAGCTAAAACAGCTACTTATTTACACCAATATTGATATTAAATCGGCAACTGAAGTATGCAATTTTGTTAAACTTTTCATTATTATGGCTAAAAGTTAAAGAAATGGCCTGAAATTCACTGTTTTTATTTGTTTTTTTTTTTTAATATAACTTCACACACAGAGATCTCTCAAAGGTCATATATTCACATGCATCCATGTGTTAGGATGTTTTAGAACCTAGTCAGAGGCTGCTTTTAGCCATGCTTCCTTCCCCCTTCCTACTCCCCTTACTGTAGTGGCCAGCTTCAATACATCCAAAACAAGGGTCAATTCCAGCCTCCCTTCTTTGCCAAAGTCTTCAGTGGAGAACTTAAGATATTTTCATGGGCAAAAACTAAAAAAAACAAAAGGCAAATGAGAGAGGGAGGGGGGGAGGAAAGGAGGGAGAGACAGAAGTGGGGGAGAGAGAAAAGGGGGGAAGAGAGGAAGAGGGAGAGAAGGAGGGAGGGAGAGAGAGAGATTTCCTGTTTCTAAAGTTAGAGACTGGGACTTTCAGTGTTAAAAAGGGCAGTTTCTGGGAAGATAATCATTTGGAAGTTTTCCCTTGATTTTTCATTTTGATCCATAGTTGCTTATAGGAGGGGAAACAAAGGGGATTTTTGGCCTGATCATTGAACTACAGAGAAAAACTGGAATGGTTTCAAGAAAAAATCCAACTGTCTACAATTCCTAGCCTGGCTCAATCTAAGCTAGGGCCTTAAATTTTATTAGCAGTTAGTTAACAGTTAGAAGAAAAAAAAGAAGCCTGTTCACTACCCTGGGCCTTCTCTCCCTTCCAGGTTCACCTACCTCATCTAATTCCTCCTGAATATGAATGACCTCCTGTGACTGCTGGCCTGGTGGCAAAAGGCACGGAGGACCTTTCCCAAGACCTCCATTTCCAGCTTCCATTTGCATTCCACTCCAGGGACAGCCCGAGCCAATTCAACTGGGGTTTATCGCTCCAATGACAGCTCTTTAATTAAGCAACTGTGACAAAAGTATCATTTCCTGAACCTTACAGGGAAATTCTTAAGGAAACCAAATGGCTAAGCTGTCTACAAGGAATGGTAGCAGTAGGATAGGGAAGGCATGTATCAATTTCACATACAATGAAAACATGGGATTCTAAGAAAACCGGGTTAATTCTAAAAAATGGCTGGTGACCACTGGGTTCCTTGTGTACTAAAGAGATTAGAGATCCAATGAGACTGATTATAATAAATATTCCCAAGTATGGCAGGCATGGATGCTCCTCATTTTGACATGGTTAAAAATATACCAAAATCTAAAAGAAACTAGTGGACTAACATAAAAGAGTTACCACCATTTTTCTTCTTATCAAAATGTAACTAAAAGGGAGAAAAAACCTTTAAAATGACAATTTATGGGTAAGAAAAACTTTAACATCTAAAATACACGTATGTGGATCCTTGGGGGTATCTAGTCCAATTCCCTCATTTGAGTAAATTGATGAGTAAATTGAGGCACAAAAATGTTAAGTGACTTGTACAAAGCCACACAGGCAATGGCTAAACCAGGATTTAAATCCAAGTTGTATAATTTTAAACCCAGTACTCCTACTAATGCACCACAATTTGATGCTACATTAATTTATTTCCTTAAGAAAAAAAAGATTTCTTCTGAGTGACCTTCAAAGAATCCAGGGTTTAGGTTGTCGATTACAGCAATTTCTTTTCTTGAGGGTATATTCTTCCTGTCCCTGGTGCAAAAACTTTTTCATATATCTTCCTACTACACTCCCACAAAAGGAGAAGATAACTTCAGAAGTGTGTGTGTGTGTGTGTGTGTGTGTGTGTGTGTGCACGCACACACACGTGTTTGTCCTGTACATATATCAAATCCCTCCAAACCCTAGGCTATATTCTCACATTGGCTTGATACCATCCCATTTGGGTCTGTTTTCCCAAGGCACATATGACCCAGCCATCTTAACCTTAAGCTTTCCCACAGCACAAAGTACATAAATGCTTGTTACACCATACAGATGTATGATGTAACAGAATCACACAAACTCAAAGCTGGGATCATACAGAATGAATAACTCTCCAAGGGAGAAGGAAATTTGTAAGTCATTTATTCCACCCTCCATCCCCCTTCTGCTTCAATCCAGGAATTCCAGAACCCCTTCAATAATACAGAATTCACAGAGTTGGAAGGGCCCTTCGGTCCGAAGTCTACCCCAAAGCACTAATCATGTGTATAACAAACCTAGTATGCTTGCACATGGGGACCTCTGACAAAAGGTCAGCTCAGTGTCATCACCCAGCTCTCACAGGGTCCATGCCATGTGTGGAAAGTTTGGAAGTCTCATTCCTTACACCGTCCACCCATTGTTCCTATTTCTGCTCTCCAAGGTACTCAGGAGTCACTGGCACTCTAAAGGGAAAATGAGAGACTTGTCTGCACTCAGAGACGAGGTTTAAACTTTAATTTGACAAACTTTAATTTGACAAACATTTATTAAATGCCAACTATGTGCTAAGCACTTTGCTATGCACTGGGGATAGTAACAGAAAATCTTTGCTCTCAAGGAGCTTATAATCTAATAGAGGAAACAAAATGGAAATAAATCTATGCAAAGCAAGCTATATACAGGATACAAAGGAAATAATTAACAGAAAGAAGTCACTAACTAAGAGGAGCTGGTTTGCTGTTGCTAGTCCTTCATTCTTGAAGAGGACCATAACATGAGGGAGATGATACCATGACATGCTAGTGAATTGAATCTAAGTGAATGAGGGTCATGCAAAGTCACCAGTCTTACTTTGTCCTTCAGAGTCATCTGGGTCCAGGATGTTTGGAGATGTTCCAGACTTACAGGAAGCCAAGGTGGAGGAGGGAGAGCATTCCAAGCATGAAGGACAGTCAGAGAGTATGTCCAGAGTGGGAAGATGGAATTTCTTGCTCATGGAATGACCAGGAGGCCAATGTAACTGGATCAAAGAGTACATGATGGAGAGTAAGGTGTAAGAAAACTGGAAAGGTAGGAAGGGTCTTGGTTAGGGCTTTGAACACCAAAGGGGAATTGTATTTGCTCCTGAAGGCAATCCCATTGGAGTTTATTGAGGAGGCATATGTCTGACATGATCAGATTTTCATTTTAGGATAATCACTTTGGAGGTGGCATGGAGAATGGATTGTAAGAAGAAGGGGAGGACTCAAGGCAGGCAGACCCACCAGCAAGAATCAAGGGATGAGGTGTTGAGGGCCTGCGCTAGAATAGTGGTAGTATCAGAGAAGAGAAGGAGGTGTATTCGGAGATGCTGTAAAGGTGAAAACAGCAGGCCTTGGCAACAGCTTGGATATGGGGAGTGAGAGAGAGTAAAGAATTCCCAGATGAGAAAGAGTAAAGAACTCCCAAATGTGAACCTAAATCAACCAAAGTCTAGAGGGCAAGACAATGAGGGAAGAGTCCACAGCAACATGGATAGCTGAAAAGAAGAGGGTTTGATTTCACCCTCAAAAGCAACATTTTTTCAACAGACCTCCCCTTTAGCCAAGAGCCCCAGAAATGCCCTTTGCCAAGCACATAAATGAAGCACTCCCTCCATTCTGGGACACCAAAGTATGCAAGGGCTACTTTGGCTGTGTCTATTTTGCCAGGAACAGATTTTTAAGGAATATTGTAATTGGAAATTTCTTTGCATCTTTTACAAGGAGGCTAAATACAACTTATAAAAGTTAACTTAAAAAATCACAGTTCCTATAAGAAGTAGCCAATATCTTACCCAGTTCCCAGTGAAGCACTGAAAGAAAAGGAGAACTTCCAGTTTTACAAGTTACTGTTGATATTTATTTCAATTCAACAAGTGTGAGATTTCCTGTGATGCGCCAAGCATTTTGTTCAAGGTTGGAGATAAAAACAAAAAACGATATCCTTCCAAGAAGGGAGAACAACATGTATGTAGGATGGTATATACAAAACAAATACTGAGTAAAAACAGTTATCCTGGGGATGGGATGCACTAACAACTCAGGAAATCAACATTTTCCCATACTGGGGTCTCTAGGGCAGGCAAATGAGTGAGGAGGGAACTGAGAAATAGTTGCTGTGTTCAGTGGCCAAATGGGAGATCCCACAATGCTCCCATCTATCCATGACCAATATCATGATGCACTGTCACTTCCTTTCTATTATCCCATGGTTCCAAATGACAAAGTATTCTCTCCCTTGGTAGAGGGGAGAGAATATGGTATATAAAATATAGCACATAGGGCAAGTAGGCGGCATAGTGGATAGTGTCAGGTCTGGAGTAAGGAAGACTTGTCTTCCTGAGTTCAAATCTAGTCTCAGATATTTACTAGCTGTGTGACCAGCTTTGACACTTAACTGTGTTTTCCTCAGTTTCCTCATCTATAAAATGAGCTGGAAAAGGAAATGGCAAATCACTTCAGTATCTGCCAAGAAAACCCCAAAAGGGGTTGCAAAGAATCAGATAGGACTCAAGCGACCACAAAAATATACCACATCATGGTAATTTCAGAATGCCTCAAGTGCTCTTATATAATCTTAAGAACTACTACAGTACTGCAAAAGGAGTGGAGTCAAAGCTTAATAGGCCTGACCTCCCAAGATAGGAGATGATGAAATTTTCATACCCTTCTAGCTAGTTTTATCCCATGTCTCAAACTTAATCAAAACTGCATGAGAGAAGACTGGAAATGAAACAGACAGCACCTGATATTTTCCCTTTCTCGAATGTATACTTCTTTATAGTTGTTTAAAACTACAAACTGCCAGAGGCATGTAGGTGGTTCAGTAGAGAGAGTGCTAGGCCTGGAGTCAGAAAGACCTGAGTTCAAATCTGACCTCTGATACTTACTAGCTATGTGACTCTGAGCAAGTCACTTAACCTCTGTCTGCCTTAATCCACTGGAGAAGGAAATGACAAACCACTCCATCATCTTTGCCAAGAAAACTATATGGACGGCACTGACTTGACTGGTTCATGGGGTCGTGAATCCTCGGACATGACTGAATGAAAACAAAAATGCACACAACTGGCCTGAATTTAAACAAAAACATACTATAATTTTGAACAGTTTAAAATTTTTGTTCAAAAGCAAAGTAGATATTACATAAATTTAATAATTAGGACAGTTTAAGTTAAGAGAAAGAAAAGAGAACGCAATTTAAATAACATCCAAATTTCATTCATTGTTCTCTAGAAATCAATTGGATACTTCTACCCCTTTACCTTTTCAACCCATAAGGTCAAACCAACAGGTACACCCCTTAGTTACGATGTTTTCTGGGAGCGAGCAAAGCAACAAAGTAGGAAGGGACGCCAATGATAAAATTTGGCTCTTGATAAAAAAAAAGCAACATTTTTGCCAACAATACCCTAGGATCTTTCTTTTATTTTGTCTATAATTTTATCTGATCCACTTTTAAATTACCTGAAACTAAGTTCAAAATAGAGTCATAATCTAATTTGTTGAATTGTAGTGGACATCAAATGAATAATTCATAACCAAATCCACACAGAAGTCAAGTGTGTGGGCAAATGTTTGCAGATATCCTGTTAAAGGTTGTTGCCCCCGCCCCATACAAAGACTCCTATTAAGCAAGTGCCATTTTTCCAAACGAATTTGAAGTTTCATTTGCCAGAATATAGTGGTTTACCCAAATTGTTGCTGCTAGAAGTTTAAAATAAAACAGAAAGAGTTCTAAACTATGTTAGATTTAAAGGACTAAGACAAAGTGATGAAAAGGGACAGTAATCTATTTCCAACAGACGATTTTCTGCTATAAGTAACTGTGTAAAGGCAATGTTTCTGAAGGCATGAGTCAACCAAACAAAGTTTTTCAGTATATTTAATTCTGCTATGATGCCATTTCTTCATGTTTCAGTCACTGTAACACCAAGACAGGTGTTACTAAGAAGACAGGCTTCTCAACCTCATAAACAAGACCATCATCCAATAGACTTCCATGATCTTTCTTGCCTATATTCTTTAAAATAAAAAGGAAACAATAAAGAAAAAGAAACTAAAGGAATAAATATCAATAAAAAGGATGTTAAAATATCTTGACTGGAGGATGGCATGAGGCTTTAGATGTGGGCCAGCATAGTGGAAAGAGGGCAAAAGTGCTGGATTCATACAACTCTTGACTCTGATACATACTAGCTATGTGAGCCCAGGTAAGTCATGTCACTATTTGATCCTTTAAGCAACTAACTCTCTTAAACAAGAGTTCTTAATATAGGGTCCAAGAAGTTCAAAGAGGGCCATGAATAGATTTCAGGACCTGAGAACTTGGACAAAATAAATAATTTTTATTTTCACTAGCATCTAACTGAAATTCAGCATTTCTTCCAAGTAGGAATGTAGCTAACAGACTTTATTGTGGGAAGACATTATGTAGGTTTCATCAGACTGTCCAAGAAGTCCATGGCACAAGAAAGATGAACCACTTCTGCCCTAATACTAAATGATAGAGAGGGGCTGAACTGTATTCTTGAAAGGGTTTCCTCATCTGGGAGTTTCCTAAATTTTTGAAATCAGATGCTAAGTACCCATTTTTATACTATGATGTTTTATTTTTTCAAATACCCCAAGAAAATAAAAAAAAATTACTCAAGTTTACTTCTATAAAATAACATAATAGCACTCCCCAAACCATCAACTTATTAATTTATTTCCAATTAAAAAACAAAACAGTGAAACTGATAAAAAGAGAAATTTTAGCTAATGATGACATTTATAAAAAACATTGAGGGAATTAACCCCTCAAGGTATGCTATTTGTTAAAGAAATAACAACAGAATTAAACAGAGATATTCAATGTTCATGATCAGGCTCAACGAACACAAGAAAGATGATGATACAATCCAAATTAATATGTAGATTCAATGTTATGGAGATTAAAATACCGACAGCATGTTTTAGAGATTAAGGCAAAATACTAAAACTCTATTAAAGTTCACATGTATATGCATATATATATACACACACACACATATATATATATACATATATACACACACATATAAAGGTTAAGAATAATAAGGAAAGTGGGGGGAGGGCAGGGTTAGAAGTGAGTCATATTCCTTGAACAGAATACAATGAAAGAAGTAATTACATAGGGGAGAGAAATATATAGGGGGAGAAATCCAGTACATGATAAAAAAATAGAAAAATAGATCGATGAATTCAATCAGATGAGAATGAAATATAAGGTACATGATATGCATACATATAGATCTATTTGACAGTCTATATATAGCTCATATAGAGATTACATATATATACACACATATATAGTCTATGATAATCTATATATTGTCTATGGCCTACATATATTCTATTTGATATTCTATATATATGCATGTGTAGTTTATGTGCAGTCTCTAGAGATGTAAGCTTTTGAAAGTTTAAACTGCACTAAAACTTTTGGGATATTCTGTATTTTACTGTACGCATTTAAAAGCATTCTGGGAAGAGGTCTACCACCTTTATCAGACCACCAAAATAGTCCAGGACACAGAAAAGGTTAAAAATCCCTGACTCAGAGGAAATTATGAGACAAAATATATAAGAAGTTTCTGCATAGCAACAACAAAAAAGTGTCTAGAATAAAAATTTAAAAAAAACAACATCAAATTTCCAAACATTACCACAGGTGATGTTAGAAGTATTCTAACTACTAAAGAATTCTTTGGAGTGAGATAAGAACATCATAAAATAATTTGGAACCTTGATTTCTGGTGCTGGGCTATCAGCATTATCAGTGGTTATTGTACTCCAGATACTATGGAAACTAAGCTTTGTCTGGGAGGGGTATTTGCTACTCAATCCAGTCCCTCTTCTGCTAGAGAATGTTACAGCAGCCTGGCCCAGCCTCTGAACCACAGAAGAGCCAGCAGCACTTGTGGAATAAAATGCAGAATTACATTTGTACTTGAACACTGTTTCTTCCCCTCTACTCTCATGGGGAAGACATATAATGCGGATATGCTGTACCATGTTTTCAGAAATCAAACTGAGGTATGTCAAGGTTTGGCCTAGAGGTTGCCAAAACTCACATTTTCAGAAAAAATGCCACCTTTCCCTTAATGCACTTCAACTCTCTCCAAGCACTTTTTAAAAACCTGATATGTAACTGTAAGATTGTTTGGATTTAATTTTAAAACAGCTCATTCACAGGCCATAGAAGAAACTATGTGGTAACTTAGTGCATATGTGTTCAATTAAAAATGATTGTGAATCTGGGAAGCAGTAAATGTTCTTTAATAAAGACTCCAAGTACTACCAATGTTGAAATGAAAACTGATAAAGAGAGTGGTCTGGGTCGCAAATCAGACACAGCATTTTCTAAGGTTTATAAAACTTGGAGTATAATGGAAAGAGCACTGGCTCTGGAAAGCTGGAAGATCTGGGTTCAAATCTAACCCCTGATGCTAACTACTTGTTATGACCCTGTACAAGTCACTTAACCTTCAATGGCCTCGGTTTTTTTCATCTGTACAATGGCACGGATAGCCTCCATTTCCACTTCAGAGCTGGACCATGAATAATCCCATGAATTTTTCATCATTATGCCAATCACTTGTTCATACAGCATCAAAGGACATATGAAGGCACTATCTGCATCTAGAGATAGAACTGATAAATAGAAGCATGTATAGAATGATTTTACATAAATATATTTGAGTCAAATGATAGCCATCTCTAGGGCAATGGAAGAGGAGGGAAGAGAAAAAAGGGGAAAAAAAAGAAATGTACATAACTTTATTATATATTTAAATGGAATAGAAAGTTGCATGTAATAGAGTTGCAGTTTCATGTGCAATCACCTTTTTTTACTATACTATGTTATGGAAGTACTTGTTTTATTCCAGAAATTAAAAATAAAATGAATAAAAATTTTTAAAAAAGAACCAGTGGAAAGACAAAATAGGATGTTGTCAACTTTGCAATGCTCTGTTCTGTTTATGGTTAAAGAGGACGGTGATGAGCGTAGGTAACCAGGATGGTGCCAAGCTCTGAATCCTCAGCATGTGGGGAGGGGTTTAAGGGATTGGATTTATGCTGATAGACAGAAGACTGGGGGAGGGAGAGGAAAGGGGATTGTTGACATTGAATGGAAACAAATTTAGGCTTGATACCAGGAAAAACATCCCAACAATCAGAGTCCCAAATGTGGAAAGGGCCATCCTAGGAGACAGTGGGCTTTTCCTGACTGGGGAGCTTCAAAGCAAAGACTGATGACCATTCCTCAGATATGGTATAAAAGGGATTCCTTTTTGAGAATGATTAGACTAACAGTCAGTGAGGTCCCTTTCAATGCTAAAATTTTGTGACCCTATAGTAAGAACAGAATAGGAGAAAAAAAAAACAATTGATTCTTCCTTATTTTAATGGCAGAAAGTCTAACTATTAAAATTAAATCTGAACACCTATCATCCTTCTACATCCAATGTATGGTGAACACTCTCCTCTAGATTGTTGTTTCAGATTTTATGTTTAATACCATTTTGGGGGAATTTATCACTTATGGCCTGATATCCTGCTATTACCTTTTCCTGAACACCAGTCTTATCTCTATAACTAGATTATAGTGTCCTAGAAGGTAAGGACATTCTCCTACTCTGTTATATTTCACTCAGTGCCTCACACAGAACAGGCAAACAATAGTTTGGGTTTGTTGTTTTTTTGTTTTGTTTTGTTTTAAAGAGTCTACCTTTTATAATTACCTGACAAACATGGGCCAACAGAAGAATGAATTAACTTTCCTCTACTCTAAAATGGAGAACTCACACTCAACAAATCATTTCCTCTTCCTATCAACACTTCGTTCAAATCTTTTTGGTGAGTATGCCAACCATATCATGACGGCTAATGAATTCTCAAATAAAAATTCTAGAGGTACGGGGAAAAAAAAAGTTTGGACCAATGATTCCCAGCTGTGGTCCTGGGACACAGAAAGGCTTCCCTTACAAAATACATGAAGCATATTTGAATTTATTTTAATTTTAAAGAAGTAAGATGTGCCCCAGGCTCCACTTTAGGGAGGAAAAGTGTGGGTAAAATGAATTCAAAAAAATGTGATTTATCTTTACAACTCCAAAAAAGGTTAGGAATCCCTATTTTAGGCTCACTTTGTATGCCAAAGCCTTCCAAAGACTTGGTGGGGTTGACAGGAAAGGGGAGCCTTGATGAAGAACAGGAATTAGAGTCAGAGGAACAGGAAGACATCAGGGAAAGGATCTGTCAACAAGAATTGTCAGGAGAAGAGGGGGAGATGGTACATTATGCACAGGGAATGATTCAAGATGCAGTGGCTGGTAATCTCAACATCGAAGAAAGAGGCCTTGGGCCTACATGATCCAATTCAACATGACACACTCTTCAATGTTCTCAAAAGGATAAAATTCAAGAAAAAAGTTTTTAAAGTAAGTAGAATTTAGAAAAAGGGCTTACATAATTTCTAAAAGCCATGTATTATCTGAAAGTATGAATGTTGTCTTTTCCTCTTCCAAAGAAATTTGCACAAGGATTTCCTTTATTTCACCCAGTCTACACTGGAAAAAATAAATGATCAGAAAAATCCACTGAAAGTAGAATAATCATTGCTAGTTTTTCTAGATTTTTCAAAAGCTTGTGGATGATTTAATTAAATTTTCTATTAAGGGATAATCATGAAGGATAGTCTTAAAGCTTTTATGAATTCAAAACCCCCATAAAAGTACATAGTATCAACATGCTGTGAACTTTTATTAAAACGGGCAAGGAATCAGGCCTGGTTACTCTCTGAAGGACAGACTTCAAGGACCCTGGATCAAAAGTTTTAGCATAAAATAACTTGAGGAATTCTGCACTGAGCCACAAACTTTGGGAAAGGAGGACTTCTGTCTTGTTTTAAAGAAGCTTTCACAGATTTCTTTCTGTACTTTGCCATTTTTACTATCTATTTTTTTCTCCTGTCAGGTTTCCTGCTTTTTTAGGGACAAGTACAATAAAACCTCACATGCCACGTTGTTCGTATCTGTAAGAATCAATTGATAATAAAAAAACACTGGTTTCCTCAGTAACAATAAATTACATCAGTGTAGCAGCTGAAACTAACTGGGGAGGAAGAGAAGAAGAGAAGGAATTCATTAAGGTTTTTGTTATTGCTTTATCTTCACTGGGTATGAAAGTATAGCATTTTAAACCCAGGTGTTTTGAACCTGAGGTCAATGAGCTTAAAAATAATTCTGATAACTGAATTTCACCATCATTGGCTTCCTTTGTTATATTATGCATTTTATTTTATGTGTTTAAAACATTCTTCTGAGAAGGGGTCCACAAAAGGTTAAGAACTCCGGAGTCAGTCCTTGAAAATTAAATAAAAAGGTTACAACATTAATAGTATTTAACGGGGTTATAATAACCCAGGTTGACCAGGAAGTTAATTCAATTCCATTCCCAAATGCCCAAGCATTTCTTAGGAACCTACCATAGGCACTATACTGAGATAGGTGCTAGAGATGCCTGGGAAAAAAAATTGTCCAGTCCCTGCCCTCAGACAACTTACATTTTCTTGGGGCTACAACTGAAAGTATTTCCAATAGTACTCTCTCCATCTTTTCCTTCAGATGTGACAGACAGGTAAAAGGGGAGGAAATGGTTTGTGAGGAGGAGGGTGAGGAGGCATAAAAGAACTGATTCTGTGAGGATAGGAGAGTTATTTTAAATAAAAAAGTCCAAGGAAAAAGACTCACTTGTAATGTCTCTAATATGGTAAGAGTTTTATGACCACACAAAGAGGTGGGCTGCTCACATAATGTGAAGTGATGGACAAGCCACTTGTCCACACATAGTGTCAGGGGAATAAGAAGACCCCCGGGTGCTCTGGGTGGACACCCTGAATAATAAGATGGGTGAGATGGAAGGAGTTGTGATCAACACCATTGCTGATGAGTACCCAAGTTGATAAGATAACAGACCAACCTTGAAGTCTAAATCAATGGCAATGATATGGAAGAGTCAAAAAGTCACTTCTAAACAGCCAGACTTCCCAGATGTCTGGAAAAGGAGCACCAGGCCCCAAATTCCACAGCCAAAACAGAGGCTTCAAAATAATCAGTAGGTAAAAGTTGCATTTTGCATATTTAAAGATTTTAGAGTTTTTTGGGGGGGGAGGTGGGGAAGTCATCCTGGATCATGTGGAAGATGTTACACTCCCCCCCACTTCACTTTGAGGGGCTTGGAAATAAATTCTGGCACCCCTCTGTTAAACAGCAGCATTGTGTGGTCCTCATTGCTAACACGGCCCAGGCCAAATCTCATTCCTATCTCTGCTTGTTTAGCAGTAAAAACCTCTCTCAGGGTTTTAGTACAACGCTGGGCTCATTTCTAATTTAAAATCAGTATATATAAATGTCAGTTTCCATTGCCCCTCTGATAGAATGAAAAATTAGCAAAAAATCTGGACTGTGGCAGAGGATTTCCCCCACCAATACTAAAAATAACAGGAAATTTCAAAATCTAGCTCATCCAATTTGACTTCACTTTTTTTCTTAGTTAGTCCCATGCAAACAAAGAAGGGTAAAAGGTTTTTTGGGTTTTGGGGTTTTCCCCCTAAAAAGAGTTATACTATGGTGTTAAAAAAAGTAACTATAAAGCCTCCCCCCATTATTAACAAAGCAGCTAATAAAGTCACAGTTTGCCACTTTCATAGCCTTAAATGAGCATCTGTGAACGGGGAATGGATGATCCTTTCTAGATGGTACCATAACTAACTAGCCTTGTCAGAAGTGACAAAATGACTAACTCTGATGCAAACAAAACAGAGGATGCTGACTTACCCAAATGCCTGGGAGGTTGGACATCTCAGCTCATGTGCCTACATATTAAGATCTCCAAATCATAACACTACCCACATGTCAGCTTATTTATGGAAGATTATACAGAAGGATGATTATTGGCAATAGAGAGCTAGCTGAATGTCTGAATGGAAAATCACATTTGTAATTCGCTAAAGGGAGAGCACAAACTCTCTGACCCAAATAAGTATCAGCCATCTTAAAAGTCTCATCCATATAATTACTACAAAAATTCACCTCCACCATAACAGCAAATAGTTCCATAAGAGAATGCACAAGTGTACATATAATTAAGTAATCTGTAAGCATTTATTAAGTACCTACTATGTGCCAGGTACTGGGATAGATGCTAGAGATAAAGGCAAAAAATGAAACCATCCCAGCCTTCAGAAAAGAAAAGGAGTCAAAAGAGCTCCTCCAAAAAGAGCTCCTTGTGTTCCTCCAAACCAAGCAAAAAGACTCAATTAAAACCTCAGTTCTAAATAGTATTTGGAGTGTAAACCATGAAAGAAAATGCTCAGAATTGTAGATGGAAGGAAGTCTTGAAAACTGGAGCTTAGAACAGCTAAGTGATATGGTTTCATAATTTACAGGGGTTGGTTAGGGATGCTTGGGAAGAGAGAGGTGGTCCTCTGCATCTTCCAGTGAAGGATTAAATTACTCCACATGAGATGCAAGCTTTGAAGAGAAAAATTATGAAGATGGACAGAAATTCCCCAAAACTGGCATGCCAAATTGACCTCATGTCCTTCTCCAACAAAGTCCCTTCATTGGCAGATGAAACTGAACAGAAAAAAATGACATCTTTACTTCAATATTGTTGATTTCTTTTTTTAATTATAGTCTAAGAATGGGTCCCCAGGTTTCACCAGACTGATACCCCCCAAAATTAAGAAGCCCTGTTCTAGCGAGAAAGAGAGGCAGTTGGGGAATTTATATCCTGGGCACTTATTCTTAGACTATCTCCCAAAAGCCAACAAGGAGAAAGCAAAAAGATGACAACAGAGTGAACACTGATTCTTTTCACTCTGGCACTTTTTTGAGGGGGATAGATTCAAATTCATGACTTCATAGCTGTGGGCAAAACAAGTGCTGTGGATGGAGAATCTAGTCTATGACGTGATCTAGCTGATAAGAAGCACTGATACAAGTTATAAGACCAGCCAGTATAGATCAGACACTGGACTTGAAGTCAGGTTTCCTTGATTCTGAGTCCACCCCTTGGTCTACTTCATCATGGTCTGGGCCAGTGGTTTTATTGGTACAGACACTTCCTGGTGAGGAAATTCCCTCTACCAAAGCAGAAGGAGGCAGGTTCGAGGGATAGGGAAGAGGAAGAGGAGGGGAAAGAAGATGAACTTGTATTTTCTTACTTTTATTCAACTTCAAAAAGCACTTACTTCATTCACATATTAAATAGCCCACAGAACAATAAATATAAGAGAATATTGGCAGTATAATGACTGTGTCCAAGACCATTTCTATCTGAAAGATATCAAATTAGATGAGAATTTTTTTTTTAAGAATAACGTCAAAAACACTGGCCATTTCTAGAGTGCTCTAAAGTCTGCCAAGCATTTCCTTTACAGACAGTATTTCATTTGAATTTAATTCCATTCCCAGGAGGCAGATAGATACCACAGATACTATCACCCCACTTTATAAGTGAAATAAATGAAGCTCAGAGAGGTTGAATGATTTGCCCATGTCACACAGCTTGTAGTGCCAGAAGCAGAACCTGGACTAAGGTTCAAGTGCAATGATCTAGTGAAAAAACCATGGTTCCTTTCCAACTATTTCCATATTGCTGTTTCACAATTTTTTACAGATAAATAGCTCAGGTATATTATTTTACACTACTTTCCCCAATTCCCAGTACATGGGTTTTTTTTTTTTTGATAAAAGCTGGACTGAATGTTTTACACAGTACTCTCCTGCTTCTCTTGGGTCTCCACATTTGGGGTCAACTTTAAGCACCTGCTTCTCTGTTATCGGAATGAGGTCCCTCGGAGCACTGTGGGGCGCTATTGCCTAGATGTGTGCACAGGACATCCCGACCACTGAGAAGTCTCTGCAGGACTTTGCCCTCCTGACATCTGAAGCTGCAGTGTTAAATATTAAAGCTATGCCTCGTGCTAAAACAAGACAGAAAGCAGATGCGCCTGTGCACCTTGGTGAGAGTCACTGAAATCTCTGTGTTGCTTCAAAGAAATCAGTGATTGATTGATACATGCGTGATGTGTCAACTGCAATTTTCTAGATCATGGTGACTTCCATTCCTTTCATTCAGGCACAAGAATGTGATTCATATTTCACATACTGACTGAAGGGAAAAGGGGGTTTACCAGAAACTGTACTGAAAATTCAAATACAGACTGCCCTTTGCCAAAAGCAAATCCTCCACAGCTGTATATTTCTCATTTGCAAAACATAAGAGCAATGAAATTCCATTACTTAGAAAACACTGGCTGTATGATCATTTCCTTGGCAACAAACACTTCACTTATCTTTTTGAATAACAGACCCACAAAATTGCTTCTTTTTCAAAACAGGCAGTAAGTACACATCTTAACTCTAATGAAGGCTGTCCTTCCCAGGAAAATTGTTGTTTAATGACATCAAATCTTTCTGTTCAGAAAGAGATTTACCCTGGAATCAAATCTTTCTGTTCAGAAAGAGATTTACCCTGGAACATATGAATACCATTTGAAGACGAGAGCTCAGTAACGAAAGAAAAAAACACAATATTCCTGACCCTCACTGTTTTAAAAGAAATCAAATGTATGTGAAGGAACAAAAAATGCCAGTTCATTAAGATCAGTTTGGTGGATTGGGCAGTTGGGTTTTGGGCTGCTCAATTCCTACCTACCTTAGAGGGATATGTGATCACATTCCAATGGGGTGGCAGGAGCTTAGCTCACCACTTTGTGTTCCAAATTGTCAGGTACATCATTGGCTGAATAAACATTCAGGAGGATCTTCTAAATGAAGGTGCTATGTGAAAGTATATGTAAAAGCTAATGCCTGCTGGGGTTTTTTTTCCCCTTTCTTACAGATGATTTAATCAGGATCTGAAGAATCCATCCACTTTTCAGTTTCCTAGACCACTATATTATTTGCTGGAACTGCTTTGTTAGAAAAGCCAACAGTATTGAGCCTATATCTTTAAACATTACACCAGAGATAAAGAGAAGAGCTGTGATTTTTTTCAGACTGGGGAGCACCCTGGGGAGGCTGATCACAGCCCCTCTCTGACTGAGTAGCTAACTCCTGAGAAGATGGTGAAAGGGGCTTAAAGGTGAAGTGATGTGTCCAGGATTGTAATGCAATTAATTGTCAGCTGATCAGTCAATAAACAATTATTAAGAGCTTACTTTATGTGCCAGGCACTGTGTTAAGCTCTGGACATACAAAAATGTAAAACCAGTCACATACCTGATACACAAACACATATGCACATGTCCACAGGCACATATACATTTGTGTGTGTGTGTGTGTGTGTGTGTGTGTGTATAAGTAAAAATAGATAGAAAAGAATCTAATAGGCAAAGGCATCAGAAGCCAGGGGCACTGAGAAAGGCCAATTGCAGTCTTGAAGGAAGTTGGAAAAATGAAGATGCAGAAATAAGGAGAGGAGAGTAATTCAAACATGAAGGGGGGAACAGACAAACACTGCAAATCAAAGAGATGAGAAATGGAATGTCACATGGGAGTGGGCCAATCTGAACTATTAAGTACATAAATCAGAGTAAACTGAAAGAGGCTGGAAATGTAAAAAGAGCCTTCAAAGTCAAAAAGGGGATTTTATATTTGATCCTGGAGGTAACAGAGAGCCACTGGAGTTTACTGAATGTGTTTATAAAGAGAGACACGGCCAGATTTGGGCTACCCTTTGGCTGCTTAGTGGATGGATTGGAGAGAGGTGAGAGATGAGACAGGGAGACCAATCTGAAGGATTGGTTCTGAGGATTGTTCAGGTAAGAGGTCTTCCAGCTTCCAAGCCTAGCACTCTATCCACTACAACACTGAGCCTAAGAAATATTTCAAAATAACATTAAGGAAATTGTTCAACTGTTTAATTGTTGAAATAAAAAAAAAAAACCTTTTCAAGAAAACAGACTCACTTCCACTTAACAACTCAGAACACCCCCAGTGTTTTTCCCAAAATCTGAAGTGCTCCAAAGGGGAAGAGGCCTTACTCACCAGATGTGCTATTACAGGGAATGTTAAATAAACTGATGTGGTGCAGCACAGAAATTAAGATGAATATGCTGACAATAATTGTGGATGAGGGACTTTTCTCTGCACTTCCATGAGAAAAGGAAGCATAAGGACAAAGCAGACATGTGATTTATACCATGTAATCCATGTATGCTCAACTTTGGAGGGCTTCACATGGCTCCAAAGACTACAGAAAAGTACCTAGGCAACTGAGATAAATATAGCACCAATTTACACAACAGAGATTTCACATCTGGTGTTTAACTAACATCCAAAATCCCAATGGTTTCCTAAGAAAACTACAAGCAGAGTACACCAAAGAGATGCCTGATCCCATTGAGACAGGGAAACAGAAATCCCAACCATGCCACTCATAATCTGGCTCCTCTATATTTAGAGAAGACCTCCTCTTAGTACAAAGACAATCAGAACTAGGTCTAACAAAGCACACTTTGACGGTCTCCTCAAAACACTTGCCTTATTCATGCCACTAGCCCTCCACTAAGCAGGCTACCTTGGATTGGTATTCAGAAATGGCATTCAGAGTATGAAAAGGCACTGTCCACTATTCCACATACCTCGATAATCCGGTCATGAATCTGCAGCCCTCCTTCTTTGGCAGCTGGCCCGCTGTCAACTATTTTTGATACAAAAATTCCTTCACTGGATGATCCCTCTTGATTATCCTTTGGAGGTAAGGAAAACAAGATAATATTAGGTTTTCCATGAAATGAACTCTCATATGCTTAAGACAATAATTCCTACTGTCAACAGAGAAAGTAGTTATGGGAAAGCATTTTTGAACAAACCCCGATCTCTCTAAGCCTCCCTGGGTCCTTGAGTGATGAGTCAGGCCTCTGACTTTCTGAGAAGGAGGGCAATTTACTGCTAGCACAACTTCCTTTTCCAAAATCACAAGGCTTAAAACAGACTCAGAGAAATCTCTTATCTCATACACGAGTTTTGCTTGAAAACAGCCCTGGAATGAGTTACATCTAAGTGTGTGGATTAAATTTCCACTAATTTACAGATGTATTTATAAATTTAAAAGCACAAACATGTGGTGTTTCCAAACAAAATCATTTGGTAAAATAAATTCAGGATGTCGAACAAATCTACTAGGTGGATGCATTTCAAGCAAGGAGAAGCTCCCGACCATATTAACTACACTAGATACCAAGAATCTGTGTGTGTGTGTGTGTGTGTGTGTGTGTGTGTGTGTATGTGTGTGCAGGGGGGGGAGTGGCTGTGGTTTATGCCATATTCTCAATCTCTAACCTGTTTAAAGAATTTAGTTCAATCAAGCCCATTAAAGTCAATGATAAATATAACAAGATAGAAGCAAAACACACAAAACGGATATCTCTCATTGGGACAAAATGTTACTAGGTATGAGTAACCTAAATTAAAACTCTCAGTTTAAAGTGTATTTCAAGTATTATTCCATCCCTCAATGTGCACCTCTTTTAGAATACAGCTACAAGCTTCAAATAAGATCTGGGCTCATTTTTTTTTTTGTCATTTCTTCCCTTTGTGACTTTGGTTAAGTCCCTTATTTTCTCTAGTCCACAGATCTGTAAAATCAGGGAACTGGACTAAATGGTCTTCCTTTGTAGTTCTAATTCTACAAACCCATAAGCCTTTATAAGTTGGTGAGGTGTAGACTGATAAAAATAAGGCCAAAGGATTCATAAGTGGTTGAATGACTAGACCCCAAATTCTTAGACCTGTCCTTGGCCCTTTGCCAGTTAACCTTTTCATCGATAACTTGAATTTAAAAGGAGATGACATATTTTCAAATCTGCTGATGACTTGAAACTGGGAAGGATAGATAACACATCAGATAACAGAATTAAGATCTAAACAGTTCAACCAACCAAGACAATGACGTGAATGTAAGAAAGATTAAATGTGACAGGGAAAAATGCAAAGTTCTATATTTGGGTACAGAACTTGGGTTCAAAAGGTCAACTATGTAAGTAGAGAATGGGGGAAGATATGCTTGCTCAATAGATTGTGTGAAAAATAACTAGGAGTCTTAGTGAACTTAAAGCATAATGAGTCAACAATATGGCATGTAAGAGAAGGAGGAGGAGGAAGAGGAGGAAGAAGAAAAGAAATCCTTAATGCAATAATTAGTTGCATTGATAGAAGTATGCCATTCAAAATGAGCGAAATGACAGCCTTGATTTATTCTGACCTGGTCAGAACACACATGGAACACTGTACTCAATTCTGCATACTGGACCTTATGAAGGGCATACTGACAAGTTATAGTACATTCAAAAGCAATGGAAGAGTCTGGACTATTTTGTCTGGAGAGAAGACCTAGCCAAAACATGTTAGCCACCTCAAAGTACCTGAAGGATTTTCATACGGGAGAGAAGTTCATCAGGTTATTCCTAGCTCCCATGAGCAGGAGCTCAAAAGAGGATGTTTAATGCTCAATAAAAGAGAGAAACTTTCTAAAACTTAAAGGTATTCAAAAGTACCATGGGATGCCTCGGAGGCTAGGCAGCTGTAGCTAATACTGGAGCTGCTGAAGTGGTGGCTGGATAATCACCAACTGAAAAAGGGATGGGAGGTGCATGACATTACTTCAGAAATAGCCAAAGAGTCATTTTGGGGAATAAGTAAGAGAAGGATGGATATGGGCAAGGCAGGAATAAAGCAGAAGACATAAAACCAAATGAAAATTGAAAAGCAAGTAAGAAAATGGGCATCATCTATACACAAACATTTTGAAAGGGCAGAGTCAAGTGATATTATCACTGATTTGCTTGGATGCTGCTAAAGGAAAATCTCCAGAAAAGATCTTCATTTTTCCCCCCTGGTATTTAGTCTTTAACTTAAATTTAATTTAAACAGTCTTTAACTTTCTGTTTCCTACCTATGTCTCCCCCTACATGTGTCCTTACTCCAGTCCTGCCTCTTTTCTCAAAACCTCATATCTAGAAGTTTCCAAGCTCCAAAATTCCTGTTTAGGGACTGACTGTTCCCCCCTACCTTTGACCTCAGGGGCTGGAAGCCAATCAGACTCATCTGAACAGACGCCCTCTAAAAGTGCTGGAGCGGTTCTGATCCATAAACAGCCACAATCCTTCCCCTGAGCCAGCTGCCTAGACTCCAGGATTCCCTGTGCTATCATGAAGAAAGGAGCCAGGAATTCCAGACTACCATGGACTCACCCTTCTTGTCATGGCCATGAAGCTCCCTCACTGGCCCCAGGGTAAGGAGCTCAGAGGGAGCCCCTAGAACCCTCCCTTTGTTATCCCAGCCTGCCGCTCCTTTCAGTGTCTGCAGTTAAACCCTCCGTTAAACATGCCATATAAAAAGGCTGCTTGCTTTCAAAAATGACTAAGTCATCCAAGCCTTCTGTGAAGCTCTTCTAGGCTCAGTAAGACACCCTGACAGATTTATTCCCAATAATGTCTTTTAAGTTATTGCTGATAAATGTTATCTAATGTAATTAATTATGTGACTGGATTCAGCTGGGCCTGCTAAACAAATGGAAGAATTTGGTTTTTAATCCAATGTTGACTTTCTAACAGCATGCAATTACTGGTCTTCATGTGAAAAGTTTGATAAAACAAGTTGTTTCATTAGGGAAATTAGAAGTTAATGAATAAATGAGGTAACTTTTGCCTCCTGTAAGATGTCTCAGATCATGTAATAAGGCACTCTATGCCAAAGCCTTCTGGTTGGGAGATTGTGTAGCACGACTCAAGAATTTACATAAGGATTCCTTGGAAAACACACACAATCTATTTTATTACATTCTACATAAAGTGCATAAAAGTGTATGGACACTCTTATTTATCAGGTTTTAGCATGTGCTAGCATTGCCAGATTTTTCCAGGACACAGGACAGAATGACTTTAGGCCCTGGGATGCTATTTCTGCTAATCAGAATGGAGGGGGGAGAGGGAGGGTGAGGGAGAGAATGAGGGAGGAAGGGAGGGAGGGAGGAAAAGAGAGAGGGGGGGGGAGGGGGAGGGAGAGGGAGGGAGGGAGAGAGAGCTTTGATAAACACATGCCTACAGAGGCAAATTTTTCCCTGGGGTACGTATGTGTATGTAAAATTCCTACCAAAGACAGTGTGAACTGAAAATACTTAAAAGGAGGGCAAACTATAGTCTAGTTTGTTCTCAAATGGAGCAGGGTGAGGGGGGGAGAGGAAAGACAAAGGAGAATGAAGAGAGGGGAGACAGAAGAGAAGGGAGGGAGGGAGAGGGAAAGGAATTCTGAGTTGTTTATAAATATAAGGTAGAATCTTGTCTCTGATGCTTACCATCTGTTGCCTTGGCCAAGTCACTATTCCACCCTAGGCCTCAGCTTCCTTATCTGTAAAAGGGTAGGGCTTGACTAGAGCCTGGAAGGTCCCTGCCAGCTCTAGGTCTGCAGAATGACACAATGAGATCCATCTCCTGACTGGTTTTTCAGTGATTTTGACACAACAAAAGGAGAGCAATACATGGCAGAATTCTGCCCTTCCTCCCTTCCTCCCTTCCTCTTAATATCATTAGGTTGGAAAACCCTGAACTTTAGCCTAAGGAACAGGGATCACCCCCCACCCCCATCCCCATTCTAAACATGTGTTGTTCACCACTGTAGAACTGATGGAATCTCTGCCCTGAGAGATCTGTAATAGTTTACTGGAACTCAAGTCCAAAGGCCTGGGAACAGTTTCCAAACTTTTCCAAGTATAGCAAAAATGCCATTTAAATGTCTGTAAGCAATCTGACAGATTTTCCTTTTCCTCTAATCTGGTCTATATAGACAAAGTCTATGATGAGAAGGTATTATAACAAAAATAAAATGCTAAGAGAGCGTTCCACCTTGAGTTCCACTAATTTTCCCTTTGATGTGGTTCTGGAGGACCCAGAAGGATCACGGATTCATCTGATTCCCAAAGTTATCTCCCTGAATCCCTCCTGCCAGAAATACTGTGTTCTATTTTGGGCTGCTTCCTTCCAGCAGAAGGGAAGCTTTTTGAGGACAAGGTTTAGTTCATTTCACCTTTCCTTCACATGCTCCCTTCACCCCTGGCCCCATTCACTCCTCCCTCTCCAGACTTCTCCATCTCCAGGGCAACAGCCAAGTCCCTGATGGCCAGGCTTTCAGTTCTTCTTCATGCTTCATCTTCCCCTGTGGTTTGGGAGGTCTTTGAGGGGAGGGACCGTTTTGCTAGCTCATATCTGTATCCCTCAGATGCTTAGCCTACTGCCTGGTATATAGTAAATATACTACTTCCAGTTCATTTATCCAGGGCCTAACACAGAGTCAGGCATGTAAGTGCTTAATGTTGCTGGAAGGGACCTTGGAGGAGCTTGTCTACTTCAGTAGTTTCATTCTACAGAGGAGGAAACTGAAGCAAATCCCTGCAAAATTGTGAAAAAATCAGAATCTTGGGGGTGGTGGTCAGGGGGAGGAATAGTGGACAAAGGTTCTGGACAAACCACAAACTAGATAATCAGTTCCCGAAAAATTCAGAGTTGGCAAAAATAAAAGAGAATCCAGATATCAAGGCTTCAGCCTTAGAATCCAAACAAATTCTAATGAGTATAGGAGAAAGTGACTTATTAACTATACATATCACATAGTACTTAATTCAGTAAAGTCTAATTACCAAAAAATGGAAACGAACCCAAAGCAAACCTATTTAATTAGCTGTGATCCCCAGGACAGTGATATTTCTGAGTGATGAGACAAAGAAGATACCTTATAAACTTAAATATTAGATGATATTAGAAAGGCATTTGCCTCAGGGAATTGTATGAAGCCAGCAGGTTTCCCACCCCTCACCCCCAAGCCCTGACCCATATGGTTCTCTACAACAGGAAAAGGCAAAAACACATTTTAGCAATTAACATACCACACATGGTCGGCCACCAATAATATTAAATCCCAGAGAGCCAGAGTCACGATGAAGGACAAGAGTCATTGTTTTCATTTCTTCACCCTATGGGGAAGAGGTAAATTAATTCAAAACTTTATTTATCACCAGGAAATTGCTAGTGTGGGTTTTCAATCTCAGTGTTTCATTAATTCACAGATCACTGAACTGCCCATTTTCCAACTAAGAGTATTATCTTCGTTAAGCTGCTCCAAGGAAGTGTTTTGGTCAACAAGAGGTGTGACCACATCTTTGGTTTAGATTACAAGTATTTCTAAGTTCCTAAAGTAGTACCTAAGAGTTACTGAAGACTGTCCCAGTCAGGATGCCCAACAGAAGAATGTGTAGGGATGTCTAGACATGTCTGAGGCATACTTTCCATGAGTGTGACTCTTGAGTCCGTAAATCCATTTTCAAGCTGATCGCTCTATCATGTGCTGTCTAGACTTCTATTATTATGTTTGCTTCTCCAAAGCTCAAACCAGTAACACCTATGATTGTGAAAGGATCAAGGAAAGTCTTCCTCAAGGTTTAACAACACTTCCCCCCAACTATCAATAGCATTTACATTCTAGTAATTAATGAAAATTCAGCTTTCAAAGTCAGGCCCATTTTTGGTAGGTAGCAGAAAGGCAAAGCCTCAAGTATCATCCAAAGGACATTAGCAAATTAAGGCCAGTCCAATATATGTGAGTCCCAGGATATTGAAAACAGTCTTTTCAAGACTAAGGATAGCTAAACTCCTTTAAATCAAAAGTACTGGAGAGGTCACAAGTGCACTGTGCTAGACAGTGCAGTGGGAAAGAAGCAGAGTTAGGAAATTAAAATGAATTTAACTTTCACAGAAAAATATCACCTGATTATTTTTGTGCTAGAAAAGCTAAGTTTTTTCATGATTCCAACGGTCTAAGAATAATCATGTTTATATATCACTTTAGGATTCCAATGTGCCTTTTATATCTCATGTGATCCTCACAACAGTCTGTGACATAAATTATCTTATTATTCACCTTTTGTAAATGAGAAAACTGAAGCTGAGTGAGATGAGGTGACTCTGCCCAGGGTTACACAGCTAGTCAGTATCTAAGGCAGGACTGGAATTCAAATTCCTGACCCCAAGTCTAGTACGCCATTCATTAAGCATTTTTGAGTACAAAAACTTGGTCTTCCTGGATATTAATATATAACAAATAGACCCATTGGCACATGGAAATGGAGATTTTATTCTGAAATACACCACCATAAAGCAAAGTATCAGAGTTCACATAATCTTCCAGGAGAAAAGTATCCTTCCCCGCCCCCCCCCCCCCCCCCCCCCCCCCCCCCCCCGCATATTAACAAGTCTGCTTGGCAATGAGAAGACAACAGACTTTTGAATCAGGACCAGAATTCAAATCCTGCCCCTATCACTAATTGGCTGTGTGAGTCTGGGCAAATCCCTTAACCTCTCAGTGACCCAGGAAACTCAGACTAAAACTGTTAAAGGAAAGGGGTTATCTGCATTGCTTTCTACATGGGAAGTTCTTACTGCCCATGAAATCCTAGGTCCTGATTGCCCCTCCTGACCATCCCAAAGGCCTCCCTTGGCAAGATAATCCCACTTTTCTGAGTTTTACTATCCCATCATTCCAAAGTCCTGCTCCACTGACTGCAGCACTTTCCAGTCCACGGCTCTGGCTCCATATTTGGGAAGGATGCCTTTGTCTGGGGGAGCCAAATGAAATGAAATCATTAATGACTAAATGAGCTGCATGGTAGAGTTTTCATTTCCCAAATCCCTTAAGAGCCAATCCTCCTGCACTGAATTTGAAAGCAGAAAGTTTCTTTACTGGTAAATGCAACAGAAACAGACACATCACTGCAGAAATCCCACCACAGCAAAGTCACTACTTCTCACTGAAAAAACAAACTTTCAGATTCCAATTCTTTCTCATTAAACAAATGTGGCATTCAAGTGAAAATTTGATGAGAACAGAAACTTTATGACTGAAGTACCTTCATGACAAAAAAAAAAAATCTCTGTATCAAAGAGAACCCTAAAGATTCTACCATGCCATTTTTTTGGGGGGGAGGTAGAAATGAGTGTTTGGGTCTATGGTTCCATGGGTATGGGAAACTCCCAGCATGGAAACTCCCTCCACTGGTGCATATGTTAACTGATCTGTAACTTCTAATCTCTATTTGTTGCTTTCAGAGAACTGAGAGATAAATGGCTTAGCCAAGGCTGCACAGTTACATGTATCAAAACTCTATTCACTGTTCCAGAAAGGTTTTCACCAACTCAATGAAATCTGAGATACAGATAAAAGACCGAGATACTGAAGTTACTCCTTAGTATCAAGAAGAAAAGGTTATTACTAGCTTCAGGGGGTGGGGTGGAGTAGTGATCCCAGGAAGGCTTCATGGAAGAAGAAAAATCTTAACTGGGCTTTAAAAAGTGGGTAAGAATTTATTAGGTGATGGTAGATATTTCAGCCCCTTATATTGGAAATTTTTTTCTTAAAAATAAGTAACAATTAACTCACAAAACACTAGCAATCATCAGCAGAAACATTTATATATGGCATCCTTCTTTTTGGTGCAGTGTAAAAGGTGTTAGGTTTTGAGGGTCTGGGTTCAAATCCCAGTTTTACCATCACCAGCTATGAGACATATGGAAAGTCAGTTCTCTTTAAGCCTCAGTTTTCTCACATGCAAAATCAGAGTGATGGACTAGAGAGATTCAGATAGGAGGATCAGTTTCAACTTTGTATCTAACTGTCCTAAGATCTAAATTTGGTCCACACACAGTAACAAGCACTGTCCTGCCAGACAAAACCATAAATTTGCCTGGAGGTTACGGAGCAGAAACAGGATACTGATACTGTTTAATGTGGGGTACAATCTATGTAAGAAAACCAAAAGAAATCTTCTCTATTATAACAGAAAGGTAAAAAAGGTTCATCCAGACCTCTGAACAAGTTATCTTATGTCTGGCTTTCATAATCAATTAATGAAAGCAGCTCAAATAGTTGCTTAATAATGTAGTGCAGATGTTTTGAGTGGGTGCATTTTTCTTCTCACATGTCAGTTTGAAATTGTCAATCAAATATTCAGAAAGGCTATTTAAGTCATACCACATGTGACTTGATCCCCAGTAACCCCTACAAAGGTAGGCTTCCTTCCTATTGCCTTGCAGTGTCTTTCCTCACTTGACACAGTAGAGAATACCATTTAGAGAGACAGATATAGGGGGCAGAACTCAGGAATTAGGAGAAATCCATATTTGGTCCCATCAAAGGGCTCTGTTTCCTTAAGTGCTTTATTGTAAGGAGGTCGAACCTATGAAGTGCTCCCACAGTACTACCCTGGAAGGGAGGGTTTTAGCTAAGCTGCAGTGTATTTATCTTAAATGTCAAAGAAGATCTAAACAGAGTCCTGGCCCCTGAGAACACTTTCCAAAGTGAAACAGGCCAACATTTGAGAAGCACAAGACCATGCAGGAGCAAGAGCTCTGAAAGAAAAAGTCTGACAATCACCTGAAATGTCTTATTTTCTTGGCTTTGAGTTTTGTTGTAGTTGTTGCTGTTTTAAAGGTACTTACCTACCACTGGGGATAAAGAAAAGGGTTCTTAATTTTTACAGATATTTAAGTCAAGAGATATGTTAGGTACCTACTGTGTGCAAAGCATTGGGCTAGGTTCAGAAGTAGGATGCAAAGCTAGATAAGCCTCTCCCTGCTTTCATGGACCTTCATGAAACCCTTTAAGATTAGCTGAAACTGACAAAAATGCTTTTTGTGGCCCCCTTTCTCAGTAGTGCTTGTGTTCTGGAGTGACCTTTCATGGAATAATAATAAAATGCAAGCACATACACACATCTATATATACACGTATATGTTTCCGACATACACGTTTTACATCTTAGAATGTGAGATCTTTGAGAGCACAGACCATTTTCTCCCCTTTTCTTTGTATCCCCAGAGCTTGGCACATAATAAGCATTTCACAAATAAATGCTTGACTTAGAGCCTACTCAAGGATTACTAGAACAAATGACATGTGATAATTGCATTAGAGGGATATAAAGAAAAGCACTGTTTATTATCAAGAAGGAAAAGGTTCCTTCCAGCTTCAGGGGGTGGGGTGGGGAGAGGATCCCTGGAAGATCCCATGGAAGAAGAAAAATCTTAATTGGGCTTAAAAAGGTAGGTAAGAATTTATCAGGCGACAGCAGATATTTCAACCATAGAGAAGAGAATGGGCCAAGACTTAGGTGCCAGGGGTATGTAAACCACCATGTTTGGCACAATAGACAGGCTGACAGATCAAGTACATGGCAGGGAATTCTATGAAATAATAATAGAAAAGTAGAGATCACACTTGATTGAAGCCAGGGACTGACTTTTGCCCCTTTTTTGTCTCCTTAGCCTTCAGCACAGTGCCTGGCACATGGAAGGCACTTCATAAAGGCTTGGTTAGTGAAGGACCTTAAGTACAAGGCAGAGGACTGCGAGTTTTATTTTGGAGGCAATAGGGTGCCAGTGATGATTTCTGAACAGAAAGAGATGCCCAACTTTATTCCTCATAAGGAAGTCTGATAGTAGTATGAACAATGTATTGAGATGGGAAGAAAATGAAAGCAGGAAGACCTTTTAAGAGGCTACTGCAATAACACAGGCAGGTAATAATCAAGGCCTATAGTAAGGTGGAGGTAGTGGGAACAGAAAGAATGAGTGACTGGGAAAGGTATTAGAAAATTAGAATCTACAAGACTTGGTTAAACTAAATGGTTATGAGAGGTATCAGTTGTTCAATTGTTTTTCAGTCATGTTCAATCCTCTGTGACCCCCATTTAGGGTTTTCTTGGCAAAGATACTGGAGTGGTTTGTCAGTTCCTTCTCTAGCTCATGTTTCAGACATCAACTGAGACAGCAGAGTTAAGTGACTTGCCCACGGTCATATATCTAGTAAATGTTTGAGGCTGGATTGAACTTAGGAAGATGAGTCTTTCTGACTCCAACCCCAGCACCAGTATACACTGCACCACCGAGCCACCCTGACATGAGAGGTAATTAAGAGAAAAAAGTCAAGACAGACGAGTTGTTCCTCCTGGGAACCTGGGAAGTGATCTAATACTACCCTCTCATTTGACAGATGAGAAAACCAAGGCCCTCAAAGGTTAAAGATAATGTTGAGGTTAGTAAGCGGCAGAGCTGGGATCCAAACCCAAATTCTCTGATTTCAAATCCAGTGTTTTTTGTTTTGAACATGAGAGATTGGGTATAAAGTGGTATCATTGACAAAAATAACATCAAGAAGAGCGGGTTTAAAAAGAATACTGATAAACTCGGTTTTATGCTGAGTTCAAGGTGCTCCTGAAATTCCCTACAGGCAGGTGGAGATGCAAATCTGGAGCTCAAAAAAGCCATAAGCACCACAGATACAGGTTTCACATCATCTGAGTAAAGATGAAGGTTGAAACCATGGGAGAGAATGATATAAATGAAAGTGAGTGTAGAAAGAGCAAACCATGGGGCCCAGGACACAGCCTTGAAAAATCCTTCCTTTAATGGGATGGGAAGTGATGAGTTAGAGAAAGAGATCCTGAAAGAATTCAAAAGGGCATGGTATCAAGTAGGACAAAGTAGCAAGGGAGGGGCAGTCAACAGTATCAAATATGTCCTAGAGGTTAAAGAGAATGAAAAATGGAAGTCAGGGGGCAGAGTTGGTGATGTCACTAGAATGGGTTATTAAACCATTTTAGACATGAAAGGGGAATTTCAGTACAGTAGTGAAAAGCCACAATGCAAAGAGCTAAGGTGGAAGTGAGTGATTAGGAAGTAAAGGCACTGGGAGCAAAGTTGCTCTTCAAAGACAGAACACTAGGAGAGTAACTGGATGGAAGAAGATAGTCAAGGATGGCCATAGACAGTTTGGTGTGATGGAGGGAGGGAGGGAAGAGAGGAAGGGAAGAAAGGAAGAGAAGAGAGGGAGAGAGACTTGGATTTAGGAGACATGGGTTCAAATTCTGCATTAGACATTTACAAGTTACGTGGGGGCATGGGACAATCATATTCTCAAAGCCTCAGTTTCCTTATCTCTATACAATGAGGATACTCATACTTGCTCTGCTGACCCCACAGGGTCACTAATAGGAAAATATTTGCAAGTGGGAGTTACTATTATTTTTAGGATTGATGAACCTTCATCTGTAAAATGACTGGGTTGGATTACATAATCTTTAATTTTAAGATTTAACCTTTAACCTTCCAATTTTAAATCTTATTGGTCCCTGAGTATGGGTGTGCAACTGGTATCAGATGTGGCAAAAATTAATACCAACCCTGGGGAATAAGTACAAGAAGAGGGAGAATGAAGTAGGATGTCACAGTATTGTAGGGGAAATTGCACAGCTGGCAGCATTCAAAACAACAGAGAAACACAAGAAGTTAACTTGCCTCAAAGTTCTACATTAAATTATTTGCAACCATCACTCGCCACATGAATGTAAGCCATTACTGACTGCAAGATATAATAAATAAGGAACTTAAAGCAAATGCTCAAAAGAGTGAGGACCACTCAAGTAGGAAAGGATGATGGGTAGAAGACAGGCTGAGAGCTCAACTGATATCCTCCTGATATCAGGAAGGCCCCCAGCACCCTGGGTATATTCTTTCTGGTGAACTTAGGAGACAACAGAGGCAGGAGTCACCAACTACAGCACAGGCAGGGATGCCTGAGCTGCAAGCAGTATCACTGCAAGGGGATAACCACACTGACGGGATCACAGAGCCATCTGAATATCTGAGTTTTATTAAAGAAGAAATGCCAACATTATCCTTACCGTTTCTGGTTTTAAATAAATACCCTCTAGTGATGTTGATTCATTTTCCTGGCCCCAAGGTTCCAACACCTCCCAAGGCTTAAAGACAGCTAATTGGTGTAAATATTATATTTCCATCACTCAAGAAGTTCATCAATGTAGGAAATGCATCAGTGTCCAAGACTCTCATTAATGCTTTCCTCCTCACGGGTTCAGAGACTGTAAATAACAACAGCGTCTTTCCTTTGAAGAATATCATTATCAACCACAAAAAATGATTTTTAACAATAAATTAAATACCTTACTGGTCTCTGCTAACACACACACACACTCACACACACACACAAGCACTCACAGAACTCCTCCTCTTGCTGCTGCTACTATTACTACTATTATTCCTTCTCCTCCTCTTCCTCTTCCTTCTCCTCCTATTACTACTTCCCATCCTGCAACTGGCTCCAATGATGTAACAGCTGATATAGTCTATCAAGGCTCCTGTGTTGGCACTTCAAGAGATAGCCCTGTGTTCTCACTGATGCTGGCACCCACCCCCTCCAACAATGCTGCTTAAGTGCCCTCTCATCATCTGAGACTGTGTCTTCCCATTAATCCCCCATATGGGGTGCACCCAATATTGCTGAGAGCTTTGCAACAGAGAAGAGGTTCTTAACCTTTCTTGTGTCATGGCCCCCTTGAGCAGTCTGGTGAAGCCAATGAGCCCCTTTCAGAATTTTTAAATAATTGAAGGAAATGCTAAATTTCAGTTAGAGGGTAGTAAAAATAAACAAATAACTTTTTATGAGCTAAATTAATAGACCTTCTCCCCCAAATGTATTCACAAAACCCTTCCCAAGTGACCCTTGCCCTGGATCTTTAGAACTCTTGAAATTGCAGCACCCTACCCCAAACCCCTCTTCCAGAGCCAAAGAGACTGAAGTGGAAAGTGTGAACAATTATCTGGCTCACTCACAGTCTTTGTCCTACTTTTCGATGCGGCTTCCAAATTAAGGTTAGAGTTCTAAAAGTGCCTCCTGTTCTCATTCATTGTGAAGAAAGTGTTTTGCTCTTGATTGCAGCCTTCTTTCTATGTGATGCACCCATTTGTGCAGCCCATACACATTCCTTGCCCTTTAAATAAGTTATAAGAGGATTCATGGGCACCTCTAAAACCCTACCGAAAACAGAGTACGGATGTACAACCTCTGCCCTCACTTAGGAAACGTCCTCAGGTTGGATGAAATGGTGTCAGCGGAGTGACTACTGGGCAAATCTAAAAGACAGAAGGTAACAAAGTGTTGACGATGCCCTGACCAGAAATCCTTTTTGGAATCTGCCATTAAAGTAGCTATAAGATCCTGCGGAAGTTGCAATCTCTCTGGATCTCACTTCTACCACTTGTAAATGAGGAAGTTAATTCTGAAAGTTCCTTCTCCCTCCAAAAAGGATGAGGAAAAAAATACCAGGACAACTTTGCCTATTAATTTCTCTCCCTGATCCAGTACTTTCAAAGACAAAAGAACAAACCCTGGGCAGGTAAGTCAAGGAAAGGCTGGTAGACCCTGTGGCATGAAGGAGGGGATGTAGAGGCAATGACAGAGGGAAGAAACAGTGGAGCCCAACTTACCCAAGAGACTGGCCCCAGTATGTACCCAGCTTCAGCTGAGCAGATAAGAGTCTTAGCAAGCCCAGGAGTGAGAATTAAGTCAAGATTTCATTCAGACCTGGGAAGTGAGGGATACATGAAGTATAAGATATTCAGCTGATAGAGGCTGACTAAAAGGTGCCAAGGCAGAACAAGGAATAGTGTTGGCCTTAAGGTAGAAGAGAGAAGCTGTGAAAGGAATGAGGATGAAGGAGTGGTAAAATATAACAGAAAGAATGCTGCATCTGGAGTTAGAAGATCTTCCCATTCCCCAGCTAGTGGGGCTGGGTCTTGAGTCAGGAAAACCTGAATTCAAAATCATCCTCAGAAACTTATTTACACAGAAAAAGTCACTCAACCTCTGTCTGCCTCAGTTTCTTCAACTGTAGAACTGTAATAACACATAATAAGCATGTTCTCTTGTCCTTGCCACTCCCTAGCTGGCACATTTGCTTCCCTTGTGAAGGGAACAGGGATCTGGGAGAAGGGACAAAGGACAGGGTTTTCTGCACGTTACAAAAAGATGATGTGCACAATGGTGGCTTTCTCCCGTTTGCTATGGAGATGTTCACAGGTTTTCTTTCTTCCTTTTTTGGAGTGTGAGTTGTTCAAACATCAAAAGTTAGTTTGACAAGAAGCATGATTTTCTGAATGCTCATCTGTAAGAACAAGCACAAGCAAAGAATGAGGGCTGAATAGCTACATTGGTTTGTTACAGATTCATCCATGCTGAATTTAGAAAATGAAAAAGATCACGCGATGTTTTAAGTAACATGAAATGAAGGATAGAGCCTATTGCGCTTGAAGGAAATTCCCATTTGTTTCTACATCAGTAGAACAAGAGAATTCATGCTGCAAACCCACAGAACACCATGAATTCATAGCACAAAAAACAGAAGCACATGCCACTCCTAAAGCCAAAACAATAAAAAAATTAATTTTGATTATATATTAAAAAGAGCCAAAATTAGCTTATCTACCAAAATATAAGTTTAGGAAAATAAGTTTGGGCAAACAAAATTACTGAAAAGATAAAACCTGTCTCTAGGTTTAAAAAGTAACTCTTTCCAGGGACTTTTAAAAAAAAGTGTATCATCTCTGTGTTTACAGTCCCCTTTCTCCATTGGATTGTTCTGGCTCCATTATCCTACGCCATTCAGGACTCAAAAGCTTGGAAACTGGCCATATCCAGATGAGTGCAAGGGCTCTGGGAGTCAGCTGATGACAGCATCAATGCCAGCTTTTCCAAGACTTTTTTCTGTACAATGATGCATGGCTCCTGATTATCCCTGTTTCCAATTGCCCCAACTGGAAAGTTGCCCAGCATGTTGTGAAAGATGTAACTGACCGGCTGGGTCATGCATCTGGGTGACACCACTGACACCTTTGAGTTTTCCGGAAATTATGCAAAGTTCATGTCCGAAGATGCTGCTGGTGCTGCTGCTTTATGCAGACAGCTGGGAAACAGCCCGGAGGCTGCTGATGAACTGACAAGAAACACACAGGAAGTTTGGAACCCGATGGTAGACATGAAGGGGATTTTGAACAGTGTTGGGGGAAGAAAATGGAAAAGAGGCGGTCAGAATTACTGGGAATTATAAAACAAAAATAATGATGACAACAAGGAGAGCTAGTATTTACACAGGCTTTCAGGTGGGCAAACACCTTTGATCTTCACAACCAACTTGGGAGGTAAGTGCTGTTATGATCCCCATTTTAAGATGAGAAAACTGAGGCTAACAGGGTGAAGTGACTTGCCCAGGGTCTTACAACTCGTAAGTGTCTGAGGTCAGATTTGAACCCAGGTTTTCCTGACTCCAGGCCCAGCATTCTATCCACCAAGCCACAGCTATATCCAAAAGACAGCAACATTAAAGTACAGCGAGGAACATGAATGTCCTCATTCGAAACATTCAAGCACCATCATCACCGGTATGAGTGCCCCTGTGAAGTGCCACATTACTGCCCCTCCCACAGCCTTCGAGTCTTTCCCTACCCCCTGGCCATTTTCTCCCTTACCTCCTTGTCTTTGCACACCTGGCATACCATCCTTTCTCAGATTACTGGCTCCCATCAAGGTTCAAGCTCCAAAGCCTTTCATGATACTTTAGCTCTTACTGCTTCCCCACCTCCAAACTTCTGTTGTGATTCAGTCATTTTTTTCCACTTATGTCCAAATCTTTGGGATTCCATTTGAGATTTTCCTGGCAAGAATATTAGAGTGGTCTGCCATTTCATTTTCATTTTACAGATGAGGAAACTGAGGCAAACAAGGTTAAATGACTTGCCCAGGGTGACACAGCTAGTAATCACCCTAGGCAAAATTCTAAGACTGTAAGTTATAGAAAAGTTGCAGACCTGCAACAGCGCAAGGAGTTTCACACACCAGATGTCCCAGACACTTCCTCCTCATTAAAAAAAGGTAAGAAACAGCTCAAAGAGAAAATATTTACGGATGATACGAACAAAAGGACCATCAGTCACTGGGGTACTCAAACAGATCTGCAATATGGGTATCCTTTCAAAGATACAAATGGTAACACATCCATGTCTCCCTATCCTGTGTGACTCTGGTTCATGGCCTCATATCAATTCACCATGGCAGCCCATCCAACATTCCCTAAGTTCTCTTGACATACTATGGATACCAATGGAACATATAGGCTCCATGAAACAAAAGCAAAAAAAAACTGGGTTAAGACATAAAAATAAATGGAGACTGGATATAATAGAAGTTAGTTCCAGATGGCAAGAGTTTGGGATATGGGCCTTCTACCAAAATAGTACTTAAGAAGATGCGAAGTGATAAAGGAAAGCAGACATTCAGACAAAAAGTGAAAGAGTGGTTCAGTGGATACAGGGTCTACGGAATTTTTAAGTCATCCAGGTTTAAAAACATCCATCTGATCTGGACCAGAATTTATAGGATCATAGAGATGGAAGTGGAAGAAGCCTCCTAAATCACTGAGTCCAGTGGTGTCAAACTCAAAAAGAAACAGGGGCCATTAAGTTGTACAAAAGGATCCCACACATGTTTCTTTTTTTTTATTGACACATCAATGCATTATAATCACATAGGAAGTACATTTTAATATGGTTCAGCCTGAACCTGGGAGTGTTATGGGCTGCATGGAGTCCATGACCCTATGTCTGACACTTCCAATCTAGCCCAACCCCTTCATTGTACAGAGGAGAAATTGAGGCCCAGGAAAACTGAGTGATTTGCCCAGTGTCACACAGCTACTAAATGCCTGAGGCTGAATTCAAATCTGCATCTTCCCAAATTCGAATTCAGTGCCTTTTTACAGTCTCCCATGGCCAAACAAAACTTTTTTTTTTTTTTTTTTTAGAAATTCAAATAAAAATGAATGATAAAGACAGTTTTCTTTCCCAGTATTTACAGTAATAGCCTTGGCTTTTTTAAAATGTCATGCTGTTTGCAAACGGCCTCAGCAGAAATCCTCAAGATGTGTACTTTTCTTTTTTGGCACATCTGTTTCTGGGTTTGTATGGCTGATTTTAACAATGTTCCATCTGCTTTTTTGTTTGAACATCCACCAATATATAAAAATGAGCGCCTGATAGTTACTGGGAAACCAAACAGCAACAAGGTTTGCTTCCTGTTTTAAAGTAGCCATATACATCTCTCTTGGGCAGAGAGAGAGGTGGTTTGGAGAGGGGCAAAGGAGAGGAGGTTAAAATAAAAACAGCCATTTTTACTATTTGAGGACATTCTTATCTGAAACACAACAAAACCAGGGCAGGCCAGTTTTGACTGCCAGTGAAGCTGGGAGTTCTTATTACATCACTTTATAGCACAGAAACCAAGTTATCCAGTTAATTATCTTTGATAATTGGAAACAGCATAAATACGAATCACTGAAATACCAGATGATCAGAGACTTAAATTGTCATTAGTCCCATCACGTTCCCTTGGGCCTTTCACAAGAGTGGCTAAGAAGGAGGAGAACAGGACAGAACATCAAATCTCTTTTCTTTCTGCTCAGTCCTGACAGTATTGCAAGAAAAGTCATGCAACTGGCCAGAAGTTTGTAACTGGGAGGTAAAGGGTCTGCATGATTCATAAATGAGATAATGCACTCTTGAATAATATGTGGTTATTTCTTTTTCATGACCATCACTGCAAACTATGCAAATATTTCTTTAGAAAATCCCATTTTTTGGGTTTAATATAATTGTATACATATAGCCTACATCAGATTGCTTGCCACCTTGGGGAAGGGGCAGAAGAGAGAGAGGACAAAAAAAAATTGGAACTCGATCTTATAAAAGTGAATGTTGAAAACTATCTTTACATGTAATTGGAAAAAAAATGAAATACTGTTAAATGGAGAAAAAAAGCAAATCCTTAAAAACAAATAGGAAGTAAGAAAGTAAATTACTTTTGTGGCACCCACCTCCACTCCTCCAATGGTTTGCAGTTTTCTTTTTTTGGGAGGATAGTAGGTATTCAAATACTTTATGGATTAGATATATACTGGAACCTGATTCCGCTCCCACAGAGGAGTACTAAGGTAACTCTTTATGAGCTAGTCCCATATCTAGTCATATGACAAGACCCCTAAGAATGGCATTTCTGCAAGTTTTCAGGATAGAATCCTCCACTTTCCACAACTGATCTCTAAACACTCATCTCATCCCCAGTGAGAATTTCAACCTCAGATTCTAATTATGAAACAATTATCCAGAACCAAAGTTGTATTAGAACATCCTACAAGTGAACCTAAAAAACACAATCTTTGTTCTGTAGGCCTACTATAAAAATAACAATGAAATTGAACAAGAAAATACTCAATCTCTCTGTCATTTTCTCTATATAAAGAATGTTCTGTCATTTCCTTTTTTATAATAAAATTATTAGAATACTAAACACAAGGAATCTATCTAATAAGTAATTAAGGGCCACAGGAGGTATTTGCTAAATGTTGAAAAAGAAATTGATCAAGAAATGATGAAGATTTCTTAGAGCCATTAAAATGCAGAATGGAATATCTGGATGACACAAAGTTGACTAAGAGCTTGGATCACATTCCCCCCCTACCGCCCCCCCCCAAAAAAATAAAAGCTGTATGGGTATTTGAGGAGAGGTGTATTGGGAAGTCTACAACGCTAACACTGAAATGACTGAGATAAATCAGGAAGGACCACTGAGAACAGCAATCTCATATAAATCCAGACTTATACAGATTTCTAATTAATTGTTGCTTGATCACCCATAACCACCACATTTCCCACAATAACCTTCCTCTTAATCACCAGACCAAAGAAAATAGGGGAATATTGCACATATTATCTCATTCTGATGCAGAATGACTCAAATATTCAAACATATCATGGTTCTGAAGTAAAAAGAACTGAATTCAAATCTCATCTCTGAATCTTTACTCTCTGTGGGATCTTTGGCCAGTCACATAACCTCCATGTGCCTCAGTTTCCTCATTTGTAAAATGAGGAGGTTGACTTAAATGGCCTCTTTGGTCCCTTTCATCTCTAGATCTATGATCCTAAGTTGCTAGAATCAAATTAATAACAAGAGAATGTAGAGTTTTACCACAACACTGCCTTTTCAGTGTGGGCATGCTGTGAGTCCTTTTAAATAAAAGTGTCTTATAACAAAATGATTTGAGTGTTTTACTACATGGACCCCTTTGGATGAGGCCCAAAGTGGATGTATCTTATAATCAATGCTTATCATCTAGCAAATACTCTAAAGGATCATTCTATGAAAAATTCTGAAATGAAAGTCATAAAAAGAAGCCAATTCCAACTCCTGGACAAAACTGTTCACTCATTTCTAATCCCTAATACTTGTAGCACAGGGTCCCCAGTGCCTAATACGGTGCCTTGTACATGATAGAAGCCTAATAAATACTTATCAACAGACGATGAAAAAGATGTTTGGGTCTTCATTTTTTCTATGAGTGGCTGACCTCAAAAGGATTGGCCAGAATGCCATTTAATTACTTATCAACAATTTAGGGAGAACATTTTGTGTAATGTTCAGCCACAGAAACTCTACTGAGGGGTATGCAATTTTAGACAGTTGGCACAAGGTGTTTCCCACATCTGGAAAAGCTTTTAATACAACTAAACTGTCAATTAGCCTCACTTATTTACAGTAGTCACAAAGAACAAATATATTTATGTGATGTGGGAGATATGAAAAATTTGCTCTGCCTGGATGGCAATCTTGAACTGAGTCCTGATAGCAAAATATTTTCTTGGGCAACTATGGATGATGGAGAAAAAAAAAGAAAAAGATCCATTTTTTTTCAGTGTAAGCCCATATTGGCCTGGTGATCTGTCAGGCATTCATATTCCCACAAAGGACAAGACAGCTCTTTGGATTTCCAAGGACATAATAAATACATGCCTTGAGAACTACTCAACAATAGGGCATTTCAGCTGAGCTGACAAGTTGGGCTCAGCTGAATCCCTAAATCTTTTGCTCCCTACAGGAAAGTTATCAGTTCTTGATCATTCAAGAGAAGCAATCTTAGAACCAAATGTGTGGATGACAAAGTGAAGGCCTGAGCAGAGTCATAGATCCAAAGCAGATGAGAGCTCTAAGAAGCCCCTTTGTTATTTGGATAAAGCAATGGAGGACTAGAAGCTTTAAATGACTGATCGAAGGTCAAACCCATTAGATAGAGTCAACATTCCAATCCCAGCCAGGCAGCCTTTTCCCCTGAACATGTTTTCAAATGACTCTGAAATGAAGGGGACATCACCAAGCTCATCTTGACCCAGACCCAACAGAGGGACACCTTTTGATACCTTATTTGCCTCTTGATCAGCTTTCTCTTTATTATTCAAAGATGTGGCTGAGACAGACTAAATGATATTTGCTCATTTAATGGAATACTTCCAATTCTTTTAAAGCAAGCTTATGCTAGAATGAGGAGGTGGAGGGATATGATTTCCTGGCTGCAGGGAACTCCCTCTACCAAAGCAGACCTGCCACTGTCTTGCAACCTAAGCCTTAAAAAGTTGCTTGAGGCACTTATGACAGTTGAATGACACTAGATGAAACTTGAACTCAGGTCAACCTGGCCCTCTAGCCACTACACATACTTCAGCGGCTTCTCTTTCTATCTATATGCAACATACAATGTAAGCTATAGTCAAGGGACTAGCATTTTAAGGAAATTCACCCGATTCGAGATGGAAAAGAGAAATATGTTCACAATCTGTAATTCCACATTGAGAAAAAGTCATTTCCCACCTCTTTGAATACTGACTGAGTCACAGTAGCACATTCTATGACTAATAAAAGGCCTAGAAGGCCCCTAAAAGGTCTACCACACCACAATCTAGTATAACGAAACTCCAGACTGATAAAAAAAATCGAAAAAAAACCAGTTCAGAAGGCTTGCTTGGCCAGGGACCATGACAACAAATAGTTACCTTGACTTCAGGAGATAGCTCGACATCTTCTAGGTTTCCCTAACACCTAGAATATGCTGACTTGATGATATGTTCTACTTCTGAGACCACCAAAATCATGTGGGTAACTTGGTGCCAGTCTTTTTTTTAAATGGATGACCTCAATTCTCCATCACAGGCATATAAAAGTCCAGAACTCAGCACTAACTTTCTAAGAAGTTTCTCTGTGCAAATACATAGTAACGTCTTGTTCAGCCAGCAAAACCCCATGATGAACCTCACTCCCACTCAACTGATCTTCAAAACAGACAGTATCACATTTTTTGATTCAGAGAGTTTACCCAAAACACTCGAAAACAAAAAGGCAAGAAGAAATAATAAACTAGGTTAACAATGAAAGATATACAAACGCCCTGGGAGTGAATGGCTTATTTATAAATAAAAGCATCACTTCAAAATACTCAGGAAGTCAGAATTGCAATTTTGGGAACCTACTAAGTGTCCACCATCGGCCACACTAGGAGCATAAGCAGCAGGTAGGATTAAAAAGAGTGTTTCTGTTTTTATTTTGGCTACACACCCTCACACAGCCCTTTTGTGTGCCTTCCGAGCCGGGCCGGTGGGGAGTAGCCCAGCCGTAAATATTTGCCCTTCGCCCAGGGTCCGCCAGCTGCTAAGACTGCAGCTGACAGACAGACATGTCTGTGGGCGAGGAGGGAGAAAGTATGTCTGAAAAAATGGGGGGGGGGGGCTTCCTAGCAGACCTTGAGGATACATATATGCCAGGAAACTAGGGGGAGGGGAGTGGCCCTGGGGGAAGAGTTCAGCACCAAGGCAAAAGTAACAAAGCTACCGCCCAGATCCCCTCATGCCCACCCGCATTCCCCCACTCCCTCTCCACTGGCCCCCGGAGGGTGTCCCAGAGCCCGGGTGGGCTCAGGGCGAAGATTCTATTCCCAGCTCCGCATCTGCTCCAGTTCGCTCTGCCACAGGCAAATAACCCAGCCAAAGCGGCGGCGCCCCCATTACCCTCCCCTCCGTCCCCACCCCCACAACTTCCCCCAAAGCAAAGCATCGAGTCAGCGAGGGGGTGGGGGGAAAGGAAGGGGAGTCTCCACCACTATTTTTTTCTGCTTGCAAGAAGTCCTGGCTAGGGGTGCCTTGTCTGCCTATTCTCCGGTACCCCTGGGGAGAGGAAAGAGGGAGAGAGGCTGGAGAGAGAAGGAAGCTGGAGAGCAGGCGATAGCTGGACAGGGGGGTGGGGATACTGGGAAGGAGGGGGCGGTAGATGGTGGAGAGGGGTGAGATTAGAGGAGGGGGGATAACTAGAGGAGAGCGATACTAGTGGGGAGGGGGGTGATAGCTGTGGAAAGGGGCTCCATCTGGGAGATGGGAACAAGAGCTACGGAGGAGGGGGTGGCTATAGGAGGGGACGGTAACTGATGCCAAGGAGCGATAGCTGCTGGAGAAGGGGTAGAGGGCAGAGGGAGAAGGAGAGGGCAGAGGGCGACAGCTGCGGGAAGATGGGACGTTCGCTGTGGCGACGAGAGCAGGGGCGCGCGAGCGGGGAGGGGGGATCCGGGCCAGGGCGCCCCACCTTGCTGCCCGGGGAGGCGACGCTGCGGCTGAGCGAGTCGAGCCGGGCGCTGTACTCGGTGAACTTCTTCTGGTAGCGCAGCGCTGTCATCTGCAGCTCCAGCTGCACGGCGGCCAGCTGCGCCACGAGCGACTTCTCGCGCTTGCCCGCCCGCAGCGCCTCCTTCTTGAGCTCCTTCTCCAGGCCGGCCACCTTGGCCTGCAGCGCGCCGCTGTGCGCCTTGAGCGCCTGGAAGCAGCAGTGCGCGCCGGGCCGCAGCTCGCCGTGGGTCAGCACCAAGCCGCAGCCCTGCTCGCACAGGCCGGCGGGCCGCGCTTCGCAGCGCTCGCGCATGTGGCTGTCCACGTCCTTGAGGTTGAGCACCTCGCCGCAGCCCGGGTGGCGGCAGCGCGCCGGCGAGTAGTCGCACATCTCGACGTGCTCCCCCAGCTGCTGCAGCTTCACCACCCGCTCGCAGCCGCGCCCGTGGTGATCGCACTTGATGTCCAGCTTGAGGATGAGGCTCTTGAGCGGCAGGACGTGGTTCAGCTCCTTGGTGGAGATCCGCTGGCACTGCACCGGGCAGCTGCCCTGCTGCACTACCCAGGGCAGGACGCAGCCGGCGCAGAACACATGACCGCACGGGGTGGTCAGGGGGTCTTCCAAGACTTTGTTGCACAGATTGCACTTGAAGTCCGGGTCCACGTCGCCGTCGAAGCGATCCAGCTCGAAGCCCATGGTGTGCAGGCTGGGGCACCGCTTGGTCGGAGAAGGGAGCTCGGGGCCAGCCTGGGGAGGGGGGCGCGGGGCCGGCCGGAGAGACCACACACACGACACGCTCAGCCGCAGCCGCCGCCGCCGCCGCCAAAAGTTTCCACGAAATCCCCAACTCCGGGGAGCGGTGGCGAAAGTGGAGCGGCTCCTCCGCCGCCGCTCGTCATCGGGAGAGGCGTCCCAGACAGGCTGGCTGCGCGGCTCGCTCTCCCCGGACTGAGCTAATTGCTCGAGACTTCCTTGGAAAAGGCTGGAGACGAGTTCTCTACCGCATTTGCGCGAGTTAACGCGCAGCTTTCTGCCGGAGGCAGCCAGCCTCTCCTCCCCCGCGCAGAAGGGGGCGGGGGTGAGGGTCAGGGTGGGGAGGGGGCTGGGGACCCGGAGGGAGGAGGGAGATCGCCTATGGAGTTCTTAAGCATGCGCAGGGGTGAGGCTGGCGATCCAGGTTCAGTTAACTTGGGACAGGGGTGGGCGGGGGAGGGGGAGGAGGAGTGGGCACTTTCCTTCTCCCCTCCCACCCCACGTCAAGTTGGAAAGGATGAAAATAAAGCTTGGAGAGGGAAAGCCAGGGAGACGGAGGAAGAGACTTGAGCAAGATGCAGAAACCTTCGCTTCTTTTGTTAATAATAACGTGCATCTTAGAAGACGTTTCAAGGCTGTTCACCGCCCCCCCCCCCCATCCCCCGCTTTTGGCGGTCTGGACCTTATGCTAAGAATCTGGAAAGAAAAGTTTGCCAAAGCTTATGTTCTTTATTTCCTGGGTAGTTTTTTTTTTTTGGGGGGGGGGGGGAGAGATGAGGAATGGAAAGTCTTTTCCTTGACTTTTTGCTGGGTTGGGTTTTTTTTTTTTTTTGGTCATATAAAAAAACCCCGAACAGCATCTCCCAGCCTAGTTTTGCTGATGAGTGCATGGATCTGGGTTAGCCATCTTACTCGAAACTTGCCAGTCATTCAGTCAATAAACTTTTATTGTGTGTCTACTTCATGCCAAGTGCTCTGCTAAAGCCTAGGGGCGAAAAGATAGGCAAAAACAAAGCAAACGAACAAAAACTCTGCTCTCAAGGAGCTCACAGGTTAATGGAGGAGACCATAGGTAAACAATTATGTATAAACAAGACATATAAAGGGTTGGTTAATCGGAAATAATCAGAGGAAGACACTTGAATCAAGGGGGATGGAGAAAAGCTTCCTGCAGAAAAATGGGATTGATTGTAGCTGGCACTTGAAGGAAGCCTGGGAAACCAGAAGCCAAAGAGATGGAAGGAGAACATTCCAAGCATGGGAGACAGTCGCTGAAAAACTTGAGCTGATAATTGCTCCTCTAACAATGAGAGTTTAATTGTGAAATTTTCAGTACCTCCTCTTAACAGCCCTAAGGGTCAACACAATACAATCCAACAAGTTTTTGTTTTTTATTTTGTTTTAGGGCGTATGATGTCCTAGGTATCCTTGGGGATACAGAGAGGTTTTCCTTGCTCCGAGGCTTAGTTCAATCATTTTTTTTTTTAATCACGTCCAAGTATTCTTGAGCTCATTTGGATTTTCTTGGCAAAGATACTGGAGTGGTTTGCCATTTCTCTCTCCAGCTCATTTTACAGATGAGGAAACTGAGGCAAACATTAAGTGACTTGCCCAGGGTCACATAGCTAGCATTTGAGGCCAGATTTAAATTCAGGAAGATGAATCTTCCTGACTTCACGCCTGACATTCTATCCACTGCCCCATCTAGCTGTCTCTTAATACGTGTATATATGGGTGTGTACACATATGTGTGTATACATGCACATGTATGTGTACATATATATACATGACTATTCAAGAGCTAAATGAAACTACTCCTACTTATTTAATGGTGTTTGGAATACCAAGAGGATTAATAGCAGCATGTAGAAAGTTGGTGTTTTCCTCAGCTGTAGCTTTAGAAAGGTAATGTAAAATCAGGGCTCATAAGAATGAAAGGGATAGGCAGAGTTCTTGATTAAAATCCACTATTCCATATCAGATTTGGAAATGTAAAATTCAGATTTGTGCAAATACTGCATTTCTGTGGATTGCAGACCAAAATTATATCATCTCTTGTGAAATTACCCCCTTTACACATCTAGTTTTATATTTTAGGCAGAGCACCCTGACTTTTTAAGGATGATCCTAATAGTTACTTGTTTAAACGACCTTTAAAAAGATAACATATTCATTTTGTCGTACTTGTTCCTGTTATATATGGACTTCTCCACTAAATTCTTCCCCAGTGCCTCACTGTGATTTAAAGGTGGCTCTAGGTTCTTCAGGGTTAACTAACTTGAGAGAGGTTCATTTCCCTCTCCCCCAGAAAATGGCCATCAAATAAAGAATTTCACCAGCACAGCAACTTATAAAAATCATCTACTAAAGCAGTGGTTCTCAAAGTGTGGTCTGTGGGATCCTGGGGGTCCATGAAGTCAAAACTATTTGTATAACAATACTAAGACATTTCAATTTCTAGTATGTTAAGTATCAATATCTGTAGCCCACATAAACAAAGCTTTTTGAGGAATCCTCAATGATTTTTAAGACTATAAAGGAGCCCTCAGACCAAAGAGTTTGAGAGCAAGTGTACTAAGTCATGATGGAGTAGTGGTAGAAAGAACATTTATACTGATGAATTCATAGGGTTCTGAAGGATCACAGTATGGCTATTGACAGAGATTGGACAAATGGAGTATTGGGGGCCCATGTATGTAATGTAATGTTCAAGGTTTGGTTTTGTTGTACTCTGGCTTTCTGAAATAAATAGCATTAAATAGGAAGTGTATTGCTTCCTCCAGGTCCCACTTTGGGGTCAACTTCACAAGAATGCTCATTAGTGTGGACAAGGCAGTAATCTTCACACACCAAATTCATGATGCTCTTCTGTACAAGGACAAATGTGTGCCTGCATTGGATGTTGATCCCTAAAAAAGCTACATCTTTAATACTTTCTAAGTACCAAATGGAGGAATGAGAGTTGTAATAATGACAACTACATTGAGAATGATAACCTTGGGCAAATCCCTACCCTGTTTCCTCAACTGTCAAATGAGGGGTTGGGCTAGATGCCTTCAGAGACCTTCCAGCTCTATTTCCATGGTCCTATGAGCATAAGCCATTTTGTAATCCAGGTCATTAGACATGCTGAAGCAATGGAATTGTTGGCTCACTTTGAGCTGGCCTTATCAAGAAAAATCAGAACAGGATTCATGCAACTCTACCTTGGTGAATTGGAGGAGAGAAACTCCTTGAAGTGGAAAGTTAGATTCCTTAAGGTTTTGCCTGTGTAGGCCCTTTGCTTTGCATAGTACCTGGCAGGTAGGGGGCACCTAACAAATACTTTTTGATTGATTGATTAAAAAATGATAGGATCATAGAATACTAGAGCCAGAAGTGGTCTTAGCTATCATCATTTTACAGATGGGGAAACTGAGAACCAAAGAGATTACGATAAAACATTCCATTTAATTCAACATGTAAGTACGAAGGCATGATAGATAGGACACTGAGCCTAGAGTCAGGAAGATCAAAATTTAAATGTGTAGGCAAGTCACTTAACTGCCATCTGCCTCAGTTTCCTCAACTGTCAAATGAGGATAATAATTGCACTTACCTTCCAGGGGCCGTAAGGAACAAATGAGATATTGGGTTTAGTATAGTGCCTGGCACATAGTAGGCAATTAAGAAGTGCTTATTCCCTTAACTGCTACGTACCATGTGCTAGAGATATAAAGACAAAAAAAAAGTCTCCTCCTCAAGATCTTAAATTCTACTGAGGGAACAGAATGAGTAAACAGCTAAGTGATTCAAAGTGATGTTATTCTCACTTCAAAAATGAAAAGATTAGCAGCGGTAAGCAGATTGAGCCAGCAGAGAGCAAACAGAGATGTGACCTAGCTGGGGAAGAATGTTGAACTGATGAGTTCAGAGCCACCAAAGAAAACAGAGGAAACTACAGGCAGTATTAAGGACTAGATCTGGTGTGGCAGGACCTGCTAGAAATGGAGGCACATTTTTAAACATTGAACAAATAACACTTTGATTTGCATAATCTTTGAAAGGGAAGAGGGAAGCTTTCAACAGACATTGAGTAAAAATGGGCATGCTATGAAAAGCATTGGCCTGAGGTTCAAACACGAAAACCTAACAAAAAACTCTCTCCCTTCAAGGAGTATTCTGATGTGTCTAGCTTGCCTCTCAGTTAGAGGCTAGTCCAACTTTGTAGATTATTCCTGGTAACTTAGGGTCTCTTCCCTTCTTTTCCCACCAAATCCTGGGTGTAGGTCATTGTCCCAAAGCCAAATAAAAGTCTCCGTCCCCCTATATATACACAACTCCAAGGTCACCTAGTGTAACCCCCTTATTTTAAACATGAGGAAACTGAGCTCAGGGGGAGGCTAAATGACTTGCTGAGATGACACAAGTAGTATCAAAGACAGAATTTAAAACCAGGTCATCTTCGGTCTAAAGTTAGTACTCTTTCTACCATCCTACAAAATCTCCAGAGCTCTGTATTAATATGATCTGTGTCTTTCCTTTCTAAGACTATGAATAATCATTACTTAGTGGTATGTGTGTATGTGTGCAGGCAAGCCCTGAGGTATAAACACCTAACTTACACCCCAGGACCCATACAATTAAAAACACATCAGTTCTCCTAAGCCATATGGCCTTCTATGGGGAAAAAATCGTGGCACTTTTGGCAAATCTGTAGGTTCAGAAATTAAGGAAATATGAATTTATAAAGAGAAGAAGAGAAGAAGGGGACATGACCATTGGGGAAGAGAAAGGCCTGATGCCAGTAAGTGTAATCTACCCAGGTGGGGACTTCCAAGCTCAGAATATCTTTTCCTTCTTTTTTTCAAGTTCTTGCTTTGCTTGTTGAAATTTCCCGATATTCCAATTAGAAATCCACTTGAACTGACAGGCCCCCCCCCCTTTTTTTTAATGTAAAGACCTTGAAAAGAGTTAAGGAGTCATTCACACATGAGTATACATTAGCTTAACCAGATTTGTCTTCTCCCTAACACCTAACAAATCAGTTTCACTGAAAGACTGAGAGATTTTAATTGAGGGAAAGGAATGATAGATAATTTTGGAGCATGGAACACTTCTTGGGGCTAAGGCAGACCAGAGACCTTCCAAGTGGGGTTCAGGGGAATATTGAAAGTACTGCAAATGTTGTAACCTGGAGCAGCTAGTACTTGGAGCCAAAGGAGTAGGAGCCAGGGACAGGAGGAGATATTTGGGCATCTTAGGCATGATGCCTGGCATATAGTAAACACTTAATAATAGTAATTCACAGTGCCTAGCAACCAGGGATGTTTGTTGACTGATTACCTTTCATTTTTAACAATTGAACGATGTTTGTACCTGAAACTCTGAGCCTTCACTAAATACATTCCTTGATATATCAAAAAAAAAATCACAGGTCATAGCAAAAATCATATATAATAGTTTTCTGGTATCAAAAATATATACATTTATGAAAAGGATAGGGTCTGGACCTCCAATTTCATTAGAGATAGTGAACTCCTAGGTGACCAAACTCGACCACAGCAGGTCCCTGCCTTCTCTGACACTGACAATCCTACAGGTCTTTCTTTCTTCGCTTTCTTCTTTCTTTCTCTTTCTCTTCTTTTCCTTTCTACTTCAGTAAAGATGTATGACATACTTACTATGTTCAAGGCACTGTGTTTATTTCTCTTCCTCCATTTCCTTCATCATCCCGCCTAGTGCTATTATTGCTACAGTTGACTTATAGCACGAGTTACGCTGGCTTTTAATGGATTAGCCTGGGCATCCAACTGCCATGGGAAGATGGTTCTGAGTTCCTCACTATTACCTATAACCTTTTACTGCACAACTAGACCTCAGAAACTTACAAATGAGCTTTATTTCACAATGGATGGGCAAATTAGGGACCACTCATTCATTTTGGTGTCATATTTATGTATTTTTGTGTATATTTATAAAATCATAGGATAATTAATGTAGAGATAGAAGGAACCCTAGAGACCATTTAGTTGAACAAATAATTCTGGCTGTTTTTATAGGTGAGGAAAGTGACTCCCAGACCCATCAAAACATATGTGACACACATCCAACATATGTGATGTTGGAAATCAGGAAAGTCTGTGTTCAAGTCCTGCCTGTAATACATATTAGCTTGATTGTGGAAAACAAGGAAACAAAGAAGCCTATTCCATTTGGTTTCCATCAACAGAATCATCTTGGACTAGGTTACTAATTCTAAATATAATTAATGAGACATTTCCCTAGAAAAATGCAAAATTCATATATTAAATGGGAGAGATAGAGATAGAGAGACAGACAGAGACGTAGAGAGATGGAGACAGAGAGACACACAGAAACAGAGACAGCATGCACAGAGAGAAACAATGAGAGAGAGAGAGAGAATGTCATTTTATCGATACAAAGAGCTCCTTCTACCAGTTCTGAATGGCAATTATTCACCAACTTCTGGTCTTAGAGAGGAGATGCCTGGGGGCAATTTAAGAGGTTAAATAATTTGATAAATATCACACAGTCATCAAAATATGTCAGAGCCAGAATCTGAATCCTGGTCTTCCTGATCCTCAAATTTTTCCTCCTTCCATTCACTACCCAGTGCCACTTTCCAATTATAATTTACATTTTTTAGTAGTAACTAAGTGATCCTATAACATAGGATTTAAAGCTGGTAAGGGCATCAAAATGTAGTACAGAGTCCTAGATTTGGAGTCAGGAGACTTGAGTTCAAATTTTACCTTGACTATTTACCACCTGTCAGAATTTGGGCAAGTCATTTAACTTCTCAAGGACTCAATTTCCCTTTCTGTAAAATGAGGAGTTGGAGTACATGAATTCCCTCTCCAGCTTTAAATCTATGATCCCATGATCCTAAAAGACCATAGAGGTTGTAGGGACTTACACAAGGTCACAGAAATCATAGATGACAGAACCAGGATTTGAACTTGGGTCTTTCACCCCCATATCTAGTATACATGAATCCTAAGGACTTAAGGAACTTCAGAAAAGGGAATGAAACATTTTCTGGGTTAAACAAGCAGTACAATTCCTACAATATTTAGCAGCATTTTAATGTATAACTCTAGGAATAATTCAATTTGGAAATTATATTTGTTAGTCATTTCATTTCACTGGGTCAGTGTATATATATATATATATATATATGTATATATTTTTTTAAAATAAATGTGCTCTTTGAAGTAGTTACAGACCCACACTGGGATCTAGGAACTCATTAATTTTAATTTCTGCTCTAGTGCAGACTCCTTTACTCTCATTTACTCTATAAAATTGGCATCATCGTCATCATCATAATGATGATGATGATAATAATAATCCTGGCTTACCTAACGTATCGTAACGATGGCTGATTAACTAATTTTTATTTATAAAACACCCCGAGGAGCTCCATATAATTATTTTAAGTTGATTAGGAAGACACGGTCTTCTGCTTTCAAGTATGACAGGTTACATTTTAATTTTGCTCTTTCCACAGGGACAAAACATTCCAAGCTGCTTTCATCTGTTGTCCTTCTGTTGATTTATTTAACTGACAAAATGTAGGAAGAAGATAATAGTGACTTTCCCTTGATGCCTAGTGCTCCCAACACCAAATGCTCCATTTTTATTATTCAACAGAATCGCTGCATCAAAGAACATAAAGACAATAACTTTCCATGAACAATTTCAAATTGCAGAATGGATAGACCTGTTCACAGCTCTACAACATTATATGAGTGTTTAATTATCTCAATATTTCATCTTCATATCTAAGGCTTTCCAAAAAAAAGTAAAAAGAAAAAATGGGCTATCTTTGGAGAAAATAGTCTATCCTCTTGAGGTTATCAAGCAAAGGCCAGATGACCACTTTTCAGGAATAATCTAGAGAAATTTCTTAGTTGTGATTTCAACTAGATGGAATATAAAGCTCCTTCCCAATGGGCAATTAGGTGGTGCAGTGGATAGAGTTCTGAGCCTGGAGTCAAGGAAACTCCTCTTACTGAGTTCAAATCTGGCCTCAGTTCACTTCCTAGCTGTATGACCCTGGCCAAGTCACTTAACTCTGTTTGCCTCAGTGTCCTAATCTGTAAAATGAGCTGGAGAAGGAAATGGCAAACCACTCCAGTATCTTTGCGAAGAAAATCTCAAATGGGGTCACAGAGAGTTGGACACAATTAAGAAATGACTGGACAGCAACTATGAGTCTACAATTCTTCCATCTTTCCTGTTACTGAAAAGTATAGGATTTCCTTAAAAAGGCTTACTTCAGTTTTAAGCACTAAGACTTTTTGCGATGGCCTATACACATCACTCTGTTAGCCATCGAAAGACAGTTATAGGTGTGAACAAAAATAGGGATGATGGTTTCTAAGGGAATGAGTAAGGGACACTTTGATGTGGCAGATAAAGCAGTGGATCAGAGCCAACTTGTTATACTGGATGCACACTTAGCCTCAGAGTAAGGAAGACCTGTATTCAAAGTCCACTTCTGATATATGCTGGATGTTTGACTCTCAGCAACTCACTTCATCTGTGGTTGCTCCAGGTAATTGTCTAAGACTAGAATTCACAGTAACAATTACAGATCTGCAACACTGAAATCAGAAATCTACTCCATTAAAAAAAGCAGGAGAGAGTTGGATAGTGGGTCCATTAATTCCTTCCATATTTGTAGATTTCACTTAGAAAGTATCAGAGGCCATGACTTATTTATTTATCCGTAATGGTGCCTGGCTGGTATTTGCTCTTTTGTGTTCCATATTTTTTCATATCTAATGATGAAAAATTATTTCTATTCTATTTAGCATTGTCCTAAAGAACTATAACTAGAACATTTAAAATGTATCTTATTTAGGCTATTTTTTTCAAGTGACGTATTCATTTCCTAATAACCTTCCTCTTCTCTTAGAACAAAGAAAACAAGTTGATCCCAGCCATCAGAAACAGTGATCCCATCTCATGACATGGGCCATCTCTTTACGAAGAGGAGGAAAGTATGTTTCATCATTGATTTCTGAACCCGTAGCTAGGAGTCGCACCAAATCCAATTTCTGATGTCTCTGGGTATTGTTTTCACTGACATTATCAGAATGATTTTGTATCATTCTTCTGGTTCTGATCTTTCCACTCCAAATTAATTCTAGACCAGTTTTCCATTTTCTGTGAACTATTCACATTTGTTATTTCTTACAGTTGAATAAGATTCCATTCCATTCATATATCAAAGTTCATCTATCTAAAGCAGAAAGGGAGCTCACAGGCCTTCCAGTTCAGTCCCCTCATTCTATAGAGGAGAAAACAAAGGAGACCTAAGCTGATGTAAATGACATGTCCAAGGTCACACAGGTAGTAAGTGTCACAGACAGGCTTCTAATCCAGTTCCTCTGATCCCAGAGCCAGATCTCTTTCCACTGTGCCCAAGCAATGGGCATCCCTTTGTTTCACTGATTTTTTTCTTTTATAAAACTAGCAATATTATTAAAATTTTCATTTACCATCATCTACTCTGCTTGGTCTCAACTTTAGCAATGTCACACTTTCCTCAAGATGAGCTCATCACCTGAAATCTCATCTTCTTGGAAATTGATTCAGTTTTAACCTTCTACACCTGAGCAGCACCCTCAGTTGTCTCTTCCCTTTGATTGGAGGTTTGGAGAATGGAGTAATGAACAGTCCTCTCGAGGCTCAGACTTTTCCAGCTAACTTCAGTTACCATTGGTTGATCTTCTTGGGATTAATTAGTGAACATCATGCCCCTGCATCCAAAACTCTCTAGGGCTCCCCTACCCCCTTCTTCTTGTGTATTTTCTTCCAACGACAATAAGAACAGAGGGAGGAATTGTCTTTCTTTTTCCTGTATGTATCCCTAGAACTTAGAACAGTACCTGGAACATAGTAGGTACTTGATCAATGTTTATTGATTATTGCTTTATATAGGACTTTTCATTTTGCTGGTGATGCTCTTGGGAATAGAGGTTGAGTAATGGGATCACAGGATCAAAGTGTTTCTTATGGCTGTTGTTCAGTTATTTCAATTGGTCCAACTCTATGTGACCCCATTTGAGGTTTTCTTGGCAAAGACACTGAAATGGTTTGCTATTTCCTTTTGCAGCTCATTTTACAGATGAGGAAACTTTGAGGCAAACAGGGTTAAATGACTTGCCCAAGGTCACACAGCTAGTAAGTGTCTGAGGTCAGATTTGAGCTCATGTCTTCCTGACTCCTGACCTCCCTTTCTTCAGTATGCTACTTCTCTGCCCTGATCAAAAGGTACAACTAGCTTCCAAATTGTTTTATGGGATGGGAGGGCTAATTCCTAACTTTACAAAATGTATTAATTTGTCTGTCATACCATAGCCCCTCCAACATTGAGAATTTCAAGCATTTTTTATCATCCTTGCCAACTTGTTGGATGTGAGCTATAACCTCAGAATTATCTTAATTTTCATTTTTCTTGTTATTAGTAATATGGAACATTTTTTCCTATGGTTGCTAATAGTTCATATTTCTTGTTTTGAAGACTTAAGACATTACTTATCTATTTGGGACAGATAGAAGATGGTTTAATCATCTAACAACGGAACATGGTAGTCTAAAATTTTAACTTCCAACATAATGGTTCCATTTCACTATTCAATTTGGTGATTGGCTCGAAGTTGTCATAAAAAGCAATGGGTATATAGTAACACGGTAGCAAAATCTACCCAGGGTAAATGTTGTAGTTAAGCAAAATGAAATAATATTTAACACTTCCATTGCCTGTAGGTATTGTAAGGGAAAAGACAAGTAACATAATTACAGTGCTTTCTCTATATGGACAAAGTTCATTATTTAGAAACAAAACAAAACAAAAGATAAACAAACTCCAGATGCTGTTCTATTTTCTGCATAGGTAAAGTGGAAAATGTGTTCCAGTGCCATCACATTCTCTGTAATTTTGTCAAAGAGTACATTTCATCTTGATGGTCTATGACGACCTTTAGAAGAAGAATATGAAAAAGATGAAAGGAATCACTGCCTAGACAGACTAAGGGGACAGTGAATCAGTTTGTCATTGGTGGGAATCTTTGTAGTAACATATAATTTATCTCTGTGTTGTGTAAGATGAAAGATGAAGATAAAACTAGAGTCAGGGAGTTCATATTGGATTTGCTTTTCTTCAGAACTACAAAGATGTTGATGGGTCTGTAACTTTTGAGCCATCTGAATATATATATATATTTAATATGAAATTTATATTTTAAATTGCTTATATTTTCCAGGGAAGATTACTCGTTGGGAGTAGAAATGCCTAACTTCTATTTATCTCTTGTTGAGGTTACCAGGGGTTCAGAGTCTGGAGATTATAGGTTCTAAACCTTGATTTTATCTGTTTATTCGAGGATTAATAGGATGCAAGAGACTGATTCAGGTTAATCGCACTCACAGTGGTTTGATTGTCAGATACAGAAGAATGCCAACTTACTAATTTATATTGAGAAATATCCCAGATGGAAATACTCATAACAACTTGTCAGTTTCTCTTCTCAAGAAGAAAGTCTACTCGGAAAGCCAATTAACATCAGAGGATTACTTGGCAAACACAAAAAAAAATGAATAAAGGGGTTTAGCTTATTTTCTATGGTGTACTCTAAGTCTCAGTTTCCTCATATATAAAATGGGGATAATAATTATAGGATAATAACTACCTCTTCGAGTTATTGCAAGGCCCAAATGAGATAGTCTATGTAAAGTGCTTTAAAAACCTTAAAGTGCTGTGTAAATATCGCAGTTGCTTGTTATTTTCATGTCTGACTTTTTAAATTTAGCAGTGTAGTATCATTAAGCCAGTATAACATAATTCCTCCATCTTCCCTACAGATCCAGAGCTACCAAGTGAAATAGAAAACTTCAACTAGTCACTGGTGACACCCAGTCTATGGACAGTGCCAGGTAAACAGTAACAAATGTTTACTATCCAACAATCCCTTCTGAATATTTGACTATGTCACCATAAACTTCAGCTATTACAAAATTTATGCAAGACAGATGGTTGCAGTTTCTAAGATTATCTTTTATCAGTTGCATTTTTAATTAATGTCTTTTTTTAGGGAGGCACCCTATTTCCCTGGCAGAGATTTATGAAATGCCATAGTCTTATCAGCAGTATGCTTATAAACCATCTTGTAGGGTGGGTCACTTCTTAAGCAAGCCAAAATGCCATACAGTCTATCAGCCATTTTTAATTTCAGTTTCAGAACGTGATTTTTGTTCCTTGGGGACAGTCCCCACATTCTGAGAGTACAGTTCATTTGGAGACTACATTTCTCCCATATGCTAACCGGAGCAGCCTGCAGTGACAGGTTTCATAGATTAGCTGTAGCACACAGGCAAGAGAAATAGTCAACAATTTAGAATGTGTCTGTCACAAACAGATAAAGAAAGGTCTATATCTTAGATTTTGATGGATAATGATATGTTCACTTCTTACAAATTTAAGTGCTCCTCCTAAGAGTCTCCTGTTTGGGTCTTAAGGATGGCTAGTATGCCTGATATTCGAGGACTGGCTTGAATACAATTCAATATGGAGATACATATGTGTATCTATTTCAGAGCAATTGCTGATCTGCATTGGTAGAAGGTATTTTCTTTTCTGGCCATTCCCTATGCTAATAAAATCACAGGTCTGATTTGATCTGGTCCTTATACTGCATATACATACACATATACATACATTCACACACACATGTATGCATACATGCATAAACAATATACATATAAGTATATATTATCTATCATCTATCTATCTGTCTATCTGTCTATCTATCTATCATCTATCTATCTATCTATCCATCTATCTATTATCTATCTATCTATCTATCTATCTATCTATCTATCTATCTATCTATCTATCTATCTGGCAGTTAGGTGGCACAAGTGGATAAGAGCCATGGACTTGGAATCAAGAAGATCTGAGTAAAATTTGGCATCTGATACTTACTAGCTAAGTGTCCCTGGGCAAATCACTTAACCTCTGCCTCTGGAGAAGGAAATGGCAAACCATACCAGTATCCTTGCCAAGAAGATCCCATGGTCAGTATTGACCTGATATGGTTCATGGGATCCTGAAGAGTCAGGCACAAATGGATAGAATGCCAGAACAGGACTCAAGAAGACTCCTCTTCCTGAGTTCAAATCTGGCCTCTGATACTTACTAGCTGTCTGACTCTGGGCAAGTCACTTACCTCTTTCTACCTGAGTTTCTCATATGTAAGATGAGCTGGAGAAGGAAATGGCAAACCACTCTAGCATCTTTGCTCAGAAAACCCCAGATGAGGTCATGAAAAGTTGGACATGACTAAAAGAATAGCACAACAGCAATAACAAATTGTGGGTAATAATAGCACCTACGTCCCAGGGTTTGCTGTGAGGAACAAATGAGATATTTCTAAAGTACTTTACAAACCTTAAAGGCAGCACAGACATGTATTAAGCAACTGCTGTATGCTTTGCACTAAGTACTAAGTGTTGTGAATACAAAGAAAGGCATAAACACCCCTTGTTCTCAAGAAAAAACAATATGAAAACAACAATATACTAACAACTTATATACAGGATAAGTCAGAGATTTTCAACAGATGGAAGGCACTGACATTAAGGGAATCAGAAAAAGCTTCTTATAGAAAATGGGATTTTAACTGGGACTTGAAGGGTGCCGGGGAAGCTAGGAGGCAGAGATAAGGAGAAGAACATTCCAGGCATGAGGGAAGCTAGGAAAAATGCCCAGTCTGCAGATGGAGTGTCTTGTGTAAGGAAAAGCAAAGAAACCAATGTCACTGAATCAAAGAATATGCTGTGTGGGGGGCGTTAGGTGGAATAAGACTAGAAAGGTAGGAGGGGATTGGATTATGAAGGACTTTGTATACTAAATTAAGGGTTTTATATTTGATCCTAGAGGTAATAGGGAGCCACTGGAGTTTATTGAAAAGGGCAGTGACATGATCAGATCTCTGCTTTAGGGACATTCATTTAACAGATGATTAGAGGATAGACACATGGGAGTAGGGAGAGACCAGTCAGCGGTGTGGAGAAATGCTAGCTATAAAATAACATATCCTTCATTTTTTATACATATTTATGTTCATATATTTATATATTTAAACACATGTATATATTTAAACACATATATGTATATGTTTATGTATGTCTAAATATATCTAAAACATGAATGATATGTGATTTCCTCAGCACTTAGACCTACCAGTATTATTACTCCCTATACCAATACAAATTGCACTGGACTATGAGATATTAACAGCTCATAGCCAATATTTATTTATATAGCATCTACTGTGTGATAGGCACTGTGCTAAACACTTTACAAATATTGTCTGATTTAAACCTCACAGAGAGCCTAGGAGGGAGGTGTTCTTGTTATCTCCGTTTCATAGATGAGGAAACTGAGGCAAATGGAGATTAAGTGAGCCACTCAGGGTCACAAATGCTAATGAATGTCTGAAGAATTTAGCTGCCTCTTATTAGGTAATCCCTAGAGAGTTTCCCAGAGAGACATAGAGGTTAAATAATTTGCTCCAGGTCACCTAGTAAATGTCAAAAGCAGGATTTGAAGGTAAGTCTTACCATCTCCAAGCACAGGACCTGATCAACTGTGTCGTATGATTTTCTACCTCTTTCTATTTCTGTCTATGTGGCAACTTGTCTATTTCAGTTAAAATGTAAGCTTTCTGCAAACAGGGATTATTTCATTCACAATTTTACATCATTAGTGCTTGGCATCATGCCTAGCACACAGTAGTAACTTAATCAATAATTGTTGATTGGCTGTATCTCTCTGTCTCTCTTTCTATCTCTTCGTCTATTTCTTCGCATATATAGTAGAACCTTGGTTTACGAATTTAATTCATTCCGAGGTTCTGTTTGTCATCTAATTTGTTCTTCTTGCAAAGTGAATGTACCCGTAGGAAATAATGTAAAGTCAGATGATCGGTACCACATCCCTAAAAATATTCATAGGAACATAATTATTTATACTTTTAAGTAAGTTTTTTTTTGTCCCTAATGCATCTGAAATACAATAGTAATGATTAGTACACAATATGAACTGAAAATAAAATAAATTAACCTGAATTTTACCTTTGAGAAGAGTCATGGCTGGTCTGAGGGATATGAGAGGGAGGAAGAGGAGGAAGGGTTACTACTTGGAAGGAAAATTTCCTTTTATGAGAACATCAGGGATTTCAATGTCGGGAGTGTTCTCTCTTATGCTACTTTCACTAAAAGTAAGATTAACACTACTGCCTTCACTTATTTTTCACTTTTTAGAATCACTTTAATGTTTTGACTCACTGATTTTTTTTCTTTATGTTCGTTTCTGATTAGGTATCTGTCTAACATACTAGTTTTTGACATTTTTTTCAGAATGTCACAGAAATGTGACATTGCATTATCATTAAAAATATTGTTATAGGTCGCAGTCACTACTTTGCACTTTTACACAAAGTACTACTGTACATACACAAACGCATGTGAACACACTTGTAATGGTAGTTGTGTTTGTCCTTCGTTGCAGAAGACCATGCCATCAGAGAAATGATGATGTGACTTGCACTTGACTTTGTATTGAGTGAGGGGAGGGCTGTGCAGATCACCAGCCTCATTTCTCCTCCAGAGCCATCTGAATCCAGTGACCTGATATTCCTCAGGATGACTGGAGGTGGCCCAGGATGCAGTGGGAGACCTTGGGGCCTTTAGGCCAAGGTCTTTGCAGGCACTCACTTAGGGTGAGGCAATGCCCATTTATTGAATAGACCTGTTCAAGAAGTCACCAGGGCATGGCCCCTTTAGTGAGGTCAAGAAAAACAAAGACATCAAGCTGGATGGGAAACAGCAACAGTTACTGTTGATAATCACTGTAAAGCTAGGAGGGTCCAGGAGCCCTTGGCAGGGGCCCATTGGCATCCCAGTTTCAGAATGCAGTAGGTTTAGGGTTTTGGGAGAGGACAGGACAGCAGACAGGACAGGACAGGAAGGGAAGGAAGGAAAGGAAAGGAAAGGAAAGGAAAGGAAAGGAAAGGAAAGGAAAGGAAAGGAAAGGAAAGGAAAGGAAAGGAAAGGAAAGGAAAGGAAAGGAAAGGAAAGGAAAGGAAAGGAAAGGAAAGGAAAGGAAAGGAAAGGAAAGGGAAAGGAGCCAGTAAAATGCAAGTCAACTGGGCAACTTTTGGCCATGCAAATTTACCTTCCTTTGGAAAGGAGAAGGAAGGAGATGAGGAGGCAGGCAGGAGAGGAAGAAGGGAGGTATCCAGCTAGCATTTAGCCAGTTACATCTACTCTACTCACAGGATCATATTCGTCCTTCATTGCTGAAGAAAACCGTGCCATCAGAGAAATGATGACATGACTTGCACTTGACTTTGTTTTGAGTGAGGGAGGGCTGTGCAGGTCACCAGCCTCACTGCTAAGAGTGAACTATGCTGTGCTCAGGGTCAATGTGGAATTAGGCTGATTAGGTGGTATACAGACCTGAGGTTCCTTTGTTTGTCATATGAAAGAAAAAGAAATTGCCCTAGTCGAGCGCCATCCCTTCATGAGCTGTTCAAGTCCAAACATGACGTTTGTACTGCGAATTTTTATTTGTCCTGCAAGACAAATTTCGCAAAAAAATTTTCTTCCTCCAGCAAAGCACATGTAAAACAGGTTGCTTGTAAGCCAAGGTTCTACTGCAGTTAATTTTGTGATTGTTCTCACTTGAACTACACGTTCCCTATAAATGGAAAGGTCTTCCAAAAATACTTTATTGTAGATGAAATTGTGCTGATTTTGACAAGCCCTGGAACACTGTAGAGCCTCCTAACAATGCAATATGTAATCAAACAAGTTTAGCCTAGGACAAAAAGGAGTGTGTGTATTAAGTATTCCTATCTTGCAGACTATAGTATATAGTCAGATGGATAACCTATGGATCCATCTGTACATGGAACAGACTTATGAATGGGCAGTGACATCGTTCATGAATTAAACACCAGGAGGAGAAGAGCTAAATTACCTCTCAGGGATGTTTGATTTTTTTATTGACTACAAACTCTCCCTTGAAAGAAAGGCAATCTTTTTTTGTGGAATATTCCTCTGGCAATGCTACAGAGTTGTAAGCAACAGAACACAATAGTTTGAAAAATTTAAATTTGAGATTCACAAAAGAGTAATAGACGGACACAGCGTGGGTACAAGCTGCTTGTATGCAATAAAAATGAGGCAGAAATGGTGCGAAAGAATATCATCAGAGAAATGTATGATCCAGAAATGAAGATGAGCCCGTCATGGGCCAAGGGTGAGGGATAATAAGCAGCCTTCCCACTGCTCTAATATCTACTTAATGTCATAAAAATGAGAGGAAGGCTTCCCATGAGGATGTGGCGTGGATGTACCCTCTGTGGACAATTTACCGGAGGACAAGAAGCAATTAGGATTGGCCTTGATGGGTTGCATTTTGCATCACTGGAGTGACGATTCACATCGATGAAATCACACAGTCATTGGAAAATTGGAGTACAGGACAGTACAATACAATAAACATTTGTTCAACACCTACTATGTGCCAGACACTATGTGCTAAGTGCTGGGGATACAAATGAGAAAAAGAAAGACAATCCTTGCTCTCAAGGGGCTTACAGTCTAATGGAGACACACAAAAGGAAGACAACACACAAAAAAACCATGAGGTGGATGATGGTGGTCCCTCTTTAAAGGAAGGCTTTGGGAGGAGTTTTTTGCTCTGGTTTCCAGCCTCCAATCAGAGGGGAAGAGACAACTAAAAGTACTGATAAAGTTTGAGATCTGGAGCTGAAGCCATCTCTGAGATGATGACACTGTTTCCTGGTGTTGAGTTTCTCCTGCTCAGGCATGATGATGATGGAGTACAAACCAAGCAGTGCAGCAGATGGGAAGTGAAGAGTTAGCCTCTAGATGTCACCGATGGGGTCCAATCAGTAACATGCAAAGATGACTAGATAAGAAACCATCTACTAACCTTGCCCTAACTTTCTTTCTAAAATGAATCAATTTCACATGGCAGGGACAATCTCTGATCATCCTGATATATATCTTGCCACAGGACCCAGATGGCTTGAGAGCAGAAAGTGAGGCTGGTGACTTTGTACAGCCCTTTCTCATTTAAATCCAATTTATTTGCAAGTCATGGGGTCATCTTCCTGATGTCATGGTCCTCTTTAAGAAGGAAGGACAAGCAACAACAATTTCTCATGACACAGACTTGACTCCTCTGTTCCAGCTCCATATAGAAGAAATTTGGGAGATTTCACACATGTGATCTTAGACCATGTGTATGGGCAAACGGATCGAGTGACACTAATTAGTAAATCATACCTAAAAAGAAATGAATGAGTCAAGGGGAAAAGGTCATATTACATCAATGCTTGCAACATTGCTTACAACGATGCTTGCAGCATTGCTTGCACTCTCTTACATGTAGGGATATTGATAGAGATTGGCCTGTGATTACATTGCTACAGGGAACTCTCAGGGGAAGAAATTCCCCCTACCAATATAGGTTGACATCTTCTCTACAATATTTAATCTTAAAAAGTTGCTTGAACACAGAGAGGTTGAATGCTTTGCCCAGAGTTACACAGCCTGGATGTGTCAGAGATAAGACTTGAACTCAGGACTTTCTGACTTTGAAGCCAGCTCTCTACCCAATATGCTATCTCTGTGAACTAACTAACAATTAATGAAATGTTTTTTGGATGTGATTTATTAGACACTGGTATTTTCACCCTTCCCAGAACTACTTTTACAGAAAGCAAATTAGTATTAAAAGAGGTTTATTCATTTCTCTTGAAGCATTGGGGTCAATAGCCTATATGGTTATAGCCTTGCCAACAGTTCTACTGAAACAAATGATTGAAATAGCCTTAATACTAAGGCAAAATTCATGCATAATTGCAAACAGAAAAATCTTGAAAAGGAGCCTGAAGAAGCCACAATGTCGAAATCCCAAGAAAGACACTCACATTGCTGGCAAATCTCTTAAATGACCCTGTCCTCAGCATTTCCATGGCACCAGCCTCCCTCGGGCCTCTGGTAGGACTAACATGAAAGTCAGGCAGCATTCTGGCCATTTGCAATACTGCCTTCCTGCACAACCAGCTTTACATAGGAGACAGCAACAGATTTCAACATATTATATGCTTTGGGTAATTATATCGTAGGCCTTTGTCTAACCTGGTGCCAGTGTGTCTAAAGACAAATGCCGCCTGTCCTTGCTTATGTCAAATTCTCAGGGTTGCCCGTTCATTATATTTGGGATTTTAGAATTTTATATTCTCTTTCCTGAGTCATTTAGATCCAGAAAGAATTCCATTCTGCAGAGTTGAGAGTACTGTTCTCTAGAGAAGAGGATGAAAAATGTCTATTTGATCCAGAAGGAAGCATTGTACAATCAAAGACAACAATTAAAATGACAGGAATGATTCTAGTTGGACTGAAGGCAGATTTGTATTAAGATAATGGAGATGAGTGTTTAAATTATATTCTCAACACCATCCTCCCCTCCCCTTTCCTTCCCTCTCGTCTCTTCCCTTTTCCCTTCTCTCTTCATTTTCTGTTCTCCTCCTCTCATTTTCCTTTTACTCCTCCCTGTTATCCTTTTCTCTCCATCTTTTCCCCTCTTTTCTCCCTTTCCTTTCCCTCCCCTCCCCTTTCTCTCTCCTCCGTCTCTCCTCTCCTTCTCTCTCTGTCTCTCCCTGTCTCTGTCTCTCTCTCTCTGTCTCTGTTTCTCTCTCTCTCTCTCACACACACACCTTTATAAGGACCATGTTGCTAAGTTGGAAAACAGAACCCAAATGGTTGTCAACAGTTGACATTTGCCTGGCACCTGATGGCAGAAAATGATGACCTGTTGACTGTGTATCTAGTAAAGATGAGCTGTTTTTCCTTTTAAGGGTCAACCGTTTCTCCTACCTCATCCTTTTTTTTAGACTGGCAAGAGAAAGCCAAGTATTGTTGAAAGCAGGCAGCTGGATGGTGCAATGGATAGGATACCAGGCCTGGAGTCAGCAAAAGTCATCTTAGTGAGTTCAAATCCAGCTTAGATACTCATGAGCTGTGTGAACATGGGCAAGTCACTTAACCATTTTTACCTTAGTTCCTCACCTATAAAATGCACTGGAGAAGGAAATGGCAAACCTCTCTAGTATGTTTTTCAAGAACACTCCACATGGGTCACAAAGAGTCAGACACAACTGAAAAATGGCTGAAGAACAGCCACGACATTGTTGATGGCAGGAATGATGGACTAAGAGCCTCAATGGTGATGAGTGACTTCTGGAGGAAAGAATTTCACAATCAGTCAAGTTAACCAGTCAGTAAGTCAATGAACATTGATTCAGTGTTGACTTCATGTCAGGCACTGTACTAAGTGCAAAAGATACAAAGAAAGGTAAAAGTAAAACAAAACAAAATTCCCAGGGGTTTGGGAAGCTTCTCTCCACTTTCTCTCCTTCCGAATCTAGGATTCGGGACTCGCTTCTTTCACAGCCCCTTCCGGGTGTACCCCAAAAGCACCCAGGATTATCTACGCTCCCAATCCCTGTTGGGGCGCCAACTGCCAAGCCTAGAGGCCTGTATTGGGGTACCCGAGTCTTTCTTACCTGTCCCAGGTCTTCAGTTGGCCAAACCGGATAAACGTATGAGAGAAAGGACGTTCCAGAGTCAAACAGGGGTTGAGCTTTATTTCAGGGTCTGGGTTACAAGTGCAGGGGGGTCTTCCTTAGGAGGAAGAGGGGGAGATTTCCTAAGGAGGCTAAGCTTAAGGGATTGGAAGTAGAAGTACAAGCGGGGAGAGAGGGGGAGGGGAGAGAGGAAAGAAAAGAAGCGGAGCCCTACTGTCCTCTTTGGCTCCACACGTGCTAAGAGCATTCAGGCTTCCTCAGTCCTACTCAACCTTCAGCCACACAGTTTGCATCTCAATACCGTGCTGTTAGGTAACTAGGTGTGCTCCAATCCGGGACAATCTCGAGGGCAGGGAGACTCCACCCATCACATATCTCCTGGGGAGAGGCGGAAATACCCGAGCTAGCCGAGCTAGCTCAGTCTGACCTTCTCGAACCCCCACTGTTCATGGAGGGCCTCGTAAGACTCTAAGATTTAGAAGTCCCACTTTTACCCGCCCGAGACCGTCCACACGGAATTGAGCTTCCAATCCCAACAGCAAAAGATACAAAGAAAGGTAAAAGTAAAACAAAACAAAATAATCTCTTTCCTCAGTGAGCCTACATTCTACCTGTGATAATATGTAAATAATTAGGTACATCTACAGGATAGATTAAGATAATCTGAAAGCAGGATGCATTATCAGCTGGGGACGACTAGAACAGGCCCCCTGCAGAAGGTAGAATTTGGGTTGAGTCTTGAAGGAAAACAGAGAAAGTAAGAGGTAAAGTTAGGAGGGGAAAACATATCAGACATGGGGGACAACCCAGTACAAGTCTAGAAAGAGGTCAGGTTGTGAAGAGCTTTTAATGCCTCATAGAGAATTTTATATTAGGTCCTAGAGGTAATAGGGAGCCATTGAAGCTCATGGAGTTTAGCAGTGGCTAAGAAAGAGGTTGGCATGATGTGGTTGGACCTATAGCTTCAGAAAAATCACTTTGGCAACTGAATGGTGGATGGATTAGAGAGGAGAGAGACTTGAGTCAGGGAGACTAAATAGGAGGCTATTGGAATAGTCCAGGCAAGAGGTGATGAGGGCCTGAACTTAAACTCCTTGAGGACAAAGATGCTCTATGTGTGCCTGGTATTAAGTAGACCCTTAATAAATGTTAATTGATTGGTGGCTTGTGTGGGAGGAAAGAAGAGTTTATATAGGAGATATATTGTGAAGGTAAAAAGGCAAAGGGGAAGTCACCATAACTAGTGAAGCTGGGGCAGTGCCCCTGTGGGTGTCCCAGTATGTCTCCTATAGAGCGAGGAGGCAGGTGGGTCTATAACCAGAGAAAAGAGGCCTGGCATAACTTCCTGCCCTTAGGCAATCAACTTGGGCCCATCATCCTAGAGTTGCAGAATGGACAGCAACATGACTGGTCAAAGCCTCAAGGTCTCGTTACCTCTACCACCACCAATAACAGCTGCAGCTGTTAAAGTTATTTTTATTCTGTAAATCTCATTTAGCTCAGAACTGCATGTGGATTTCTGGTTTTGTTTTATTCTCTTTTAACTCTATGTTTTACAGAGTATTCTGCTTTACATGGGATGATCAATGAACTCCGTATTGCCCTATTCTCTTATTAAATGACAAGATGATCTCAAGGGTCATATTCTAAATTCAAATGCAGAAGAATTTGACCAAGGGGAGATTGCCCTCCACATTCTCTGTCCACTTCATTGAATCAAGGAGTGTGAAATATTTCTAGCTGGCGCTTGTGATAATACATCATCTGACTCAAGAGGCTGGAAAATTCTTAATGGTGGAAGTCAAATGGAGAGCTATATATAGTTCCATTTCTTTTTTTTTTCTAGCTATTTTTCCCCTATTTTTTCATCTATGTTATTAGGGAAATTATGCCAACTTTTCGTGATTCTCAGTTTGTTCCAGAAACATGAATCCATTAAAAAATAAGAAAAAAAAAACCAGACCTCTAGACAGTCTTCTGGTGATGCTGTAATGCTGTGAATCATGGGATACTACAGGGATCGATATTGTGGGTCACCCAAAGGGCAACGGAAGAGACACATGGTGAGTGTATGTAGGCTGCAGCGTACTGCCAGTGATGAATTGCAGGCACTTAGCAGCACAAAATCTCTCATTAAGGAGATGTATAATTAGAAAAGGAGGTGGGCTGATCATTTAATAATTTAAAAGTAATTATATTTTAACAATAATAAATGATAGATAATTATAATGCAATAGTATATAAAAATGTCACAATATATTTGTTATATATTATACACAATGCTACTTACTATAATATTGTGATAAATATTTTAAAATAATGACAACCAGCATTTAAAAAGCACTTAGAAGTTTGCAAAGTGTTTTACATGTATTTTCTCTCTCAATTCTCCCAACAACCCTATGAAGTAGATTCTTGATTTTCCCCACTGGGGGAAAATGCCCTTGAAGAAAATATGCATAGTTAAGGAAAACAAATTCCCACGTTGGCCATGTCCAAAAATTCATCTCATTCTGCATCATCGCTTCTCCACTGGGGAGTGGGTAAACTGTTTTATTTTAAATCATCTGGAGTGGGGAATTTTCATTGTACTGGTTAAAGTTTTTAAGTCTTTCAAAGCTGTCTTTACAATGTTGTTATTGCAAACACTGTTCTGTTCCCTTCATTCTGCATCCATTCATACAAGTTTTCCCAGGAGTCTCTGGAACTGTCTCTTTCATCCCATTCCACTCATATTCCATCCATCGTTCAGTCATTCCCCAGTTGATGAGTATCCTCTTGTTAAGTGGGTTTCCTAGGGTAACTGATGAATAATCATGGGTGTGCTGCCCATATGCTAGGTAATGTAGAAAGACTCAGAGAAAGGCTGGTCTGCTGGTTGTATCACCTGCTGGATATATCCCCTCTGGAGGATTTAATAGAAGACATAGACAAGAGATGCCTGGGCTGAAAACGCATGGATGGCTTGTGATCTGTGCATTTATAATAAGCATCCATAATAAGAAGATAACAGATTTCTAGAAATATTAAAGTCTCTCTGGCTTTCAATATTTTCCCCTTCTATCTTCCCATCTCCATAACCAGTCTTCCTTTTGATGCTTCCAGTGAGGGGGAACCAACTATACAAACAGTCAGCAAGCACTTCTTATGAGCTGATTATCTTCTAGGCACTGCACATAGACAAAGCAAGACAACAGCATCATCCCAGCTCTCAAAGAGCTTACCTTCTAATGGAGGAGACAACATGCCAACAGAAGGAAGGCAATAGAATGGAAGGAGGGTTCTCTTGCAAAAAATGGGATTTGAGCTTCAGCGCAAAGAAGAATTGGGAAGCCAGGAGGTGGCAGGATATGGGGAGAGCATTCAGGTATGGGGGACAGCCAGAGGCAGAATGTGGTATGTGAGGAACAGAAAGCGTGCTGGTGGGGTCAGATCCTAGAGTATGTGGAGGGAAGTAAAGTGTAAGAAGACTGGGAAAGGAGAAAGGGGCCAGGTTCTACCTCACAGAAGACTTTATATTTGATCCTGGAGGTAACAGGAATTCACTGGAGTTTGTTGATTGGGCTGGGACATGGTCAGAGCTGTGTTTTAGGGTAAATCACTTTTTTTCAATCTGAATTGGAAGGAGGAAGGGAATGGCGAGATACCTGAAGACCTCCTTGAAGACCCACCTTGGAGGTGGGGTGGGAGGGGTGGAGTGGTAGCAATAGATCTTGGCTCAGGTCATTCCACCTTGGACAGAGCTAATTGTTAGCACTATATTCCTGACGTCCAGTCTAAATTGGACTCATGCAATGTTGCTATTTGTGTCCTCTGGGACCAAACAGAGTAAAGCGAATCCCTCTGCCAGGTGATCAGGAAGACGTGAATTAGAATCCCACTGATACTTACCTTTCCAGTGACACCCTCCCTGATTCTTTCACGCAATTCCTTCTATTTGCACTCTATATATTTTGTACATATGTGACTGTGGATTCCTTAAAGACAGAGACCCACCTTTCTTTTTTATCCCTAGTACTCAGTAGTGTTTGATGAATAGTATGTACTTAATAAAAGCTTATCGGCCTATTGACTGGACCCTGGTCAGCACATGGGATGATGGAATCCCAGGTTTTCCTTGAATCTCATTTTCCTCACCTGTCAGTCAGGTGATCCTCTCACCTGACTTCAATGGCGTCTTCCATTGACTGCAGAAACTCATCTTCCTGCAAGAGGAAATCAACCAAATGAAATGTGTTCATGACTGCCCTTCCTCTTGGGCCCTCCCTCCCTCTGATTGGAGAGCCTCCCGATCCTCCACTATTTACAGAGAGGGCCCAGGCAGACCCCTCCTGATTTCCCATCTGATGGCAGGACTTCATTCCCCTTCCCTCCTCTCTCACTTTTCTCTCCTGGCTCCCCACCTTCTTTCACTTATTTAATGTGTTGTCTCTCCGAGTAGATTTGTTAACTCTTTAAGGTCAAGGACTGTCTTTTTTGTCTTTTCTTGTATCTCCCAGAACTTAGTAAATGTTTATGACCGATTAGTTGATAATAACATCTGCCTCACAAAATTGTCTAGAGAATTAATGAAAGAATGTATGTAAAGCACTTTTGAATATTAAAGTGATATAATTAATCACTAGTATTAATATTAATAATAATTAATGGCTAATATTAATATTCAGAGAAAGATTAATAATTGTGTTGAATGATTTTACATACCTGTGCATATTTGTGTCTAAAGGTAGCCAGCTGGGGAAGAGGAAGAAAAAGAAAAAAAGAAATTTACTTGATAATATAGTTATATATCTTTAAAAGGAGTCTATTATTTTTTAAAAGAAATAGTAAGCTGTACATAATAGATTTGCAGTTTCATATGCAATCATTTAAAAAAATTATACTGTTATGGAAATGCTTGTTTTATTCCGTAATTTAAAAATAAATAAAATTTAAAAATAACAACACAACTATGTGCTAAGCACTTTACAACTATAATCTCATTGGATCTTCATGGCAACTCTAGGTGGCAGGTGCTGCTAATTATTCCCAATTTACAGATGAGGAAACTGAGCCTGGCAGAGCTTAAGCAATTTGTTCAGGGTCACAAATCTAGGAAGTGGGTGAGGCCAAATTGGAAAATTCAGGATTTTCTGACTTGAGGCTCAGTGGTCTGTCTTCTGTACCACCTAGCTGCCTACACACTATTCAAGTGTGCTGATAAATATTTTATAATTATTTATATGTACATATATACATCCACCATCCTTATAGCATATGTATACACATGTTTCTGTATCCACATGTATACACACATGTGTATACATATGTGTATATTGTATTATAGCTCTCAAACAAATGCATACACAGATATACATGTGTGCAATCTATTATTTCTTAAGGAACTAGAGAGCCAAAAGGAATGTATGAACAAAGTTAGAAAACAAAAAGTAAACTGAGTCAGCATAAAAAATAAAATAAAACAGATCTCTCCATTTTCCAGAAACAAACTGCTTCCAGACATGATTTATTAGAAACTGGTCATGTTGAACTCATTTACATGTATGTACATAATTAATATACATTTATATACGTAATTATATCCTGCCCTTTTTCTTTCAGCTGGAGGTGGTCTTATACTTGATGTGCAAGAGGTGAATAGACCAGAATCGATGCTTGCAATATTTTAGAATTTGAGTGATCCTGCCTATTAAGTCATTTTATACTAGTAAAGGGAGAATAGAATGAAGTGTTTAATCAAAATGTTCGTGATCTCCTTCCCCTTTCGCTGGGAATTGCTTCTTTTTCTTTGCTCAGTCACCCTTAGTTCTGCTCAGCATCTGTTTTTTCTGTGAGTTCCTGCCTTTGATTATTTTTCCAGGTAGGTTGCTGGAAGCCCAGAGGAGTCGGGCTGCAGCTCAGCTGAGGTTGCATCCTGAACTGTCCTGCATCACTCCCTCTGCTCTGGCCCTTCACTTCTGCTTTCTCTGGTAAAATCACTCAGATCACTGGGGCAAATATTGGCAACTGCTTATTTCTTAAAATACCCCTTTACGTTGAAACATATGCCTTTATGCAGTGCTTGTTGAAGGTTTGGGGGGAATTCACTGTTGAGATAGAGCAGAGATTCTTTTTTTTTTTTTAAATTTATTTATTTAACTTTTAACATTCATTTCCACAAAATTTTGGGTTCCAAATTTTCTCCCCATTTGTCCCCTCCCCCCACCCCAAAACACCAAGCATTCTAATTGCCCCTATCACCAATCTGCCCTCTCTTCTATCATCCCTCCCTTCCTTTGTCCCCATCTTCTCTTTTGTCCTGTAGGGCCAGATAACTTTCTATACCCCATTACCTGTATTTCTTATTTCCTAGTAGCAAGAACAGTACTCAACAGTTGTTCCTAAAACTTTGACTTTCAACTTCTCTTCCTCTCTCCCTCCCCACCCATTCCCTTTGGAAGGCAAGCAATTCAATACAGGCCATATCTGTGTAGTTTTGCAAATTACTTCCATAATAGTTGTATTGTGTAAGACTAACTATATTTCCCTCCATCCTATCCTGCCCCTCATTGCTTCTATTCTCTTTTGATCCTGTCCCTCTCAAAGTGTTGACTTCAAATTGCTCCCTCCTCCCATTGCCCTCCCTTCCATCATCCCCCCCACCCTGCTTATCCCCTTCTCCCCCACTTTCCTGTATTGTAAGATAGCTTTTCATACCAAAATAAGTGTGCATTTTATTCCTTCCTTTAGTGGAATGTGATGAGAGTAAGCTTCATGTTTTTCTCTCACCTCCCCTCTTTTTCCCTCCACTAAAAAGTCTTTTGCTTGCCTCTTTTATGAGAGATAATTTGTCCCATTCCATTTCTCCCTTTCTCCTCCCAATATATTTCTCTCACCCCTTAATTTCATTTTTTTAAGATATGATCGCATGCTATTCAATTCACTCTGTGCTCTCTGTCTCTGTGTGTGTGTGTGCATGTGTGTGTAATCCCACCCACTACCCAGATACTGAAAAGTTTCAAGAGTTACAAATATTGTCTTTCCATGTAGGAATGTAAACAGTTCAACTTTAGTAAGTCCCTTATGACTTGTCTTTGCTGTTTACCTTTTCATGCTTCTCTTCATTCCTGTGTTTGAAAGTCAAATTTTCTTTTCAACTCTGGTCTTTTCATCAAGAATGCTTGAAAGTCCTCTATTTCATTGAAAGACCATTGTTTCCCCTGAAGTATTATACTCAGTTTTGCTGGATAGGTGATTCTTGGTTTTCGCCTTAGTTCCTTTGACTTCTGGAATATCATATTCCATGCCCTTCGATCCCTTAATGTAGAAGATGCTAGATCTTGTGCTATCCTGATTGTATTTCCACAATACTTGAATTGTTCCTTTCTAGCTGCTTGCAATATTTTCTCCTTGACCAGGGAAGTCTGGAATTTGGCCACAATGTTCCTAGGAGTTTCTCTTTTTGGATCTTTTTCAGGCAGTGATCAGTGGATTCCTTGAATACTTATTTTGCCCCCTGGTTCTAGAATATCAGGGCAGTTTTCCTTGATAATTTCATGAAAGATGATGTCTAGGCTCTTTTTTTGATCATGGCTTTCAGGTAGTCCCATAATTTTTAAATTGTCTCTCCTGGATCTATTTTCCAGGTCAGTTGTTTTTCCAATGAGATATTTCACATTATCTTCCATTTTGTCATTCTTTTGGTTTTGTTTTGTGATTTCTTGGTTTCTCATAAAGTCATTAGCCTCCATCTGTTCCATTCCAATTTTGAAAGAACTATTTTCTTCAGTGAGCTTTTGAATCTCCTTTTCCATTTGGCTAATTCTGCTTTTGAAAGCATTCTTCTCCTCATTGGCTTTTTGAACCTCTTTTGCCAATTGAGTTAGCCTATTTTTCAAGGTGTTATTTTCTTCAGCATTTTTTTGGGTCTCCTTTAGCAGGGAGCTGACCTGCTGTTTATGGTTTGACTGCATGTCTCTCATTTCTCTTCTCAGCTTTTCCTCCACCTCTCTAACTTGATTTTCAAAATCCTTTTTGAGCTCTTCCATGGCCTGAGCCTATTGAATATTTATTTTGGATGTTTGGGATACAGAAGCCTAGATTTCTATGTCTTTCCCTGATAGTAAGCATTGTTCTTCCTCATCCAAAAGGAAGAGAGGAGATATCTGTTCACCAAGAAAGTAACCTTCCATGGTCTTATTTATTTTCCCCCTTTTATGGGCATTTTCCCAGCCAGTTACTTGACTTCTGAGTGTCCCCTCCACACCCACCTTGCCTCCAGATCTACCCAGCCAATGCTTGAGGTCTGAGATTCAAATGCTGCTCCCCAGCCTCAGGGCTTTTGGCAGGAGCAGGGCTGCTATTCCATGTGAGATTAAGTTTAGGTGCTCAGGTGGGGGCAGGACCGCCACTCAGGGCTCAGTTTCCTCAGGGGGTTTATGCAGAGACCCTCAACAATGGATCTGAGCTCCTGCCTGCTTTAGGCTACTGCCTCCCGAGGGGGCCTGGGTTATGGGGACACCCTGCTCCCCTTTCCACATGCTGAAAAGACCCTCTCACTGACCTTTGGCACCTGTGGGTGGAGGGACCTGCGCTGCTGCTGGAGATTCTGTCCCTGAAGCCTGCTTGGATCTGCTCCTCTTGGTGCTGTGTGGCCAAGGCTGGGCTGGGCTCTGCTCTGGGTCCGGGGTGCGAGGGACATTTGGTGTCAGTTTTTCAGGTCTCTCTGGAGCAGAAATCTCCTCCACTCCATTGTTCTGTGGCTTCTGCTGCTCCAGAATGTGTTGGCAGTTCTTCTTTACAGGTGTTTTATGGGCTGTGGGTTCAGAGCTAGCATATGTGTATCTTCCTACTCTGCCATCTTGGCTCCTCCCCTCTAGAGCAGAGATTCTTAAGGGAGGGTGGTTCTGTGGTTAGATTTCAGGGGGCTCATGAACTTGGATTAGGAAAAATTATATCTTTGGCTCAACATAATTGGTGTCCTAAATATTTTACTTTTGTACCTTTAAACCATGATTCTAAGAAGGGGTCCATAGGCTTCACCAGACTTCCCAAGGGGTCTGTGGTGCCAAATGGTTAAGAGCTCCTGTTCTGGAGAGTTCTAGAAACAGGTGGGATTATACACTGGAAAGAAGACTGACTTTGGTCTTAGATGACTTGGATTTTAATCTTGATTCTACTATATTATGATACTGGGCAAGTGTTTTTATTTCCCGTTTATTCATTTTATTTTACAGAATAAAACAGGCATTTCCTTAAGAGTATAATTTAAAAAAAGACTGTTTTTAATGAAACTGCAATGTATTACATACAACTGGCTATTCCTTTTAAATATATAATAAAGTTATGTAAATTTCTAATATTAATATCCATGTATATTAATATATACATACATACACACATGCATATATATGTTATACATATATAAATTATCCTATATAAGTGATTATAGCTCATTATTCATCTGTAAAATGAGGCAAGGGATAGACTAAATGATCTCTTGAGTCTTTTTCAGCTCAAAATCCATGATCCTATGATTCAGAAGGTATCTTGGAAGACTGGAGAGAAGAATGTCTTCCCCTCTACAAATATAAACTTGTTAAGAAAAAATGGCAATTTCATTTTTACCTTTAAATGCCCAGCACCTTGTCTAGTGTTTCCCACTAAAATATTTCTTAATTGGTTGATTGTCTTTGCTTCTGTAAAAGTTGGTGCTCCCTTCCCAAACATTTAGAAAATGGTCCCCGTTCCCAATACCACAATTCTTAGGGCTCAGAATCTCTTGTTTCAGATAAAGAACTTTTTCATGTTAGAAAGAAAAAGGCAGAGGAGGTCCAGTTGAAATGCAGAAACCACATCTAATATCTCCAGCTACGGTTTGGGTTTTCACTTTTTACTTGAAAATCACCACAGAAAGAGCAGAGATTACAGATGCCTAATTACAGCATATGCCTTTCTCAGGCTATGAGTCTGACCCATGTTTGATTTAATGTTTCTGAGCAGAACATATACAGCAAGAATTTCATCTCCCAAGACTACTATTACCAGTCAGTCACACCCTTGTGGAAATATTGGGTCAGGCTCCATTTTTAAATAAAGGATAAATATTTTACCTCATTCAAAACACTGATTCAGAAATAGGCTTACAAGTACTCATTTGCTACAGTTCTCTCCCCTTAGATCCAGTGGTACCTTATTATGGGAACTTTGATGTTGGTTGTCTGACATTTCTGGTAGAAATGTCATAGGCCTAAATATACTCATGAGGAATATTTCAGTGTCAAGATCATAATAACAATGAGTCCAATGGGATGGTTATATAGTCCAGATTTTCTCTATCATCTAAGGCACTAAGACCCAGTAAAAATGAGTAGTATCCTGATGACAGAAGCAAGAGGATGACCAACGTTACAATACAAAGGAAACTGACTTATTTTAGAGGACCTAATTTGGGTTCAAATTTCACCTTTAATAGCTTATAACTAGTGTAACCACTGGCAAGTCACTTAATTTCTCTGGGCCTCAGTTTCCTCATATGTCAAATGAGGAGGTTGAACTAGTAGTCTCAGTGATCCCTTCAATCTCTAAATGTAAGATCATAGGTTTGTCTTGTAGGAGTAGCTGCAACATGTGGTCCAGTCTGGCAAGATCAGAATCAGAGAATCTCAAAATTGGAAGGAAACAAAGAAGTCTTTTAATTAAATCTATAGAAAAGAAAATCCCTTCTGTAACATCCCCAACCTGTGCTCTTTGAGCATGTACTTGAAGACGTGTAGTGAGAGGGAGCAAAATACTTGAGGTTGTCCATCTTATTTGAGATAGACTGAAGCATTAGGAGGGTATTCCTTTTATCAATTTATTTCTTGGCAACTTCCATAATCTTGCTGTGGCTGTGTTCCTTTTATTGGCTGTTATACTCAATTGCTGATTCTTATCAAGCTTGCAGCATCCTAAAATCCTTGGATCTTTTTTCAGATGAACTGTTTTCTGACCATGTGTTCTCTATCTTCTACTTGTGACGGTGATTTTTTGAACCCAGATGTAAGATTTTGCTTTTATTTTATTTAATTAAATTTAATTTTATGAGATATGTTGTAGCTCAGAAGGGTCAGACTCAGGGGTTGCAAAACTCCATAATGCAGCAGTAACCAGATTAAAATATAATTTGGGGATGCTTAACAAAATAAATAAAAACACAATACAATATAGAAAATGTTAATTTGTAGTTTTCTAAGTCAATGTGCAGGCTGCATGGATCTGTTTTCTATTTGAGTATGACACTACTGTTCTAGCCAATCTTTGTGAATTCTGACTTTAGCAACAACAATAAGGATTCATATAGTACCTTAAGGTTTACAAAGGGTTCTAAAAATATTATTTCATTTTATCTCTACATCTCACAGAAAAGTTGTTGATAAAAATATTAAATGCCAAATGCAAATTTCTACATCACTCTACTAGAAAATTCCTTCCAAATTGACATCAAACTAACAGTGCTTACTTTTTGGGTCCAGATATTCAACAAATTTCAAATTTATCCAGTTTTACTATGAACTGATTCACATCTTTCCAACTTTTCCCAGAGAATAGCACAATCTTTCTGAGCCTCAGTTTTGTCATATATATGGGATAATTAAGCATATCATGAGGGTTAAACAAAATAGTATAAGTGCTTCATAAACTCTAGAGAGGTCAGTTATCATCATTAAGGGTTATTAAACATCATTTCACATTCTATTTATTTATATTTAAGTATGCAATTTCTCAAAACGCCTCCACCGTAAGACTTTTAAGTTCTACAAGGTCAGTGACTGTCTTAAGATCCCTCCCAATTCAGATATTTGTGAGTGACACTGTGTAGCTCCACATGCCATCCCAACTTTGTGCCCACTGATGATATGAATTTGGTTCTATTAGCAATAATGACTGTCAAAAATTAAATTAAAAAACATATTTTTATGACTAAAGAACACTTCCAAAGTTTTTATCTTTGCAACTTTTAAAGATATGCAACACAAAGGTTATTGGTTTATAATTAAGAAATTAGAGCTTTTTTGTCATTGTTCAGTCATTTCAATCATGTCCGACTTGCTCAGGGTCACACAGCTAGCAAGTATCTGAGGCCAGATTTGAACTCTGATCTTCCTGAGTCCAGGACAACGTTTTATCCCATTTTGCCACTCGGCCGCCTCACCGTAGCCTTAGGGAAGTAAAGTGACTTGTCTGTCCCCACCATCAGTGCTTGGTTCCAAATCCTCATTAATTATAAACTGTTTGAAGTCAGTGCCTTTTTCATGTTTATCTATATCCTCAACATCTATCCCAGTGCCTGATACATCATGGGTGTACGGTGTAATAGGTGGCAATGAAATTGAGCTGCATTAGGCGTTTGGTTGGTGTTACCTATTTAATAATAATACCAAATTATTTTCAGATTCACAATTTTATACCTTGCTTTGACAGACTGAATAGAGACCACTTCAGCAGAGTAATAATAACTCACATTTGTTTAGTGTTTTAAGGTTCATAAAGTGCTTTCCTGTGAGATTGATGCTCCAGATACTATTATCCACATTTTCACAGATGAGAAAACTGAGGGAAAATGACTTGCCCATAATCACAAAGCTGCTAATTGTCTGAGGTGGGATTTGAAGGCAGATCTCATTTCAGATCCAGCTTTAACCACTTAAGATAGCCTGTCTCTAAAAAATACAAAAAAAGAAGAAGATGAACAAAATTCTAAATTCATCCTATTATAGTCTTATATTCTCTTGGAGAGTGCCATGTACTTGTGAGCAGACAATCAGGGCTCAGATCTCAAGTCTGTTACTTGGGCCTCGGTTATCTCCTTTGTAAAAATAGGACAGAGGAGGGAGAGTTGAACTTGGGGATCTTCAAATTCTCTCTCAAATCTATGACAATAATAACTAGCATTTATATAATGCCTACTATGTGCTGGCAATATTATGCTATTATTATGTGTCAGGCAAGCCCAGCTAGGTGGCCCACTAGATAGACTCTTCTTCCTGAGTTCAAATCCAGCTTCAGGCACTTACTAGCTCTGTGACTATAGTCAAGTCACTCAACCCTGTTTGCTTCAGTTTCCTCATCTGTAAAATGAGCCAGAGAAGGAAATGGCAAACCACTCCAGTATCTTTACCAAGAAAACCCCAAATGGGGTCACTGACAGGACCAAACAACTGCAAATAATTCAGTTCAACTCAATAACCATTTGTTAAGCAAGGTTCTGTGTTAGAGCATATAAAGGTAAAGATGAAAAAAAGGACCCCATCCCGCAAGAAGCTTATATTGTATTGGGATATTCAAACATGTACACAGGTAAATAAAAACAGTAATTCCAGGCATGGCTGATCTTCACTGGTAACATATGTTGCAGCCTATTTTCTTCCACCTTTCCACTGTCCTCTGTATTTCTCTAGCCTTAAATTGTGGGGAGATTGTGATTCACTGGAATAATACTGGAGTTTCAAAAAGATGGATTTTTATATTAGAGTGAAGGTAGGGATTGCTAAAAGTTTTTCTGGAATGGTGATAGTTTTCAAAATATTGACCTCACAGTGATATTGTGAAGGAAGTGGTTTTTTTTTTTAACTCTAAATTTCTGGAAGATGTGTGAGATATTCTTTCTATAATTCAGCAGAGTAGACTTTTAGAAGAGCTAGTATATTCTGGAGTTTTTAAATGTCATTGCAATGTGGTTTTTTTGGGGTGAGAGAACAAACTCAGGTTATAGTTAGAGACTTAGCTTGGTTCTTGAGATAATTTTTGTAGTAACTTAGGCAGAGAAGAATATTCTGTCCATAATGATCTGAAAATATTCATTTATTTTTATTGTCTAATGTTGAGCTTCACAACTCTCTATATCTAACCAGAAATATACAAAGCTCCGTCTTGGTAGTTATGGTTTGTTCTGTGTGAGCATTTTTATTTCCCTCAAATGTCCCAATTTTAGTGACTTCTAAGGTTTAAGGATTTCTGTGTGGGTGGTTTCCCGGATTAAATTTGCTCTGGAAACTAAATTAAGTTTTTATATGCTGGACAATCTAAATGTTTATTGGAATTTCAAAGATCTCACAAAATTAACAAACACCAGCTTGATCTTTTGGGAAGTGGCCATGATGATAATTTTGGGCTAAGACTTAGCTTTATTTGGCACCCACAGAGGACGGGATGTAGTCCATAGCAATAGGACCATCAGTTGATGTGGAAAACGAGGCTGTGCCAGGTAGTGAAAAGAATGTTAAACTGGGAATCAGAAAATTGAATTCTCACCCTGGTTCTGTCATGAACTAGCCCGGCAGTCCTAGGCAAGTCCCTTCAGCTTACTTGAACTCAGTTTTATGGATTTGGATGATCTTTAGCATTCCTTCTAGATTTAAAATTTCATGTCTATGAGTTGGTAATATGTAGTTAGGCAGAGACAGACTAGAATTTTATGTTCAGTGCTGGGCACCACATTCTAGGAAGGATATTGATGTTAATTAAATGGAGAGGGTCTAGAGTTCATGCCATATAGTGATTTGATGAAGGAACTGGGTGTGTTTAGCCTAGAGCAGAGGACATTGGGGTAGGACTTGTTACTGGTCTTCGAGTCTTTGTAGGACTTGCTGAAAGACTGACCAGCAAAAGGAAAGGGGCCCTGGGGTTGTCACCTCCCTACTCTTAGAAGTTGTCTATCTGCCTGTTTGTGTATAGATTTATCTTATGTATCTAGAGAACACCTAGAAAGGAAGCCCCCTACGTTAACATAGATTAGCACTTGCTCTGCGGTTGATAGTATTAGACAGTTGCCTGGGAGGCTCTGAGAGGTTAAATCATGTCTTTTAGCCAGTTTGCTTCAAAAGTAGAACTTGGTTGCAGACCTGACTTCCTAACTTTAGGGTTGACTCTTTCTCTACGCACTATGATACAGCAGCTGCTCATGCCTCTTGTAATGCAACCCCCAAGTTACGTTAGTTTTTCTTGGTGTCAAAAAAATTCAGCATCTCCAAGGTAGTCTTTTTCTCCATTTCAACCTTCTTTCCTACTTTAGAATATCCCGGTCTCTTGGTTTCTTAAACCTTCTCAACTCTCATGACCTCTGTAATCATGTTAGTTCAACCATGATGAGTTCATGGTCACACCTAGACAACTATCCATTTCCACGAACTAAATTTGCTCCAGATGTCAGAATTCACTGGGTGCTAGATAACCGAGAGACTTTGCTTATTCTTGTTTTTTTTTTTCTTTTACACTTAAAAGCCAGAAGCCTATAGAGGGTGGAGCTTAAGCCAAGGCAATGAATCCCTAATGGAGGAATTTTGAGGTGCCTAGGCTCCTGGACAAAAGAGATGCTGTAGTATTTTGGGGACAAGAGGAGAGAGAAATGGCTCTTCCTGGAACCCCTCATTTACCTGCTTACGCTGCTATACATGAAGTGAGACTTATAGATGATTTGTTATTGAGAGGAGATGGTAAAATCATTCCATGAAGGATCTCTTGATTTTTTTCCCTTTCTTCCTTCCTCCTTTCCTTCCTTCCTTTTCTCCGTTGCTTTTTCCCCTCCATTCCTGTGAAGACCCTAAAATCCTGGGGGTGAAGTCCAAAAGACCTGAGATCAAATCCTTGCCCCCTCCGACCATTTTCTACTGTGAGACCATGAGCAATCAGCTTAACCACGTCTATTAAGTGATAAATTAGATCCGTAGGTGAAGGGAATCTTCCCCCCTCCCACCACTAAACCTTCTTTTACTCCTTTTTGTGATTTATCCTCTTATTGCTGTTCTAAAGTCTTTCAAACCAAACAACATTCATTTGTTTTACAATCAGAAAAATGTTGGGAAGCTCAAGGATTAAGTCAACAGAAACTTTAAAAATTAGCGTGTAGCCAGTATCTTTAGGTCATGCCAAGTAACAGTAATAGGAAAGAATTGTCTTGTTCTCCTTATTGAATTTTCAATAATTTGGTAGCACTGTGTCACTTATTCCATTGCATGTTTTCCAACTTTTCCTTTTTATTCCATTGTTTCCTTGGATACTTATTACCTTGAGCCAAAATTTCATCCTTTTGTGTTCTCTGGGAGAGCTCCTATAGAGCAGCACAGAAGGGGGCGGGGAGGGGCTTGTCTTACTACAGAGAATCACATGTGCCATGATTATATATGAAGAAAATGGAAAACATACCCAGGCCAACTCCCTCACCCGAGTCAGATACTTACCTCTTAAGTGATTCAATAGATGGGATGTAAGCCCCCTATGTCATCCACCAATCCCCCCATGGCATGCATTAACTTTCCCCCCTCAGACTCTCCTAGGCATGGGAATTTAGTCTCATTTATTTATATGCCCATCTATTCTAAATTATATATTTTGATTACCCAATTATTTTTCTTCTTCAAATAAAAGTGAAAAAAGCCCACTTATTTCAGGAGAAAGTTTTCATTTTTCTAACTCTCTTGAAACTTTAAGTTTTGACTTCATTCATAATATCCTGTAGGCATCTTAAACTCAACACATCAAAAACTGAACCCCTCCCTTGCCCAGCCTTCCTCCTTTTCAACTTTTCCATTACTGTCAAGGGCACCACTGTCCTCCCAGTCCCCAACGCTCCCAACCTAGATATCCTGCACTTCTCACTTTTCTATCCAATCAGTTGTCAAGGACTGCCAATTTTACTTTTGTACCATCTCTCAGATATGCCCTCTTCTCTCCTCAAAGACTGCCACAGGTCTGATGCTGGTCCTCATCTCACATCTGGACTACTGTAATAGCTTGCTGCTTGGTCTGCCTGCCTCAAGTTTTCCCCCACTCCCGTCCACTCTCCACACAACTGACAAAGTGATTTTCCTGAAGTGCAGGTCCAACCATGACACCTCCCTACTCAATCAATTCCAATGGCAATCCCAATGGCACATTCAGGATCAAATAGAAAAGTCTCTGTTTGACACATACAGCCGTTTATAACCTAGCTGCCCCACCCCTCCACCTTTCCAGTTAGCTCCCTATACTACACCATGTCCTTACTCTGTGACCCAGTAACACTGGCCCCCTTGTTGTTCTATTATAGAAGACACTCCATTTTCTGACACTAGGAAATTTCACTGGCTGGGCACCATACCCTCTTTATGTCTGCCTCCTGGCTTCCCTGGCTTCCTTCAAGTCCTGCTAAAATCTTATCTTCTCTAAGAAAGCTTCTTGCTTTCTGGTCCATCTTGATTCTACCGCCTTGTCTGTTGATTACTTCCAATTTATCCTGTATATAGCTTGTTTGCAAACAGCTATTTACATGTTGTTTCCCTCATTAAATTGTGAGCTCCTTGAGGTCAGGGACAATCTTTTATTTTTCTCTGTTAACTCAGTGATTAGCACAGTGCCTGACACATAGTAGGCACTTAATAAATGTTTATTAATTGACAATAGAGAACTCATATTTTCACTAATTTTACCTTCATTTAGTTTGATTAAAAAGTTGAATTTGGTCTAAATTTAAAATTTAAATTTCAATAGGACAAGTAACAGGGCCATCTATTTAGAGCCAGAAGGAATCTTAGAGTTGATAAAAAACTAACCTCTTCCTTTTACAGATGAGAAAACTGAGGTCCAGAGATATTGAGCTGCACAAAGTCCACACAGGTGGTACACTGGGGAAGCATTTGAACTGAGGTCCTGTGACTCCAAATCCAGAACACTTCCCATTTTATGCCATGATTTAGGTCTCTGGCTGCCCTTTAAGGTTTTCCCTTTCCTGAGTCAGGTGATAATATTGAATATGTCTAGACTTGGAAGCTACCCTATAAGTTTGAACGCTCTGGGGGCTGTGAGTCTCATTGATTTGGAGCTGAGTGATGGTAGGGAAGCAGTCACCAGAAATTACACTAATCTTCTTGGGGAGGATAGCCACAACAGGATCGGCTCAAGCCTGTTTGGTTTATCATGAATTGGCTCAAGTCATTGACATGTACTGAGAATTGTTTGGACAGTGAGCTGAAATGTAAAATGTCTAATTAGCAACAGTGCAAACTGGTTTATATTACATATCAGCTTCCTAGAAGATTCTAGTAGTAATAAGTTGTTATTGAATCCTGTTTGGAGTTGTCATATTAATATACTTTTTGAGTCTTTTGTGTTTAGCATTTGTTTTGTATGTAGGAATAAATTATCTACCACATACCTGATTCATATTGCACAGAATGTCTTTTTATTTAATTGTATTTTTATTAAATGTGTTTTTATTTTATTTTACTTGAGGAACACTACATATGAGTCAGAAAATGTAAATGAAAAGGCTAGTATGTACTAGTATAGTATACACTATAGTATATACTGGGGGTACAAACAGAAAATAGAAAATAATTTCTGCTCTCAAGGAGTTCACATTCTAAATGGGGGCAACACTAAATAAAGTATCTATGCTTAGTTCATGGAAGATGGGAAATGCAGGTAGTGCATGGGTAGAAAGTATAGCAGGGCATATGGAAAAGCGCAGAAGACCTTGGTGACCAATGGCAGGGTAGGTGCTATAACCAAACAGGGTTAGAGTGGAGTCGGACTCTGAAATACCTCTATTAGTGACTGCAATGCGGAGGTCAACATCCAGGGGATGCTGGTTTTCTTGATTGATAGGAACGAGGTAATGGAACAAAGACAATGGGTTAAGGAAAGGAAAGTTTTCCTTTCACGGTCCCCTTCAGGGGCAGCAGGTGGTGATGGCTTAACTCAAATCATTTATAAGGAAATTTGCCCCAGGGTGCTGAGGTGGGGCTGGGAGGTTAACTAGCAGAACCGTTGAGTAGGGAGCTTAACTCCCACTCATTAGAGACCAGGCTCTACAGCATGCAGCGTAGTCCAGACTTTGTACTTGGCAACACCAACCCAAACTCTGTGGGGCCAGTAGAAGTTCCATGATGGCATACTCTCCTTGTATGTTTTGTTGTTGTTGGCAGTGGGTTGGGGTAGGGAAGGTGGGGGAGAGTCACCCCAAGTAATCTGAATAACCGTATTCAAGGGGAATCCAGGTAGAGTAAGAGACAATTTGTAATAATCACAGCACCTAACATTTATATGGGGCTCTAAGATTTGCTTTACATGTATTACATAATTCATTTGATTCTCACTACAACTCTATGAAGTAGGTTCTATAATTATGGTCCCCATTTCACAGATGAGGAAATTGAGTCATTGAAAATTTAAATGACTTGTTGAGTGTCAACTCAATTAGAGAGACTGAGGCAGGATTTGAATCCAGGTCTTCCTGATTCTACATCCTTGGCTCTATCCACTGTGTCACCTAGATGCCCAGTTGAGTCCCATGGGAAGGGCTGATGTAGATAAGAAGTATATAACCTCATCAATAAAAGAGAGACATACCAACTGTGATGTAATAAAGCCAACATGGCTCTGGGAAGAGAGTTCTGTTATAAAGTCCAAGAGGTGATGTGCCTCTGGACTCCAGGAGACCTCTTATGTGTGACCCTGAGGCCACAATGGGCACCACAGTACAAAAGAAGGCACTCTGGACTGAGGGTCCATTTTGAATTGTAAACCTGTTCTCCCAAAACAGTCTCTGTGTTAATTTTTCCCCATGGGTTTTAAAGAACTGGTCCCCTGGGAAAGGAAATGAAGGCCATCTGTTAGTAGATGAGGAACATTGCAGATGGAGGGATAGAAAGTAGGACCCAGCCCAGAAGATTCCTGGAAATATCTATATTGGGTCTAAAGAGACCTGAAGGCATATCCAGGCAGAATTATAAAAACAGTTTGACACAGGATACTGTGAGGAATTCCCATAAGGAAAGCTTCTGGGCAGGGAAAGGAATTAGCAGCAGGTAGCAGCACGTGAAAATATCTGTTGATAAGGCTGGAAGAGTTTGTCACATGAAAAAAAAAATCAGTGCTAGAGGGAGCAGCTATTTCTTATCTGTCTCTGGGTGTCTTATGTCTCACCGGTATACTGTAAATTGTTTGCGGGCAGGGAGTGGTCCATTTCTGTTTTTGCATCCTAGGTGCTACTCTGTGCTTGCTTATGTGATGTTCAGTCATTTCAGTCACATCTGCCTCTTGGTGATCTTCATTTTGGAATTTTCTTGGCAAATCTGTTTGCCATTTTCTTCTCCAGCTTGTTTTTCTTTTTTTTTTCTTTTTTTTTTTTAATTTTTTTATTTTTTTAATGTTTAACAATCACTGCCATACAATTGCGATTTTATCCCTCCCCACCCACCCCCCACTACCTCCCTCCCTCCCCACGACTGCATACAATTCTGTATAGATTCTACATATACTTTCCTATTGAGTATATTTTCACTATAGTCATGCTATGTAGTCAGACTAAGATAAATGAAAGAATCCGTATAACAAATCAGAACATGATACACAGACAGATACACATACACAAACATGATCTGCTACATTATGTGAGTGACTTCCATATTTCTCTCTCTGAGTGTGGAAGGCATTTTGCCTTGAGGTCCACCATTGGGATTTTTTTTTTTTTCAGGAGTTCTTGTGTTATTACAAAAATCTAAGTCTACCAGAAAAAACTCTCACACACTGTGGTTGTTGCTGTGCATAAAGTTCTCCTGGTTCTGCTCCTTTCACTCAGCATCAGGTCATATAAGTCCTTCCAGGCCTCTCTGAAGTCTTCTTGTTCATCATTTCTTATGGCACAATAGTACTCCATTACATTCATATACCATAATTTATTCAGCCATTCCCCAATTGATGGACATCCCCTTGACTTCCAGTTTTTGGCAACTACATAGAGTGCTGCTATAAATATTTTTGTACATGTGGGACCCTTTCCCATTCTTATGATCTCTTGGGGATATAGTCCTAGTAGCGATATTGCTGGGTCAAAGGGTATGCACATTTTTGTAGCCCTTTGGGCATAGTTCCAAATTGCTCTCCAGAATGGTTGGATGCGCTCGCAGCTCCACCAACAATGAATTAGTGTTCCAACTCTCCCACATCCTCTCCAGCATTTATCATTTTCTTGTTCTGTCATGTTTGCCAATCTTATAGGTGTGATGTGGTACCTCAGAGTTGTTTTGATTTGCATCTCTCTAACCAATAGTGATTTAGAGCATTTTTTCATATGATTATAGATAGCTTTAATTTCTTCCTCTGAAAATTGCCTGTTCATATCCTTTGACCATTTATCAATTGGGGAATGACTTGTATGATTATACATTTGGGTCAGTTCTCTATATATTCTAGAAATGAGGCCTTTATCCCCGAGCTTAGCTGTAAAAATTTTTTCCCAATTTACTACATCCCTCCGGATTTTGGTTGCATTGGGTTTGGTTGTGCAAAAACTTCTCAGTTTAATGTACTCAAAGTTATCCATTTTGCATTTCATAATGCATTCTATCTCTCCTTTAGTAAAGAATTCTTCCCTTCTCCATAGATCTGATAAATACACTATTCCTTGCTTCTCCAGTTTATTCATGGTATCAATCTTTATACCTAAATCATGTACCCATTTGGACTTTATTCTTGTGTACGGTGTCAGGTATGGGTCTATGCCTAATTTCCGCCACACTGTTATCCAGTTTTCCCAGCAATTTTTGTCAAACAATGAGTTCTTATCCCAGAAGCTGGGGTCCTTGGGTTTATCAAACAGAAGGTTGCTATATTCCTTGCCTACTGCATCTTGAGTGCCAAGTCTATTCCACTTGTCTACCTCTCTGTTTCTTAGCCAATACCAAGTGGTTTTGATAATTGCTGCTTTATAGTACAGTTTAAGGTCTGGTAGCGCTAGGCCACCTTCCCAAGCATTTCTTTTCATTAGTCCCTTTGATATTCTGGACCTTTTGTTTTTCCAAATGAATTTTGATATTATTTTATCCAGCTCTAGAAAGTAATTGTCTGATAGTTTAATTGGTATGGCACTAAATAAGTATATTAATTTGGGTAGAATTGTCATTTTTATTATATTAGCACGGCCTACCCATGAGCAACTAATGTTTTTCCACTTACTTAAATCTGACTTTATTTGTGCAAAAAGTGCCTTGTAATTGTGTTCATATAGTCCCTGGGTTTGTTTTGACAGGTAGACTCCTAAGTATTTTATACTGTCTACCCTAACTTTAAATGGGATTTCTCTTTCTATCTCTTGCTGTTGAACTTTGTTGCTAATATATAGGAATGCAGAGGATTTGTGTGGGTTTATTTTGTACCCTGCAACTTTGCCAAAGTTGTTTATTAATTCAAGTAATTTTTTACTTGAATCTCTGGGATTCTCTAGGTAAATCATCATATCATCTGCAAAGAGTGATAACTTAGTTTCTTCTTTGGCTATTCTAATTCCTTGAATATCTTTATCTTGTCTAATTGCTACAGCTAACATTTCTAGTACCATATTGAATAATAGTGGTGATAATGGACAACCTTGTTTCACCCCTGATCTTATTGGGAATGCATCTAGCTTATCCCCATTGCATATAATGCTTGCTGAAGGTTTTAGATAGATACTGCTTATTATTTTATGGAAAGTTCCCTTTATTCCTACGTTCTCCAATGTTTTTAGTAGGAATGGATGTTGTATTTTGTCAAAAGCTTTTTCTGCATCTATTGAGATAATCATGTGGTTTTTGTTAGCTTTGTTGTTGATGTGATCGATAATGCTAATAGTTTTCCTAATATTGAACCAGCCCTGTAGTCCTGGTATGAATCCTACCTGATCATAATGTATTAATCTCGTGATAAGATGCCAGCTTGTTTTTCAAATGAAGAAACTGTGTCAAACAGAGTTAAGTGACTTGCCCAGGGTCACAGAGCTAGTAAGTGTCTGAAGCTGGATTTGAACTCAGGAAAATGAGACTGACTCCAGACCTGGTACTCTGTCCACTGTCTACAGTATACACTTAATAGACATTTATGTAACTGAATGTTAAGAAGGAAAATACCAATGGGGAAGAGTCATCTCTAGGCACCTCCTATACAAAACAGTATTGTAAGTGAATGAAATTATACTGTTTTTTTGGTAGGATGCCTGTACACTGGTAGGTATAATGATTTACAATGAGCTGTGTGACAGTAAGCACCCAGACATACACAGGGGGGCCTGCTATCACAAGTTCTTAGATTTGCATTTCTAAGAGGAAAGCAACTTTTGAGGGGTCAACAATAACTTTAATTAAGCACATGTATCACTCAGTTCAGGGGAAAAGTCAGCACCCCAAACTTCAGAGAAAATACAGAGAAATCAAAATCAACAAACATGCTTCCAAATGTCTGACATAAACAATATCTACATCACAGATCAACAGACAGATCCAACTGTCTGACCACTACATACATACATAGTTACCAGAGAGGAAAGCACCAACATCTGGGTTTTCAAAGCTGGGGGGCTGCTTAGAGGCTTCCCAGAGTCTCATCTAGCACACAAAGCTTCTTCCAAAAACTAAGCCTCAAAGTAAAACCATACCTCAGAGTCTTTATACACTTTTTAGAGCCAGAGGGCATCACAATCCTTGAGAACCAGTGCCTCATTAACAAAAGGTATGGGCCTTCTAGCAAATCTTCCCAGGCCCATTAATGGGTGGGGAAGCTTTTCTTTAACCACATTATTCAATCAGAGGCACTAGATTATACTAAAATAAAAACAGCAAAATATCCTACTTTGCTTGCCATTACAAGATGTGCTAAGGGGCCTATTGGTTTCACTTAATTCCTCAATGAGAGGTTGGTAAACTATGAGGGTCAAATTGCCTATTTTTGCACAACCATGATCTAATAATGGTTTTTACACTTTTAAACAAAGTTTTATTATATGTAAGACTTTAAAAGTCATTTTCAACACAAAAAGAAGCTTTGGGATAGATTCAGCCCTCAAGTTAGTTTGATGACCTCTGTTAAAATCAACCTTGTTGGTCTGTGTGTTTATGAGCCTATGAGAAAGAGAAAAGAAATGACCCTTGAAGGATGATGGTGCAGTGAATGAAAAGCAATAGACTGGGAGTCAGAAGACCTGGGTTCATCACTCTGAGGCTTACCACCTGAGTGACTGTGTACAAGTCATTTCACTTTTCTGGGTCTTGGTTCTGTCAGCTGTAAAATAAGGAGGTTGTTCAATATGGCCTCTGATGTCTTGACTCTATGATCCTGTAATTTCCAAATTCCTTTCTGGTTTTAAGTTTATGATCATATGATCCCTCTGTATTAAAGGGCTGACACAAAGGTTACATCTTTATGGAAGATTTATGGAATTTAATGGATAGGAATCACCTAGGATGAGAAAGTCTATGGAGGGTTGGGGTGTCTACTATTGGAAGGAGTCACCCACATGGATCCAGCACTAAATATAAGACTCAGAGCCAGGACTTACTCCTACTGCATTCATCTCTAAGGTTTATTTATTTTTGGAACAAGCTTAGTCCCCTGTGTTCCCTGCCTTCCAATGAAAAGACTGACAGAAATAAAATGAAAGAGAACCCGAAAGTCAGACACCCAGATGACAACATGTGTGCTGGGAACCTTGTTAGCAAATGGCTATGGAAGGACCATCTGTAAAATTATCCTACATAACCCAAGGCAGTCATTGTATTGTATTAACAGCAAAAACTGTTTTTCCCAGGGAAGTAATTGTCAGCCTGAGATCTTAATTTTCTCTAGTTTTTTTCTGGAATTCATCTTATAGTAAATATTTGGCAGCTCCAAAGTATGGCAGAAACCCAGGAGATCCATTAATGAATTAATAAACATTTATTAAGCACTTACTATGTTCTGGGAGTTATTATGTTGAGTGCTTAGGATACAAAAAGAGGCAGGGTGTCCCTGATGTCAAAGAGCTTACAATCTAATGGAAGAGCAACCTCCTGGGACCTTGGCTTTCCACCATTTGCCACTAACTAGATGTAGATTTTTATAGGTTTATGTTAATAAACAAAATTTATTAGGGAATGGTTAAACAAATTATGGAATATGATTGACAGAATATTGTTGTACTCTAAAAAAAGGTGGGCTCAAAGATCTTAGAAAAACATGGATAGACTTGCATGAAATAATGAAGAGTGAATTGAGAAGAACCAAGGGAGGGTTGTACACAGTAACAACAATATTGTTTTAATAACAACTTTGAGTGCCCAAATAAGTGCCAAGTCTATTATAAATACCCAGATTAAATACAAAGGATTTGTGAAGGAAGATGCTATCTGCATCTAGAGAAAGACCTGTTAGAGTTTATACAGAATGGTATGTATGTGTATGTACATATACATGTGTGTGCATATACATATATGTGTATACATAGGTGTGTATATGTACATATATGTATCTTTCTCTACACATATATACATACATATACACACATATTTGTGTCTAACGGTAGCTATCTATGGTATGTGGGGGAGGGTAGAAAAAGGGAAAAAAGGATATTACATGATTATTATATATTTAAAAAGAATAGCAAATTATACATAATAGATTTGTAGTTTTGTGTATTCTATTATGTTATAGAAATGCTCGTTTTACTTCTTAAGTTTAGAATAAAATAAGTGAAATTTTAAAAAATGTTTTCCAAAGATTGTCTATAAAATGAGATTATCTCTAAGGTCCTTTCAAGCTTTAAAATTTTGCTTTGGAGACAGAAAAGATTAATTTGTACTCAAGCTAGGGGACCAAAGTGTACCATGAAAACAACTATTTCTATATTCTTTTCACTTTTTTTTAACAGAATGGAAAGAAGTAAAATGAAAATATGTGGTTTTCCTTTAAAACCTAGCAAATATTTCTTTTTTAGTATTTATAGGTTGCTATGGATAACGTATTAACTTATTAACCCTAAATATATGCATATTTTCTTGCGTATACAAAACATTCTTTTACCCTTTAATACCCACATTGATTTTGAGCAGTGAAATTATTGAATTAATTTTAATACTTTATTCTTGTGGTCTGGATTATTTTGATAAAATTTTTCCAACAAACATTGGGTGATATGATATTCCAAACTGCAGAAAATTCATAGGTCAGATCAAAATTTGCTGCCTCATTTTTAACAGGTGGCAATATATTTCCATTTATTCCTCACAAAGATAAAGAATCTGAGATTTTTGTAGTATCAATGCCATAGGTAGAGATATAGTAGAAGTGCTGAATTGAGAATCAAATTTACTAGTCCTATGATTGTCAACAAACCACCCAATTCCACTGGGTCTCTGTTTCCTCATCTGCAAAACGGGGAGAATGATTCTTACGTAACCTACCAAACAGAACTTTTGTGAGGAAAGTTCTATGTGATCTATAACACACTTAGAGTCTATGATGTTTATAATACAAACTCCTTGAGGGTAGGGTCTACTTTGTATTTAGTCATTGCCTTCACAGCTCCTACCCTAAGGCTGGCATATAGTACACGCTTAACAAATGCTTGTTGGATTGTGGGATTGGAAATAAGGATGATGATTATTAAAAGGCAGTCTAAAAACAGCAAGCATATGTCCCACATTTTCCATGTTTGACCTTGGCTTCAAAAGCAACTAAACAACTGATAATATTTCATGCTTCACATAATTTATATTATCTGATTGTCTACAATGCAATCTTTCCACTATACAGGACTGCAGTATATTATGCATGTTTACAGCCCCAATCCTCAGTTCAGGGTAATGTTATTTATATAACATTAGTTTTTCTGCTAAAGACACTGATGATACTGATATTTTGTGCTATATATGTGGATGATGTATAGCGGCTGCCTGCATGTCTTTCATCTTTTCCCAAGAGACTTACTGAAATGGCAAACATAACTTCCTGGCAGGACTAGAGTTTTGTTTTGCTACCCTTAGTGGCTATGGTCATGTATTAAAACAAAAAACATATGACAGATTGTAAAATGGATCCATATTTCATCACATTCTCAATGATGGGTGATGATGCATTTAGTCTTTTTACATGTCATTGTATATTGGACAAAGCAATGGCAATTACTGAATTTAAAAGTTGAATGGAGCCTCAGAGAACACCTAATCTAACCCATACTGAAAAAAGGATTCCCTCTACAATATACTGGACAAGTGGTCATCCAGTCTTTGCTTAAAGATCTCCAATGAGACAGATTCCAACTCAAGTTTGTTCTCTTTGGACCTCAGTTTCCCTTCTAGGATTGCCAACTGTAACTATATGACCACTGAAATCCTTTCCAATTCTATATCTATAATCCTATGAGCCTGTGCCCTTTTAAGGGATCCCAGTATAAATATACATGAAGAAATTGATCATGTCCCTTCAAGTCTTCTCCATACTCAATATATCTATGTCCTTTAACTGAACTTCAATATTCCCATGACTCTGTGGTGGACATTCTTAGCCTGACAATATCCTTCCCCCAAAAGAGGCCTTAAAATTTTTTATGATACTTTAGATGTAGTCTGATCAGGACAAAATAAAGCAGGCTCATCCCTTCTTTATTTCTGAAGGTTATAGCACTCTCAATGTAACTTATAGGCATTGATGTAGTCTACTGTAGGCTGTTGGCTTCCACATTTGTTACACTATTGGTTTTTTTTTTTTTTTGAGGTTGAAGGCTACTGAATCCCCCAGATCTTTGCCAGACAAGCTAGTTGCACCTTTCCATCTTGTATACCTGAAGTCGATTTTTTGAACCCAACTATAACTTTAGATTAAAGTTCACCTTTTTTAGATTCACCTCCATTCTCTTTTAACAAGATATTTTTGAATCCTGTCTATATCAACCAGCATGTACATGGTCCTTATGCTATTATAAATATTTGTGCATGTTCACTAACCTTTCCTGTCCACATTTATCATCTGTTTATAGATCTAAGAAGAAACAAGGCCTTTCTCATTCTCTTCCTAAAGACATTTTCAATAAGGTTATTAAATGTATTGTATTATTCCTCCTATGGGTCTTTGTAAATTCATGCATTGTACTAAACATTTTACTAAACAGCAGCTACTGCTATTATGAACAAGTGACAGTCAGCCATCCTCACCAACGCTAGCCTTTGTTTCCCTGAGGAAAATCACTGCCAACATAATTGAAATGTAAATGAAAAGGTATAGCAATAGCTTAGAATACCATGAGACTTCCTTGCCATAATGCCCAGGGAAAACATCACGATAAGTAGGGTTCCCCCCCTTTTTCTTCTTCTCTTCTTATTTTTGAGGCTCGATTTCCTAACCTTTCTTGAACTACCCCTTGGGCCTAGTGAGAGCGCTCTAGATTCAATCCCATTCTAGAGAAGAAATACTGCATTGCGACAAAGGGCATTTTCAAAGAAATAGAGGGTTATTCTCAGTAGGATAAAGAAGTTTGCAGAGCTAAGACAAAAGGAATTCAGAATGAAAAACTTAGCCATGCGTATATAGTACATGAATATTTCTTTTGAGGACAGCAACACTGCTTTTTTATTATTATTTACTATTTTCTTTCTCTCAATCTTGAAAGAGATTTCTCTTCTTGCCCAGATTCAGATTGCTGAGGCTAATTAAAGCACTGGAAATGGGATAATTGTTCCCTCTTCCCTCTATTTATTATTTGTACTCTGATGAGTTCGGGTATCACCTCACAGGAAGCAATCATGTATAACTCATCATTGATCTCCCCCTCCAATGATTCCTGAACATCCTGGGATCAGATTAATTTAATTAGAAAATGTTTTCTATAAAGTGGAAGAAAGACTTGGTATTTGGGTTGTAAATTGTTCAGCACACTATAGAAAATGGTGGGATAGCACCAAGGCCTGAGGGAAAGTTTAAATCCAGGCCAAAATAACAATATTTTCATTATTTGGGGTCCCCTTCAGTGCAGTATCTCAAAATATCTTTCAAAGTCAGAGTAACTCAGCAACTAAGATGTTGATCAATGGTGCTCACCAAAGGCTGTTGAGGTCACAGAAGAGGCTTATCTTGGAAGCCTAAAGGCAGATGTTTTAGACTGTTCTTTCTGGGCCACTGCTGAGTGCATCTGATGTTCTTCAAAGGGATGGAAGACATTAGAGATTGTTCTATGCTGGAGGAAGGGGCCGAGTAAATTAGAGTTTCATGCATGAAGGCAGATGATAACTCAACTAGAGTGAGTAAATTGACCCTATTTTGTATTTTTGCTTATGTCATATACAAAAAAAAATCTGTTTTATATTTTTCTGATTTGTATTTTCTTATATGGAATGGTTAAATTTGGTTTAACATGTGTTTGGTTGTTTTGTAAAATGTCTGCTTCCTTTAAAAAGGATGATTGTAAAATGTTGAGTCTTTCACTAAAACTCTCAAAATAAGCCTAAGAAGGTTAATTAGGATCAGCTGGGGAAGACTTTGGCATCAAATATGTCTGGCATACAAGGAAGATCAGAGGGAAGAAAGAGGAGGAAAAGGAGGAGGAGGAGGAAGTAGAGAAAGAAAAAGTGAGAAGAGGCAGAGGATTATTATTCTAACAAGCAGATTGAAAAAGATTATTGAGGCAATGAGAAAGGGAATGAGAAAAAAGTGAAGGGAAGTAAAGGCAGGGCTGTCTGTACTAAATGTGGGAATTTTGGCCTCAGAAACTGGAAAACTCTAAAAATCAGGGTTTTTGTTTTGTTGATCTAGACAGTGATGGAGAAAATGTAGATTAAATTAAAAGTGAGCCATATATGTTTTCATTTTCTTTTTTTCAGAAAGTTAGTTCTTTAACATTTATCTGCATTGTTGTTTGGTCATTTTCAGGTATGTCCAACTCTTTATGACCCTTTTTGGGGTTTTCTTGGCGAAGATACTGGAATAGTTTGCCATTTCCTTCTCCAGCTCATTTTACAGATGAAGAAACTGAGGCAATCAGGGTTAAGTAACTGGCCCAGTCTCACACAGCTGTTAAGTGAGCCTAAGTTTGAACTCATGAAGATGATTTTTCCTTATTCCAGGCTCTGCCATCTAAGCTGCTCTAAGTACTTCATACTAGTCAATAATTTTTGATGAGGCAAACTGGAAACCCTAAAATGATGAGGCAGCCTGCAGATGAGTATGAATGAACAAAGCCAGTGGTTAGACGTAGAGCATTATATCAACTTAGTGACTTACTATATATTTTTTGTACTTACAAGCTTTCCTTTCTCTTTTTCTTGTTCCACATGGAACCATGAGCTTTCCATATTTAGAAGTGAACCAAACTCTCTAGGTGATAGTTCTTGATATAAACGCCTATAAGAAAAATGGAATCATATGTACCTTGCTTTCTGTAATTTATTTCCAAGGAAAGTTTAAATAACTGTGACTCTGCCTCTAACTCTCTGACCTTTGCCACTTTGATTCAGCCAACTTACCCCCCTGGAATGTCCTGCCTTCATTTGGGCCTCCTTCTCCCCATTGGTGAGTTCCTTCCAGAGCCCTTGATTTTGCGGATAGGCCCAGACTTGGTCCACTTCGTTTGTCTCCTGGCTGTGCTTCTGACTTTCTGGACTTTTCCCTCATGCCCTGACATGGGTATTTTCTCCCCCAACCTCTTTTCAGCTCCTTTTTATGTTGCCCCATTGGAACAAATGATCCTTGAGGACAGGGACCATCTTTCTTATTGCTTGAATTTGTCTCCCCAGAACTTAGCACAGTGACTGGAACATAAGAAGAACTCAAAAAAAAATACTTGTTTCCTGCCTGATGCAGTGAAAAGAAGCCTTACCTGTGTCAGTGTCAAGAGGTTGTGTCTGTGGTCCCCAGACTGTGTTCCATGGTGCACTAAGGCACTCATTCTTCAAGGGAAATATAATGATTCTCTATACTTAGACACTACCTGGACCACTAGCTTAAGGCAGTTTACAGATTCAACATTTGATAAGGTTACATTCCTTTCAATGATGTTCTCAAATGTTTACTGATACTTTTGGATATGACAGTAACTTTTTGAAGTTTCTTAGATTTTATATATATATCTTTACTCTGAGCCCAGTAGTAATAGAACTGTATTTTTTAACTGGCTACTTAGTTGTTTGTGCAACTTAACAAATGAGATAAATGAAGCTGTTCAATATTTCTTTAGACCTATGAATGACAGGGGAAAATTATTACAACCCTATGAGTGTCATGAACCAAGAAAATTTGGTAACCTTTGAATTTATGTAAAGTCCTAGGTAGATCAAATTAACATCGTTAAGATGGATGGCCCAATTTTAATTCTTTAACAGTGACAGAAACATCAAATAGCTAGTTTATGCAAAATTCAGATTTGTAGCACAGGAAGCAGATAGTAGAATTGATTCTGGTCTCTGTTTGGTGAGGATCAGCAGTGGTTACAGATAGGAGCATTTTCAACCCTCACTTACTATCTAATTCTATTGCCTATATCCAACTAGGATATTTCTTCACTTTGCCCAACCTCACACCCATGGAAATGTATGCAGGTACTTATCAAGTCTCTAATCTGATCAAGTTGCTTTTGTTACTGTTTTGTGTTGTGTTTTTGTAAAATGATGGTGGTCTGGTGTGGTGGTGCTTACTCTATAGGTGTCATAGGCATACAAGGAGCAGCTAGGTGGTGCAGTGGATAGAGCACCAGTGCAGGAGTCAGGAGGATCTGAGTTCAAATCTCACCTCAGACACTTGGCACTCACTAACTGTGCAACCTTGGGCAAGTCACTTAACCCCAGTTGCCTCATCCTGGGTCATCTCCAGTCATCCTGATGAATATCTGGTCACTGGATTCAGATGGCTCTGGAGGAGAAGCGAGGCTGGTGACCTGCATAGCCTTCCCTCACTCAAAACAAAGTCAAGTGCAAGTCATGTCATCATTTCTCCGATGGCGTGGTCTTCTTTGGCAGCAAAGGACGAACACACACATAGGCATACATAGATCAAGTGCTCTATGACCCAGAGAAGGAAGGATCAATGGGAATGCTCCCCACAAATGGAGCTGCATTTCTGTCTTCCCTCTACGAATACCCATGGATAGATGTGATATCTTGCTGTACTTGAGGCTTAAAATGTAGCCTTGGTAGAGACCTATTTCATCTGCCGCAGCTCCATCATTTCTTGCTTTCATCAGTACTTTCACCTTGACTGAATTAAAGCCTAGGTCTGAATAGAGTATATGTCGAAGAAACCCAATTTGATCATAATAAGAATCAGTAGAGACATAGAGTTAGTCCATAATAAGAGAAGAGATTGTACTCTTGTAGCCTGCCTTGGTCAGACCTAACTAGAGTATTGTGTTGAGTTGTGAGGATACTTCAGGAAGATAGTGGTAATTTGGAAAAGTGTCCTAAGGAGAATGCCACACAAGAACTGATTGAGAGCACTGGGAAACTGCTCTTTATTCTATGATGTTTGGTTTGGAGAAGAAAAGGCTTTGGGAGTCACAATAATAGTATTTGAATTATTTTAAGGGTTGTTGCATAGAAGAGAGATTAAACTTGCTCTTGGCCCCAGAGGAGAAAAATAGGGAGAGTGAGTGGAAGTTGCCAAAGACAGATTTCAATTTCATACAAAGAAAAATTTCCAGGCAATTAGAAGAAGTGGAATAGGTTATTGTAGAAAGCGGTGAGTTCCCTGTATCTAGGTGTCTTCATGGGGTGGTTGAATAGCTACTTGTGGGAATTTGTAGAGGGGATGATTTCTGCTTAGCTCTGGGTCTCACTAGATGACCTCAGAGGCCCATCCCACTCTGAGATTCGGTGATCTTATGACCTCTCTTATCAGCAAGATGTCCTTATCGCATGCTAGGGGATGCTCATAGAATGGTGCTGCTCAGACAACTGGCTTTCAAATAAGTTTCTTGTCACTGACCCTAACAGCTTTCTGGCCCCTGGCCTTACTATCAAACCATATAAGGCTGATCCTGAGCAGGTTTCAGGCTGACCAAGGTCAGTGGGCAGCCAACCTTGATAGATGGGGTCAGTGTAAAAATCTAAATCACAGCTGTGGCCTAAAGCAGCCAATGACATGTGTTATTGATGACTATTCTTTGTCTGGACTTTATAGTGGCCTAATGAATAAATATGGCAAAATGAAGGAGTTGCTTCTGGTCTGGGTAAGTTATAGATTTATTCAAGTAGAAGAACAGAAGGAAATGACTTAAATAAACTTGTGCATTGCTTACTTCCAGGATTCTCCTGTAGCCCCAAATCTGTACTTCGATATGTAGTATTTAGACATATGGAAAGGCTTATTTTTTTGTTCTTTTGGAAAAAAATAACAATGGAGAATTTCATGGTTGTTACTGATGATGAAATTCAGGAATTAATTTTTAACTTAGCATGACCTGCTGCTAGTTCTTTAATCTAACTAATGAGAATAGTTGGAATTTACATTGGTCGATTCATCAACACACTACCATTATGAGACAATAGGCAAGGGAATTGCATAGTAAGTCCAAATGCCTGGCCTATAGCCACAGAGTCAATTGTGAACCCAAGATTCAGAGGCCCCAGGGACCTGGGCTTGTTTTTGTCTCATGCAGACTGCTTTTAATCATGTCTATACAGTGCTTTGAAGTGCCATTATTTTGGTTAAAATTCTCTTAACCCATTCTAGTAATTGAATTGAAAAGATAATGAGGTTCTATAATAATGAGCTTTTTACGTCTTTAATTCTCACCATGTATCAGGTACATTTGCACACAAGAGAAAAGGTAGTTTTGCTGTTTGAAGATAAAACACAAAGTTTCTCTCATAAACCTATACTGCTGTCAAGCTGTTGTGGTCAGAAAAAAAATCTTAGTTTTGAACTGAAAATTCTCATAATTAATCATTGACCTTACTCCAGGCACCATTTCTTTGTTTTAAAAATTTTAATTAAAGTATCTTTTTTATTGTGAACATAATGATCATCGATCAATATAAATATTCACTATACATGGGATGAAGAGATGAATTTATATGTATAACTGAATTTCTGTTACATAGTTTGATTTTAATAAAATATATAGATAAATCTACATATACATGTATATATATAATATGCATATAATATATGTATACACGTATATAAATATTATTTTAAGGAAGATAATTATGTATATAATTTAACATGGTTGTAACAAAAATTGTGCTCCCTTTCTCACTTCTTTCCCCTGGTAATTAAAACAATTTTTTATTGATACTCTCTGTTTTGTCATATCTGTCATTATCCATCACTCTAGCCCCTATCCCACCAGCAGAAACACTGCCTTGAAATATATACATATATATTCATTCCAGTGAAACAACTCAGCACATTTGCTAGGGGGTAGGGAAAGCTGGAGCTTGAATGAATACATTTTTATTCTGGGAAGAAATTAGTGAAATTAGAAAAAATAGATCTTAAAAGTTTAATCTCTATCATCTCTTCTATTGTTGTTCAAGCATTTTTCAGTCGTGTCTGATTCTTTGTGACTCCATTTGGGATTATCTTAGCAAAGTTACTAGAATGGTTTGCCATATCCTTTTCCAGTGCATTTTACAGATGAGATAACTGAGCCAAACAGAGTTAAAGGACTTGTCCAGGGTTACATAGCTAGGAAGAGTCTGAGGCCAGATTTGAACTCAGGAAAATGAGTCTTCTTGACTGCAGAATCAACACTATCCACTGGGCCACCTAGCTGCCCCTTTTCATCTCTATCTATACCTACATATAAGCATACATTTCAGGAGCAGGGCTGTTAATGCCAGCCCACTCACTCTGTTGAATATCTCCCAATTATTCTGAATATATTTTGTTTGGGCATAGTTGATATAATTTTGACTCCTTCATTAGACTGTAAGCTCCTTGAAAACAGGGACTAGTTTTGCCCATCTTTATATCCTCAGTGCTTAGCATCATGCCTGACATATGGCAGTCACTTAATAAATGCTTGTTGACTGACTAGATGACTGTTAGGATAGTTTCTCCACTTGCGCAGAATTCTACTTTTCTATTTGAAAGTTGCTCTGGCCAAATACTACGGTTCTTTACTTTGTGGCTAGCTTGGGGAAAAAAAGCAATACTAAATAGTGCTTAGCACAGAACTCTGTACACAGCAGGTGCTTGCTTGGTAAATGCACATTGAATAAATTTATAGACAGCAACAATTTTATGGCAGAATTTAACTATTAGCCTTTTTTTAAAAAAATAGAGGTCACGTTGGGTAACTAGAGGCATTGACTAAGAGCTGCTTCATGTAGATTGTCAATCGGTGTTAGAATCAATTTTAAAACTTAAATGTTTTCCTCTTGAATCTAAATGTTCTAAGAAGGACTTTGCTATGAAAGCAAAGACTGGCAGAGGCCTCCCGTGTTCACCCCTCTTCTAGGAATTGTTGTCCTGTAGTTTTTTTTTTTAAGCAATTTGTGTAACCTTGTGCTATTTCCTCAGACCTATTGGAGAAGTTAAAAAAATGTAAATTGAAAAAGATAGATGCCTCACAAATACTCAACAGGTTGATACTGACCTTAGATTGCTTGGAAGGAGGGTGTGTATACCTTACCTCCTTTTGGAGGTGAAGAAGAAGTGAATGAAATTCATACCTACTCAGCTAAGAGTAAGGACCAAGTACTTCCATCTCAGGACGGTGAGAGGTTTCTGAACAGCCCCTTGTGTTCTGACTGGGGTTAGGAGGCTGGTCAAGCACAAAGATGAAAATAATGATTGACACTAGGATGGAGAAGCCATAAGGAATATAACAGACAAACCTCACTCTAGAAGATAGATGGTATTTCCCCACAGAGATAGAGCATCATAACTGGAGGAATCGAGAGCAAACAAAGAAGATAATTATGGAGACAGAGAGAAGCAGCAAACTTCCCAGATGATACAAAAGCCCAAGCCTCGATGGGAGTTAATGCAGGTCAGAGCAACATTAGCAAAGGCACTGTCAAGAAGGGCCAACGGACCATTCCAAGCAACCAGGCATAATGTGCCTTTGGGATGTGGAGTCCTAAGGACTCAGGCAGGAGAAAACTTCCAGACATGGATTAAATTGAATCCTAAATGATCCCTTGTGTTGGGAATATGCATTTTCAAGAGATTTGCTTGGGGAGTCCCCAGCTCTTCTGTGAGTGTGTAAATATGTGGGATCTGGTTGTTTTTGCTGTTTAGTAGTTTTCAGTCTCTTTGTGACCCTTTTGGGAGTTTTCTTGGCAAAGATACTGAAGTGATTTGCCATTTCCTACCATGAAGAGCTGAGAATGAGTCTATTGATTGACTTTTCCCTATTACTTGCTATTCTGTTCCAATGAAATATTTTTTATCTTCTGACAAACCTCATAAGTTTTCCAAAGAAAGGCAAGTTATTTTATCAGTAGGTCTCTCTCTCTCCCTCTCCCTCTCCCTCTCCATCTCTCTCTTCCTCTCTCATTACCATTTTCCTTACAGTTGGCTTTAAAACAAATTAAACAAAGCTAGAAGCAACTACCATACCAACCCACTGATAAATGCTCATAAGTATTTACAAGCTAGAATTGCATAAAAATAATGACTACAGATTCCAGACAACATGATTAAGGAATGCATTGATGATGGTTGGCAGACTTTTAAAGATTGCCAGTGATAGATTTCACTTATAATGGGCTTTTTTTCATGAAATAAGAATGGGAGGGTTTAAACAAATGGAAAATAATTTTGTTGTTCTAACAGGAAACACAAGTATACATAACAAAATTATAACAGCTAATCTTATGAATAAATTCAAGTTGCAGGCTCTATATTCTTTGGCATCAGAGGCATGGCTTCAGAGCTAGAAGAGACCTTAGAGTTTGTTCTTTATAGCAGCATTTCATTTTATAGAAGAGGCCCAGAGAAGCTGTAAGAAGTTGCCAAATGTCACACAGGTAATAAGTAACAGAACCAAAATTTGAACCCAGAACTCCATCCTATGAGAACCTCCCAACGAAAAAACGTCCAAATCTCCATGCTGTGGCTTGTTTATTGCCACATGGTTTTAGTCTTTGACTGACTAATGTCATCTTCCCCATAAACTCTTCACACATCTTCAAAAGCATTACAAAATACTTATGTATTCCAGAAAGAACAGACTGCCTACACATTTCACAGACATATTGCAAGTTCTGGGAACCATTTTCTCCACTCTCTTCCAGCTGTTCTCAGCATCTCCCTAATATATCCTTGCAGAGTAGTTAGAATTTTTTTTTTTTTTGTGACATCAAACCCAGGTTTTCCTGTTTCCATGCATGAGGAATATTAACCTTCAGGTTTGCAAAACATTTTAATTGCAAACTCTTCTCCAAATTACCATCATAGGTTTTGTCAATAGTAATTCTCACCTAAAATATCAATTTTGATAACTCTACATTGTATTTTGAGTTGTCTTGACTCCTGAAAAAGAGCTTAAACTTTCAATTTATGGGAGCCAGTTAATTTTCAGCAAAACCGCTGTCCAAAAGGCTGTGTGCATTTAGTGAGCTGGTCTGATTTTGTCAGTCTAATTAGTAGCACAGATGTTTCAGCTGAAGTTTGGCAAGTTACGTGAATACAAATTGAAATGACAGACCTGGGTTTCAGCTTTCTGAACGAGTTCCTCTGAATCTGTTCCGATGACTTTAGCAACATTTAAAATATTTCTAGACCAGATATAGCTGTGGGCCCCAGAGTCATGGAAGCCATATCTCCAAAAGCTATGAATTCACTGGAAATGGAATGGAATAGGATTTCTGTCTGCACTGGACCTTGCTTTGATGCTTTGTTGGATCTTTGATCTTCTCTATGTGGGTATTCTTTCCAATGATACGAAACACAGCTCATCCTTATCTGCCCATTCTACTTAACTCTCCCTTATGTCTTCTCTTATAGTCACTGCAACAGTTCCACCTAATGTGCTGAATGCCTTCCTCTAGTTCTGAAATCTGTAAAAGTTTTTTTTTAATATTTTGATAACTATTTCAGTGTGATTGATTTCTTTTGTAATCCTATGTACTTTTTGCGTGTAAAAACTTTATGCTGAGAAGTGGTTCATGGACCTGTAATGTAAATGTAAAGCTAATGGTGGGTAGGGGGAAGAGTTGAAGGTCTTCTCTACCCATTAACAAGCCTCAATACCTTTTGTTAATTTCTACTGAGGCACTGGGCCAGAGGCTATTGCCCTCTGGCTCTGAAAAGTGTATAAATACTCTGAGGTGAGGTTTTACTTTGAGGCTTACTCCCTGGAAGTGTTTGTTTGGTAAGATGAGACTCTGGGTAGTTGCTAAAAAAAACTCCCTGACTTTGAAAATCCAAATGTTGGTGCTTCTCTCCCTGGTAACTATGCATGTATGTAATAGACAATTGGATCTGTTTGTTAATCTGTGACATATGTATTACTTATGTTCAGACAATTGGAAGCGCTGTCTGTTGGTCTTCATTTTTCTGCTTGTATTTTCTTAGTTGGTATATATATTTGATTAAAGTGATTATTGAGCTCTCAAAAGTTGCTTTGCTTTCAGAAAAGCAGATCTAAGAACCTGCACAGCAGGCCCTCCTGTGTATGCCAGGTCCTTGCTGTTACAGGACCCTAGCAGATTGCCAAAGGGTTGGACCCCTTAAAACACAGAAAAGATGAAGAACTCATCTCTAACTCCCTTGATCTTCTATAGATAGCAGCAGAATGTGGTTTATCTCTTGAATTCACTATGAGAATCGTAATACTTTAGAGTTGAAAGGGCTGTCTAGTCCAACTTATACTTAGACAAATCCTCACTATAATATACTCTAATACGGCCATTATCTGGATGAATAAGGACCACAGAAGTGGTCCGTAAAGGAATGAGAAAACGTTCTGAATTTACCTATTGAAGAATCGTAGACTATTTGGATTAGAATGGACTTGAGTTAGCTAGTTCAGTTCTCTTGCTGTTCATGAAAGTCCTTTGTGATATTTCAGATGAGTGGTCATCTTATTTTAACATTTCCAGGGACAGGCAACTCACTCCTTCACAAGATGGCTTGTTATCTTTTGGAAGGTATTTAATGGGAAAAAACTATACAACTGCTGATTGTACGAGACATATAACATTGATCGTATTAAAATTAAAGCTCATTGTCTCTCCTCTCGCAGCCTTCTCCAACCCTATTGCCAATAGGAGCTCCACTGACCATGTAAACCCTCAGGTTTTCAGTGTTGAATTCTGCTTGTCTTTGCCTTGTTCCTTCCTCTCCACCACCCCTGCTTCTGTCCAAACTACTTTTAGTTTTTCTTTCCCCTCCTTCTCTCTCTCAAAATATATGTTATATAATCTATATGTTCATTTAACATATGTGTTGTATATGTATATTTTATATGAACAGTTATAACAATATATACGTATTGTTTCTATATAGATATATGGGGTATATGGGTATTCAAGGAAGGCTTGCACCTCTGGTGTGAGGGCTTGTTGAGCCCTTTTCAGGGCTACTCGTACTTTTGGTGTCCACCTTCATCCAACTCTTATGTAGAGCATCTGCAGTGGCCACACTCTGGTAAACTGCCTCAGCAAATGGACTAAACCAGGTTGAGGGCAACTGACAGGTCAAAAGCGCATCACTGAGTTGTGAGGGAGTGTCTACCCCAAGCATGTGAAGACTTCCCCTGTCAGACTGGACAGATGAGAATATTTTGTTCCAATAGTCATGAAGGTGGCTGAAGCAGGTGCTGTGGAACACTTAGAGCTTGGTCAAGCATCTGAAATGCCAACGTCATCTGCCTCATCCTGGGTCATCACCAGTCAACCTGACTTGTGTTGTTACTGAACTCTGGTGCCTCCAGAAAAGAGAGTGAGGCTGATGACTTTGTGCATCTCTGCTTCACTGAAATCCAATTCACTCATGATTCAAGACATCACCATGTGATGTCATTGGTCCTCTTTGAAAAAGAAGGATAAGCAACAATAATGTACATATGTAATATATGTTTGTGTATGCATACACACACACATTATCAGAAAAGTCAGGCTACCCAAGGTGTTTAGAATGACATAGACCAAGAAAAGAGCATTTTAAATGGATGGAGGAGATATAAAGTCCTGCACAGAGGTCCAGCTTCAGTGCTTTATTGTGACATGGAGGTGATGATGAATTCTGAAAGCCTAGAATAATCCCTTTTTGATTATCACCAATTTATTCAAAATCAATGTGTTATGTACTAGGAAGAAAATAAAATTTAGATAAGACACTGGGAAGCACCCTGCCCTCAAGGAAATTAACACTCATCTCAAAACTCATCACAAGATCAACCTTCCTCTGATGATTAGTATGAAATAAGCATAAAACCAGGAGCCATGTTCTGGTCAAAAATGGTTGCTAGTGCCGTAAATGTTACTGTGCAAAGTCTAAATGAAAAAACTCTCTCTCTCTCTCTCTCCTCTGTCATTATCTCTTTACACACACACACACACACACACACACACACACACACACACACACACACATAGTAAGGGGTACCCACTCACAGATCACAATGTGCCTGATGCCTTGAACCCTGGAAGATATCAAACAAGATTTTCAGTGAATTTCTCAGTTACTCAAAAGGGCTCAGACCAACGACTCACAAAGAAAAATGAAGTGATTTTTCATTTCTTATAGCACAATAGCATTTCATCACAATCATATCCCACAACTTGTTCAGCTATTCCCCAATTGATGAGCATCCCTTCAATTTTTAACTCTTTGCCACCACAAAAAGAGCTGCTATAAATATTTTTGTACGTATAGGTCCTTTTCCTTTGATCTCTTTGACATAAAGACCTAGTTGTGGTTTTTCTGCGTCAAAGGGTATGCATAATTTTATAGCCCTGTGGGTGTAGTTCCAAATTATTCTTCAGCATATTTGGATCAGTTCACAACTCCACCAACAATGCATTAATGTCCACATTTTTTTTCACATCTCAGTATTTGTTATTTTTCTTTTCTGTCATGCTAGCCAATCTGGTAGGTCCAAGGTGATACCTCATAGTGGTTTTAGTTTGCATTTCTCTAGTTATTAGTGATTTTTTAATGTTACTATTGATAGCTTCAATTCTTCTTTTAAAAGCTACCTGTTTATATCCTTTGACTATTTATCAATTAAGGAATGGTTCTTATTTTCATAAATATAGCCCAATTACCTGTATATTTTAGAAATGAGACCATTGTCAGAGAATTTTTCTCTAAAATTTCCCCAGCAGTTTCTTGCTTTCCTTCTAATTTTGGCTTCACTAGTTTGTGCAAAACTTTTCTATTTAATGGAATAAAAATCTTCATTTTTTCCATAATCCCCTCCATCTCTTGTTTGGTCATAAACTCTTCCCTTTTCTATAGATCTGATATATAATTTTTCTGTGCTTTCTTCATTTGTCTATGATATCACCTTTTATGTCCAAATCATGTACTCTTTTTTTACCTCATCTTAGTATATGGTGTAATATGTTGGTCTACGCCTAGTTTTTGGCAAACCACTTTCCAGTTTTCCTAGAAATTTTTGTCAAATTGTGAGCTTTTCTTCCCAAAGCATGAATTTTTGGGTTTATCAAACATTAGCCTACTATGGTCATATATTTCTGTATATTGTGTGCTTAATCTGTTTCACTGATCAACCACTTTATTATCTAGTACCAGATTGTTTTAATGATTATGACTTTGTAGCATAGCTTGAAATGTGGTACTGCTAGATTACACCCCCCCAATCAAAAATTGATTCCCTTGATGTTCTTGATGTTTTTTCTTTTTGGTAAATTTTATTATTTTTTCTTGCTCTATAAAATAATTCCTTGACAGTTTGATTGGCATGGCATTGAGCAAGTTAATTTATTTAGGTAGATTGTCATTTTATTGTATTGGCTCAACCTAACCATGAACAATAATTTTTTCTTCATTTGTTTAGCTCCATCTTTATTTGCAGGAAAGTTTTGTAATTGTGTTCATATTGTTACCATGTTTGTCTTGGCAGGTAGACACATAATTATTATATGCTATGTGCAGTTGTTTTAAAATGAATTTTTCTTTCTTCCTGCTGCTTTGGTTGGTAATATATATATATATATAGAAAACCCAGTGATCTATGTGGGTTTATTTTATACCCTGCAACTTTGCTAACATTGTTATTCTTGTCTTATTGCTATAGCTAGTATTTTAATACAATATTGAATAATAATAATGTTAGTGGATATCCTTGCTTCACCACATTGGGAAGGTTTCTAGTTTATCCCCATTGCAAACAACATTTGCTCTTGGTTTTAGATAGATACCACTTATCATTTTAAGAAAGGCACCATTTATTCTGAAGCTTTCTGACATTTTAATAGAACATTTTTAATAGGGTTTGGTATTTTATTCAAGGGGTCCTGGGCTTTTAAGGACATATCCCTTACCTTTCCCTCTTTACTTTATGCCATTTCGTGAGGTGACTTTCCTTTGACTCATTTATGTCCTTTAGTTGACTAATAAGAGTAAACACATCAGTAACTAGTTGGGTACTATGGTTTTTGAGTGACTTCAGACCCACAGAGAGTACCTTAAACCTGGGATGTATTTTCTGCAGATTGTCCACAGAACTACGTAAAAGCTGAAGGGGTTATTTCTGGAAGGCAATGATCATTTGAGATGTCTGAGAGAAAATTCATGGTTCAGGTATTAATAGGACTAGATGGCATCTGAGATCCCTTCTAACCAATGCTAAGATTCTCTGTGTGGCATAATGAGCAGAGTACTAGATTTAGAATTAGGAAGTTCTGGATTTGGAGTCAAATCTTGGTTTTGACATTTATTAACTATGTAATCTTGGGCAAGTCACTCAGTACTTTTGAGCTTTGATTTCCTTGCCTGTAAAATTGAGAGAATAGTAACTATAGTATCTACTTTGTAAGGTAGCTGTGAGATTCAGATGAGAAAATGTGAAGTACTTTGCAAACCTTAAAGGTCTCTATAAAAGGCTTCGCTTCTCAAATATATAGAAAATAGTCAAATACATAAAAATGCATGTCATTCCTCAATAAACAAATGCTCAAAGGATATAAACAAGTAGTTTTCAGACAAAGAATTCAAAGCTATCTATGGTCATGAAAAAATGCTCTAAATCACTATTGATTAGAGAAATGCAAATTAAAACAACTCTGAGGTACCACCTCACACCTATCAGATTGGCTAATATGACAGAAAAGGAAAATGATGGATGTTGGAGGGGATGTGGAAAACTGGGATGCTAATGCACTGTTGGTGGAATTGTCAACTGACCCAGCCATTCTGTAGAACAATTTGGAACTATGCTCAAAGGGCTATAAAACTACTCATACTTTTTGATCCAGCCACAGCACTGGTAGGTCTATATCCCAAGGATATAAAAAAAGGGAAAAGAACCTGTTTGTACAAAAATATTTATAGCAGCTCTTTTTGCGTTGGCTAAGAATTGGAAATTAAAGGGATGCCCATCAACTGGGTAATGACTAAATAATCTGTGGTATGTGATTTTAAAGGAATATTATTGTGATATAAGAAATGACAAGCGGGATAATTTCAGAAAAGCCTGGAAAGACTTACATGAACTGATACATATGAAGTGAACAGAACCGGGAGAACATTGCACATGGTAACAATAATACTATTCAATAAAGAACTGAGAATGCAGCATGCAATAAACCAAGACTATCCCAAGGGACTAATGATGAAGCCCAATATCCACCTCCAGAGAAAGAACTGATATTGTTTGAATACAGGCTGAAGCATGCGATTTTTTCCTTCTTCCCTTCCTTCCTTCCTTCCTTCCTTCCTTCCTTCCTTCCTTCCTTCCTTCCTTCCTTCCTTCCTTCCTTCCTTTCTTTTTTCTCTTTTATTCGAGTTTTCTTGTATAAAATGACTAGTATGGAAATGTTTTACATAATTGCACATGTATAACCTATATCTAATTGCTTACTGTCTCAGAGAGGGGGAGGAGAGAGAAGGGAGGGAGGAACAGAATTTGGAATTCAAAACTCTAAATAAAAATGTTTAAAAAACTCTCTATAAATGTCAGTTACACGAACTCTCGCTCTTGCTAAAGTAGAAACTGTGTACATGTGCTCTCAGATGTATAAACACATCTCACATTCTCAGATGTAGGTTAGTGGTCTGGAACTGAGGACACATTCTTCCAGAGAATTAGTTGTACATTTGACTCTGACAGAAATGCTAAGGGGAGGGGGTAAGGCAAGGACAAAGAGAATCATTCCAGGTTTTTCTTTTACCCACTCTCACATCAGACTTTGTTTACAGATAGCAGGATGTGTGTGTGTGTGTGTGTGTGTGTGTGTGTGTGTGTGTGTGTGTGTGTGTGAGAGAGAGAGAGAGAGAGAGAGAGAGAGACAGACAGACAGACAGACAGACAGACAGACACAGAGAGAGGGACAGAGAGAGACAGAAAGGGAGGGGAAGAGTCAAAATGGAGGAGAGATGCAGAGAGAGCATGGCTAGCATTTATAGAACGCTGTAAAGTTTTTAAAGTGTTTTACAAATACTTTATCATTTTATCCTCACAACAACTCTAGAAGTTAGGGGCTATTATTAGCCCCATTTTACATATAGAGAAGCTGAGGTGCACAGTCAGTTTAAGGGAGTTGTCTAGAGTCACATACTAAGTGTCTGGGGTGGGATTTCAACTCAGATTTCCCTGACTGCAGGTATAGTAATCTATCTACTGAGCCACCTGGTTTATTGTTTACTATACATAAGACATGGTGGAGAGGTCAGGCACAACTGAGAATGAATAGAAAGGGAAGTGAACAGCTTGACTTGGGCTAAAGACATGGTGGATGATATTCATAAAAAAGATTGGAAACCAGCTCTCCTGCCTCCTTGTCCATTGTATATTTTTTCTTGTACTACCTTTGAGTATTTCTAATTAAATTTCAGAATATATATAAACTTAGTTACATAACATATAATTATTATATATTTGCATTTCCAGAGAATAGCTAGCACTATGTGAAGATTTTGATGTAAATCTATTGTATAAATTGAATCACTTATTAATCCTATCCTAAATAAGGAGCTTCCTTAATCAACAGAGATCACTTATTGAATCAATGAAAGGCACTAAACAAGGTGCCAAAGGTCTTAATCAATTCTGAAAGAGTGAAAGTCATTGAATAAGATGCAATGATGCTACAAAGGCAGTGTAGTGGGATAGGCTGAAGAGACTCAGTCATACCTTATGGGTCTCTGATACAACAACAATCAGTTTGGAACCCAAGTATTTTAATAGTTGATTGGCCCAATGGTAGACACAATTCCCTGCACTCAGCAGAGTGCCCCCAGGGTTCAACACAGTGTCTGGAACATAGTAGGAGCTTAATAAATGTTTATTGATTGATCAATTGATTCCAGTCAAGCCTTGAGAGGGAATCATTCAGGTGGGGAAGAACAGCCTCGAGAGAAGGACCTTATGAAGTTAGGAAGGTTAGAAAATTTTTAGACTTTCCATGGGCATCCTGGTAATGTCACCAGAACAGCAGCTCCTGACAGCAATGTTTGCTATGGAAGAGGAAGAAAAACTAGACACAGTGAGCTTCAGGACTCTACAAGAACTATACCAGAAAGCTATCCCAAACCTAATGAGAACTTAAAGGGCATGAACAAAAGAAGAGACTTTCAGTGGCTTGGAGTTGTGAATTACGTTTTTTCATATGTGCACTCTAGGCTTGACCCCACTTTCCCCTGGGAACCATATGTACTTGTTGGGGAGTGTGCCCCCAGTTTTGCACTGATTATTTTTCTTGTACTACTTTGATAAATATCTACTAGTAGAAGCTTGTTAAGTCTAGCTGGCTATTTTATATATAGTGATAGTGAACGAAGAACACATTAGTGGGGGTTCGTCATCAATAGTACTAGAGAAAACCCCATATCACTCTTGTTTTACCTTTCTAACCTTGTGAACAGAAGTAGCCAGATACCCTCTAGGGACTCAGTTTGCTAGTACTTTTGGGTTTTAGAAGAGTGAGTCCTAGAGCCTGCCCTACACTGTCTTATAGGAGTTTACAATGTATTAATGGTGTCACTGTAAAGTAGTGTTATTGTGACTTTTGTAAACCATGAATGTCCCTTGAAAAATTCTATAGATAAAAACTAGTTTGGGGGAAAAGTCAACAAAGTCTCTCTCTGTCTGTCTCTGTGTCTGTCTCTGTCTCTGTGTCTGTCTCTGTCTGTCTGTCTCTCCGTCTCTCTGTGTCTCTAATTAACTGATTGACTGAAGTATGAAATTCTCCATGTTCTTGAAAGAATAGCCAATGGCAAATTCATTTTGCCACTCAGTAAGTGATCATGAATCATGTTAGCATTTTTTTTCATATCAAGAGTAAACAGAATACTTACATGAAGGTAAAGCATTCCAAACCCAATAAATAGCTTCCAGAGCTCTGAAAACTCAAAATTTCCTGAAACTTTTACTCAGACTGCTTGAAATACTTCTATTTGGCCAAAATGAGCCTGATCATACCTTCTTGTGTTTATGAATTGAGTTTCTTCCACCTTTATCCTTCATTCATAATACTTAATCCCCCCATGTTTCATTGTGCATATGTTGTACAATATATCTATAATTTATGCCACACAGCCTTATTTTCTTCTTCTTTGTAACCTCAACACATGTTCTGTATTGTATGGTGATGTCAAAGGAAATGTGTACATTTAGAAAAAGTTTTGAATTTTTCATGAAGGATAACTGGGGCCAGGAGACATCTGTGTAGATGTTGGGAAAAGGAACAAATCTATTTCAGAGAGAATTAAAAAACAAAACAAAACACGATCGCTACAACCTTCCTTCTCTTGCCAGGAAGAGGCGGGGCGAAGAGGCAGAATGTTGCATAGGACAATCGTTTTGGTTTAACTACTTTGCTTTGTTAGAGAGAAGCAAAGTTGTAGCTTTGGAGGGTGGAGAATGGGGTGCTATATATATATATACGTATATATAGGTATATACGTATATATATAAATGTGACTGATACAAACAGAAGGCAGCGATAAAATGCTAAAAAAACCCCCAGAATTTATGATAATTTTCTTTAGTCTCTATCTTATCTTTTTGGTACACTAGATCAGTGAAATGAGTCTTTCTTAGCCTATGTTTAGACATAACAAGACCTCTCTTTTTAGCTTTTCTACTTTGTCAAGGTTGGGTGGATATGGGGTCACCACTCTGATTATAATTAAGCAAGTAAATAGCTTATTCCAGGTATTTATTTTGGATATCAGAATGAGGGTAGAAGTCATTCAGCAGGATAGGTATAAAAATAAAGTCTTTTTGAATGATGCCCCTCAGTGCATATACATAGGCAAGATAGGCAGGTGCCTATGGGATGTGGTCTGAGACCTGGCACAAGGGACTCTTGACTTTAAAGTATCTCTCCTTGCAAACGATTGATATCCCACCATTAAAGGTTCATTTCTGCAGGGGGTGGGGCAAAGGTGGTAACCCCAAGGCATTAAAATTAAATGGCTCTGGAAAAAGAAACACACTAAGCTATTATCAGTCACTAAAGTAATCCCCACTGGGTTATCAGGTCCTTTCTGATATGGTACTTAGCCAAGATTAGATTTCGATACAGGGGAAAGTGGAAGAAAAGGTTCAGATTAAGTACACTTGTCATTGAAAACAGACCAAGGATGGGACTCTGGTGCCTTGGAGCAGTAGGTGACAGCAAGCAGGGACATTAGAGAAAGAGGTGATAGATGTGGGCACAAAAAACATACTTTGGCATTTTTAATATCTTTTTTTCTAGGTCTGTAATTTTGATGCCTGTACAGTGACTTGGTTGATTCACTTGAAGAGCCAATGTCCAGATGAGGACAAGCAGACAGCAAAAACGTTAAGATGTCTAACATGGAAAAGATGGGGTAGTGGCAGTGGTGGTAGTAGTGGCGATAGTGATGGTGGTGGTGGTGGTGGTGGTAGAGGGCATGATAGCTGCCTTCAGATCTCTGAAAGGCTGATGTGTGAAAAAAGGCTCAGACTTATTCTGCCTACGCCAGATAGGGGAAAATGAAGTAAAGGTTAAAAATTGCAGAGAAGGAAAATGTAGGCTTGACATGAAGGGAAGTCCCTAACAATTGGAGCTCTCCTAAAGAAGGATGGGCTGTTTTAGGAAGTGGTAGCCCCTTTTCCTCTCCCCATCATGATAAGTACCTTGAGAAGACAACAGTTTGTTAGCTACTACTGTGTCTCCTGGGCTATTATCAAAAACATCTAAAGTCAACGTGACATTCAATTTTAGTTCAGGAAAAAGACAATCTGACTTTTTTCATCCTAACTAATTCTTTTTTTTCAAAGTCATGTTTAAAAGCAAACTGCCTGGTACTGAAAGAAGATTACCAATGCAAGTTACTTCCAGAAACAGAAGGACCTGAGAAAGGAAAATTATCTATAGAAGTGACAGGCCTTGATGACTGACTGGATATCGGAAGTGAGAAAGAAGACGTAAAAGAAATTTCTGAGCTTTTAAGATGATTTGACTGGAAAAATAAGTCATAGAATTTAAAAATTATCACCATATTTATGCAACATTATGTTTGTGATGTGCTTATTTTACATGAGAGGAAACTGAGGCCCAAAGAGGTTGCAATAATTTTTCTGGTTCCCAATCCCATATGTACTAGAGTTGGGAATTGAACTCCTAATCTGTGAACCCCCAGAGCAGGGCTCTTTCCCCTCTAGCTTTTGCAAAGGAATATTCACTGAAAAGATAAAGCAGGTATACAATTGCAAACATATTCTGCCATCATCCAAGAACACACAATCTTCCCATCCCTCTTTAGTCCTTCAATAGAATGAGCTCACAGTTTCTACAAAGTATTGGCCCCCACCAAGTTCAGTTTCAGTATAGCTGACAGAAGAGTGGCTGTCACTCCCTATTGGAAGCTTTTGTCTTTTTTCGAATAAAAATTATGCTGAGTTGCCAAGCAGGTCACTAAGACTTTGTCTTCTCACTGAGCTTGATTGTCTGCAAAATCTGGCTTGGATCCAGGCTCTTAGACCACAGATGGCTCACTGTCCAACCTTTAAAAGTTCACAGGGTCACAGACTAGTCTGATACTCTTTCCCCTAAGACCAGAAAAGAATAAATACGAGTATAGAAACTATAGCAGGATCATGGTCTTAAGGGACACATGGTAATGGGCCAGAAGGAAAGATTAAAGTCTGAGACCTCTCTTTCTACCTGGAGGCTTACAATATTCCTCACTGGAACACAGCCTGGCAGGAAAGAGATAAGTGCTGTTTCAACTCAATTCAATGAATATTTATTAAGAGTCTAATATGGTTTGGGCACTGAGGACTAAAACACAAAAAATATACTCTATACTTTTCTTGTTGTTGCCTTGTCATTAATTTAGAAATAGGGGAGAAAAGAGAGACAGGTGGATCTTATGGGGAAAATGATGAGTTCAGTATCAAACATTTTGAATTTGAGGTGCCAGCAAGTCACATAGGTGCAGATGTCCAGAAGTTAATTGGAATTAGAGGTCTTGAGCTTAGAAGAGTCTAGTCTACCCTAACCTTGTAACTGGCTTATTTTCTTGGCTTAAGTAGCAGATGAAATCCCACCTTCTATGAGAAGTCCTTCCCAATCCCCGTTAATTCTAGAGTCTTCTGTTGATTATCTCTGATTTATCTCATATATATAGCCTGTTTGTACCCTGGTTGTTTGTAACTTGTCTCCTTCATTAGACAGTAAGCTCCTTTAGAGCAAGAACTGTCTTTTGCTTTTCTTCACATTTCCAGTGATGAACACAGTGATTGGTTAAGTAGGCAGCTAACAAATGTTTACTGGTAGACTTCCTGGTGATTTGGCTATTGATGAGTAATTTGGTTATTGATGCTAGATCAGTCCAGAATTTGGTTAATCAAGTCTAAAGAGATCTGAGACCCTTTTTTTCATAGCACAAAGGAGTGAAAAAAAATCACCATGCTAACCATGTTGTCATACCTATCTTTAACTATGATAAAAAATGACAATTTTGTCAGCTCATTCCTTTGGGAAAAGTTCCTGTCCTTGGATAGTATAAAAGTAGGTGTTTGAATATGTATGTGTCTAGCTTTCCTTGAGTTTTGTCCTTAAATACACACACATCCATGTTTGGGAAGAAGAGTTTGAGTAGTAATTCAGTTGATGGAGATCAAAAAACAAATACACTGTGGTTGTGGCATCAGTTGGTCAGTGATCATCTCCACCTTGACCTTAAGAATTTTTGAACGTTTCCTTTCTGTCTAAAATGAATGATTTCTTATTGTATCTAATTTAAACTACCCTTCTGAACCTAAAATTCTGCCTTGGTTGATATTAAACAGAAAATGAGACCAAGAATAGGAGAGAAGTTGACAGTTCATTAGATTTTTTTTCCCTTGCTTTGCCTTCTCTTTCTTCCCTTCTCTTCTCTTTTATTTAAAACAGTATTCTTAAATTGGATAAAAGAGGAGACACAAGTTAATAGCTATTCAGAATACTTCAGAGTCAAACAGAAAATTATCAGACTACTGAACTTAGATGCCAGGGTAATTAGAGGCCAATTATTTCTCTCATTTAGTTCTAATGGATGGTGATAAATTAAAAAAAAAATCGATGTAACTGTAAATTACTTTCAGTGAGTGGAGAACTTTGCAAGAGACAGGCATTTTCTCTTCTCTTGCTAATTAGAGATGTTAAATAAATACAAAGCAAAAAACCAAAACAAAATTCCAAATCTCTAAGTATTTGTTGCTAACTAGTGTTATGACTTGAGTTTTAGATTTTTCCATAAGAAGAATCAAAAACTCAGTCTTACTTTCCCGATGATCAGATCAAAGTTATGGGCAGAATTTTCTTGTTGTTTATGGATTTGTCATGTGTTTGGATTGAGATGGAATGTCTGATCAGCTAGACCATAGTATTTTCTTGGTTTCTAGCTTGTGTGTTATTTCCATTGAAGTCCAATTCTGATGGGGCATATGGCCCTGGGTTCTTGAAGATGAGGCCTTATAGATCACACTTCTTCAAATTTGTATCCCTCCTTGCTTATGCTTCCATCTTTTCTACATTTTTTTGAAGGGCAGAGGAGGGATTTAGGGATCTCTGATTTCTTCATTGTAGGGTAGTCCAAGCACAGAAGCTCCTTCCACTGATAGATATTAGCCCCTCACCTGGAACTTCATTTAGAATATTGCTTGGGAACAGAGAGATACTATTTAAAAAAATCTTTTAAACATTTTAATTTCACATTTTAAGTTCCTAATTCTATCCCCCCCTCCCCTGCCCTCTCCCTGAAATTATAAGCAATCATATATGTTATTCATGTGCAATCAGTTAAAACATTTTCATATTAGTCATACAATATATACTATTACTACATTTACTTTTCAACTGAGAAAACTTAGGGAAAAAGTCATTTGTGTAGGGTCACAGAGTTAGTATGTACCAGAGGTAGTTCTGTAATCCAGTAACTTCCAGTAATAAAAATCAACTCTTTTAATTTTGTTGTTGCATAGTTGTTTTCAGTTGTGACTCTTCATGACCCCATTTGGGGTTTTCTTGGCAAAGAGACTGGGGTGATCTGCCATTTCTTTCTGTGGTTCATTGTATGGAGTGAGGAATCTGAAGCAAACGGTTAAATGACTTGCCCAAGATCACACAAGCAGTAAGTCTCTTAGGTCAGATTTGAACTCAGTAAGATGTCTTCTATCCATAGCGCCACCTAACTATTGCACTCTATCAACGCAGATCGTCAACTGTTCTGCGATTTACTATCTTAGGAAGTTACCTAGGGGCCCCAACAGATTAAATGACCTGCTCCAGGTCTCATGGCCAATATGTGTCAAGACTTAATTCAGGCCTTTCTGACTCGAGTACTCACTGTGCTAGCTGCAAGGATAAAAGGAGAATAGAAACACCTCCACCCCTCCAAGAGTTTCCATTCTATTAAGGGGAACAGAAGCATTGTCTACACTGGCCTCATTTCTATTAATAATTGGCTGAGCAAGTCCTGTTAGGCTCAAGTGGAATACTCTGCCGAAGTGTCCTATGTTTATGAAGTTTCAAAGGAGTCTTAGAAGAGTCTTAGGAGAAGATATCTTATGGAAAGACAATATATAAGGCAATGTGGGATGGAGAAATGAGCATTTGACCTATAGTCATGAAGACCTGGGTTTGAATTCCACCTCTGACATTTACCAGCTTGCAAATGACTTAAACTTCCTGAACCTTAGTTTCCTCACCTATAAAATGGGGTAACAATATCTACTGGATTATGGTGAATGTCAGATGAGATATTTTGTGAAGTGCTTTGCCAAATTATAAAGCATTCTCTAAATGTTAGCTCCTAACAGAGCAGAGTTACTCTCCCCAAACAAAGAAGTCAGTCCATTAATATCCTGGGCAGACATATGGAGCATCTTAGTCATCTTTGGTTTATTATAGCTCAAATGAACTGTCAAAGTCCATTTATCTCCTGCTGGGTAAAAACAGAGAAGATGAACATTGTCTTGCTATCATGAATAGTTACTCAAATCCCTGAGCTCAAAGATACTGGAGATAGCCTGAAAAAGCATCTTTTTCATTCCACTGCATTATCAAAATGCCTGTCTTATCCCATAAATGAAATAAATAAAAGTTTTAAATAGTCCAGGTACATCTCTTGATTAGGTTAGTTTGTTGTTCTCAGGCTTTAACTAGCTAATTTAAGGACTAAGAATGCGTGCATGAAAGGAGCGATCATAATACATGTTTTCTGATTACCCAGGAGACTTCATGGTACAATCATAAATTTATAATCATAAACCATAAACAGTTCCAAACTGCTCATGGAACATTAAAGGCTTACAACAATTTCACCAAGTTTATTACTGAGATAAAAGTGAAAAAAAAACAGAGCTGCTCAGAAGACAGAGTAGTAACATTTTTGTTCAAATAACATTCCATATACTTTAGGGCAGGATAGAAGCTTTCACTGAGAATTAAAAAAGGTTCTTGCTTTGTTTGTGGTATATCTGTCTATCTATGTATCTGTGTATCTATCTATGTATCTATGTGTCTGTCTGTCTGTCTGTCTGTCTATCTATCTATCTATCTATCTATCTATCTATCTATCTATCTATCTATCTATCTATCTATCTGTCTATCTATGACAATGTGGCTTAGTGAATAGGGAGTTGGGTTTGGAAAACTCCTGCGTCATCTTCTTCCTCTCAGACACATACTGACTGTTACCCTGGGCAAGTCCCTTAATTCCTTGATGCCCTAGGCAAGTGTCTAAGACTAGAAGGGGCCAATATGCTTTGGTGGACAGAGTTTCCTTATCTAGACATTCCCTATATTAATAAAACCATGGGTCTAGACTCCATTTGCCTCTTTTAAAGGGACCTATGATTTCATTGGCATAGAAGGCTCCTGATGATAAGCTTCCTGTATCAACATGCACATCTGGCTACTTCTTTGGAACAACTAGTCTTAGAGAGTTATCTGGGACCCTGAGAAGTTAAATGACTCCCCCATGATCAGGCAGCCATTATATTGCAGGGGAAAGACTTGAACCCAGGTCTTCCTGAGGTCTGCCTCCCCAAGAATATGTCCAGATAGCAAAGGTAACCCAAAAGGAACTAGGATTCCAAAGGCAGCATATTTGTTTTTCTCTCTTCCACAATTTTTAAAACTTAATGAGGAATTTGCTAATTAGGAGATTGCTTTAACATAGCGATTGACATCTGCCCCAGTTTCCTTCTAGCATCAAAGATAGCTTAATTTGAATAAAAGCTTTCTCCTCCATGATTTAATATTCTTCCTCCCTACCCCACCCCCAACTCAAGTTTGATCTCACAACAAAGTCATAATCTTCTAATTATGATTAGATTTGGGAAAAAAGGAAAATGTGAAATGGGGAGCTAACTTGATCTGTTATTTTCAGCTGTCTCCTGATACTGTCTGTGTTAAATTCTATTTTATTAAATTGGTACATAAAGGGAAGACTTTTATCTCCATTGCCCTTCTTTTCCTGCAACTTTTGTGACATTGCAGAATTGTGGCTGTGATGATAATTCTTTGTGTCATCATGGAAATTTATGAGGAGGTCACAAATTTATCTTCATTACTCCCTTTTAGGATTCAGAAGACAAACAAATTTTTCATAGCATGCATTGATTCCAAGCTGGAATCAGACTGATTTTAAGATGCTGGTGGGGTGATGAAAAGGTAGTGAAATTAAAATAATTAAACCTGTTTGAAAATGGAAGTAAGGTCATCAGTGCATAAGTAGAGTTGGAAGTGTTGGAAAAGGAATTTATACTTTTTATAGATTATTGGACTAGATGACCTATAATGTATCTCTAAAGTATGAAAATTCTATGATTTGGTTCCAGTTATCTGTCTTTCTTTTTTTTTTATTCTGGTTAATTGAAGTATTCAGAAGCAGACTTAGCCATATCAGCATTGGAGGTCTTTATGGAAAGACTGAGTGATCATTTGTTAGTCATGATGGGAGGGAGGGGGAGGATCTCTAATCATCCTAATCTTTATCTTGCCACTGGACCCAGATGGCTCCAGAGGGGAAAGTGGGGCTGATGACTTTGCACTGTCCTACCTCACTTAAATCCAATTCACTTTCAAGTCATGGCATTGCCTCCCTGATGTCATGGTCCTCTTCAAGAATGAAAGACAAAAATAAAAACATCCATGATGGAGTGAACGTTGTTTTCAGGTAAGGGTTGAACTAAATCACTGCTGAGGGCCCTCCTCACTCTCAAATTCTCTGTTTTAGATGTGTTTTTCTTGTGGGGAAAAGAAAAAAAATTTCTTAGAATCAGGTTGCACTCATAACTTAGTGGTAACAGACTTATAGTCAAGATGTCAAATTCCATGCAGTTTGGGCCTGAAGTCAGGGTATTTTGATGCAGGGCAGCTCTGATTGAACAGGACATTTATTTGCATCTCATTATGAAGCTTCATTTGCAGACCCAGAATTTTCAGATATAAGATTCTACCAGCATAGTTGTGCATAGGGTAACTTTCCAGTCCAACTCTCTAACATTCCAACTACTTGGAAAATTCAGTTCCAGTCCTAACTGTATAAATAGGCAAAATCAGGTGATTTGGCTTTGGAGGTTATAGAGCAGAACTAGTCTCTGTTGTGTGTGGGTGGAAGAGCAGAGAAATCAATGGGAGGCCTAGTCAATCTGTCTCTATGGGTGGGCAAGATGCCCATACCGTTGAGGCATGTAGATCCTTGCTCAATAATCCATCTCTTGACACAGAAACTCTAGCCAACTCTTTTCTGGCTTGGTATATGGGGAGTCTTTGACTGTGAAAGAGTTAAAATTCCTTTTCAAATTCCTGTGTGTGTCTGACTTCTGACTCTTTCCTTTGCTTCCCTCCCTAACTCATGTGGTTTTTTGACCTACAAGAAAATTTTCAATTGCATTTGATGGTGGACCCAAGTCTAGGGAGCCATATATTTATCTAGGAGTCTTCATACAAGGGAGTTATGCCTGGGGGTATTGAAGGGAGGGACACTGGCAGGAATCTTAGAAAGAGGATTATTGCACTCCTATGAGTAAGAAAAGAGAGGAGGGAGGAGGAAAGGCAGGAGGGAGGGAGGGGAGAGAGAGAGGGAGAGAGGGAGAGAGAGAGAGAGAGAGAGAGAGAGAGAGAGACAGAGAGAGAGAGAGAGAGAGAGAGAGAGAGACAGAGAGAGAGAGACAGAGAGAGAGAGAGAGAGAGAGAGAGAGAGAGAGAGAGAGACAGAGAGAGAGAGAGAGAGAGAGACAGAGAGAGAGAGAGAGAGAGAGAGAGAGAGAGAGAGAGAGAGAGACAGAGAGAGAGAATGTTTTATGATTTATTTTGTATGTGTTACTATATTTGTATGTTTAATCCATGTTTAGGGATCCCCAGTCTCTGAAGCTCACAAGAACTGAGTGTGGTAGTGGGGGTTCTCCTCACAAAATTACCTGCTTTTTGGCTTGTATTTCCACATTGAGAATTTACATTGTGAAATACCTAGGTCTCTGAAAATGTAGGTAACAAGGTCACCACTCGAGGCAATTCAATGTAACAAATGCTCTTATGATAGAAATCAGTCTTTGTTTCAGGTCTGACCATGACACTCCCCTACTCAGTAAACTCCGGTGGACCCTATGATCCCCAGGATCAAGATAAAATACTCTGTTTGGTATTTAAAGTCCTTTGGCACACATCCTTTTCCCACCTTTCCAGTCTTCTGACACTTTACTTCCTTCTACATATTGAATCTTCCACCTGGCTACACAGGCCTACTTGTCTGTCATTCCTCACATTGCCATCCTCTATCTCCGGATTCTGTGCCTTTGCACTAGCCACTACCTTTGCTTGGAATGCCCAGTCTCCTCCTCTAGACTTCCTTGTTCTCTTTCAAGACTTAGCTCATATGCCACCTTCAGCAGGAGACCTCTCCTAATTCCTCCTCCTGCTAATGCCTTACCCTCTGAGATTACCTTCCATCTACACTGTATACATTTCATTATTTATTTGTTGTCTCTTCTATTAAAATGTGAGCTCCTTGAGGGCAGAGACCAGTACTTAATCATAGTTCCTAGTACACAGTAAACACTTAATAAAAGCTTGTTGACTGACTGATTTCATCCTGCAGAAAAACACAGAAAGAAGAAGGAAGGAAGGAAGAAAAGAAGGAAGGAATGAAGAATGAAAGGAAGGAAAAAATGAAGGCAGGAGAGAGGGAGAGATAGAGGAAAGGAAGGAATGAAGGAAAGAAAAAAGAAACATTTAGTGGGTGCCTACTACATTCCAAGAGCTTTACAAATATCTCATTTGATTCTCAAAACAACCTTGAGAGATAGGTATTATTATGATCCCCATTCTATGGTTAGGGAAACTGAGGTAGGCAGAGGTTAAGTGACTTACCCAGAGCCAAGATAGAAAGATTCTGAGGTGGGATTTGGGCTCATATCTTGACTCCAAACCCAATGTTTCTCTACATAGAGTCACTTAACTGTCTCTAAGGCACAAAGTGGTCATAGGAGTCAACAAGCAAATACAGAAAACACATTAAAGTCTTCATATCTCATCAACTCCTCTCAGAAGGGAATTAAATTGGCTATAGCCAAGGCTACATGTGTTCCTGATATTTCAGTAAAGTCCCTTCCCCCATAGAGTTCTATACAGTCCCTCCCGGATGCATAATGACACCCTGTGATTCAGGCTCTCCCTCAAAAGGCAAACAAGCATCCTTTCAGGTTACTACACAGCTAACCTTTCTAATTAAATTATCAAGGGATTGACCTTATAAAATTTGATAATATAATAATGAATTAGATTTAAAGGTACAAAATGTCTAGAATGTCAAGGAAAGATAAAAAAATAAGAATGAAAAATAGTACTTTCATATCTTAGCCTATACCTGTTAAAAGACAGTAATCATTGCTACTTGGTACTGGTTAAAACAGATATGGAGATCAATGCAGCAGATTAGATAAGCAAGAATCGACACAATTCCACTCAGTAGACCTACATTCAATCAATGGATAGACTTCCTGTTTGACAAGAATTGCTGAGAAAACTTGAAAGCAATTTCACAAAAAATAGATTTAGGTCAGCACCTTAAATCATATATGACAATAGAACCCAGTGGATAAACAACCTAAATGTAAAAGGGAGAGAGAGGGAGAGGGAGCGGGGGGAGAGGGAGAGACAGAGAGAGAGGGAGACAGAGAGAGAGGGAGACAGAGAGAGAGGGAGACAGAGAGAGAGAGAGGAAGAGAGAGAGAGAGAGAGACAGACAGAGAGAGAGACAGAGAGAGAGAGACAGACAGAGACATAGAGACAGAGACAGAGAGAGACAGAGACAGAGTGACAGAGAGAGAAAAATGTTAAGGGAAGTAGTCTTACAAAAGTGACTAAAGAGAATTCTTAACCAAACAAGGGACAGAGGTAATTACAAAAGATGAAATGAGCACAACTGAAAATATTCCAGGCAGAATTTGAACTTAGGTCTGCTTTTCCCTGAAACTTATATGCTATACACCATGCCATGTTGCCACCATTGCCACCAGTTGCTTTTCAGTTGAATTGAATTGATGGAGACTATTATTTATCAGTCTTTCTTGATAGTTCATCCCTCTTGTAGGGTGACGACTATGGGAATAAATAGGAAGTAGTGAGCACATGAAAGAGATATTGTGGAGGACAAATTGACGTTACTTGGCAACTGATTGGACAAATGGCTTGAAGAATAAAACAAATCAGATTTCAAGCCTGCCTTAGAGAGTGATGGCACCATTAATAGATATAGAAATATAAAATACAAGGTTCATCCTATGTAAATCTTATGATCCTATGATATAGGGAAGTGCAGTGTTTAAGAGGTAGGTTTTGAACAAAATGAATTTGCTTTGAGGATATTGAATTTGAGGCACCGGTGGGACATCCAAGTGGCGAAATCTAACAGGAAGTTACAGATGTGGGAAGGGAGCTCCAGGAAGATACCTCAGGGCTAGAATTGAAAGTGATCATTGAATCTGCTCTCATGAAAAGACCTAAGCATAGAGGGGTGAGTGGAGGTAGAGGCACCAGTGAAAAGGTATGAATACTTTCCCTAGATTTCAACTTTGTAACTAATTAGAAATTCTCTTTCTTTATGGCACTTTTCACCTTTTCTGTGAATTTCTTCTCATTCAGTAATTCTTAACTTTGGGTTCACATAGCCCTAAGGTGCCTGTAGATAGATTAATGGGGATCTGTAAATTTGGATGGAGAAAAATTAAATCTTTTATTTTTACTAACTTCAAAATTAATTTTCCTTCAGCTATGAATATAAAAAACAAACACAGTCAAGCATCATTCTTAGAAAGGGTCCATAGGTTTCACTAGACTGTCAAAGGAGTCTGTGAGACACAAAAGGTTACTAGTCCATTACACATTAAGATTTTTGCATAATGTTGTATATTTGTGCATGGGCAGTGTTTGTTTTCATCATATCTGTAAACTTGATAAGAGCAGAGACCTTGACTTACTTAACTTCTTTTAACTTTTGTGTCCCCAATCCTTAGCATTTAGCACAGTACTTTGCATGTAGTAGGTACTCAATGAGTCATTGTTGAATGGACCGAAGGAATGAATGAACAAGGCAATTACTGAGAAGGTTCATTCGAGGAAGCCAGGTTTCCTGAATTTTCCTTTTTATCTGATGGAAATGTTTGCTTCCTTCTGTTTTGTAAGTATTACCCAACATTTCTGCTTCTGAAAATACCTTCTATTAAGGCCATCTATTTATGGGTGGTGGTGGGGGGGGGGAGGGTTCATTTCAAATTCTCCCTTGGTAGCTGACTGTGCTCCCTCCTGGCCTCTTGTCTTTAGGGAAGGGAGTAATTCATTGCTTCACAGTCTTCCCAAACTGCCTCCAGTCATGTGCAGAGAAATTCTAGGAGTTGGCTTGGTATTGCATAGATTAAAATCATTTGGACCTTGGAAATCATCCCAATTGCTTCTTTCTTGAGGCCAATGATTCTCACCCTGGTTTTGGGATGCCCCAAGGTATATTCAATTATCTCAAGGGATCTTGTGCAATTTACACATACAGACAGACACATAACTCTCAAAAGAAAATTAATTTTAATTCAGTTAAATATAGTATCATACAACATTTCAGAATTATATATCTATGGAGGACAAGCAAGTGATCAGGTGGGGACACAATGTCAAAAATTCAAATGGTGGTAGATTATAGAGACAGTGACATGGGATTATTGCTCTACAAATTCACACCACTTCAAATTGCTGGGCTGCATCTTCATGTCCAATATAGTTACGCTTTGGTGAATGGGTGCTCAATGGCACTTGCTGGTCAGTAGGTTGCTTGCTATATTTCAAGTCTGTCCTTCCTTCCTTCCTTCCTTCCTTCCTTCCTTCCTTCCTTCCTTCCTTCCTTCCTTCCTTCCTTCCTTCCTTCCTTCCTTCCTTCCTTCCGTCTTTCCTCCTGTGTTTTTCTGCAGGGTGAAGTCAGCCAATCAACAAGCATTTATCAAGTGCTTACTGTATATTTTGAATATATTTTAAGTAAGGATGCATGATGCAGGGTAATTGGAACAGGCAGTTAGTTACATTTTGCTTATAATGGGAAGTGGTCCACAAGGTCCCCTCACTTTGACAAATCTCTTCCTTTTGGCTCTACCCCAGTATATGAAGTTCACAGCTAAAATCTCCTGAATTTTGATCAGGTTTAAGTACAGATTATAAAGGAAAAGAGGGCCTTGGAGTCAGTAAGATCTGGGTTTAAGCCCTGCCTCTGACTCATGCCAGGTTGGCCCTGGCCAAGTCACTTATCAACCAATCAGTCAGAAAGCATTTATTAGGTGCTTCTGATGTGCCAGGCACTGTTGTAAATTCATAGGATATGAAAAAGGCAAAGACAAGGTCCCTGCCCTAAAAGACTTGTTATTCCATGAGGGAGGCAACATGCAAATAACTATATCCCCATAAATTTAAGATAATCTCAGAGGGAAGGCACAGGGCACCAGAACAGGTATCCTGCAGAAGATGAGATTTGACCTGAGTTTTAAAGAGTTTGGAGAAGCCAGAAGGTGAGAAGTAAGAAGATTTCAGGAATGGGAGACATTCAGTACAAAGGCACAGAGACTGGAGATGGGAGCTCTAAAACTCTAAACTATGAAGGAGTGTCATTGGTAAAGTGGATTTCCATGCTAGGAGTTCTCGCCAGTGAGTAAATAACAAGTGTCACCCTGAAAATGGGGAAAGGGATACATAATGTTGGCTTTGAGATAAGCATAGTCTAGTTTAATTGATTAGATTAGTGATCATCATCATTTCGCCAAAATCAAGGCTCTGGGGGCTGGGGCACAAGACGGGGAGGCTTTGATGGTGGGGGGGTTGGAGCAGTGAGATGGGGAAGAAGTGGTTCTGGGCACCAGCCCGGACATAATGACCAGTGATATGATGGCACCATATACTTAGGTATGATGAGGAGAGGTGGTGCCCAAGAAAAGCACTGTCCACTTCATATCTTTGCAACTGTAACTGAACAGCCTAGTCAGGAACTTTGCTTTTTGATTCTAGGTATGGCAACTGGCATCAATTTTAGCCTCTCACTCTACCAACAGGTAGAATATACCTCTCTATACCTATTTAACCTGTTTCTCTACACAACTGGCTAGATAAACAGACAGGTTATGGTAATAGAATGACATATATGGCAATATGTCAAGGACCTGTGATTTCACATGGGAGAACTTCCTCTGCCAAAAAGCATTACAGAATATCTGTGATTTATGGTGTTTGAGGATTGTTTGAGCCTTGGATAGATTGTGTGCTTTGCTTCTACTGACATCACTAGTAACGGTCGAAGGTGGGGAATGAACCCAGGCTTGGACTCCAGGTTGTTAACCATTTCACCATACTGCCTCTCTTATAATAACATTTACCAAAAAAGGAGGGAGGAGAAGAAATACTGTTTCCATTTCTTTGCAAGACAGAAATCATTTAAAAGATGATAGAATATAAGCTCTCTGTGAGTAGGGATTCTTTCGTTCATTGTTTTTGTAGTTTTACCTCTACGTAGTACATCATATCATTGGTGCTTAAAATAGACTTGCTGGTTAATTCAGAGGAATGATATCAAAAAGTCATTGGAAGTCCAGAAGATCAAAGAAAGAGGAAAAGATCCTGACTGTGCACGAATGTTTGCAGTAGTTCTTTTTTCTATAGTTGCAAAAACCTAGAAACTATGAGGATTATCCATAATGGGGAATGGTTGAATAAATTATGGTATATAAATATAATGCGATACTATTGTGTGACAAGAAATGGTGAAAGAGATGGTTTTATAAAGACCTGAGAAAATTAATATGAACTGATCCAGGGTTAAATGAACAGAACCAGGTGAACAATTCATAATCCCTTGTGAAAATGAACATTGTGAAAATGAATAACTCTGAAAGACTTTAATGACCTTGCTTAGTGTAATGACTAACCATGGTTCCTGAGGAATGAAGACTGCTTCTCATCTCCAGATAGAGAGGTGATATATGAAAAATATGACATCCATTTTGGACATTCCAAGGAATTTCCTTCACTTGATTGTGTATTTGTTACAACATTTTTGTATTCTTTTTTTTGGGGGGGTGGTGGTGGTGGTGGTGGTGGTGACAAGGACATGGAAGGGGAAAAAACACTTGATATTTGAGGAAATTAAAACCACTGGAAGGAGCATGGAAGTTTTCATCACCCCAAAAACTTTTTTTTGGATTTGTAAGATATCTATGCTAGTTCTGAAGATACAAAGAAGCACCCAACGGTAATCTGTAGCCTCAGTGGGTCAATTAGACAGACAGGAAAAACTTCTCAATTTATAAATCACAGGGTACCTAATGTTAAACACACAGTGAGCACTTGAGGCCCTAAGGGGGGGCATCCTACAACTCACTGCATTCCACCCTAGCCCCACTAGGGTCTGATCTTGTTTTAATGGCACCCCATTTAGGTTTAGAGCTTCTAGTATTCTATTGCCATGTTGGGGCTTGTTTCCACCCGACTTTGGGAAGGATTCTTCCTTGTCCTTGCTCACCCATAAACAAACCAAACCAAAATAGCAGCAGCGCCAGCAACAACTGCCACAGTAACATCAAAAATAACAGCCACAACAGTATCAGCAGCATCAGTGGCAGCAAAAAGGAACCAGCATATAGATCTTCTCTTCTCTAGTTTTTCTTTAAAAAAGAAAGGAAAAATGTTTGTGCACTACTGGGAGATAAAATAATTGCCAAAGGATCAAAGACGTAGACCTGGGTTGTATCTTAGACATGCCTGATTCTAACTCTTTAATTTTATAGTTGACACAACTGAGGCCCAGAGAGGTGTAAGAAGTGGCCGGGCAGGAGCTGAACCCTGGTCTCCTGCCTCCAAGTCTTTCCAGTGTATTACTGTACTTCCTTAAGGAAAAGGGACAGAATGACCATGGTCCATTAATTGACACTTGCCCCAAATGGTATATAGGCCTTCCTCTGTCTTGAAGGGAACTCAGAAGCTACCAACCCCCTAATTTTACAGATGAGGAATCTTATACCCAGGGCAATCCAGCAGTAGTGAATTGATAGGGTCAGAGGTAGAACCTGAAGCATGTCCTCTGACTAGAGAGAATAGATTCTTTTCACTACACCGTGGCTGTCTCTCAAAGGAAACAAGGTAGGATGACCAAGTTTCATTAATTAATTTTTCTGTCCTCAAAAGCAACGCATCAAGCAGCCTCTAGGCATTTCTTCCTCCTCATCCAGTCTTCTCCATTTGACCAGCCTCTCTTTAAACCTTCCTTGGGTCAGTTTCACTCACAGCTTGCAATCATCAAGCCTCAAGTTTGGTGTTTTTGACTCCTTATCCCCTTTCCTTTGATTCATGAAGGCAGAATCCCAAACCCCTCAGCTTCCCAGGTAAGATCCCATATTTGTAAATGCAGAATTAATTCATATCATAGAGGTTTTCCATCCTAGAACCCTCCATATTAAACATACTCACTCTGTATTCCCTCCTACTTCCTTCAGGTCTGGGGTCATTTTCCCATAGGTGGTCCAGTTGTGGTTGCTCTCTCGCCAAAGATCTGGTTTCCACTGGCAATTCCAAGTGATGGAATAAGGCAAAGATTCAAATAGTTCAGGTCCAATATGCAGATGGCAATTTCAAACATTAACCTTTATTTGAAGTAATATTCAATGCTGAATTATAGTATGATTGAGGCAAATTTCTCTTGCCTGAGCGACTTCTCCATTTTGCCAAGTGGATGAGAGCATGACCTTGGTGTCAGGCCCTACTTGGAATGTAGAGACCACATGATTATGGCAGCATTGTTCTAGAAGAGGAAGAGCTCTCACAGGGTATCTGATTCACTCCTACTCCACCCCTATTTATAGCTGAGGAAATGGAGAAAGAGGAAACTCAGGTGCCTGAAATAAAGGCAGAATTAGGGAACAATGGATGGAATCTGTCAAGAAGAAAATTCAAGCTTCAGTGAAAGGGAATTTGCTACCCTGGGAAGGAGCTCACTTCACTTTTGGCTAGCTTTCATTAGTAACCAGAAGTGGAATGGATTGCAAAGGTACATCACCCTTCACTAAAAGCTAAAATTCACCTCTTTGCAACTTCTACTGATTGATCTAGCTTCTGCCCTCATGTTATCTATATATTCCATAATGTCTCTCCTTACTAGATTATAAATTCCTCGAATCCAGAGGTTATCTTGTTTTTGTAGCTATATCTCTGGGATTTGGCATAGTTTAAGTGAAAAGCATATAGTAATCATTTGATAAATGATTTTTCATCTATCTGTCCATCCATCCATCCATCCATCCATCCATCCATCCATCCATCCATCCATGCAGTCCCTACTGTCCTCCATAGGAGGTCTTCAGGATGACCGACTTGTTCAGCAGGATGTAGAGAGAATTATTTTTTGGGAAGCGTTCTAGGCCTGCTAACCTTCCTCCCCTTTAGCTTTGCTTCTGAATTTGATATCATGCCACCACATCTCCCTTCTCCTTATACTCTTCCTCTGTTAGAATTCAAGCTGGAAGGCAAGGGCTGGCTTTATTTGTGTTGATATTTGTGTCACTTTCATTTAGCTAAGTGCCTGGCACATAGTAAGTTCTTAATAAATGTTTATTGCCTTGTTCAAGTAGGCATTGGGCTAGATGGCATTGGAGATTCCATCCAACTCTGAGAGTCCATGATTCTGGTCAGTCAGGTAGATCAATCATGTATTTATATGAGTATTTTGACTTGGGGGGGGGCTATTGACTCTTTAAGTATTGTGGACATCTTTTTCAAACAGTGTCAAGGCACTCCAAACAATAATCAAGGGGGATCTACTTCCTGAGAAAGCCACCAAAATGGGAAAGATCTTCACAGATAATACTTGTATGCTACCTTGACCTAACCTAGACTCTTGAAAATAGAGAAGAGATAGAAATTGAGGCTAGGAAAAATCTAGTTTTAATATTTTGGGAAAAGGTAAGAGAAGAAAAAATAGCTTAAAAACAATAGAGGGAAAAGTACGAAGGATGAATGATAATTCCAGGTTTTCCATAGTGTCACAATCCTTTCATGAAAGGTTGAGCAAGGCAGGGTTCATTCTTTTTGGATGAGAATATTCCATTACCAGCCATGTTTGAGTTGACAGCTCACTGGAAATCTTGGAGAGATTCCACTTGGATGCCAGTATCACTCCTAGCTATAATAACGAACAGATCCAGATCACTCTGAAATGTATTTTTAAAGGTTTTGATTGGCCATGGGGAAGGAGGGTCTTGTGTTAAAATGAATCTTGTTAAGGACTTGAACTTTTTCCCTTCTTCAAGACTAAACAATCTACTCAATGGCTTTCTCCATTCATGTCGTCTTCTACAAGGAGAATCTTAGTTCTAGGTGAATGCACGTTCATTTTCTGTCTCTGAATGACAACGGCAAAAATGTGGTCATGATTAAGCCTGAAATTAGCTGGGAGTCTATACTACCTGCCAGACTATTTGTGAAGTTGCCTTTTTACTGAATAAAATAAATGAATATTGATGGCTTTCCATTTTATCATTCCCTGTTTACTATCTAAGCATCTTGAACTCAGTCCCAAACCTTCTGGAGCCAAGGAGAGATGAACAGGAAGATTAACAGTCTCTTTTTAATAACTACTTATTTTATAGGAATTTATTTCTCCTATCCAGGAAAGAGAAAGAAAAAAAGGCTGGAATTGGCTTTGAAAAACAATTTAAATGAATCATCCATCATATATTATAAAGTTAAAAAAAAGAAATGTATAAAAACCAGCAGTCTGGAAGAAAGGCTCATCCTTTTTTTTTAAAAAGCTTGTAATTTTCAAATATGATGTCAAACTTAGTGAACTGTCAAATTCTGGGAAATCCCACAGTAAAATGAACTTCAATCCTCAAAACTGATGAGAAAAAGAAAGTTAAATAGTAAGATTTTTTAGGTCCAATTTCAAAGGTTTTTTTCCCTGGTGTATGACTGTTGCAAGGTCACCATGACAATAAGGTACAGATTAAGTTAATGGTCTTTAAAGAATAATTTGCCAAGTTCCTTAGTTATGCTAGGAGGCATTCTGGTGTCTTGGACAGTGTAATGAACTAAAACTTCAGTGCTAGAATGGAATTCCTTATTTACTGCCTAAGCTTGACCCTTCTGCTAACTCATTTATTTCTGTGCAAGACATCACTGGTCACCCAGGTTCACAGCTTTGGAGTCACCCTCAATTCTACATTCTCCATCCTCTTCCCCTTAATCAACCAGGTTAATAAGTCTGGTTAAATCTACATGCATAAAAATTTTTTGCATCCAATCCCCTCCCTAACAATGGCACCATCTATTTCAGGCCCTTATTACCTCTTGGCTAAACTATGGGAATAGCCTCCTAATTGTTCCTCCAGATTCTTGTCTGTCTTCTCATCACTCCATTCTCTATATAGTTGTCCAAAGCATCTTCCTTACACACTGGTTTGACTATGCTACTCTGATGCTCAAGAAACTTTGGTGGCTCCCTGTCACCTCTTAGATAAAAGAAAAACTTTTCACCCTGACATCTAGAGCCCTGTGCAAGGCAGCTCCAGTATCCTTTTCCAAACTTAATCCCATTACTTGCCACCCCTCACCTCACTTTGTGTTTTAATCATGCTGGTTTATCTGCAGTTCTCCATAGGGATAGTCCATCTTTTCCACTTCTTTGCCTTTGTAGATGCTGTGCACCCTGCCTAGAATGCACTTTCTTCTTTCTTTTACCTCTTAGACTTTTACCTCTGTTCAAGGTTCAGTCAAATGCCTGTCCCTCCACAAGCTGTATCCAGATCCCCATCTCTATTGTTAGTATTATACTCCCCCTGAAGTTACTTTTAATTTACTTATCTGGGTATATGTTGGATCTAGCTAGTAGAAAGTAGAATCTGAGTTCAAACAAGTTTTTTTCCCTTTTATATTCGCAGTGCAGAATTGGCTTTTAATTGGAGCATTGAATTAAATTAGTTATATGACCTAAGTTTGGGTTTTGTCTTGAGCTTGAACTGAATAACCCTGGGTGAGTTTGGGAAAACTCCTCCCCCACCTCAGTTTCCTTACTTGGAAAATGAAAGGAATAATTACTTCCTTCCTTACCTCCCAGGTTTGTTGGGAGGACTGGATGAGTTCATAGATAGGAAAGTTTCTTTGGAAAAGTCAAGTGTTTGACAAATCCAAGGTATTATTAGATCACATTCAGCTTCTAGTCACATTTTATCAACGATACTCATGGTGTAAGTGTGAGATCACCAGCAACGAAATCGTGCCATAGAGTTAGTCAGCTAGCCCTGAAAACATATTCTTTTGAACCCTGAGGCCTGGCTGTGCATGAAGGCTAGCTAATGGGATATCTGCTGCATGACTCCAAAAGAAACATATTGGACTAAAGCCACACTCATCATGCCAATGCTGCTAGTTCAGTGAAGAAAATCTCCCAATGAGAGCAATAGCGACTGGGATTTTCATTTCCTTGGCACTTGTGTCGGCATCATGTACAAAAAGAGCCTAGATCTGGGGAAATGCCACACTCAGGCCTGGAAATGTATGGTTAGTGGAGGATTACAAAGCTTTGCTCTCTGTTCAGCAATTAGTGCAAAGAGCCTTTTAGTATGCATGTTTCATATGGAAAGGATTGTTCATCACAAATTGGCCGCATGCCGTTGTCTGTCATGGGCTCTTCTAGCTCCAATTTCTGTTTGAGGATCATGCTACTGAGAACATTGCTATCTGTGGGTGACCTAAGGGACTGATGTTGGGAACAGGAGGTTTTTATTTTCCCCCATAGTGGAGACGCAGATGCGGCAGGGACAAGACTTGAGTTTTTGCCATCATGGAAGGTTTACTGGCTATGCTCCACACTTGGTGGTGTTTCTTATGCTTTTTTGAGGTTTATCCAAGCCCTAGGGTAATTTGGATGGCCTGGTCTTCTAGCCAGAGTGGGGTGGGGTAGAAAACAAGAGTGAGAAAGGATTATTTTCCCCCTAGGTTTCAAAAAGATACAGTAGGAGGTTCTGACCATATGGGGAACACACTTTCTTCACTTTGATGAGGGAGAGGAAGATGAAGGAAATCAATGTTTCCAAACTGGCTCAGAGTAAGGGCTAGGAATTGTGGGTTGAGAAAGGTGAGTTAGCCCTTCCTAGCCACCTGACTCTTTTGTGTGTGAGCCTGGCAGAACTATGGGTATGATTGCAAAAATGTGCTCTCACTCCAGAAATTGGTTTGAACAGTCTTTATGTATGTATATTTCATATGGAAAGGATTTCCATATTTTACATAGGAAAGAAACAAAAGAGCTGGAATGGAAACGTAGTAATTCAGAGAGTGGCATGTTGGTCTTGGTTCTCTCATTAGGAAAACATTATAATACTTTACCCACAAAGACAATCAGCGGGAAGCAGATGGATGTGGATAGCACAAGAGGTAGTGATTGTGTCCTGTTGGTAGAGGTGGTGTCCCATTGGTGGTGATGGTGGTGTCCCATTATTGACGGTGGAGGTGCACATAGTTAATGGCAGTAACAACCAGAGGTAGTAGGAGCCCCATTCATTGTGGGAGAGTGTCAGTAGGTAGGAATCAAAGAATTTTAGGGGCAATATAGGAGATGTGTCAAGTGGAATGAAGATGCAATGAGGCACTGAACCATGAAGTATAGGAACAAGTGCAGATCTTATCCTTCTCTCATGAAAACTGGACAGGTTTGGGGAAAAGGGGTCAACTCTCTAGTGATCTTGAGTTCTTTCTCTGTGTGGAAAGAATTTAACTCCAGAATGACAATATAATGGTGGTGGGGAGAAATAGAGAATGACACAGAGACATCATCAGAAAGACAGACATAGACAGATAGACACAGATACAGAGAGTTAGAGACATGACGATACAGAGATCTATCTCTGAGAGGCAGAGACAAAGAGAGAAAAAAAGACAGAATAGAATAAGAGAGAATGAAAGAGAGAATGAGAAATTGAGAATCAATAGAGGCATTGTGGTATAGTAGTTAGAAGGTCGACCTTAGAGCCAGGAAAACCTGGTTTCGTTTCCTACCTCTAACTGGCTGCAAGCAGGGTTTTAGGTGACTTTCTAAGATTGCAAATTACAGAGAAAATGCTGACCTGTATTGATAGAGAGAATTTCCTTATCTGAAAGTTTCCTACACTTAGAAAGTCACGGGTCCTGGCCATATCTCATACAGTTGAACCAAGTATAAAGAATGTACAAATACTTCTTTTATTGTTGATAATATGCTTTTCAATAACAGAAATTCTTAGCTTTTTTGTATCATGGAACTTTTCTCAGAAAATAAATGAATTAAAATATATAAGATAAAAAAGGAGCCAATTATGTCAAAGTAAAATGATTAAAAGAAAGACAAAAAAAATCATGTCCCCAGGCCCCAAGTTAAGGACCCTAATTCTTTAGGATCATAGATAGACAAGGACCAGGGATGGGGGCAGAGGAAAAGGAGAGCCAGAAAGAAGCCAAATTCAGATATTCCTAAGGGAAAACAATGGGTACAACCACAAGCCAAAGATAAATATTAACAGGGCTTTTTTTTTTTAAATTGGAGGAGGGGTGGGCAGTGACAGTAATGTCAAAAAGAAGGAAGAAAAAAGAGTTGTTAAAATATTTAAAAAACACAGAGGAGAACAGGAGAGTTGAGTGTGGACAAGCTGAATGGCTTTGAAATTAATATGGTGAATTTTGTATATGCTTTTTAAAGAGAGAAGGCTGTATGTAATCGAATAATAGTTTCATATGCAATCCTCATTTTCTGTTCTTCTTTGCATACAGAAATGCTCATGTAAATTCATGTTTGTCCAGCACAAAACAATAGAAAATGAAAATTGTTTCTTTAAGCAAAAAGAAGCCTCCAAGATTGAATCCAGTCCCCATGAGGTTAGAGGTGTAAGGGACTGAACTAAGCGAGCTCTGTGATGCCCTTTGTTTTTCTATCTACCCATTTCTGTAGAATGTTATCGAACCAGTTCAAGCCCAGACCCACCAGAAAGAAAGCCTTGAGCAACTGTTTCCACTTCTCTTCCCAGATGTCACTTTAGACTGTCTCTTTGCACACTACGTTTACGTTTCCATATGGAAAAAAATATTCAGGCAGTCTTTTTACAAACCAATAACAATAACAAACATTTTGGCTAAACAAAACAAAATTCATGGATTTATTAATTATCCTTTCCTGTCTGGACCTTAATAGAGTCTTGGTTTTTGTGCAGCTGAATATTCAAACTGCACATTCAATGTAGAAAGAAATTGAAGTTTATTTTAGGCAGGTCTCTTGACCTTTACTTTCTTTTATATGAAAGGAGTTACATGGTTAACAACCCTATCCAACTAATTTTTTTCCATTAAGAGATTTTTCCACTGTCAAAACTAGAAATTATGAGTTGTGGCAAATATTGGCCATTAAAACCAACTATACAGTTGTATTTAAAGTCACTTGGACTTTGTCTAAACTTGCATTCTTAACAGTGATTTTAGTATTAACATACTTTTTCATAAAGTTCCTTTAACTCCCATGTGAGTGAAAAAAATGACAAAATGTCATTCATAATACTTAACGTCGAGACAGACAGTAAAGACAATGCGCACAATTTAGAAAGACTTTAGAAATGCTTGTTTTCCCTTAGGAGATAGTAATATTCCTTAGCATAAGTAATAATTAAAGTAATTTTAGATAACACATTTTATTCCAGGGTGGCAAGATACTAGAATGCCAAAAGCATGCTTTCATAACCCAGAGAATGGAACCCACTGAGACCATTCTGTAGAAAACAAACATTTCTTCAGTGAAAACAACCAAAAAATCACCTTAAAAAACAACCTACCTCCTCCCTTCATTCCCAGTCCCTTCTCCTTATGCAATTACAAATATCACATGCAATTTGATTTTTTTTTTAGTAAACAATATCTTTTGCTTACAGCCTTAGATTTTTATGTTAATTTTAGCTAGGAACTAATTTTTATAGTGAATCGATAGCTCTTTGCAATGGAAATGCTGACAGACTTAAAACTTTTGGTATCTGTGTCTTGACTAACAATTCCACTCGCTTTACGGAACCTTATGGAAGCTTCATGCCTCAGTTCCACATTCTACATAGTTCATGGCTGGAAGCAGGTTTTCTTCGCAAATGATTTTATCTTATGTGCTACATACTTCAGCAGAAATTGCTTTCTATGCACATAGAAACATTTTCATTCTAGAAGCAAGTGGGGTTTGAGATAAGCCACAGAATGGATCAATGAACTGGAACACTAAGAAATAGTGCATTTAATATTTGTAGGAATAAGTTGGAATACAGATAAATACTGATTTTAGTCTGTGGTTAGGGACTTATGATAGGCAAGGTCTCCATTATATGAGGAAGTTGTGTGTCCTGTTTACGAAGCGGACCAATGATATCCCAGGGTGATGTCTTGACTTGAATTGGATTTAAGTGAGGCAGAATTACACAAAGTTGTCAGCCTCACTCTCTTTCTTCCAGAGTCATTGTGGACTGGCAGGACAAAAGTCAGGTTGATTAGTCATGGCCTGGGATGCAGTGGATGACCTTGGCAACTCCAAGCTTCAGCAACCTTCACGACCTTTGGACCACTTGTTCTCATTTGGCCATTCCACTGGGGAAGTCTTCATGTGCTTTCGATAGAAATCCCTTAACTCACTGATGGGTTTGAGGCTGGTCATTTTACCCTCAACATGGTTTAGTTCCTCTGCCAAGATGGTTTAGTACAGTAGGGTAGTGTGCTGGGCCTGAATCAGGAAGAGAAGAGTTCATATTTGGCCTTGGGAACTTAATTTTTTGTGTGAGTCTGCCTAACTTAACCTCTGTATACCTCAGTTTCCTTATCTGTAAAAAGGGGACAATAATAGCACTTGCCTCCCAGGGTTGTTGTATCAAATGAGATAATATTTGTAAAGTGCTTAGTATAACACCTGGTACATAGTTAGTACTACGTAAACGTTCATGTCCTTCTTGAATTCCTGTTCAATAAATAGGATTCAGCTAGGTGGTGCAGTGAGTGGGTTGTCCAACTTAGAGTCAGGAAGGCCTGAGTTCTAGTTCTGCTGTATGCACTTACTAGCTCTGTGGTCCCAGGAAAGCCCCTCAAATTCCTTCATCTGTAAAATGAAGATGATAATAACACCTGCCTCACGGGTTATTATAGGTCTAATATGAGTCAACATGTGTAAAATACTTTGAAAACCTTAAAGTACTATATAGCTGTTTTATTTTGAAAGAGAAATTATATTTTTTCTCTTGTTTAGTCGCTAGTCTCAAAAGTATATCAGTTTCCATTTTTAATGACAAATTATGGTTGCTGAACTAGAGTTCATTAAATGGGTTTTGCGGGCTAGTCTGGGAACTTAAATACCATATAAAATATTGCTTCAATGGGAAAGTACATTTCAAGTTCCAAACTTGTTAGCAAGCATAATTAAATAGAGCCTGATTGACTCCAAGGTAAGATCTGCTCCCCTGTGCTGGGTAGGGAGGCGGTAGAGTGGGTAGAATGCTGGACTTGTTGTCAGGAAGTCCTGAGCCAAATCCTTAGGCAGACACTTCTTAGCTGTGTAAACTGGACTGAATCACTAAACCTCTTTCAGCCTCAGTTTCCTCACCTGTCAAATGGGTTCAATAATATCATCTATCTCACAGGGTTGTTGTAAGGGTCATATGAGATAATTTATACAAAGTATTTCGTAGAACTTTCAGTGCCATATAAATGCTAGCTGTTATGATGATGATGACAAGTTGGGTGCTCAAACAGCCTTTATTAAGAGTCATGTGCTTCTGTGAGGGGTTCTATGAAGCATAAAAAAGTATAGAACTCAAACCAATTCTAAAAACTGGGAGACCTCAGAGGCCATTTAATCCAACCCTTGCCTTACCCCAAATCACTTCTATAACATCCCTCAACAAGTGATCACGTAGCCTCCACTTGAATACCTTCACTCAGTAAGAATCCATTGGCTCCTGAGGCAGCCTCCTCCTTTCTAGGCTAGATCTAATTGTTAGGACCTTTTTGTCCATCCAGCCCAAGTCTGCCTCCATACAACTTCTACCCTTGCTCCTAATTTTGCCCCCAAGGCCAAACAGTATCAGTGTAATCCATCTTCCACATGACAACCTTTCATGTTCTTCCTCCATTCACTCCAACTCTTATCACCCCAGTCTTCTTTTCTCCATCTTAGCTGGAAGTCTTAGATAGGAGGAAGAGAAGAGATCTGACTCATCACACAAGATTAGTTGCAGAGCCAAGATTAGAGCTTACATATCTTGATTCTCAGACAAGTAATCTTTCTACCACATTATGCAGTTTCTCAAAGTGAATAACCTTGAGGAAGAAGCCAAGATGGTGGAGCAGAAAGAAGTATAGAGGGAGCTTCCCTTCCCCCAATTCTACCACACATCTAGAAAACACACTAGACTGAATCCTGGTTGGGAAATCCAAGAAAAGTTGCAGTGAGTTATTTTCTTAGCCCCATTTGGCCTAGGGAACTTCTCAGATCAGAAACACACCAGAAGTTCCTCTTGTGCTAAAAAGGGGACCTCCTCTTGCCCTTTTGCACAGCCCCTACCTGAACCCTAGAGGAGACCCTGTCCTTGATATGCACAGACTTCAGTGTCTCCTTATGCTTTATTTTCCACATTAACTTCTTTCCCTTGCTCCGCAGCTGTGTCTTTTGTTGTCTACTGGATACTTCTGACCAGTTTTTAGATTAAAGCCAATTGAGATAGGATGCCTGCTTCTTCTATTCCACTATTTCGTAGGAAGACCCAAAACACCTATTCATAATTTGCTGGACTTCATTTACTGTGCACTGTTCACAAGAAATCTTGATATCAGAGTCTATGGTTCAACTGTGCCACCTTGTCCTTTCATTTATCATCTAATGACAATGTTGCCCTCATAAGAGTAGGAAGGATCCAGCACAGCTGAGGTCCAAAGTAAGATTCTACGTGGTGCAAGATTTTCGTCCCATATGTCCACCTACTCTTTACCTGTTTCTTTTGTTTGGCATCCTTATCATCCCTAGTAACTGTGAGTATCAGCAAAGCCTTTGTCATGGGGCTCCTTCTCTTACTCTAAACTAATCTAAACTACTCACTTGGTAATCTCATTTATCATCTCCATGCAGATGGTTCCCAGATCTATGTACCCACTGCTAGCTTCTCTCTTGAGCTACAGTTACACATTACCATATAACTCTCAGACATCTCACATTGGATATTTCATTTTGTTGTTATTGAGTCCTTTCGGTCCTGTCTGCCTCTCCATAACCCCATTTGGGGTTTTTGTGGCAAGATACTGGGGAGTGGAATGCCATTTCCTTTTCCATCTCATTTTACAGATGAAGAAACTGAGGCCAACAGTTAAGTGACTTTCCCCAGGGACACACTTCTAATAAGTGTCTGAGGTTGGATTTGAACTCATGAAGATGAATCTTCCTGACTTCAGGCCCAACATTCTATCTTCTGTGCTACCTTGCTGTCCCATGGCATTATCTTTCTTCTAAAGTTCTCTTCTCTTTACAACTTCCCTATTATTGTCATTTCCCCACCATTTCCCAAGTCACTCTATCTCACAACCTCTGTGTCATCCCCTACTCCTTACTCTCATATCTAATCTGTTGACAAATCTTGTGGTTTCTATCTTCTATCTTGGATTATCCCTTCCTCCCCCACTTATATGGGGTCACAACTATGATTCAGGCCTTCATCACTTCTTGCTTAGACTATTTCAATAACCATATCACTGTACTCCCTGTCTCCAGGCTCTCCTCACTCCATCTAGTTCACTCTCTGTTCTACTGCCAAGGTGATTTTCCAGAAGGGTACGTCTAAATATATCCCCTGCTCCCATGCCCAATCTCGATGAGCTCTGGTAGCCTTCTATTGCCTCCAGACTAAAAATCAAGCCCTGTGCTTGGTGCTGAAAGCTCTTTATAATACAACCCTTTCTGACCTTCCCAGCCTTCTTACAATGAGTTGCCTCACTTCCGTTCTCACTATGAACCAGCAATTCTAGCCTACTTGCAATTCCATAAATATTCCTCTTGTTTCCATGCCTTTGCACTAATTGTCCCCTGTCCCTGGAGTGTTCTGTCTCCTCACCTCCACCTTTTAATTTCCTTGCTTCCTCCAGGAAGCAGCTTAAATCTCACATCCTATTGGAAGCCTTTCCCAGCTCCTCTCAAACACTAATGCCTTCCCTGTCAGACAATCTTCCATTTCCTCTGTAACTAATGTTTACTTCTCTCTCCCTTTAGACAGTGATCTCCCTGAGGGCAAGGGCTGTGTTTTTGCCTTGTTTGTATTCTTGGCCTTTGTATTCAGTGCCTGACATAGTTAGTACTTAATAAATGTTTGTTGCATGACTGACTGCCTGATTCATCTCTGGAGAAGATGACATACTCAGTGATCAATGCCTCAGATTCTAAGTGTTGGTAGAAAATCCATCATGACTTGGAAATGTAGGAACTGGATAAAATGAATGGTTTAGTTGGCAATGAGGGGAAAGGGAAGAGAAAGGCTATAGGTGGATTTGCACAAAGATGGAGTCTTAAGAGATGGCTTGGTTGACTCTCTGACCAAGGTGCTCTCCCAGACAGGTAACTGTTTCCCCCTTTCTTGGAACTTTAAAGAGGGAAATCCTTCCTTGGTGACCCTTTCAGGCATCTCAGAACTCCTGGTGTTGTGCAGTTACCACTGATTTGACACATGAACCCTGTCACAGTTTATTACTGAGGATTCCAAGTGCCAATTATCAGGCAGATGCTAAAAGGATTTGAGAAAATTAAGCATGTGAAACCAATCTGAATGATGTCTATTAAGGCTCAGAGAATAACAGTAGCTAACTTTTATGTAGACTTTAAGAAATTCTCTTATTAACCTCCCATTAACTGTCTATCACTCGTCCTGCAATGGCAATTACAAATATCCAGCTTCCTAAATGCCCAAATTCTCTCTGACTCCAAATTTCAGGAAATGAATGTACTTTCTTCTTTAATGAGAAGATTCAGATTTTCAGTTATGCTCTCTCCATTAGCCTTTGCTATCTCTAAATTCTCTGCCTTTTCTTCTTCCCTTAGAGAAAAAGGTTTACTTTCTCCTCTTTGACATTGGCTCTTCCATCTGGGCCCTCAATTCCATTTCTCAAATTTCTGACCTTGGCATTCAAGGCCCTTTATAATGTGGCTCAAAGCTTGTTCATTGAAGTCTTATTTGTGACACTTCCTTTTTTGTATTATGCATAAAATTGTGTTGTTGTGATCTATGTAACAGGAAAGATTGGGATTTGGGAAGCTTATGCTTCTCCGTGGTAATTATAAAATTTCACCCCATTGAATGGAAATGCCAAGCTCTCTGTGGTTCTCAGAGAGTTCTCAAGCATCTGTTCCCTGGCTCTTCCTCTCTCTAAGGGGCTATGCCAGCTTACGAGCTCAGGTGGTGTAACCAGTATGGGTTTTGCCAATCAATCAACTCTGAGCCCCATTGGATTCAAAGTTCATAGTCCTAGAATTGAAAAAGACCACGTTACAGATGATGGAATTGAGGGGTAGGGAGGTGAAATGACTTTCTTAAAGTCATGCAGGTAGGAAGTAACAGAGTTGAGACTTGAGCCCATTACCCTTGACTCCAGAGCCAGCATATATTGCACTCTACCATGCAACCCTTCACTTGGTTTCTAGTGCCCATGAGTTTTGTTCCATCCCTCCTGGTTTCTAAGTCCTCAATCTTATCCATGGTTGGCCTCTGTTGCTCCCACATTTCCCCTTGCATGCTTCCTCTCTTGCATTTGAATTCTATCTTGGACACTTAGTAGCTGTGAGACCTTGGAAAAGTCACTCAATCTTTCTCAGCCTCAGTTTCCTAGTCTGTAAAATGGTGACAACAATAACATCTACTTCAAGAACTGTTGCTCTGATTAACTGAGAGAACATTTGGAAAGCACTCTGCAACCTTTAAAGCACTGCATAAACCATAGTTATCATCATCATTATCAATGCTGGGCATTTTCTCTGACTGATGCTTCCTCATCTCCATCTTATTAACTTCCCTGGCTTCCTTTAAGGCCAAACAAGAATTCCATTTTCTATAGGAAGCCTTTCCCCACCCCTCTTAATTCGGGTGTCTTTCCTCTGTTAATTACTTCCTTCTTATCCTTTATATAACTCATTTGTACATGGTTGTTTTTTTTTTCTCTCCGATTAGATTATGAGCTCCTTGAGGGCAGATACTGTCTTTTGCCTTATTTTTGTATCCCGAGCACTTAGTACAGTACCTAGCACATAGTAGGCACTTAATAAAAGTTTCTTCATTGATTGATCGCTATTACCTTTAGATAAATAAATCTCGTGTCTCACTGGTAACCAAAGCCCTACCCCTACATAGCAACAGACACCTGACCTATTCTCCATCTCAGCTCTCTTTCTTCCTTCTTCTGCCACTTTTGCTCATTCTTTCCTCATTCCTAGAATGGCTTCCAACTGTTTAAGTTCATAGTTTTCTTCAAAGTCTGCTTCAAATGCTACTTTCTCCTGAAACTTTCCTTCTCCTCTCTCCTTCATGCGAAAAGTGACCTCCCTCACTGCAGCTGCCTCTCTTAACTTTGCCTGGTTTTCCTTTCACTGCCTCAGTCTCCACTGTATTATACTATGGGTATTAGTGTACTTGTGAAGGGAGGTGGGGTATATGGGGTGTTTCATGAGGACTAGCATCTCCGGTGTGAGGTCTTGATGAACCCGTTTCAAGGCTATTCATCTGTCTATAGTGTCTAACTTTCACCCAATTCTCACCTGTAGCTCCAAAGCTGTGGTGTGTCCAGTGGCCACACTCTGGTAAACTGCGCAGGTGGGCTACAACAGATTGAGGGTAACTGACAGGTCTCAAAGGCTGTCAGGGGGATGTCTGCCACAAGCATGTGAAGACTTTTCCTGGTGTAATGGGTAGATAAGAACAATTTATTCCAACGTTCATGAAGGTTGCTCAAGCAGGCACTGGGGAGTGCTTTGAGCTTGGGCGAGCATTGAAGATGTCAGAGTCATCCACTGCATCCCAAACCATTGCCAGTCATCTTGACTTTTGTCTGACTTTGGAAGAAGGAGTGGGGCTGAAGATTTTGTGCAACTCTGTTTCACTTAAATCCAATTCACTTGCTTCTTTGAAAACAAAGGACAAATAACAACAGAAGGGAGGTACAACAACATTTAGAGGGTTGGAGGTAGGGATAATGGAAAGAGCATGCCTAAGGATCTCAGTCTTTTCAGTAAAGGCAAAGGGAGGGAGGTTCATTTGTCCTCCCCCGCCTGCCACATTTATCTTTAATCAGCTCATAGCATCATAGATCTGGGGATTGTGAGGCCCTTAGAAGTAATTTAGCCTGATACAGCTAGGTGGCTTAGTGGATAGAGTATTGGCCCTAAAGTTACGAGGTCCTGAGTTAAAATCCTGCCTTAGACACTAGCTGCATGACCTTGGGCAAGTCACTTAACCCTGATTGCTTCCAAAAAAGATAGAAAGAAAGAAGGAATTTAGCCCAATTCCCTCATTTTGTAAGTAAGGGAACTGATAATTAGATGTCTGTTGACATATTTAAGGTGACACAACTGGAATTTGAACTTAAGTCCCTTGATTTCAAGCCTTATACACACTCAGGCACTCAATGCCTGGTGCAGTGTCATATGGGTACTTCATAAATGTTCATTGTATTTTATCTAATGGAATTTTCTCCCATCTCCCTCAGGATTTTGTTTCACCAATTGTCTTCCTCCAGCATCTTCAGTGTCTAATAGCTTCTTTCCTTCTATCTGCTACTGTCCTATTTCTCTTTATTTTTTTTTTACTGTCAAACCTATCAACCAATTGTTTTGTGTCTTCTGCTTTTACTTTTTCCCTATTCAGTATCTGCTTAACTATCAACAATCAGCTTCTACTCCTTCTTCACCCCTTGTCTGAAACTACTCTCTCAGACGTGATCTATGACCTCAGAATTGCCAAATCCAGTGGTCTGTTTTCAGTCTTCCTGCCTGCCTTGCAGCCTTTGACAGCATTCAGGAGCACCCTTTCCCCCCCCATCCTTAAATTGAGTTCCTCCCTTGCCTTCTAATCCAATTCTTTCCCTTGATTCTCTTCCCACATTAGTGTCTTTTACTGGGTTCTCTCTTCCTCCATCTTCCCCCTCAAATGTGGAAATTCCTTGAAACTCAGTCTTTTACTCCTTGCTCTAAATGAAAACAAAACAAACCTGAACTCCTATAGAGATTTGGCCAATTTCTCCAACTTCCAATATCTTACATACACAGATAACTCCCAATTCTGTCTCTCCATCAGCCTTGAACACTACCTGAGCTCCAGCCCCGCATTTCCAATTGACTCCCAGACATTTTCACTAGGATATATCTTCCCTCCACTTGAAATTCAACATGTCTAAAAAAGACTCATCACCTTTCCTTTCCAATCAGCTCACTCCCCTGACAGTCTGGAATCAGAATCTCAGAATGTTAGATCTGGAATCAATCAATCAGTCAATCAACAAAGACTTATTAAGTTCCTTCAGTGACCCCGAATCTTCTCAAAATAATGAAGACCCATCTTTTCAATACATTTCTTTTATCAGTGTTGCCATATGGCATTGAGACTTGCAACACCATTGTGGCCAAGGAGATCAAGGTAAGCATCATGCAGAGGGTCAATGTGGTCAGGCTGCAACATACAAGCAGGATGAATTCCCAAGAACAGGAACAAAAAGCATTGTCAAGGAATGGCATGATAGAAAGAAATGAACTAGTCATGTTGTGAAAGCAAGAGGTAGATGGATGGTCAGAATGCCCCATGGGTTGGCTGCCTCATAAGGATTAGAGAAAGCAAAGGGAGAAGACATACAGTATTGGGTGCTCCCTTGTGGTGACCTTTTGAAAGAACAAAGGTAAGAACCTCCAGGATAGACACAGATCACAGATTCATTTATGTGTTTGTTCTAGGCGCTGGGGATACAAAGCCCAAATCCTTCCATCAGAGTGGGAGCTTCTGGAAGACAGGGGCCATGCTGTGCTTTTCTTTGTACCACTAGCCCTTAGCACAAAGTCTTCCATTGACTTGCTATAATATAGAAAGGCAAAAGAAAACCCTCATCTGGCCTTGAAGGACCTCATCTAATGGGAGAAAGATAAGTCAATAATGAATGCTTCTTGACTGACTAGCTGGGAGAAAAACCTTGGCATCATTATTGACTTATCTTCCTCCCTTGTCCCCCATAGGTTACAGTAAGTCATCAGATTATGTCGAGTGCTTCTTTGTCACTCCCCATTCCATTCTTCTCCTTTCCATTTCCCCTAGCAGAGCCCCAGGTCATTGACTATGCCAATGGTCTAACACAGAAGTGATATAAGGTCCTGGGTCAGGAGCAGATGGAAAGGAAAGGAAAGAAATGAATGTATGTGATATCGATTTCCAAAAGCTTGTAGACACATTTAATCATTATCTCTTATCTTAATAGGGCAGTGGGGGAATGACCATAAGGAATCCTTTGGAAATACAGGTAATTGGTGCCCTAATGCATCTGTTTTGTAAATTAGTATTCACCTACACTTCTCAATTCAATTAAGCAAGCATTAAGTGCCTACTATATGTAGGAGATACAAACACAGAACAAAAACCCATTCTCAAATATTTACATACCTGGGGAGATATAATACACACATATACATATATGTTTATATATAGAATGCATACCTATATACATAGATACATGCACACATACACAAGGAAGCGTATAGAATAGTAGAACATTGACTTTGAAGTCAGGGGTCCTGAGTTCAGATCCTACCTCTGATACTTAGTATTTGTATCAACTTTCATAAATCACATGACCTCATGGGTCTTAGTTTCTCCATTTGTAAAATAAAGGAATTGGTTTAGATGGCCTTTGGGGTCCTAAATATATGATCCTAAGTGAATGCAGAGTATTTTTAGGTATGGACCTGCCATTTCATTGGTACTTGGAACTCCCCAGTGAGGCAACTCCCTTGGTTGCAGCTGATCAACAATTAATCTGCAGTTTACAGCCTTAAGGGGGTTGTCCTAGAGTCAGGAATTCAAGATTTCCTGACTCTGAGGCTGGCTTTCTAACCATGAGACTTTCGTGCCTCTATTGAGTATATAGTACATTGGAAGTAACTTGAGAAGCAACTAACTCCTGCACTAATAACTCAGTTTCTCCATCCGTAAAATGAGGGAGTTGAGGGAATCAGGAATGCCCTCATGTATGAATGAGGTGGCACCTCCCCTATGCTTTAAGGGAAGATAGATCATCTTTTTTTTTTTTTTTTTTACTGCTTCCAAAAGTAAGGCACACCCACATTCTGCAATATGGAAAAAGAAAAAAAAAAGCAGGGATCAGGATTGAGAGAGCCTTCGCCTAGTGGAACTGGTTTTCTAAATCCAGTTCAACTAGGCTATAACTCTTGGGGCTGGCCCACACTGTGGGGTGTTTAAATTGGAGGATTTTAAAGTCATTGGGACAACCAGCCCATTGGGACAACCAGTCCCATTCAGCACCTAGACAATGGGCATCACTCACCAGAAGAAGCATGTTAAACGAGAGCTGAGCAAGAAAACCTCAGTGGAAACTTAGCAGCGGGCCAAGAAAACAGCTCAGCCAGATGCCTGTCGTGTTCCATCCCCTGTGCGCATGGGGGCTTAGATATCTCCTGTTTGGTTTTGTCTTTGTTAATGAGGGCTGGTGTTAATGACGGCTGCTTGTCACTGTTTGGTTCCTCATGTACTCACCACAAGCCTCTTCTTGGAAAACATCCCTCTGCCTCCACTTCTCCCTCTGATTTTAGCCTTTGATAAAAGTTGAAATTCCCTGCCCTACCCCCCAGGTTTCCACTTCATATTTATCCACTGAGCAATACTTGGGAAGCTGATTTAATTGGTCTGAATACTTCAGAAATGCTACCTGCTGATTAATCAGCACACGGGTGCTGAGCAAACCAGGCTGGTCTTGATTTGATTTGGGTGTTTGAAAAGGGAGCCAAAGGAAGGATATTCTGGACAGGGTATTGATGGACTCATTGGAGAATTCTCCCAGGTTGACTGCAGCCCATGTGAAAACTGTTAAATACTGCTTTAATGGAACTCAATCTGCTAAGAATATGATAGGGGGAGCTGAATGGAAAATTCTGTAATTACTATCTTCAGATTTCATGCGAAAGCATAGTCAAGATTAAGTTTATACTTGCAAGCCAGGGTATAAGCATCCAAGTGGTTTTTTTTTTGGGGGGGGCATTGGCTGGTGTGGAAAAAAGAATAATTTAATTGTGTGGGAGAAACCATTTTCACAGAAGTATTTCTTGCAAAGGCCAATTTCAGATTTTTGGTTTTACAAATCTGATGCCTTTGAAAAGCTGTTTTGGATGTTATCGGGAAATCACACTGTTTATGAGTCAAAGTCTTTAGATTACACCGACTTTGAGGTCCCCTAGAATCCACTGGAAGTTTCGTGTGTGTGTGTGTGTGTGTGTGTGTGTGTGTGTGTGTGTGTGTGTGTGTGTGTGTGTACTACAGGCACAGGGTTACATTAATACAGCTCCTCAGTGGGTTTTGCAGTTGGCCACTGGATCTGGAAACCAGGAGCTTCTTCTGAATATATACACAATCGAAGCCACAGGCAGAGCATTCTGCATGTTGTAAACATTCTCACAGTATGGGCAAAAATCTGTCCTCTTTGATTCATTGCCTGCCAGAGTTTGCACTGACGAATGACCAGAAGGAGCTAAGAATCTGGGTTGGGGGGAGGAGGAGAGAAAGAGACAGAGAAACACAGAGACAGAGAGAGATAGAGACACAGACACAGAGATACAGTGACAGAGACAGAGAAACAGCAAAAGAGACAGAGACAAAAAGGCAGAGACTGACAGACATACACAGAGATAGACACAGAGGAAGGGATAAAGATTGACAGAGAGATAAAGCAACATAGATACAGAGACAGAGAAATGGAAAGAGACAGAAAGAGACACAGTGACAGAGATAGACATAAAAAGATAGAAAAAAGATACAGAGGTAAAGAAACAGAGAGAAAGAGAGACAAAGAGATGGAGTCAGACATAGATATAGAGACACAGAGGAAGGGAGGAGAGGAAGAAAGACGGAGAATGGAGGAAGAGAGTGATAGGGAGAAAAGGAGGGAGAGTATAAAACAGATGGAGAGATGGGGCTAAGTAGGGAAGGAGAGAGAATGTAAGACGGAAAGAGAAAAGGAGGGATAGGAAGGGAAGAGAGAGAGTGGATTTGAAGTGAGTTGGCAAGAAGCTTTCTTTCTTTCAGTACTTAGAAAGGGAAGAAAAACAGCTCTCCCTTCTGAGAGCTTCAATGGCGCCAATTTAAAGAAAGGTCTTCAAATCATGTACAATTTCAGAGCTTAGATCTGTGCCCAAATACCTGGAATCTGGTGGAGCTCTGCGAAGTTTTGCAAAAATGCTGCCAATGGGGCAGCTGGGTTCCATGCAGGCAACTTTTTTTTTCCTATTCTGGATTTCAGTTCTTAAGGATTGCATGAATCTGGGGATGAAATAAAGCCACAGCTGGCAGGGAACATGGAATTCCCAGCAGATCTGGGAAACTTTGGCATTTTCATTTTGAAACTAGGGAGTTTCCAGGATTTCATAACAGAATCCTTAATGCAGCTTGTCATTTTGAGGCCAGCTCCTAAGTGTTGTCTCTTATAGAATGCAGACCTAGAGGGAGAATGTATCCAAAGGAGGAGATGTTGATGATATTTTAAGCGAGGCTAAAAAGGCCCCCAAAGCTTCTGTTTAATTTCACGACACTTTTCATCATATTCCACATAGGAATAGGAATAGGAACAGCTCAAAGCCTTTGACCGACTTTGCCCCAGTCACTGAGCTAGGCTTTGATTAAAAGTAATTTGAGAAATTAACTCATTCTAACCAAATGAGGAAGATCCATTTTTATTTACTTCTTCCACCAGTATTTGAATGACCCATTAAAAGGCCAGTAAAAATTAATGCAAAAGAATCAGGAATGGGTACAGTGCTTGTGCTCTCTCTTTTGACCCTGTACCTCCCCAAGAGTGTTGACTTCTAATTGCTCCCTCCTCCCATTGCCCTTTTTTCCATCATCCCCTCCCACCCTGCTTATCCCCTTTCCCCCCACTCTCATGTATTGTAAGATAAGTTTTCATACAAAATGAGTGTGCATTTTATTCCTTCCTTTAGTCGAATGTTATGAGAGTAAGCTTCATGTTTTTTCTCTCACCTCCCCACTTTTCCCTCCACTGAAAAGTCATTTACTTGCCTCTTTTATGTGAGATAATTTGCCCCATTCCATTTTTCCCTTTCTCCTCCCAGTATATTTCTCTATCACCCCTTAATTTCATTTTTTTAAAGATATGATCCCATCCTATTCCATTCACCTTGTGCTCTCTGTCTCTCTCTCTCTGTCTCTCTCTCTGTCCTTCTCTCTCTTTCTGTGTGTGTGTGTGTGTGTTTGTGTGTGTGTGTGTGTGTGATCCCACCAAGTACCCAAATACTGAAAAAAATTTTCAAGAGTTACAAATATTGTCTTTCCATGTAGGAATGTAAACAGTTCAACTTTAGTAAGTTCCTTATGATTTCTCTTTGCTGTTTACCTTTTCATGCTTCTCTTGATTATTGTGTTTGAAAATCAAATTTTCTTTTCAGCTCTAGTCTTTTCATCAAGAATGCTTGAAAGTCCTCTGTTTCATTAAAAGACCATTTTCCCCCTGAAGTATTATACTCAGTTTTGCTGGGTACGTGATTCTTGGTTTTAGTCCTAGTTCCTTTGACTTCTGGAATATAATATTCCACGCCCTTCGATCCCTTAATGTAGAAGCTGCTAGATCTTGTGTTATCCTGATTGTATTTCCACAATACTTGAATTGTTTCTTTCTAGCTGCTTGCAATATTTTCTCCTTCATCTGGGAACTCTGGAATTTGGCCACAATGTTCCTAGGAGTTTCTCTTTTTGGATCTCTTTCAGGAGGTGATCTGTGGATTCTTTCAATATTTATTTTGCCCCCTGGTTCTAGAATATCAGGGCAGTTTTTCTTGATAATTTCATGAAAGATGATGTCTAGGCTTTTTTTGTGATCATGGCTTTCAGGTAGTCCCATAATTTTTAAATTGTCTCTCCTGGATCTATTTTCCAGGTCAGTCATTTTTCCAACGAGATATTTCACATTATCTTCCATTTTTTCATTCTTTTGGTTTTGTTTTGTGATTTCTTGGTTTCTCATAAAGTCATTAGCCTCCATCTGTTCCATTCTAATTTTGAAAGAACTCTTTTCTTCAGTGAGATTTTGAACCTGCTTTTCCATTTGGCTAATTCTTCTTTTTAAAACATTCTTCTCCTCATTGGCTTTTTGAAGCTCTTTTGCCAATTGACTTAGCCTATTTTTCAAGGTGTTATTTTCTTCAGCATTTTTTGGGTCTCCTTTAATAAGGTGTTGACCTGCATCTCTCTCATTTCTCTTCCCAGTTTTTCCTCCACCTCTCTAACTTGATTTTCAAAATCCTTTTTGAGCTTTTCTATGGCCTGAGCCCATTGAATATTTATTCTGGATGTTTGGGATACAGAAGCCTTGACTTTTATGTCTTTCCCTGATGGTAAGCATTGTCCTTCTTCATCTGAAAGGATGAGAGGAGATATCTGATCACCAAGAAAGTAACCTTCTATGGTTTTATTTTTTCCCCCTTTTTTGGGCATTTTCCCAACCAGTTACTTGATTTTTGGGTCCTTTGTCAAGAGTAGGGTATACTCTGAGAATCTGTAAGATCTCAGTTCCTCCAAGGTGGCACAATCAAGAGTGTGCACTGGTCTAGGAGTAGGAAGAGATTTTTGTGCCCAGAATCTTAGCAGTTACCTCTCCACAGCCACCTGGTCTCCAGTTCCACCAAGTCAGCACTGGGGGCTGATTTTCAGTTAAGCTGTGGGGTCAGGGCTGCCATTCAGTGACAGACAAAGACCAGCTCCCTCAGGGCCTCTACAGAAGGCTGAGGTAATATTCAGCTCCTCAGTACCCCCAGGGGTTTTACACTCCATCAATGGATGCAGACAGCTGTATGGGCTGCTGTGTGGCCTCTGTGGCTGCTGCCTCCTGCTGGAGCTATGGGAAGGCCCTTCTCCCTTTCTAGCTAGCTGAAAAAATCCCATCACTGACTTTTGGTGCCTGTGAGTTGAGGGGTCTGTGGAGTGCTGCTGCTGGGACTGGGGATTCCACCCCGATGTGTCTTCCTTCCAGAGCTGCGCAATCGCTGTGTGGCCAAGGCTGGGCTGGGCTCTGCTCTGGGTCTGTGCAACCAGTGTTTCCTGTGGGCCTTTCAGGTCACCCTGGACTGGAAATCTCCTCCACTCTGTTGTTCTCCACTTCTGCTGCTCCAAAGTTTGTTGAGAGTCCCTCTCTACAGGTATTTTATGGGCTGTGTGGGGACAGCCTCCATATGTGTGTCTTTCTCCTCTGCCATCTTGGCTCCGCCCCCTTTAACATTCATTTTTACAAAATTTTGAGCTCCAATTTTTTCCCCTCTCTTCTTCTTCTTCTCTCTTCCTAAAAGAGTAAATAATCTGATATAGGTTTTACATGTGCAATCATGTAAAATATATTTCCATGTTAGTCATAGTTATGAAAGCAGAAACAGACCAAAAAGAAAAAAACACACACACAAAATAAAGTGAAAATATATGCTACAGTCTACATTCAGAGTCCATCAGTTCTTTCTCTGGAAAAATTTTCCACCATGAGTCCTTTGTAATTATCCTAGATCATTGTATTGCTTGAGAAGAACTAAGTCATTCATAGTTGAATGAATATTATCATCATACTATGTTGCTATTACTATGTACAATGTTTTCCTGGTTCTGCTCATTTCAGTTTGCATCAGTTCATGCAAGTCTTTTCAGGTTTTTCTAAAATCTGCCTGCTCATCATTTCTTATAGCACAATAGTATTACATTATGTTCGTATGCCACAACTTGTTCAGCCATTCCCCAGTTGATGGGCAACCCCTCAATTGCCAGTTTTTTTGCCACCACATAAAGAGCTGCTATAAATATTTTTTACATGTAGGTCACTTGTCAAATTCTTTTTTTTTTTTTTTTTTTGGAGGGGGTAGCAGGCTACATAGGAAGTCCTTTGGAAAGTTACTGCAGGCCCTCAAATTTAAACTTGCCACTTACAACTTCTAATATGAAGTGTCTGCTGTTCTAACTGTTAAGATATCAATCTGCTTTCACTTGAATAGTTGGTTCTTATATTTGTAATTCCAAGCTTTTGCTACTGTGTTTATAAAGCTAAATTGTCCTATGCTAAATATCTTTGGAATATATTTATTAAATAATAACTACTACCCATATAAAAGCACAAGGTAACTCAGTCGAGTGCTGAGTCAGGAGTCAGGAAGATCTGAGTTCAAATTCAGCCTCAGATACTTACTAGCTATGTGACCCTAGGCAAGTCACTTAACATTGTTTGCCTCAGTTTCTTCACCTATAAAATGAGCTGGAGAAGGAAATGGCAATCCACTCCAACATCTTTGACAAGAAAGTCCCAAGCAGGGACATACAGAGTCAGAAATGACTGAACAACAATTGAATTGCCTGTATAGCTGCTTAACGTTCACCAAGGGCTTTGCTTATTTTAGCTCATTTGAACCTTCTAACAATCTTGTGAGATTGGTTATTTAGATTTTACAGATGAGGACACTGAGGTCCCAAGAACTACTAGGATGTGCCTGTGGTCATGAAGGTGGTGAATGCCAGGGAAGACTGAAATGCAGCTCCTTCTGACTCCAAGTCCAACATTCTTTTACCTGGATCCCCTTGCCCCTCATTTGTCTTATTTCCCCTTTGTCTTAGGTAGATAGAGCAACCTGGGTTCAAATCCAGCCTTACACACTTTCCACCTATGTGACCCTGGGGAATTCACTCTGCCTCAGTTTCCTTATTTGTAAAATGGGGATAATAATAGGGCCTGCTTCCCAGAATTAAATGAGATAATTATTGTAAAGTACTTAGCACAGTGCCTAGACTATAGTAAGCACTATATCAATGCTACTTATTTTTGTTATTATTGTTCCCCTTCTGAGTAGTATTATCTCCCTCCCCAGTAGAATCAGTCTACACTGCATAATGTAACTAATGATTCTGATCTACCTTCCTAAAATATTAAATATGGAACTATATACATATAAAAATACCTGTGACAAGTGGCAGTTTTCTCTTTTATTCTGAAATTTCTCCTAGTGCCATTTTAACTTGGGGTATTTCATACCCCTAGGTCCCTCTAGGATCATCCCGCTTATGGATTCAATCCATTTATTCCAAGCCCCAAAGTACCTCATAATTAAATACATTTGCAACACTTGTCTAATAGCTTTAAAACCTTTCCTCTCACACTTTTAATGAACCAAATAGCCATGTATGAAATGTGCCTGGCACTGTGCTAGGATCTGGGGATACCATGACAAAAATGGAACAGTCCTTGCCCTCCAGGCACATACAGGGAGATCACTGTAAAGCATGTAAGACCATAGGAAGATTTCTCTTTTTTGGATAAAGATGATGGGATATATCCTGTTCTTTGGTGGGGGTGGGGGGAGGAGGGAGCATGGAAGGGAGGAGAGAATTATAATCTGAGTAAAAACTACTCAAGTCTGTTGCTCTAAAAACACTCTCATAGAGCTGGCCTGGAAGGATTATGTGATAAATATGATTTAAACCTGTCTCTCCTACTGTCTGATCTTATCATCCCTTGTAGTTGAGGAATTCCTCCATGCACGCCCTAGAAAAGAGAACCCCACAAAGGCAAGGTCAGAGTAGATTCCTGAGCATCAAAGAACACCGCAGCACAAACTCCACAGACTAGACCAACGTATCATAAATATTTGCTGCTGATGTTGTAGTGTGGGACAGAACGTTGGCCTTCCTGCTGCCAACCAGCAGCAAGGCTTCTACATGACTAACTGGGTTGATGTCCGGAAATAGTGTCCAATTGTCCAACGAAGATCTTTGGTGAAACCCCGCTTTTGACCATAATCAATCTGTGTCTTTGCAAGATTCCGGGGAGAAAAATCCTATTGGAAGCTTTTTCTGCTACCCTGGGCTGGGTATCTACTCAGAACCATTTGATGGTCCAACCTCTTGGCTGCTTGCAGAGAATCAGAGAAGCTGGCTCTCCAGAGATCCGGCTGACATTTCCCTCTCAATGGAATTTCCTTTTCTGCAGAACCTACGGCAGGCATATCATACTGTGCGCAGACTCTGCAGCTTTTTGGGAAAGATTTCTCCTCAAACTGGCCTCCGTGAAACACCAGTGAGAAACAAAACCTTCCTTCCTTCCTTGTAAATGTTTTGGCGGTGATGTGAGCATCGTGAAAAGCTGTTTGCAGCTTCTGGACACAGATGACCACTGGCTTTTGTCCTTATGGGCCTTGGAGAGCTAAAGGGATAGAAATTTCTAGAGTGATTCATCTATGTCCCTTTAAATGACTTGCAGTGAATACGGTACAATAGAGAAAATCAAATTATTAAATGTAGCTTCATATGTATATAAAAATAATTTATCAATAGACTGTTTAAAAGGCACAGGGGAAAAACAATGACCTTGGTTTAAAATCCCACCTCTAAAAGGCTTGATGTTTGTGTGAACTGGGTCAAGTCACAGCCTCCCTGGGTCTCAGTTTTCTCATCTATAAAACGGTGGTAGGTGGACTAGACAGATCTCTTAGGTCCCTTCTGGCCCTTGATCAATGACTATATTATTATTTTTTATTAACATTTGAGGAGTAGATGTATTTTAAATTTATGGATCTGAGGATCATAGATTTAGAGGTCATCTATTCTAGTCCCCCCATCTTACAGGTGATAAACTGAGGCCCTGAGAAGTGACACCACACAGGGAATAAATGACAAAACAAAGATTTGAACCCAGGCCTTCTGACTGCAAATCCAGGGTCCTTTCCAATATTACACTGCTTCTCATGAATCATGGATGATGAGCCCCCAGGATGGGCAGACCTTGATGTGCTGTGATTGGTACTGTTTGAGGGTCTGTCTACAACAGTGAGATGACACATTTCTTGGTTTATGAGCATATCTATCTATCTATCTCTCTGTCTATCTAGCTGAATATATAAATGTTCTCTCTATAAATAGATACTCTCCCTCTATACATATATATCCATATATACACATGTACGCATATGTATATATTTATAAAATATATGTGTATATATTATATATGCATGTATACAAATATATCTATGCTGTCAATGAGCATTTATGAAGCACCTACTATGTGCTGGTTACTTTGCTTAGCACAAAAGGACTGGGATAAGGTCATCAATGAGATCATATACCTTTTGGTCTATTGGAGCATTCAACTATGCAAACATATGAATACAAATACATACACATGATATATGATACAGATACATACCATGTAGACATATATTTGTACACACATATATACTTACATATTTTTACATACTTGCATGCTATATATAACATGCAAGTATGTATTATATGCATGTGTATAAGCATGTATACATATTTATGAGATACGTGTGTGTTGGTGTATCCCAGGGTCAGTGAAGTTGAAGGCGTTATGTTGGAGATCACCTTTAAGAGCCGAGGCAGTGAAGGGAGTAGCATTCTAGCCTGCTAGACAGATCTGCCACCGGACAACACTAATTTTTTCTCTCTCCTTCATCACCTGCATGAGGGTTCAGTTCTTTAGGCCTCTCTTACTTGTCTGCTATGAATTTGAGGCCTCTGGAAGAAGGAGGAAACATGCAGGCCTTGTAAGCTGACACCTCGGCATGATCATTTTCATGACTTATGGGCACACATCAGACATGCAGTTGCCAGATACGCTGAGTTTCATGCCATGAAACTAATTTTTCTCTGGATCCAGCTGCTTAAGTGACCAGAAAGAAACCTCAGGCCAACTTCTGGGTCACTACAACAAACAGATTCAGAGGAGTCTGAGTGACACCCGATCACCTCCTCGGCATATGTTTGATGGCAGCGGCTTTTGGAGGACGTCTGTCTTGACCCCATTAATCCACTTGGTCATCCCTGTGCCAGCTGTATCATGTCACTCACTTATTCCATCCTTTCAGGCTGGAAAAGTCTTCTTGCCTGTTGACCAGGTCCAAAGAAAGTTCAGCTCTGTTTGTTGCAGAATCACCAATATTATCCCTAAGACTGGAGAGCTAAAGGTCAAGGCTAGCTGAAGCATGCATGGTGGGTAGCTCAGTAATAACATCAGAATGATTCTTATTACTTCCTTATGGTGGTACTCTCAGGGGAATAGGTATATTTTGTGTTGGTCAACAAGCATTTGTTCAGCATTTACAGATGCTAGGTGCTGAGTTAAGTGCTGGGGATATAAGGAAAGGCAAAAACAGGGTCCCTGCCCTGAAGAGGAGAGACTACACGCAAACAACTATGTACAGATAAGATACACACATTGCAACTATGAAGTAATCTGAGAGGAAAGGCAAGAGGGGTGAAGAGGAAAAAGGAAAGCCCTCCTCCAGAGGGTGGGATTGACATGGGTCTTCTAGAAAGCAGGAAAGTGTGGAAGCCAAGATAAGAGGAAGAACCTTCCAGGAATGGAGACAGCCAATGCAAATGCCCAGAATTAGAAGATGGAACATCATGTGCGAGAAACAGCTAGGGGAACAGTCACTATCACAGAGTACATGGCAGGGAATGTAGAAAGGACCCAGGTTGTGATGGGCTTTAAATGTCAAATGGGATGTTTTACATTTGGTCTGGGAGTTAGTAGGGAGTCACTGAAGTTTATTAAATGGGGGTGACATGGTTGTATCTGAGCTTTGAGAAGATCACTTTAGTGAGAGGAAGATGGTTTGGAGTGGAGAGAAGCTTGAGACAGGGAGACCAACCAGAAGTGTATCACAACAGACCAGGAGATGGTAAGGTGATGAGGGGCTAAACTTGGGGGGTAGCTGTGAGAGTGGACAGAAAGCTACGTATACAAGACCTTTTGGGAAGGTAGGAAAAAGACTAGACAACAGATGGATATATAAAGTGAATATGAGAGAGAAGCTGAGGATGACTTCAAGTCTGGGTGACAGGAGGATGGTGGTGCCTGAATGGGGACTATTTTGGGGAAAACATAATGAGTTTTGTTTTGGACATGTTGAAATTAACATGCTTGTGAGAAATCCAGTTCAAGATGTTCAAAACAAGTTGTTTATGTGAGATTGGAACTCAGCTGATGAGTTAGGGCTGAATATTGTAGATCTGAGAGTCATTTACATAGATCTCTATGTAAATCAAATAAATTTATTATTATTATTAAATTAATAAAATATGGTCATTGACCCTATGGTAGCTCATGAGATCATTAAGGAAGTTAGTAAGAAAAAGAGAACCTAGTACAGCATCTTGGGGGATACCACATAGTAGAATGCAGGACTCTATATGAAAAACTAGCAAAAGAGAGTGAGAAAGAATAGTCAGATGGGGAGGAGAAGAACTGCGAGCAGTGTTACAAGAAAGGAGAAGATATTTAAGAGGTGAGGCATTATCAATGTATGAAAATTAAGAAAAAGCCAATAGGGTTTCTTTTTATGTAATGGGGGGGTGATCAGGGGACCCTCCTGATTTACTGGACTAGAGCCTGAGGGCTCCCCCCACCCCATGGACCCAATAAATGGCCCTAAGCCACTTCTGGAGAGAGAAGTGTTTTGGGTCCAAACTGAGGGTCTTGGTGTTTGTGGTGTATTTGTCCCCATGACACAGGCCTGTGTGGGGTTTATTGAAGGTAATTGATGATTGAGTCAGGAGGAGCTACCCACTATGAGGATTATAAGAAGGGTGACAGCCCCCTGGAGTTTGGTTAACTCCATGGAACTAGAAATAAGGCTGGCTATGGAGTCAGGAGATCTGGCTTCACATCCTAGTCTAGATAAATAATAGCTAGGTGACTATGGACATGCTATTTAGCATCTCGCAGAGTCAGTTTCCCCAGCTGTAAAATAGGGATAAGAAGAATTATACTTAGTATGCCCTGGGGAAGATTTTAAAACACATAAAAGTTGGGATAATCATTTCTCCCCTCCTTATTATTTTGCAGACTCGCCTTATCCCTAGGATTCATTTGGTTTTGGTTTCCTTTAAGGCTCAACTCAGGTGCCAACTCCTATACAAAGCCTTTTCTGATTTCTCTTTCCTTAGTTCTCAAAGGCCTCCACACCTGTATAATATTTTCTAAGCCTTTTATCTTTATTTAACTGTATATATGCGGTTCCCCACCCCGCTCTCTTGGTTCCCTCCAGGAGAATATAAGTTTCCGGAGGGCAGAGACTTCTTCATTTTATAACATAAACTTCCAGTACCATTGATAAATGTTTCTTGAATCAATGGATGAATATCATGTGACCAAAATATAGGTTTGATCTGGTTCTAGGGCCAACAATGGCAGAACTTTAGCCAGAAATTTAACAAATGTCTGTTGCTGGTCACAATGGGAGCTAGTTAAGAGTCTGAGAACGGTTAACCCAAAGGCCATCATTACCATTAGAAATCAGCTCAGAAAGGATTGGCATGATCTTCTGATAGTGAATCATCAGTGTTATCTTTTAAAAAGTATTCCTTTTTTTTTTTTTAAATTGGGAACATAATCATCAATAAATACAAGCATTTCAATGTACAAAGAAGAATAAAAAAGAGGATTGATTAAACTACAAATCTTTGTTTTATACAGTTTCATACAGTTGACTTTTTAAAAATAAATAAATAAATATATATTTTAAATAGAACAGAGTAGTAACAAAATTTTTGTAATTATTTCTGTACATTCAAATGTTTTATTGATCCTCATTTTCATATCTATGACTACTCTCTAACCCAACACTCCCCCCCCGAAAAGAAGTACCCTTTGTGACAAATCCATATAGTCAAAAGAAATCAATATATTGATCATGTCTGAGAAAGCATACCTAATTCTTTACCTTAAGTACATCATCTCTCTGGGGTGGCAGAATGGATTTGAAAATGGAGTCCAACAATCTAATGTTTGCCAGAGCCATACTTTTCAATTGAATTCTGTAAAGATTTATTAAGTGCCTACTATGTGCCAGGCACTGGGCTACATGCTAAAGGTACAAATGAGAAAAAGAAAGATAATTCTTGCCCTCAGGGAGTTTATAATCTAAAGGGAGAAGACATGGCATAAAAGGAAATTAGCTTTCTAGCCTGTGGGGATCAAGTAGAACTGCAGATAGAAATGGACAGTGAGCACTTGATACACAAAGATTTCCATCCACTTAAGAGGAGGGGTTAGAACTGAATGAATGGTTGTGCCTCAAGTGTGACTTTACATGAGAAATGGATATGTCTCTCCAACATTATCTTCAAATGTTCCCTTTCACAAAGTCTACTTCTACCAAATGGCATCATTCAATGGTCTGAAACATACTTTGTGCTCACCTGCCATTCCTAGAATGAAGACCCTCTTCTCTCTGTATTCATTCAAATCCTAGCACTCTCATATTTCCAGTTCATTTATGAAACTGCTAGATTATAAAGCTCAGGAAAAAAACCTAGTCAATCCATGATGCTTCAGTAACTTGGGTAAATAAGAATGATTAATCACCTCTCTCAACTCATTTTCCTTGTGCCTCAAGTCTGATTTTGAGTTTCTATGCAAAACATATGCCCACTCCCCATGCCCTTTTCCCTTTAATTAGCATAGCTATCCTTTTGAAAACCGTGTACACAATTAATAAAAGATACACACACACATATCTGAAGCAGGATTTGAATTCAGGTCTTCTTGACTCTAAGCTCAGTGCTTTATCCACTAGAGAAGGGAGTATATATAAAAGATGCTACAACTGATAAGTCTTGGCAACTGACTGAACATGGGGGAGGGATGAGAGAGTGAGAAGTTGAGGAGGTGACCTGGGTTGTGAGCCTGAGGGATTGGGGGATGGGGTTGCCCTCTACCATCGTTGGGTAGGTGTTGATGTTGTCTGTCCTTCGTTCTCATAGAGGACCATGACATTGGGGAGGTGATTCCATGACGTGCAAGTGGATTGGATTTAAGTGAGGCAGGGCTGTGCAAAGCCACCACTCTCACTTTCTCCTCCAGAGTCATCTAGGTCCAGTGGCAAAATATAGAACAGGATCACTGAAGATGCCCCCATTGTAATAGGGAAGTTAGGAGGGAAGGAGGGTTTAGGGGGAAAGAATGAGTTGAGTTTTGGACATGTTGAGTTTAAGATGTCTACTGGACATCCAGTTCAAGAGTTGGATTAGCATTTCATTCATCATTTCATATTGATGTCTTGGCTTCCTGTGTACAGTAGATTGTGGGTTTCTCATGTTGTACCTCTTCTTTGATGCCCCCGCAGCACCAAACACAATTCTTTGTACATATTTCAATGCTTTAAAGGACTGTGAGCTCATCAGCATGGTTACTTCCTCCACGAATGCAGCATATGACCCTGGCTTTGCCTTCATAGGCAGTCTCTAACTATTGCTGTGGTCTGAAAAAAATGCGTCAACTTGGTGATGAGAATCTTCCTGAACTTGGCAAACTGTACACCTAAAAAGGGTTGGACATAGCTAAGGTTCATCAGATGGCTTTTCTTGATAGGTAGGACCTGCTAGAGCTCACAAGTTACTGATGTAGCTTTCAAAAAGCCAGCATCACCTCAATGTCACAATCAATAGCTGCTGGAACCTAGAGTAGAAATTGTGCTTGTGGCAGATAGAGTACCAGTGTGAAGTCTAGGAAGACCAGAGTTCAAATCTGGCTTCAGACGCTTACCAGCTATGTGGCCCTGGGCAAGTCACATCACCCTTGTTTGCCTCAGTTTTCTCATCTGTAAAATGGGGATAATAACAGCACTTACCTCCAAGGCTTGTTATGAGGATCAAAAGAGATAATAATTGTAAAGCACTTAGAACTGTGCCTGGCACATACCATAAATGTTAGTATTTATTATTACTACCACCATTATTATAGCAAGTACAAAAGTGTTTATTGAATTGATTGGATGGTTTTATTCTCACATAATTCATTCAAATAAGAATTTATTGACAATTCATCCTTCATCCAGGTCTTCCTTACCCCTTATGTTGACTAGTATACCAGGCTTCTAATTGGTCTCTTGTCTAAAGGCATTTTGGGCTTAGCCCAGTGTCTGGCACATAGCAGGAGCTTAATAAATGTTTACTGACTTGAGTCTTTTTCCATTCCAATTCATCCTCTACACAACTACCAAATAGATAGTGCTAGAGTGGAGGTTTGACCACATCAAATCTCTTCTCAAAAAGCTCTAGTGCCCCCCAATTGTGTCTAAGATTAAATAAAGATTCCTGTATTTGGCATTTAAAACTCAAAAGGGTTGGTTCTAGACAAACTTCTCAGGCTTGCTTCGCATTACTCCCTTTTGCATCATTCATATATCTACCAGATAGGCCTCTTTGCTATTCATTGTTGATGACATTCCATCTCGTTTTTATAGGCTGTCCCCCATGTCTCTTTTTTTTTATAAAAGAGCTGCTAAATGGGACTCATCGGGGCTGGTTTATTTGGCCCTCCCAACCTCTATCCAATCATGTGGTCCTAGCTCAACGGTAGTAGAGTCTTTCTCAGTATGGGAAGCAGGTTCCATGCTTTCCCATTCATTGGCTCATTAAATTCCCACTCTGGGTACCACGGGGAAAAAGTGACATAATCTTCATCTAGGGTTTCCCCTCTGAAAGGAAGGGGGGAATACCAAAGAATACTCAAGGAGCAATATGAGATAGGCACAGGAAAGTTAATTTATTTCCATAAGAATGGAATACTAAATATAAAGAAATACAGTATGAACAGAATGATTTAAGCAGGATTAATAGAATTCAACAACTTATAACTACTGTTAATAATCTGTTGAAAGGCTAATGTTGAAGGGCTAATAGAACATGAAGTAGTTCTGAAGCGCTGCTAACAAGCTACTTTCCATTTGACTTTGGCTAGTTTTGTCCAATTAACTTTAGGTATGAGGCTACTGCAAAGTGGCCAGATCAAGCCAGTCGCCCTTCCCAGCCAAGGCCCAAGGCCACTGATGGAAGGTTTTTTTTTTTTGTTGTTGTTGTTGTTGGCTCTTGTGGCTGCCACAACCCAAAGTGCCTCCTGTCTCTGTAGGAGGTTAATCCTGCTGGTGCAGCAGTTGTCACCGCTCTGGTGTATGCTACCAAGAGCTTTGAAGTTTCCACAACATTGTTTAGAAATCACAACAAGAGAGGCAATTTCTCTTGGCTCTGGCCCTTTGGGCTGGGCTACCAGGATTCTGGGATAGGGAAGGAGCCCATCCTTCTTCTACTCCTCCCTGGAATCATATATTGCCACCTAGAAAACTGCATCCAAGAGAAATTGACTTTTTTTTTTTTTTAAACAAATGTGATACTCTATCTCCTTGTGGCTGTCAGAAGGCTGGGGTTTGGTTGGGGGAGCACATAATCAAGGGATTCCACAGGGGCCTTCACTTCGTAGTAGAATGTTAAGTCATTTCAGCGATAGGTCTCCACACAACCAGAAGTAGTCACCTTCCCTCCCCACCTTCCACGTTACTGGGAGGAGTCAGGGAATATCCAAACATGCTGGGATTGGGGAGGGGCTCCCACTACACCTGGGATATAGGCTCTGTTCACCCCCTTTTCTTAAAATCTCTAACTTCCTTCAAAGCTCATGTCACCTCCACCCTGATTCCCCCAATTTCTAGTCCATTCCCTCCCCCAACTACTTTACATTTCCTTTGAATATATTTTGCATTTATTCATATTTGCATATATTTTCCCCTAATAGAATACAGGCTTTTTGAGGGAAGGACACATTTTGTTTTGGTCTCTGCATCCCCAGAAATTAATATGGAGCCTAAAAAATACTTATTAAGTGAAAGTAAGGAGCAAAGAGATAATCTCGACTCTTGAGAATAAGGAGTCAGCAGAAACTTTACCGCACAGAATCTCAGCTTCAGGCTTCCAGTCCTAGGAGCCTGGTGTTTAAACTTATCCAAAATGGAAAATTGGAAACAAATGCTATCAGAAAGTTGGGGGTTGGAGAGGGAGGGAGGAAGGGAGGAGAAGAGGCAGAGAAAGAGAAAAACATATAGAAACAGAAGCAGACAAGACAGAGACAGAGAAACAGAGACAGGGATAAGAGAGACAAAGCAGATAGAGAGACAGAGACACACAGAAAGACAGAGAAACAGATACAGAAAGAGGAAAGAAGAGATAGATAGACAGAGAGATAAATAGATATAGATAGTGAGAGGGAGAGAGAGAGAAGGAGGGAGGGAGGGAGGGAGAGAGAGGGAGAGAAAGGGAGAGAATTTACTTTCTTGTAGGCCACATGGGCAGATTAAACTTTTCAGTAACATTTTTTAGTGTACTAGAAGTAAAAGTCAGATGTGATTAAAAATATACATTGTACAGATGCCTGGATGTTATTCAAATCCCTGAAAGTATGATAAAAGGTCCAGTTGCTCTCCAGATTTCTAGGGAGAGGGAAATGGGCCATTAGAGTCCATGAGTTCCCTTTTTTGAATTTGTTCAAGTGATAGGTTTTGTGTTTGTTGTGTTATCGCAGCTGCTTTACTCCCTCCTGTTAACATACTTTGTTAACATGACATCCTGTTCGCTTCCCAAAAACAAACAAACAACAGATAAGGTAACGAGTAGTTTAAAGAGGAACATAGCATAAAATCCTCATCATTTTTTGGTGTATGCTGTCTAATCCTATATTACATACAGCATATACATATAATTAATATGCCCAAGATTTCTGAAATATTCAGCGCTCGCTTCCTGCCACCAGAATAGAGTACTATTTTACACACACACACACATGTCTACACAGATACATAATGCACACACACACACGCACACACACTTTCCCCCACTTGCCTCCCTCTCAATACGGAAGTGATTTTAAAATAATAATTAAAAAAATACTTGATTTCCCTCATTTAGCAATATGGCTTGGTTTGTAGAAACCAGGCTTGAGTATTTTGTTCTGTTTTGCCTCCACTTTCTCAAGTGACCCTAAAGCCAAGTATTGACTCTCCAACTTTAGGTTTTAGCTAGGACTTGTCACTACCATCCTTTGCTCTGGGCATTGATGAAGAGAGAGGTAGAACTGATCTGATCCCACGCAGTTTACCTGTAAGGGAGGCTACATTAATTTAAAAAATTTCCTTTTTTAAAAGTTGCCTCTGTTACATAGTCAGAGACCAAAATGAGGCAAAAAAAGGCACATTGTTTGGCCAGACAAAGGCAGACTATCAATTTTCATAAATCTGCATTCCCAAGACAACTGTTCGTGTCTGGTAAAAGGTCTATTTCTTTGAACTTATATACCAGAAAGTATTTTTCCCCCTTGTCCCAGAAATTAGAAGAATTCAGGTTAAATGTATCTGATACATAAGTTTGAGTGGTGTGGGATAGGCTATTATATTGATTTCAACAATTTTATCCCATTAAGAGAATCCTAGTTTTCTAAGAAGAAGGGAAGTGGGTGGGGAAAAAGGCCCAATTATTTTGGAGAGCCAGATTATAGAAAAAAGAAAACAATGTCTGAGACCATCAAAGTGGTTTGGACAATGATGTTAATAGTAATAACTTTAATAATAATTAACAATAATAACTAGGATTTATGTAATGCTCTAAGGTGAACACAGCAATTCACAAACATTACTTCATCTGATCCTTACAACCACCCTGTGAGGTTGGTGCCATTATTATCCCCATTAGTGAACTAATGCCCATAGAGGTTAAGTGATTTAACCAGGTCACACAGCTATTAAGTATATGAGGCAGGATTTGAACCCAGGTCTTAACTTCCATGTTGAGTGCTCACTACTGATAGTGTATGCTGTATATTTAAATACAGTAAAACAGGGTTAGAGTAGGTTTCCAAGGTGGCTAGACTAGATTTGCCAACCATATTCAGTTAAACAAATCTGTATTAAGTACTTAGTATGGGGCTAGCTATTGGGAATACAAAGACTGTCAGGAATGAGTTGCTTGCCTTAATGGAGTTTAATTTCTGCTAGTGAAGATGGGGAGGAGCACACCAGATATAGAGTACAGAAGCAAAGTCAATGCAAACTTATGGAAAGTCATTTCAATAGGGAAAGAACACAAAGAGGGATAGAGAGGGGAGATAGTAGAGACTAGCCAGGCCCTTTCCTTTTACTCTGGGCACTGTTGGGTGTAACTGGTTTCTTTCTGTGGATTTTGGTTGCTAGGTCTGGTGAGGAGATGTGTTGCCTTGGGAAGGATGGCTTAGTGGAACAGTTTCGATTTGGGACTGGTGGTTTTGGTTCCTGTCGGGTAATTGTGTTGGTGTTTGTAAACACTGTGTCTAACTAGGCCAAGAGGCCTTGTCAGTGGGCACCACGTGTATAAATACAAACAAACAAAATTAAGTCAAGGCAGCTTGGGCGGATCAGCCCTGCCTTGGTAGGGTTTGGCCGAGCGAAGGAGAACACTGGGGAGGCTTGTGTGGTTTGGCAGGAGCTATTTTGCCTGGAAGGCGGTCTCTCTGATAGCTTGTCTGAGCTGTGAGTTTTTCTTCTATATAGGTCCATGTGACTCCATTTAATATTTATCATGGAGCTTTGACAAGGTCCAGAAGTTACAAAAAAGCCTAAATCCTGCCAACTGCCAACTCAATCCAATGTGCAAGACTATCTAGAAGAGAGTAGGTTGTTTCCTCCTTCCCCTGTACCATCATCTTATAACCTTCTATATTTGTTAAATGAGAACAGTAACAGCTGACGAGCCTCACAATATACAAAGTGATATCTGTATCTGTCTATCTATCCCTATAGATACCTATCAGTATATGTACGTACATTATATTGCTGTCATCTCCATTTTACAGACGCAGAAACTGAAGGTCAGGGGTATTACGAGACTTGTCCACACTCAGTGGTCATTCAGTCATTTTTCAGTTGTGTTTGACTCTTCATGAGCCCATTTGGGGTTTTCTTGGCAGAGATGCTAAAGTGGTTTGTCATTTCCTTCTTCAGCTCATTTTACAGAGGGGGAACTGAAGTAAGCAAGATGAATTGACTTGCTCAGGGTCACATAGCTAGTCAGTGTCTGAGGCCTGATTCAGACTCAGTAAGACGTTTCAGGCCCAGCACACTATCCACTGTGTCATCTACTTACCCTGTCTATAGCCACACATCTAGAAAATGTAAGAGACAGCAATCAAGGCAGGAATTCCTGCCTCTTCTATCCTCTTCAAGAACTCTTGGCCAGGGTGCTAGTGATTTATTTATTTGGTTTTCTAAAATCTCTTCTCTGTCTCTATCTCCCTTCTATATTTCTCTCAGTCTCTTTTTGATTTATTTATGCCTTTTAAAAAAAGTAATATTCATTTTCAAACATATTCCCCACCCAGGGGTGAGATTTCCATGTAATAAACGAAGATTTCAAAAGAGAAAAAAGCATCAGTCTGGTAAAACCAACCAGCCCAGCAACCTTGACAGACTATGCGTACACAGTTTCATAGCCGTCATTCCCTTTAAGTCTGTAATGGAAAGAGTGAGGCAGGTTTTCCTGACTCATGTCCAGGGACGTTGTCTTTGTCGTTGTGTTTACCCTGCTTCGATTTTAAGATTTAATAGCTTCAAGCTTCTCTAAGACCATGGGGACACCCTCTTCTCTTTTCCTGCTCCTGCTCATTCCATTATGCATTGGTTCTTACATATTCCATTGTTTCTCCAAATTCTTCCTGCTCATTATTTTTTTTCTGCTCATCACTTTTTATGGTGCAATAATATCCCATTATGTTCACATGCCATCCTTTCTTTGGCCAAGTAAGATCAAAGATTTAGGTTTCTCAGAGGTCATCTAGTCCAACTTGTAATTTTATAGAGGATGGAACTGAGGACCAGAGAGATTTTAGTGGTTTTCCTCAGTTCATAAGGCATGAAGTAGCAAAAGAATTCCAGCCCTCTTTCCATTACCCCACAATGCCTCTTAGGGTCGGACTACATGAAACAATTTCAATGCCCACTTCTCTCTTTCAATCTGAACTTAGAAAAGAAGCCAATCTTGAGTTGAAATGAGAAAGCAGAATGATCCGGAACAAGAAGATGGTCCGTCTTCAAGCCACTACTGGAAGGTGCATTATTGCATTTTGGAGATTATATTTTAGGAAGGACATGTATCTAAAGAGGGCCACTTACCAGGGAGGCTGAGGTGGTAGATTTCTTGAATTCAAGACTTCTACTGATCAGTATTAATATGGTGTGCTACTTGAAAGGATGCCGCCAGATTGCCTATCAGTGTGTGAACCATTGCAGGTTGGAAGCTGAGGTCATTGCTGTCATGCTGATCAAAGCTGGACAAAACCTGTGAGTAGGCCCTGCCTCAGTGAGATAGGGGGATCCAATTAAAATTTTTTTTCAAATTTATTATTTTTTATTTTTAACATTGTTTTTGAAAATTTTGAGTTCCAAATTCTCCCCCTTACTCCAAGTCCTTTTCTATCCACTGAGAAGGCAAGCATTATGGTACATACCCAACATATATGATAATTCATATAAAACATATTTCCATATTAGCCCATCTCAGAAAAAGCAAGAAAAATAAACTGCACTCAGAGTTCCTGTGTTCTGTCTCTAGAGGTGGATAGAACTTTTCATCATGAGTTCTTCAGCACTGTCTTGAACCACTGTATAGCTCAAAGTAGCTAAGTCTTTCACAATTGATTATCATTATAACATTGTTGTTACTATCTACGATGATCTCCTGGTTCTGTTCACTTCAGTCTGCACTGATTCAAAGGTTTTTCTAAAATCTTTCCCTTCATCATTTCTTACAGCACAGTAGTATTCTATCACAAACACAATTTGTTCCTCCATTCCCCAATTGATGGGCATCCCCTCAAATTTCAGCTCTTTACTATCACAAAAAGAACTGCTATAAATATTTTTGTACATATAGGTCCTTTGCCTTTTGTGTCTATGGGTTAGAGACCCAGTAGTAGTATTGCTGAGTCAAAAAGTATGTACAATTTTATATCCCTTTGGGCATTTTTCCAAACAATTCTCCAGAATGTTTGGACTCATTCACAATGCCACTAACAATGCATTAGTGCACCTATTTTTTTAAACCCTCCCATGCTAGTATTTGTTACTTTCCTTTTCTGTGATGTTAGCCTGTCTGATAGGTACAAGGTAATACCTAAGGGTTGTTTTAATTTTCATTTCTCTAACCAATAGTTATTTAGAGCTTTTAAAAAATTTAACTGTAGATAACTTTGATTTCTTCTTCTGAAGATTGCCTGTTCATAGTCTTTGAGCACTTATCAATTGGAGAATGACTCTTATTTTTATAAATTTGGCTCAGTTCCCCATATATATATATATATATATATTATATATATATATATATATGACAAATGAGGCCCTTATTAGAGAAACTTGCCATAAAATTTTTGATATTACTTTATTGTCTATACTACCTTTTTTTTTAAAGCAAAATGTAGTTTCCCTGCTTATCTGTTTTAATTACATCTATTTTTGCTTTTACTTTGCCTGAGATCATGATTATTACCCTTGCCTTTTTACGTTTTACTTCACATGAGGCATAACAGATTCCACTCCAGCTCCTTATTTTAACTCTGTGTCTACGTCTTTCTGTTTCAAGTATGTCTCTTGTAAACAAAATGTTGTTGGATTCTGGTTTCTAATTCATTCTGCTATCTGCTTCCATTTTATGGGTAAATTCATCCCCCAGGGACAGTTATGATTACTCAGTATTTTCCTCCATCCTATTTTCTTCTGTTTATCCTTCTCTCTTTGCTCTCTCCCTCCTCAAAAGTTTATTTTGCTTCTCACTACTGCCTCCCTTATTCAGCCCTTTCTTTTATAATCCTTCCCCCATTTTTCTTGTTCTCCTTTCCTCCTACTTCCCTGCTGGGTAAGACAGATTTCTCTATCTGAGTATGTATGTATATTCTTCAATCTTTGAACCAATTCTAATGAGAGGTTTAAGCACTGCCCACCACGTCCACTTCATTTTCTCCTCCACTGTAAAAGCTTTCTTGTGTGCCTCTTTTATCTTAGTTTTCCCCATTCTTCCTCTCCCTTGCTCCTTCTCCCAGAGCATTCCTCTTTCTCCCCTCTCCATTTTTTGAGATCATCCCAACATAATCAACTCACACCTACGTCCTTCCTAATGATACCCTGATAATGATAATAAAGTTCTTAGGAGTTACACGTATCATCTTCTCATATAGAAATGTAAATAGTTAAACCTGATTGAGTCCCTTGTGATTTCTTTCTTGTTTACCTTTTGATGGTTTTCTTGAGTCTTGTGATGGAATGACAAATTTTCTATTCAGTCTTTTCATCAGGAATGCTTGAAAGTTCTCATTTTTGGCAAGACTCACCAAAGAAAAGGGTGACCCACTCTTTAAAAAAAAGAGGCAACCAGGATAGTAAAGGCTTTCAAGGTCATTTTATATAAGAATAAACTGAAGGAACTGAGGATTATAAATTCAGAGAAGACAAGATATGAGAGCAAGGATGGTGGTGGGGGGGAGATATATATCTTCAAGTATTTGAAGAACTATTGTATGGAAGAAATTTGTTATATTTGGATCCAGAAGACCAAACTAGGGATAATGGGTAGAAATAGCAATTGCCCATTTCCCACCAACTACAAGACTTTTTAAGTCTTTGGATATCTCTGTTATGCCTTCCCTCCATGGAAAACTCATCACTGGGAAATTACGTTATTTAGCATGGTTGAATCTGCCTGGTACTCACATCTCACCAGTACCCTTTACCCCTCTGCTTGGATCCTCTGACTGGAGTTCAGGGCTCTGAATTACAAGGCTTCTATTTAAGAAAGAGGCTCCACTCAGACTTCTCCCTATTTCCCACCAGCTATACTGATTTTGGACTTCTGTATCACACCTGCCTCCCCTCTCCCCAAGCCTTCAGCTTTCTTTGCTTGCTGTCTTTCCCCATTAGATTATAAGCTCCTTGAGTGCAGGGAATGTGTTTTTTATCTCCAGTGCTTAGCAGAGTGGCTGGCATTGGGCACATAATGAAAGTTACTGACTGAGTAAATTTAGACTTGGATAAAGGAAAAAAAAATTCCCTCTCAAAATCTCTAAAAGTCGAGGGAGATGCCTTGTTTGGTGCTGGGTCCCTCTCTTATTGGACATCATTAAATAGGGATTGTATGACCCCTTGTTGGAATGTGTTTTATAGAGAGAATTCTTGTTTGAGTCTGAACAGGATTTAGAAGAGGACTGAGATCCTGTCTAATTCCGGAACTCTGAGATTCATTCATTTGTAATTCAAATGTAGCATTGGTAATTAGGTGAATTCCTGATTGATTTAATGGGTTCCCTAATGCACTCGATGAGATTATAGATGATATATCTTTATTAGCCTGGAGCAACTCTCAGAGACCTGGTCTTGTGCCCTTGGTTCCTTGCTTAAGGAAATGTGCCTGGCTGGGAGGACTAACTGATCGTCTCTCACTTCCCTTACAGATTTTTCTCTTCCTCTTCCCCCCTCCCCCCACTAATATTGGAGTTGTCTCTCAATGCTTAGATGATCGAGGCCCAAGTGCACAGACTTGTCAGAGAAACCTCTCTCTCTAGGGCTGAGTGAGGTAGGAGAAGTATCTTAACCCTTCCCACCATGCAACTCAGACTAGTTTTTCCCTAGAAAGTATTAAAACTATCCTTGGGACTTGGTTGACTGAGGGGACTAAACATAGATTGTTGACATTACCAGCAGCTAGAGTACAAAGTAGCCATGAGGAGTCCCAGGCGCTCTCAGAGGCTGATTCAGCTGAATTAACTCTAGGAGTCATCAGTGCCTTGCCTTCTAAAATCTCTTTCTGCCCCCACCAATAAAACCTCTTTTTGTTAACTGCTGATTGTCCTATAAGGATCTCATTTTGTTCCAAAATTGTACTGAAGCTGCCAGGAGCATGGCCTGAGTCAGGTTCAGACTAGAACATTGACCTAAACAAAATCTGGACAAAAATGACTCCAACCCATCTTTTTTTTCTTTTGCATTGGTTTTTCAAATTTTTTTTCTCTCTTGTCATTCCAGAGTGCTACAAGAGGGAAGAGAGGATTTCTACCCACTCTCAACCCTGCTAGTAGCAGAAAGTGTCAACATAAATGCATATAGCCATGGGAGGTAATCTTGCAGGCAGCTTGAGATGAGAAGTTCCCTGATTTCTTGACTATTGCTGCCTTCTTCTGCCTTTCTATTTCCTTCTCTGAACATAGCACTAGTGATCCTGAGAAATGGGCATTTCCAAGCATGGCTGTTACTTCATTAGGTAAAGACTGTGGATTCAGGAGTCGGGCATCATTTCACCAGCAGGAGAGGATTTCCTTAATAGCCTTCTTCTCAGAGGAGACAAGATTCATTAATGCTAAAGTGAATGGACTACTAGAGAAACCATCCCCTTGGAGGTCCAGGAGATCTGGACTTGCAAGCTGCATGTATACTATGGTCTGAGGTGGGTGGGAAATATCTGTTCAATAATCCAACAAAGTTATTTTTACCTTACAAGGGTAGATGGGAGTATAATGAGTATATAATGGGCTAATTGGACATTAGGTTCATGAGTACCTTTGAATCCTTCGAGTCTTATATTTAATGGATTTTGTGTGGATTAAAATAAAGGCTTTCTGATAACCTGTATCTTCTTTGGACATTAGGTACATCTGTGGAAACATACTTTATTATTTGGGAGACCATAGTCTACCAAGATTACTGAGGGTTACTGAAACTTTACTTTTAAGATTTCCCTTGAGTTTTACTCTAGGAAAGGAGCAAGGCCAGAGAAAGAAAATGTGCGTTTTTGTTGTCCAGCTCCTCTGGATGGCCATGTGAGTCCAAAGCTGCTTGGGGTGGGGGGAGCGCTAAATCTCAGGGTACATTGATATCTAGGTATCCTATTTGGAAACTGAATGAATGAAAAGACAACGAATGAAGTGAGACAGTGCAAAGAGTTCATAGGTCTTTCTTAGTTTTTTTTTCCAAATTCTTCACATTTATCAATGAAGTCTAGAGTCAGAGGAAATGAGCTCAAATCAAGGCTTGGACACTTACTTGGTGTTGTTCATGCTTCATTCTCAAAGAGGTCCAATGGCATCATGAGGGTGATGTTTTGACTTATGCATGAATTGGATACAAGTGGGTCCTCAGCCTCCCTCTCTTCTCCAGAATCATTGAAGGTCAGTGGTAAGACAAAGGCAGAGATGACTGTCATGGCCCAGGATGCCCAGGGTGACCTTGGCCTTACTACGTGTTTGACCTTAGGCGAGTCACTCAAAACCTCTTTGTCTGGCATTTGAGGTCCTTCACAATCTGGCTCCCACCTACTTACCTTTCCAGTCCTATTTTATAGAACCCTTCCACTGGATAGTTGGCTGTACTTTGATTTAGGAAGACTTGAATTCAAATCCTACCTCAGACACTTAATACTGTGTGACCCCGGGCAAGTCACTTAACCTGTATCACCCTTGTTACTCTCATCTGTAAAATGGAGGTGATAATAACACCCATCTCCCAGGGTTGTTGTGCTGATCAATTGACGTAACAATCGTAAGGTACTTTGTAAAACTTTGTCAAAGTTCTATACCAACGTTAGCTATTCCCATAGTTATTATTCATGAACTTCATGTTCTAGACAAGGTGGATCCTCCATTTCCTGTTTCTCTGCATTTGGACAGCCTGTTTCCTATAATAAATTCTCTGGAATAAATTCTCTGCTTCTCTCTGTATCTCATAACCCTTGCCATTCAGGTTCCCCCCCTCCATGAAGCCTTCATGATTTCCCCAGTTGTTAGTGCTTTCTCCTTCCTCAATATTCCTTGTACTTGGGTACTTATCATGTCTCTGTAGGAGACTATGGTCCCCTTGATAGCAGAAGCCATTTCTTTTTTATATTCCTATCCCCAGCATCTAGCACATGGAATGCACTTGACAGAAATGTATTGGAAGCATAGAAGCTCTTGAATCTTTGATGTCTGCTTTCTGGGGCCATGGGCCACCTAAAAATGGACTCCTTCCCCCACCCCACCATGATCCAAGTGGAGCCAAAGAGGTCAGCTTATATCAGTCTCCCACTCGGTAAACTCTGTTATCACCCTACTACATAAGACTCTTTGCAATGTGGACCATTCTTATCTTTCCAGTCTTTCCAGTCTTTTTAGAATTTACAAAGAAAGTGCTTAATAAATGACATGCATTTCCTCCAACTCTAATGTGAGGAAACACCATATAGAGAAGGGAACTGCTAAAGGTGAGGTATGAGGAAAATATCCAGGTACGGGCATGATTTTGAAGTCCACAGTCAGGAATGGGGCCAGGAGGGGAATGAATGCCGACCTGTCTTCATAAAATAGAGACTCCAGGAGGAGTCTCCCTTAGGCAAGTCACTCAAAACCTCTTTGTCTGGCATTTGAGGTCCTTCACAATCTGGCTCCCACCTACTTACCTTTCCAGTCCTATTTTATAGAACCCTTCCACTGGATAGTTGGCTGTACTTACCAATGGGAGAAGAGGGATAGGTCTTGTGAAGAGATATTCCACAGTGAGCAGGGGTGGTAGGATGGCCTCAGGTACTGAGGGAAGCCTCAGGAGGAGAGCAGTAGACAGTAGTCACTCAGTCTTACCTTCCTTAATGAATTGGAGTAGGAGACTTTTAGAGGTAGGGGAAGGAAAATCACATAATCATAAGAAACTAGGGATTTTTACATAGGAAGAAACTGAGGCCCAGAGAGGTTATATTAAAAGTATTCTAATCAACTGCACAAACATCCGTTAAGCACGTTATGTGTTAGCCTTTGTGCTGGGAAGGAGGGCGATGCAAAGACTAAAAGCAAAAGTCCTTGTTCTTAAGACGTTTATGTTCTTTTGGAGGCACATATCATTATTCACAAATAAATCAATGTAAACAATGGAAAAAGTAATTACTTGGGGGTGGGGGTAGGAGAACTAATAAGTGGGAGAGAAAGTGTCATGGATCAGGCAGTATCTTACTGGTTACCTGAAGGAAGCTAGAGATTCTAAGAGGTGGATCGGGTGAGAAGGGAGGGTATTCCAGGCATGGGGCACAGCCTTGGCAAAGGAATGCAGGCAGGAGATGGGATATTGTAAGTGAATAAAAGGGTCTCAATGTGCTCTTATTATCAAGCAGATTTATAAACTGAAAAGCTGGAGGAATAAAATTGCCTGCCTCAGGAGCTGAAAGTCTCCTTTCTTTGAGCAAAGTTTTACAGTAAAAGTTTATAAATGATGAGGCCTGAGAGTACATGTCTCACCCCCTCTGTGCTCAGCACAATGCTAGGCACTTTCATGGGTTTAAAGCAGACTCTAGAATTGTGAAATTGATAGGTTTCCTTGGAGATCTGAAGTGCAGTCCATTAGCAAATTCCAGAAGTGCGCATTGAGGTAAGCTGGAAGGGGATGGTAAACAAAGCTCTGATGAAATGCTTCCATTAGGGTAGACAGGAAAAGAAGAAAGGAGAAGGGATATCCATGGGCTCAAACAAGAATGTGACTCACCATGCAGGGAGATGTTCTTTAAGCTTCTCAGGCCTTTCTCAAAGGTACACTGGCCTCAGGAAGCATCAGTGGAACAAGATGAGCCTCTACACAGTCACAAGTCTACACACAGTTGCCAGTGCTTCAAATAGATGGGGCTGGCATTTTTTCACTACATTCTTTTTTAGAAGTCGGGTCCTGCTGGACAAGTAGAGGAGAATGGAGAGATGTGTTAACTAAAATGGGGGCTTTACGTGTTCGTGGCAGAAACAGTGCTCTAAATGATGTCCATAACAAATTGGACTGGGGGAAAGAAAGGTTAACCAGAGAATTTGTGTTCTCCAAAAAAATATTGTGATTAAACTGTCATTATACCTGTCAATGGATTGTAAAACCATCAAAGGCACATGAAAGCCTGCGTATATGCAGGGAGGAAGTAATTTGGAGGCAGTGTCCTGTTGGTCAGACATCCCCAGACCCCACAGTGGCCACATTAAGAGTTTTGTTGTTTGGTTGTTTCTCACTTTTTGTATCCCATTTGGGGTTTTCTTGGTAAAAATATTGGAGTGGTTTGCCATTTCCTTCTTCAGCTCATTTTAGAAATGAGGAAACTGAGGCAAACAGGGTTAAAGTGACTTGTCCAGGGTCACACAGTTTGAGGCCAAATTTGAACTCAGGTCTTCCTGACTCTAGATCAGTGTTCTATCCACTGTGACAACTAACTGCCCCACATTAGAGTAGATGTCCTTAACCTGGGACCCATGGACTCCCAAGGGGAGAAATCTATAGATGTGTTTCAGGGAGTATGTCATCTGAATCTTTATTTTCACTAACCTCTATCCAGAATTTAACATTTCATTGTATTATGAATGATGTTATTCTGAGAATGGGTTTGTAAGCTTCACTGAATTGCCAAAGAGTACACAATATAAAAATAAAAGGTTATGAAACTCTGGCATTATTGAAAAATGCCTGAACCCAAGTTTTCCATCAGTAGGGTTGGAACGAAGAGTATTCCTCTACAATAAATCAATAAATATTTATTAAGCACCTACTGTAAACAGGTACTGTGTGAGGTACAGAACATGCAAAGATAAAAAATGAAATAATCCCTGACCTCGAGTAGCTTCCATTCTGTTGGGGACAGTATCACCATCTACAAGACCACTGGTGGAAAAAATTGGGACTAAGTGGAGTTGTCTTTGGCACCTCTTTGGCTTTTATTTTGTTAGTCTCCTTCCCAAGGTCAAGATCTCCTTGACCCAGAGGCTGCTGGGTCTTTCTCAGGAAGCCTGTCTCATCTCCATACAATTCCCTTCTTTGTCACTTTAAGGACTCTGGGATCCTCATCAAAGTATGTGTAGCCTGTGGCACATTTTCCTGGAGACCCTGCTGTCTTCCAAGTCAAAGCTAGCTAGTTATGTAGTCTATTCCATGTTATCATGCTAACTGGGGGTAAAATGTTATCTCTGCAGGTGACTTAACTTTATTTTAATTGAGACCATGAGAAGGTGATGTCTTCACCCAAATGCATGATTAATCTGGTAAATTCCAGGTACCATTTTAGACTAATGGGAGAGGTGTGTGTGTGTAAGCATGTGTGTGTATATGTATGTATGTGTGCATGCATGTGTGTGTGTATAGGGCCTTGTGGTGCCCATAAAACTATACCATGAAGACAATAAACCACGCATTTTTAGAGCTAGAAGGGAACATCATGTGTGCATGCATGCATGCATGTGTATATGCACACACAAACATGTACATATGTATACATACACATGATATATGTAAATATATACATACTCACATGTATAAACACATATTATGTGTGTATATATGTATATATATATTTGTGTGTGTATATATATGTAAATCTCTCCCCTATTAGAGTGTAAGGGTAGGGATTGATTCCCTTTTGTCTTTGTATCTCCAGTGCTAAGCAGAGTGACACATAGAAAGTGCTTAATAAATGCTCATTAATTGATTAGTTGATTGATCACAGCAATCTAAGTAACTCATACCCCCCAAGAAAGCCCACTAGAGCATCCCTGCTAAGTCGCCATATGACTTGTATTTGAGGAGGGAACTTTTGCTTCTAAGGCATGTAGCTGGCCCCATATTTTGCTTGTAGGTTAGGCCATTCCTGGTGAACAGGCTCTATGTCCAGTAATATCAGGATCATCTAGGAGGTCTGGACACCAGTGAGGCCCATTATTCCTCCCTAAGCAATGTAGAGCTGATAGGATGATCGTGGGCGATGGATCAGGGCATTGGGGAAGGTGTCCAAAGGAAACACAAAATGTGCACATTTAGAGAATCCACCCCAAATGTTCACATGGACTGTTTGTGACTGACCTGTGGTAGAGCATTCGGAGTTCATATTGGTCTCATCAGCCATGTCTGGACACATTGGAATTTGACTGTGGCATAGTGATGTCATTTTGGTCCTCTGAGAATGAAGGACAACAACTAATCGGGAAAGATATCCTAGAATGATGACAGAATAATGAGGTATGATAGAATTATAGGCCAGGGTCCCTAGAGAAGAACCATGTGTTGGCATACAACATTCGATCCCCCCAACAACCACCTTCTAATAATCTTTGGAGGGCTCTTTAGTTAGGGAAGCAGAACAATATAGTGGGAAGAGTTTCCAAAGATACAGATTTGAATTCCAACTCTACTGGCTACCACTTACTACCTGTGGGACCTTGTTATTTCTCTGGGTCTCAGGTCCTTCATCTATTAAAAAGAAGTTTGTGCAAGAATTGGACTAGACCCCTAATGCCCATTTTAATTCTGATGAGACTGGATCCTGCTATATAGTGTTGATTTTCAATTAAATTCACAAACACGCATTGTCTGCCATGTGTAAGGCACACAGGGGCTTAGATGTTAAGACAAATAGAAAAAACCAGCCCCTGATCTCAAATCTTTAATTCTGCTACAGGACATCACTTTGATGCAGTAATAGAAATGGAAGAGAGATGAGGGATCACTAACTAGGCGTGCCAGGTAGATCTGAAATAGGAAACAGTGGTATAGCTGGCTTTGAAAGAGGGTCACCATTCAAAAAGACTGACATGTGCAGTGAGTGTCTTCTGGGCATGGGAACAGCCCATGCTGGGTAGGTTAACACCAAACCCTAGGAACACAGGTAACTCTGTTGGAACACAGAGGGCATGAAGAACGTTATGAAATAAGCCTGGGAAGAGAGGTTGGAGCCAAACTGTGTATGGGGTAGGAAGCGGAGGGACTTTAAATGCCAAGCTGGAGGCAATAATTGTAATTCTGCAGATTATCTACACTGTTGGAGGCAAAGGCTCCAGACTGTGGCTACCGTCACCTTTTTAAAATGATCTTTTGTGTTTTATTAATATAAAACAATTCCCATAACAACCCCAAACCAGCCCTTGGTCTCTTTCTTCTTTCTGGTTCTAATTCAGCAAACCACAAGGAGGAGGGTCAAATGAACAGGTCAGTGAGGGCAGCCTGTATATACTGACATGGAGATTCACACATCTGTTATATCTGTAACACAAAAATAAAAGAAATAAAATGAAAAGTACAAACCATAGATTTCGTGTGTGTGTGTGTGTGTGTGTGTGTGTTTTGAACAATTGACTGTGTAGGACAAATGAATTTCTCTCAAACTCATGTATTCAGGAAGGAGGGAATGAATTCTTGGTGTTCACCAATTGCCAGAAGCCTGAATCTACACCTGCTTTGTCTATATGCCAACAAATATCCTTTCTGAAGTGGAGTTTCGTGATTTTAATTGTGGGAGAAAAGGACATCCTAGGAATATAACCTCAAAATGGATGAAAACTTCCTGTCTGGGTCAGTATCTCCTGGAATTAGATTTCCAGGATATGAAACAAATTAAGAAGGGCTCTTCCATCCTAAAATCTGAAAATCACAACTTTGAGAATACTGAGAAATTTGCAGATTAACCACAGATCATTGCAGGGGGCTAATGTTTGTAAAACAATCAGTTTTAGTTCTATCACCACCGCTGAAGCTCCTGTTCTCAACAGAGTGTGTTCTTTTTGATGGGATGAGAACCCCTAATAAGAAATCTTAAAACAACAAAATATTAGCTTGACAGCAGGCAGAGTGTCTTAGCTGTGCAACCTTATGAGGGTTAAGGGAATGGGGCAAACATTGTGACTTTGACAATACTTTTAGCTGCTGTCTCACGTTAGTTGTTACTTGAGGCCCTAGTATTACAGGTTGACCACATCCACATGGAAGGAAATTTTAGTCTACACTCAATAGGTTTCACAAAAGGCATGATATGGCACCGTCTTCTCCTCCAGAACAAAAGCTTGTCCTTTCTTCTGTATTAGTGTGGATTCATTTTTTCAAATTCTACCTTATAGCCAATATGACATTGGACATATGACCTCCCTTTGTTTTCTTATCTTCCAATCAATCAACATTTAGTGTCTGGCTGCCTTTCTCATGAATTTGATTGTAGGCTAATCATACAAATGGCTGCCATTTCTATAACACTTTGAGATTTGGGAAGACTGTGTGAATATCATCTTTGTCCCAAAGGCCATTGGTATAGAACTCTCTCCCCATTGGTGGAGGTAAATGCTCTGCCCTCCATGAGAGACTGAGTAGAGTTGGCAGGAGCAGGAGAGCCCCAACCTTCTTCAGTCTTCTTCCAGGTTTTTCAAGCATAGAGTTCTTAGGAGCTTAGAAGCTTCTAGCTTGAAGAAGGAAGATGAACCACATTAACCCCACTTCAGGTTGCTGAAAGGTATGGGAGGAATCAGGAGTCTCCATCGTGCCCCTGTCCCCAACTTGGCACACTAGAGACTGAGGGAGTTTCCCTTTGGCTAAGATCTAGAACCTTCTTTCTTGGTTGAGCAGAGAACCCTTGCTTCCAATGGGAGAGTGTTTCACCCTGCATTATCTGGTATATATCCTCCTATGTGTATTCCTCTGGTTTCTGTTTCTCTGCAATTTGGATAAATAGGTTTCTTTGCTATTTGCTACATGTATTCATTGTGAAACTGGTATTTGGTGGGAAAGGGGTCAAGCCTTGGATATAGAGTTTGAAGTCCTGCTTCCCCCTGATAATAATGACAAAGAGATCAGAAGTTAGGTTCAATCCAATCATAACCCCTATATTATAATATTTCAAGGAACAGACAGAAATAATTCTAGCCTAGTATCATCTCTTTCTGAGGGGAGCAGAGAGGCATCTGGCCCCAGCTTCCTGCTTCTTCTGGCAAGCCTCTCTTGGAGAATAATTGGGAGAGAAAAGACTAAGATGTCTTTTCTCCTTCCCTTTGAGCCACACAAAGACAGAACTTGGAGCCTCACCACATGTGGGTCTCTCCTTACATCTCTATTATCTTACTGTATCCCCCTAACTTTGTTGGGTACATGGCAGAGAAAACTTAGAGAGCACATGGGAGTCCTCTTGAAGTACTTTGAGATTGCCATGTGGAACGAGGATTAGATTTGGACCATTTTGGTTCTGGAGGGCAGAACTGAGAGCTGTTTCTGAAAGCTACAAAGATGTAAGTTATGCTAGATATAAGAACAAATTTCCTCACAATTGGTTGGTTGGTTGTTGTCCTTTGTCTTTGAAGAGGACCAAAATGACATCACCATTGTAAAGTGAAATTTTGGTTGCAACCAAGTGGCTGATCAGACCAATATGAGCTCGGAATGCTCTACTACAGGTTGGGCACAGATAGTCCATGTGAATATTTGGGGTGACTATCCCAAATTTGCTCATCCTGCGTTTACTTTGTGCTGTCTCATTCTGCTTTGCTCAAAGAGCACAGCATCCTTTCTGATGTGGGCACGCCATGCTGAGCAGTCCTGTGCCAATGTCTTCCATGTTTCACAGTCAAGTCCAAAGTTCTTGAGAGAGACCTGGAGAGTGTTTTTGTATTGCTTCTTCTGGCCACCATGTGATCACCTGCCCCTTGTGAGTTCTCCATAAAATAGTCTTTTTGGCAAGCATACATTTGGCATTTGAACAATGTGGCCAGCCCACCAGAGCTGCACTCTCTGAAGCATAGTTTGAATACTTGGCAGTTCAGCTTGAGCAAGGACTTCAGTGTCTGGTCCCTTATCCTGCCAGGTGATCCTCAGAATCTTCCTAAGACAGTTTAAATGGAAACGATTCAGTTTTCTGGCATGGCGCTGGTAGACTGTCCATGTTTCACAGGCATACAACAATGAGGTCAGCACAATGGCTCTGTAGACCTTCAATCTGGTAGTCAGTCTAATGCCTCTTTCTCTCCCAAACTTTTCTTTGGAGCCTCCCAAACACTGAGCTAGCTCTGGTATTGCATTCATCAACCTCATTGTCAATGTCTACATCCCTGGAAAGTACTCAACAGACCATCATCAATAAATGCTGAGACCATTGACCATTTACCTCAGGTTGAAGTCAATCCCTCCTTAGCTGAACTTCCAACTGAAGAGGTTTTGAGGGCCATTAGGCTCCTTTCATGTGGCAAAGCACCTGGTGCTGATTCTATTCCAACTGAGATTTACAAGGTAGGGGGACCATTGCTCATACAAAGCTGACTGAAATTTTCCAGGTTATATGTTAGGTTATCCCCCAGGAGTTCAAGGATGCCTCCGTTGTCCATCTCTATAAGGGTAAAGGGAATAGATTGTCCTGTGACAATCATAGGGGGATCTCTCTCTTAGTCATTGCTGGCAAAATTCTTGCTGGAGTCCTTCCCAATAGGTTGATTCTTCACTTTCCTCACAATTAGGGCTCTCCCAAGAGAGGAAGTGGATCTCCCCTTAGTGTAGTTCTTGAAGAAAAAGTTTGCTCACCACTCATCTGGTAAGTTTATAGGGTTTGAGATTTCAAATGCAATGTACCTCAGAGTTCTACCGGCTTGTCTAAGTCCCTTATTTTATAGATGAGATTTGATCCTCACAGCAGCCCTGTGAAGTAGGTGCTATTATTATCCCCAGTTTACAGATGAGGAAAGGGAGGCAGAAAGAAGTTAAGTGACTTGCTTAGGATCCTATAACTAGTGTCAGAAGAGGGATTTGAATTAAAGTCTTCCTGACTCCAGGCCCAGTTTTCTATCGCTATATCCCCCTAGCTAAAATTGTGGGCTTCAGCACAAGGCCTGAGAAATAAATGAGTATAAGGGTAGAAGACCATCTCTTCTTTTAATGGTTCTCCAACATCTGTCTCCAAGTTTTAACCTCTTCTCTTTTCTCAGACTATTCATTTTCTCAGAGACCATCCCATGAATTTCATAGATAACCCTATGAAAAATGAAGACATCACCAAACTGGCCAGTGGGCACTTTGCTATAAATTGTTTAATTTGGACCCTGAGAGGTGGAGTCAGGAGACCTGAGTTCTAATGTCCACTTTGCCATTCACTGGCTATGTGACCTAAAAAATGTCCAAGCCTCATATCCCTCACCTGTAAAATAAGAAGGTTGCATGGTGGTCTCGAAGGTGATTTCTACTTCTGACATTCTCTGATTTGGTAAAGATCTCCATTTAAAACCCTATTTTTCTTCTGCTTTGTTGTCTGGCAAATATTCACTAAACTGTGCTAGGAATAGAACTTTTCCCCTTTGACATTTTTATAGCTTTTCTTTCCCTTTATGTTTGTGCTTCTAAAGGACCCGAATTCATAGTTTGTTATCTATGTTCTCATAAAAACTGTGCTTGGTAGCAGTCTAAAGTTAACTAGGTTAGTGGTTTTAATTACTATAGAGCTTGGAGGGAAATAAGTGCACTGGTTTGATGGGAAAGTGCTCTCCTCAGGCCTCTGAGTCTACAGGAAACTCCGCTAAGGACGAGGGATGAAAATATACCACCCACTCATTTTAATTTCTTTTTTTCCTCTTCTCTCAAAATCTGTGGGCAGAACAGCATGTTCATATTGTACATGGCCAGATTTCAACTCCTAGCTGGATTCTAGACCCATCCTGGTTCCTGACTCAATCCTAACTGAATTTGCAATGATTCTAAATCAATAAACATTTATGAAGCACCTTCTATGTGCCAGGTACTGTGCTCATCCTCCCAGGGAAAAAACAAAAAAAGGCACAAAACAAAGCATGTTTGGGTTGCTAGAGTAGAAATAATACGATAATAGCAATAGCTTACATTCTTTACAGCACCTGAGACAGCTTGGTGGTGACATGGATAGAGAGCAGGGCCTGGAGTCTGGAAGACTCATCTTCCTGAGTTCAAATCTGACCTCAGACACTTACTAGCTATGTGACCTTGGGCAAGTCACTTAATTTTATTTGCCTCAGTTTTCTCCTCTGTAAAATGAGTTGGAGACATAAATGACACACCATTTTAATATCTTTGTCAAGAAAATCCCAGGGACCCTTTGGTCCATGGAGTCATGAAGAGTCAACAGCAAAGATGGCACCAGCTATATGCCAAGGTCTGTGCTAGGCATTTGACAAAAACGATTTTATGTGATACTTTGAGAGTGATGAGTTTGGAATCAGAGAATATGAATTCAGACCTTGGCTCTTCACTTATAATTTTTGTGACTTTGCTCATGTCACCCATCTCACCGAACCTGTTTCCTCATCTGTAAAATGAGGGGCTTAGGCAAGTCAGTGCTCCCGGGATGGAGACCCACAATTGAAGAAGTGCTGAAGGGGGTCACAAGTGGAAAAAGTTGAACAAATCCTGAACTAGATGGTCTCTTACCACTATTGGTTCATTATTCCATGATTCCAATGCCTCACAGTATAGCAGACACCCAAAGTTCCAAAGAAAGTTGTCCTATTAAAACAATTCTCTGTCTATTCCTATCTCTGAATTCTTTGATGCTGTTGAAATCTCTTTTTCCTAGGACTTTACATCTTTGTTTCTGCTCTTTTTATGCCATTAATTTTTTTTTTGAAAATTAATGTGATATGTGACTCCTTTAAACGTATCTTAAAGATTCGGTACTAAATTATTATTAATGTTGCAGAATACCTTGCTGAATTTAAATTCCTCTGCATTTTAAAATCTTACCAAGTTTGTATTTTGCATGAAATCTATTTTTATATTAAAAAGAGATTAAATAGGAGCAGGTAGGTGGTACAGTGGATAGAGCACCAGCCCTGTAATCAGGAGGACCTGAGTTCAAAGCCAGCCTCAGACACTTGACACTAGCTGTGTGACTCTGGGCAAGTCACTTAACCCCATTGCTTTGCCAAAAAGAAAAATGATTAAACCCTCAAAATGTGATTGTTTTCTCTATGTGTATACAAATTATCTCATTGATGGGCAGGGAACACCCCATAAGACAATTCTTTGAAATAATTTAAGAACTTTAAATTTATAAAAATTTAAGAAATACTCAAAGGAAAATGTGAGGATAAGTGGAAAAAAAGGAGGCTCATAGGATTTACATTTGGGAGGGGCGTTAGAGGTCATCTAGTACAACCCTCTTGTCTTGTGAGGGAGAACACCAAGAATCAGAGCAACACAATGATTTATCCAATGTCACAAGGTGCTTAGTGACAGAGACTTTCAGTCTGTTTTTTTTTCTACCTATTTTATAACTGGTAGAGGTAGTGATGGTGGTGATGGCAATGGTGGAATAGTTGGGTAGGAGAGCTTTGTGGTTGGACAAGGTCCCTTTGACAAGAAATCGAGTTGGAGATTTGTAGAGAGAGGACTGAATCATCCAATCCTTCTTCATTAATTAATTCTAGTTTTCCCTCAAGTCACACAGAAAAGATTAACTCATCACCAACACTGCTGAAATTTGTTACACTTGGTTTAATTTTTTGGGATGTAGTGTAGTGGAAAGAGCCCTGGACCTAGAGTCAGTACATTTGGAATCTAGTCTTGTCTGTGCTCTTAGGAAATTGTAGATGAGCTAGAGATTGAGAGAAATCTCACAAGGTCAGGGCTAGAATCAATCATAAACAAATATTTATGAAATACCTACTATATGCCAGGTATTGGGGTTAGGCACAAGCAGGTAAAATGGGTCATGCCCTCAAGGAGCTTGCTGACAATGGATTATATATCATAGGATCCGGAGACTAATATTTTTATTTTTTAGTTGAGAAGACTGGTACCCAAAGAGGTAAAATTTGCCCAAGGTCATACAACTAATTAGTGGCAGAACCAGGATTAGAACTCAGGTCTTCTTGTGCCCATTCCCATTTTACTATGCTACCTAGAGGTATGACATTAGGCAAGTCACATTTGACTTCTCTAGGCTTCATTTTGTTATCTGTAAAATGAGGGAGTTAGACTAGGTGACCTCTAGACATAGCCCTAACTAGGGTGGGACAAAAAAAGCTTTTACTCAATGCACTGAATTTAGAAGGGGGTGATACCATGTGCCCTCTTTCAATAGTATGGAAACAACAGAACCTAGTGTCAATTGGTTAGAATAGGAAACAGCTAGAAGGCAGACAGGGTTGAAGCCCTCCCTGGTTCTGCCTTGCCCTGACTCCTTCCCTTCAACCCCCCTAACGGAAAACATGCCTTATGTCATTTTCCTGGGTGAAGAATCCTGGGTTATGGTACTACCCAAGGATGAAAGAATTCAAGGATGCAAGTAAGGCTTTGCCTCAAAGGTGCCTTTCAGCTTAAACATTGTGTGATCCCATGACCCCATTCACACTTCTCAAGGTATGTAGGGCAGACTGCCATATTGTGTCAGAATTCATCCAAGGTTTTATTTAACTCCTCAGACCTTCAAGACTCTGTGAGTGGTAGGAAAATCCAGAAGAGATGGCTTCTGACACATATGGTCATCTTTACAAACCCTGAACTCATCCACTAATGTACTGTACAGAATGCTCACTCTGAACTCCCCCTTCCTATCTTCAATTCTATTGCTTAAGTAAAGTTTTTCACACCTCTCTAGGTGGGGCTTCCGATTAGCCATATTTAAGTGTCCAGATATGCTGTGGTTTATTGAGCACGCCTCCACACAGTCTAGAATATGCTTTATATAAAAATTTTAGCCAATATAGAGAATAGCTCTCAAAGTCACCAATTAGCACTGTCTGATTTATAACTCACTTTATTTTGAGCAGCTAATTTATTTCTGCCTTATACACATTTCATTTTGTTACTTTCATAAAGTTAGACTGATTTTTCTAAAAACAAAACAAATGTGATCCCACATGGGAAGATAGTTTCTAGGTATAAACACACGTGTGGGGAACTGTAAAACTTAATGAAATTCACGTCCAAACTTTATAATAAAATGGCCTTAGGACTCAAACAATCCAACTGGCCTCCAGTGAGTCACAGATGAGCGATTGGAATCATACACAGGTGGCTGAGGGCACAAGGCCGTTGGCTTCACGCCTCACAGCACACCCGGGACGTGCATTTTATGACCCAACAATGCATGCCCTGTCGTGCTTTATTGTTCACATATTTCCGTCCGAACCTGCCCTGGCAATGGAGCTGCATAGAAATTACAGTCTACAAACCACACTCATTAAAAGAAGTTAGCAAATATTTCACTGCCTGAATGAGGACCGATTCATCTGCAAAGCAGTGGGATGAGTTAAGTCTGAAAGTTTGGATTTCCTGGCAAATCTTTGGAGTTCTGGATGGAAAACTATGGAATAAATTCTTCTGTCACTCCTCTTGGAGACTTTTTCAGACCAAGTTTATTCCTTTGTCTCTGTCTTATATTCTTCTCCCTTCCTTCCTTCCTTCCTTCCTTCCTTCCTTCCTTCCTTCCTTCCTTCCTTCCTTCCTTCCCTCCCTCCCTCCCTCCCTCCCTCCCTCCCTCCCTCCCTCCCTTCCTTCCTTCCTTCCTTCCTTCCTTCCTTCCTTCCTTCCTTCCTTCCTTCCTTCCTTCCTTCCTTCCTTCCTTCCCTCATTCCTTCCTTCCCTCCCTATAGACATCCTTATTATACTTTGAGGATACATATTTATGGAAAAGTACTAAATGGGTCTTTTATGGTGCCCAATTTCGTACTGCTGTAGTCCTGCATAGCAAAACCTACATTCCTAATAAAGATTACGCAAATGACTAATGAGGAGGCTAGCATAGTGTAGGTCCGTTATGGTACCTTTAGCTAGAGTATAGCCTAACAACAATTTTTCATTATTATAGCAAGCATTTTTTGGGTTTTGTTCATCAATTTGGTCACACCTCCTAAGGTATTTGACCTCTTTATTTGTGATTCTCATTTCTATTTCCCACTGAGGCTTTAATGCCCATCTTTATCTCCCTAGATCTCCATGTCAATATTAACTTCAGTGGATAAGTTGAATCATCTATGTGATACCCCTTCCAGTGATTCAGTTCTTAACCCCTCTGTGCCTTCTAATCCCATGTGTCACTCATTTTTTTCATAAATCCTCCTTAGAAGATGTACCCAATGTATATGGCGCTTTACAGTAGGCCTTTCGATGTTGATTGGGTATCACTGAAACGCTAAGGCTGTCCGTTTGCTTCTTCTTCCTCTAGTTATATGCACGAGTCAGTCACCTCCTTTTCTAATCACACATTTCTTGGATCCCATATCGTATGACTCTTCTTTAAATCAAGTCTTCATTTGTAATGTTCTGTGGAGTGTGTATACACTGTCTCACTCTCCCAAAGCTGTATCTCCCGCTCAAGGTTCTCAGATCCCTGAGGGATTGGAATGTCTTTCCTCTACCTCCAGTGGGTCAAGCTCCCACTGCTCATGTTTCCCCCATTGTTGGGGGGGGCATTGATGAGTACCCAGTTTAATTTAAACATTTAACAACAATTAGATTTTGCAAAGAAAATGTACTTTGAAGACATAGCAAAAACAAAGTACAAACATTTTCCCCTATATCTGAGGCGTCATCTCCCCTGTGTCCATATGATCTAGAAAGAGGTGCAGATCAGGCACATAACTTAGTTCCGTTATTATATAGCATTGTCCAGATGTATCACGACTTCTGGACAAGTTCTTGTGGTGGTCTAGGGTTCTAAAGGTCACTCCTGAAGATTGCCTCAGTGTATTGTATCAGTGCTATGCTGGCTGTGAAATCAAGAATGAATTCCACTTCCCAGATACCTCTTCCTTGATCTTCTGACCTTTGAAAACCCTAAGGTCAGAGACTCCTTCCCCTTTACCCAGAATGAAAAAGAACAAACAAAAATGCCAAGAACTGAAGCCTTTTTCTTGGGGCCATATGGACACAGACAGAAGAAAACCCTAAGGCTCACCTCCTTGTCCCATGGTCACTCATTGGACACCATTAATGGAGGAATCATAAACTGAAGTCAACCAATGTGGCCAAAGCTGACTCAAGTCTTTTTGAAGATACTCATCATTCTGATTATGTAGACATTCAAAAAAGGCTCCTCCCAACTTTGTGGTTCACCAACTGGAATTAGATATAGAATATCCATGGATGCTCCAAAGTCTTTCCAAGATACTTCCTGAGAAGCCATTCACCAAGAGTTCTCCTTCTCCTCTTCTTCATCTCACATCACTCAGATGCCTACCCCCACTCTCTCTTCCTTTATGTCTTTTTTCCAAGAAAAGGTGGCTCTTTTCCTCACCCAAGTAAACCCCTCTACTTATATGCATCAACCCATTCTATCCTGTCTTCCCCAGCAGATTTGCTCCTCTATCATCCTCTCACTCATCCTGTTGTTCAATTTCTCCTGGTCTACTGGTTGCTTCCTTATTGACAAAAAACATAGTCACTTTTTCACATCCTCCAGAAACCCTCCCTGGATATTTCCATCCCCATTAGCAGTCATCCTATATCTTTTTTTCCTTTCATGGCTAAACTCATTGAGAAAACTATAATTATTATCCCCCCTTCCTTCGCTCTCATGCTCTTGAGTTCTCTGTAGGCTGGTTTCTGACCTTCTTGTTCAACTGAAGTTGCTTCCTCCAAAGTTACCAATGCTCTTGTACTTAAGCAATCTGATAACCTTTTCATAATTATCATCCTTCTTGACCTCTCTGCAGTCTTTGACAGGGTATACCACCATCTTCTTGATACTCTCCACTCTCTAGAATTTTATGACATTATTCTCTCTGTTCCCCCTCCTACTCTTTCCCAGTCTCCTTTGCTGGAACTTCATCCAGGTTGTGACTGGTGTTTCCTCCAAAGTTCTATCCTGAGTACTCTTCTCCCTCTATATTATTTTACTTCTTGATTTATATGATCTCCTATGGATTCAATGATCATCTCTATTTAAATGATAGTCCTAACCTCTCCTAAACTTTACTCTTTCATCTTCAACTGCCTACTGAACAAGTTAAACTGGCTTTTCTTTAGATATTCTAAATTCAACATGTCCAAAATTAAGCATATTATTTTTTTCTCCAAACCTTCCCTCTATCTAATTCCCTATTACTGTTAAGGGCACCACCATCTTCCCAGTTACTCAGGCTTACAATCTAGGTGTCATGCTCAATTCCCCACTCTTTCTCACCTCACTAGACCACCCAATCATCCAATAAGTTTCTGGATCCTATCTATTCTACCTTTTTTTTTTTTTTTTTTTACATTTCTTGTACACATCTCCCTTTCTTCTCAGACATTGCCACCATTCCATAACAGACCTTATCACATCATGCCTGGCCTACTTCAAAGTCTTATAGTGATCTCTCTGACTCGTTTCTCTTTACTCCAGTATATCATTCACTCAACTATCAAAGTGATCTTTCTGAAGTGCATGTCTAACCATACCAGCACCTTATTCAATAAGCTAAAATATAAAATACTTTTTTTGCCTGTAAAACCTTTTATAAGCTGGCCTCTTGCTACCTTTCCAGTATTCAATGCAGCTCTATTTCTTTTTTTATTATTAAATTCTGAGTCCACCTCATTGTTAAACTGCAGCACAGACCCAAGATATGGTGACTACCTAAAATAGTAGTAGTCATGTGTCCATCGGATGTCACAGTCTAAACAATTCATCATCCACTTGGTTTTTCTTGTGTGACTTGTTCAATCAAACTCCACTGAGTGATTATAGATCTCGTTGAGGAAATTGCATCATTCTGGAGCTTGTTGCACAATGTCATCCACAAACAGAAGCATCTGGAGGACTTCATTATCTAATCTCTTTCAACTATCTTAAGAATTGATCCAGCAATGCAATACAATACAATAATACAAAATACAATAAAAATTGTATCACCTCCAACATAAACTTCTTCTATGTATATTTGGTCGCCTACTAGCCAAGCATGGCACTGGAAAGCTACTATAAATGAAGTCATTAGATCTGGGTATAACTTTAAAGGGAAGAAACCTAGTTATGGATAATTTTACAGATAATAAATACCCCAGATCCTCCATTTATATCTCAGCAAATCTAGGGGAAAGCCCATAGCAGGTTGGGCGGACCCCCTATAGAAGATTTGTGGAAGGGTATGAACTAGAGTTACACAGGATGAAAAGAAATAAAGGGGGTTCTCATACTGATGAAATTGCATAGATATCAAAGTAGTGGGAAAACAGATACTTGCTCTCGTTCAGCTGTTTTTCTAGTCTTTGCCTTGTATCATTTCAATTCTTCATTTAGTTCATCATAAAGTAACACATTAAAGTCCTAATGTGCTGTTTCATTTTCACTGATAGAGATTAGTTTATTATCTTGTATACGACAACAGCAACGCTGTGTGATGATTAACTAGCGTAGACTTAGCTTCTGCTCGGAAATACAAGGATCCAAGACAATTCCAAAAGCCTAATGATGAAAAATGCTAACCACATCTGAAGAAAGAACCGTGGAGTCTGAATGTGGATTGAAGCATACTATTTTCACTTTTTTTGTTGTTTTTTCTTTCTTGTGGTTTTTCCCTTTTGTTCTGATTTTTCTTTCACAACACAACTAGTGTGGAAATGTACTTATCATGACTGTACATGTATCGCCTGTATCAGACTGCTTGCTCTCTTGGGAACAGGGAGGGAAAAGAGGGAGGGAAAAAAATCTGGAACTCAAAATTTATTAAAATGAAAGTAGAAAACTATCTTTACATGTAATTGAAAACAATAAAGTGTTATTAAGAAGATTAGTTTGTTATCAGTGCTGGCAGATCTATTACGGTTATCTTCTATGTGTAGTCTTCCAGTTTTAAATGTTCTTGGGATGATGCAGTTCAATTGATCTTATGTTCAGCATTCTGCAGACTATCTTTTTCCCTACATTCGACTGTTTTGTGTACGGATACACAATATTTCTCCAGTTTCCTCCATAGTATTTGGAAACAAGTTGATATTGTAAACTGGTCACCATTTGTTCCCACCTGGAAAAGAAATGAGGTGTTTACTGGCTAAGGGGAAACAGAGACCCTTTTCACTCCTTCAGCATATCAATTGTTTTATACTGGCTAAATTGCTATCATAAATGGTGATAATTCATATGGCTATCTTTTCTCAATTTCCCATTTTTTGGCTTTAGTAGAAAGATCAGATTGGAAATGGGATACTTGCATGACATATCTTCTCTTTATCTTTTCTTTTAGTTTAGGGTTGATTTTGACCACTGTTCTAACAAGCTGATAGTCTGATTATATGCAGAGAGCATATTCTAAAAGGACTCATCCATCAGGATCCACTCTTTTCCTGCCTGGCAGATATTATCAATTTCATTTTTTTTTTTTTGGTGATAATGTTAAGATCTTGCCACATCCTGCTCCTTCCAACACTTTTCAAAGTATTTATGATTAAAAATATTTGACTTCTAGAATATAATAAGCCCCTTAGGTTTCTTAATCCTGAATTGTATTCTCCATTTTCTCTATGAAGTCATTCTTGTCTCTTTCCACCCCTACTCCCTAGGTGTTAGTGATACTTGCTCCCTCACAGTATTTAGTGATTATTGATCTGGGTGTATGATGTATTTCCCTCCCCTAGAATATAAGGTCATTGAGAATAAGGATTCTCTTTATTTTTGTCTTATATCTTTAGTGCCTGGTACAAAGTCTTAAGCACAGGTTATCTGTGTCCCTCTTTCTAACTGTGGATGGACCCCAAGACTCTGTCCTGGACCCTCTTTTCTTTCTACACTCTCACTTGGTGACTTCCCTTGTTGAAGTGAATCAGATGGGTTGATTTTTCATCTATATAGATGACTCACAGATCTAATTCCTACCACTACATAGCTACTAAAGTTAGAGTCTGACCAGGTCAACTACTGGCTCGATAAACTCCAGTGGCTTCTTATTGCCTCTAGCATCAAATATAAATTCTGTTTGGCATTTAAGGCCCTTCCTAATGGGACTTCAATCTATACTTCCAGGTTTATTTTATATTATCCTCCTTCATACATCCTGCAGTTCAACCCAATTGGCCACCTATTCCTGGCATATGAAATGTCATCTCCCAGCACTGTGAGTGTTCCTGCCCCCATCTTTCAGACTGACTCTTAGAATCCCTAGTTTTCTTCAAAGCGCAGCCCAAACACCACTTCCTCCCACTGCATCCAAGGCATCCCTAGTTGTCCTGATCTACATCTGACCACTGGAACCAGATGGCCCCTAAGGAGAAAGTGAGGCTGATGGCTTTGCACAACCCTCCCTCACTTAACTCCAATTCACTTGTAAGTCATGGCATCGCCTCGCTGGTATCATGGTCCTCTTTGAGAACAAAGGATCACCCCCACCAACAACCACCTCCACCACCCCGCCCCCCACCCCCAGTGGCTATTGCTTTCTTGGCTCTCCCTCCAGAAATCGCTTGGTATTCGCTTTACCTTATATCTCCTGAGCCTAGCACAGTGCCTGGCACATAGCAGACACCTGATAAATGCTTATTGATTGATTACCTGGACTCAGCCCCCAAAGCAGGATATAGCATTTGTAATCCTGCCTTGGGCTCATGTACTGACCATTTAAATCAATGCTATCCACATCTTTTATTTGTAGCATTTGCTTCAGTGGCTGTGACTTTTATTTAGTTAGACTAAAGGCATATTTAATGTTTCTTTCTGATCTTTCTGTTCTTTCCCTTCTCTTCCATTTTCTTTTCCTGCCCCTCTTCCCTTCCCTTTTCCTTTCCCTTCCTTCTTACCTTCCTTTACCTTTTCCTTCTCCTCCCTTCTACCTTCCCTTCCCTTTCCTCCTTGTTCCTTTCCCCTTTTCTTCCCTGTTCTTTCCCATCCCTTTCCTTCTCTTTTCTTTCCTTCCTTTCCCTTCCCCCTTCTCTTCCATCTTCCCTTCCCTTCTCTTCCCTTACCATCCCTGTCCTCTGTTTCCATCCCTGATCTTCTCTCTTTCCATCCCTGTCCTTCTCTCTTTCCTTCCTTCCCTCCCTTTCCTTCCTTTCTTCCCTCTCCTTTTTCCTTCCCTTCCTCTCCTTTCCCTTCCCTTTTTTCATTTTCCTTCCTTCTCTGAATCCTTTCCTCACTCTCATGTGGAGTCCAAAGTGCATTATCAGTTAGGACTCCTGTCATCCTGCCTGTTAGTGCCATACACTATTAACATCTGTGCCTATTTGGATGGGTAAAAATCTAAGACAGTTAATTTGAATGATTTAGAAATCCAGGCATTAAAAGAACAAAACTCCATTGAGGCAATAATAAGGTAAAAGGGGAGAAAATTTAAAACTGTTAAAAAATTAATGGACAGATATTTAATTTGTCTATCCTGACTTTATGTCCATCCCCATGCTAGGCAGTGTGGTAGTCATAAAAGTCGGGCCCTACCCTTAAAGAACCAACACAATCTAATTGGCAAATAAGACATATCTGTTTGCATTAACTAAGTAATAACCCAAATAGCACCAGATCAAGGGTCAGAAGGAATGGAACATGCAGTAGGTACTATGGGAATGGAGATTTGGGGAAGGGCTGGAGAAAGGGACCTTAGAAGTCATTTAGTTGAACTTAAATCATTCTCATGGAGAGTAAATTTAGGCCCAGAGAGGTTAAATAAAAGGTGACATAGCTTGTAATGGGCAGAACTGAGGATTTGAATCCAGCTCCTTGGTCTCCAACCTCATCAGTGTACCATGTGCCTTCCAGAGATCAGAGAAGGAAGTCATTCTAGTGGATTATAGCAGTTGTGAATGTTCCTTTAGATGAACTGACAATTTTATTAAACACAACACAAGCTCCTTAAAGAATAAAAATTCATTGTTAGTTTAATAGAATATGATGTTTGATTGTACATCCTTTAAGTTGAATAGTAAATTTTTTTTCTGAGAAAAATATCCTTTGACATGCCCTTTTTCAAGTATGCATGTGAATCTCTTCAGGGATTTTAAAGGTCTTTAGCTGGTTCTGTAGTTTAAAATTTCTTTCCAGGAAACAGTCTGTACCTTTAAAAATAATGGAGAAATCTTTGTGGTTTTAGGGGAATAAAGTGACTCCTTCTTCTCTGCATTTAATGGCATTAAAATTTGGGAAATAAGTGAACAGAATTTTTAAAAAAGTAAAATTCTATGGATACAGCGATTGCACTTGTGCCTTTAACATGTTAGAAAATGTGTCTTCCCCCTCTCCATCTGATTTTTCATGCAAGTGCTTCATGAAATAATTTGGAGCTCAAAGCATTCAACTCATGTGTATTCAACTAGGAACTATTTAAATGTTCCAGTTAAGAGGCTAATATCCATTTCTATGAGTTAATTTTTTCTGCCTTTCTTTTTCTCACAATTTTAGATTCATTTTCAAAAATTCTTACTCTGAATTTAATAAACAACAAATGAAATGGGTATTTTATAGAATAGAAAAAGTAATTCCAGTGCCTTCCTTCTGGTAATTATTTCCAATTTGTTCTGTGTGTAGCTTGTTCGTCCATAGTTGTTTGCTTATTTTGTCCCCAGTTATTAGACTATGTGTTCAGTGAGATTGGCTTTTACCTTTCTTTATCCCCAGCTTAGCACAGCGCCTGCCACACAGCAGGCATTTAATTAGTTTATTGTTTAACTGACTATATGAAAATGCAGACCCTTCCATAATATATACCTTCCTTTCTTTCAGTATAAAACCAGTTCATTCTTTAAGCTTTCTATTCCCATCCCTGCATTAGTCTCATTTTCTTAGATGGCCAAGAATTCCCAAGTCTCTACAAGACCATAAATGGAAGAAGTTGAAACCTCTGAATGCTGGCTAATTATAATGACTGAGCTTAATGGATTTAGAGCAGAAATGGACCTCCCATACCCTTTAGTCCAATCCCCCAATATTACAGGTAAGGAAACTGAGGTCCAGAGAAGGAAAATGGCTTAGCTGGGGGCTGACTTTCAGGTCAGCACCAGAGGTGAGATATTAACAAAGGCCCACTACCTCCAGAGGCAGCCCCATCAGATCATCCTTTCCAAGAGAGATGAGGAAATGGATCTCCCCCATTCTGTGCAGAGGTGGCTACTATGGGTATAGAATATTGCATATGCAGCCATCCTTTGATGATTGATCGGATTTGCTGAACCGCTCTTTTTCTTGTCTTTTCTAATCTTTGTAACAAGAGATTCCTCTCAAAGTAGGGGATAGTAAAGGATATATTTGAAAATATTGATGCAAAAATGAAAGGCATTAATAAAGTGTTAAAGCAGCAATTTTACATAAACATATGCACAATATATGTATGTATCCATGTATATGTGTACACACACCTACACGTACCTATTTGTGTCTAATGGCAGCCATCTCTAGGCTAGAGAGGGATGGGGGAGGGAAGAGAAAGAGAAATTTGCACGATATTTTTTCTTGCATATTTGAAAGAAGTAGCAAGTTGTGCATAGCAGATTTGCAGTTTCATGTACAATCATAATTTTATTGTACTATGTTATGGAAATGTTTTTATTCCATAAATAAAAATGAAAAAGAATTCTCAGCCTGTGTTCATAGCCTGTTTTGAGTCACAGATCCCTTGGGTTGTCTGGGGAAGCTTAGGGACCCCTTCTCAGAATAATGTTTTTAAATGCATAAAGTAAAATGCATAGAATTACAAAGGAAACCAATCATATTGAAATACAGTTAGCAAAATGTTGTTGTGTTTTGTAAAAGTTCCTGGGTCCTCAGGTTTTTAAGATGAATATTTGAGAGGAAGTGCTTGGAGAGATTGTAAACAATTGCAGGGCTTCCAGATAAGGGCCACAGCTTGGCTTCCACAGGGAAATGAGGCTTTTGTAATGCTCCTGCTACATTTCCAGGGTGGGCTATTAAAGGGACCTCTTGGAGGAGCTTTGGAGAATGACACTGTGGAGCTGTTGCCTTTTCCTTGGCTGGGTGCCTGAAATTCTGCTTAGGGTGTGAATGTCCTCACCTCCTCTGGTTTTCCTTGACTCTCTTGAAAAGTGACACTTTACAAAGGTTTCAGCCTATTTGGCAGCTCCCTTTTGGGCTTCCTTGCTCATTTGCTGGCAGTTTTTGAGCTTTGATGTGGGGGCAAGCTGGGCCCTGGGAGCTGGGGGGAGCCTACCCCAGCTTCTGCAAGCCAGGGGAAGGTTGGCAGGTTGATTAATTCACGCTTTCTCTGCCTGAGCTGTGCAAAAGAGTCATGCACTCTGGCAAGCTCCAAATGGTCACAGGATGTAAGTGAGGATGCTGGTCAATGTGAGACCTTTCAGGAAATCCAGGACCTTGCATCTGGCTCCACCAGCTTGTCCAGTGCAAAGCAGCAAGATTTCCTTTGTGTCTCTGGGGATCCTGACCTTCTAAGGAACATTTTCAAACTTGGTAGCAAACTCTCCATGCAAAAAAGAAAAGTCAGTATTTGTTAATGTACACTGTCCTGTGCCTGACCTTGTATATGGAAAACAAAGAAGGAATTCAAGTCAATTCAACAAGAGAGGATTTTTTTTAAATGCTGAGAATGAAATACATTTAACTTAATTTCTTCTTGCCTTTTAAAAAATTCCCCACGAATTACTTGGGAATGACTGGCAGGGGGACAATGAGAGACTGTGAGCCTTCCACACTTGTTTAGAGTTGATATTCCTACTGAGCTCCTAAGAGCTGGCTGTCCCCTCACCATCCATTGCTCCAGGAGGTAACTGTGGCCAAGGGTGACCCACATTCCTGAGCCTACAGTCTGTGTACTAAAAGAGGGTTTGTTCAACAGACATTCATTGGGAACCTTCATCAAGAGAAGGAGCTGGGCAAAAGGGGTGTTGGTTGGAAGGGGAGAAGCCTGGGGGAACAAAGGAGGAAGAGGGGGTACAAGAAGAAATAAAACATCCATCCCCACCCTTAAAAAGCTTAAAGTCTAGTTGAGAACATTAAAGACATATGGGAAATAATGATGACCTTTAATAATAATAATAGCTAGTAGTTTTATAGCACTTTAGAGTTTACAAAGCACTCTATATATTATATACCCAGACAACTCTGGGTGTTTTTATTGGTATGCCCATTTTATAGATGACCCTGTGCAGGGTCACACAATTATGTCATGAAGCCTTCATAGATCCAGAGTAGAGTGAGGAAAAGGTAACAGTCTTGCAGTAGGAGAATCCAGGTTCAAATCCAACCCTGTGTGATTTGGGGAAGCCTCTTAAATCTCCATAGGCCTCAGTTTCCTTATCTGTAAAATGTGTGTTACATGAGAGGGTCATATTAGCTGGCTTCTGGGGTCCCTTACAACCCTGCTTCTGTGGTCCTTTCCTCTCCACTTGGTAAAGGCTTTCCCTCTAAACCTGTCAAAACAACTTATTTTCGATCTACCAAGAAACATTTAAGTGCCAGCCACCGTTTGAAGCAATAAGGATACAAAAAGAGACAAAAGACAGTCTCTGTCCTCAAACACTTTAAAATCTAATGGGGGAAATAGCATGAAAAGAAATCTATACAAAGCAAGCTATATATAGGATGAATAGGAAATAATTAATACAGGGAAGACACTGCATTTAAGAGGGGCTGGGGAAAGCTACCTAAAAGATGGTGTTTTAGTTGGCCCTTAAAGGCAGCCAGGGAGGTCGGTAGTCTGAGCGGAGGAGGGAGAGCATTCCAGGCATAGGGGACCTCAGAGAGAATGCTCAGAGCCGAGAGATGACGTCTTGTTTTGGAACATCCAGGAGGCTGTTTTTGGATTTCGGATCTCTTGAAGGCAGTTATGATATAACATTGTGTATTGTGATTGTTTGTGTTTGTTTTCTGCCCCTACTAGACAGTTTCATGAGGACAAGGCTCAGATTTTATCCCAACTTTGTACCAACCCCAACCTCGGACACAGCGGTCTGCATACAAAGTATATTTTCCTGGTGATTGAATTTGGCTGGTGCAGTAGATGAAAGGCCTGCATTGTAATCCTGCCTCACATGCTGACTAAATGGGCTGACTTGGGTAATCCACCTGACATCTTTGTATTTCATTTTCCTCATCGGTAAAATGAGGGGATCATCTAGTTCATTGGTTGCTAAGTTGTCCTCTAAATCTACGAGCCTATGAATTTAAAGAAACCCTCTAACAGCATCTTCATTTTGGGAAAGTAGAGAAAAAGATTTGATAATTTGACTCACTGTGTAAAGCACTTTATGGAATATAAGTCCCTTGCTTCCTATTTTGGTTTTGTATCCCTATCACTCAATATAGTACTTATGACATAGTAGGTGTTTAACAAATGTTTGTTGATTGATCATTGGGTACAAAAGATTCATTAGGTTTGGGTTTTTGGGATGTTGATAATAAAACAGTCCTGGGCAACAATTTACGCTATGAGCTCCTGACTTCATTTGCTTTCTTAGGGGCACAACCTCAGTATGATATCAGGGTGAGTGGGTGGTGCACTAAAAACAAATTTGGGTAGTCTGCCAAGTTTTTAAAAGTGGAAATTGTACATAAGAAGACAAGCCCAGAAGAGGGGCTGAACCTGCCATGATGAAGACATACTTGCTGAAGAAGACAGACCCAATTTTGAAAGTGTTGAGGAACTGATTTTCAAGATATCTCAAAGGGTGCCCTTGGATGAAAACATGAGAATTGAATAGGCAGGTTTCACAGAGGAGTGTTTAGACTACACACTATATCTGCATAATTAGCAGAAGAGTGAAGAATATCCAATCCCATAGAATTTTTCATTTGTTCTGATCAATGGAGAATATATATGTATATATATATATATATGTATATATACACACACACGTACCTATGCACACATAATTTCACTGGATTCTAACATGCATGTATAAAGTACTTTGAAACTTTAAGTTATCATATAAATCTTAGCTATTATCTTACCAAAAAATGCCCCTGTTAGAAAAAAAATGCAGCCTTAAAACTTCTCCTCCAAAAGGCCATAGGATCAGCCAGTCATAAATAAATATTTACTGAGTACCTACTATGTGCCAGCACTAGGTTAAACACTGGGGATCCAATGAAAGGCAGTCCTTTCTCTCAAGGATCTCACAGTCTATTGGGGAAAACAACATATAGGCAACTATGTACAAACTACAGACAGAATATATTGGAGATTATCAATAGAGGATCATGGACCCAGAGTCGGAAGGGATCTTAGAGACCACCAAATTCAATCTCTGCTTTTGTTATTGAGGAAACTGAGATCCAGGGAAACTGTGTTTTGGCTGGAGTCATGCAAGGAATATGTCTGTGAAGCGGATTGGAACTGGGCTTTGTGTAGTTACGTAGACCTTGTCCAAATATAGTCCACATCTGTGATTAACACAAATCAGAAAGTTTGGTCCCCCTTTTTCTTCATATAAGTATTAAGGAGAGAGAGAGAGACAGAGAGAGAGACAGAGAGAGAGACAGAGAGAGAGACAGAGAGAGACAGAGAGAGAGACAGAGAGAGACAGAGAGAGAGAGACAGAGAGAGAGAGACAGAGAGAGAGACAGAGAGACAGAGAGAGAGACAGAGAGAGAGACAGAGAGAGAGACAGAGAGACAGAGAGACAGAGAGAGAGAGACAGAGAGAGAGACAGAGAGAGAGAGACAGAGAGAGAGACAGAGAGAGAGAGACAGAGAGAGAGAGACAGAGAGAGAGACAGAGAGAGAGAGAGACAGAGAGAGAGAGAGACAGAGAGAGAGACAGAGAGAGAGAGAGAGACAGAGAGAGAGAGAGAGAGAGAGACAGACAGAGAGAGAGACAGAGAGAGAGACAGAGAGAGAGAGACAGAGAGAGAGAGACAGAGAGAGAGAGAGAGTTCTCAGTAGAGTGGCAGACCTGGCAGAAAGAACTGAGTTCAAATCCAGCCTCAGACATTATCTATGTGACCCTGGGCAAGTCACTTAATCCTGTTTTCTGTTTCCTCCTCTGTAAAATGAGCTGGAGAAGGAAATGGCGAACCTCTAGTATCTTTGCCAAGAAAACCCCAAATGGGGTTACAAAGAATTAGCAAAGAATTTGGGAATTACAAAGAATAACTCAAGTTACTGAGCAGCAGTGAGATCCCTGACCCAAAGCAGCCTTTGAAGAGATAGTGCTTTTTGTGAGAAACAGGTGGGAAGCCAGTTATATGGGGGAACTTTTATCCTCTCAGGATTTGCATGAGTGAGGCAAATACATCTGTAAAATAAAAATCGTGCCCTAGATAATCTCTTAGGCCTCCTTCAGCTCCAGACTGCCTTTTTCCTTGATTCACTTTCTCTCTCTCTCTCTCTCTCTCTCTCTCTCTCTCTCTCTCTCTCTCTCTCTCTCTCTCTCTCTCTATCTCTCCCTTTCTCTCTCTCTCAGAAGTATTTTTTTATTGCTCCCAGAGAAGCCAGAACAAAAGAGTAAGGAACTCGTTTACACACTTCTAACTCATATAGAGAGCAGGGATAAGTTTGCAATGAGCCGTAGAGCATGTGCGATGCTTCTATTTCAGCCAAAGCCAAGTGATTGATAAGTATGCTGAAAGTACAAACTTATCTCTCTTCTACAAGGGAAGCTAATGAGGCTCTCTGTTCTCCTGGATATCAGTGAGAAGGAAATGATCTGTTGTGTAGCACCTAAGGTACTTTCTCTCACATATGGATTCCTAGAAAGGCTACTTCAGGTTTGACACACTCTGTGGGTCTGAGTCGACTCAAAACCTCAACTCACGAGCCCTCTCTTATATGTTCAATTATATAAACCAGATAGGATGCATTAGTTAATGCCACTCAATCAGTATCTATGTGCCAGGTACTGTACCAATCACTGAAGATACAAAGAAATATCCACAATGATCCCTGCTCTCCACAAGCTCAGTCTAATGGGGAAGACAATATGTAAACAACTGGGTACAAACAAGTTACATATGGGACAAATTGGAAATAATAGAGGGAGAGCACCAGAATGGAGGCTAATTGGGAGAAGTTTCCTCTGGAAGAGGGAGTTTTATTTAGAATTTGAAGGAAGTCAGAGAAACCAGTGGACAGGGAGAAGGAGGGAGAATATTCCACTCATGGAACAGCTAGTAAAGATGCCTAGAGTTGAGAGATGGAGGGTCCTATGAAAAAGACAGATACTGGCCAGAGCAAGGAGGCCAGTCTCATTGGATTGGGAGTGGCAGGGAGATGTACAAAGACTGGAAAGGTGGGACAAGGGCTGGGTTATATACTAAACAGGTTTTTACATTCGATCCTGGATGTAATAGAGAGCCAGTGGAGTTTATTGAGTAGGTGGATGACATGGTTGGACATGTACTTTAGGAAGATCACTTTGACAGTTATGTGGAGGATGGACCTTGAGAGGTTGGTGCTATTATTATCCTCATTTTACAATTGAACTGAATTGAATTGAAACTGAAGTGGACAGAAGTTAAGTAACTTACCCAGGTCACACAGCTACTCAATGTCCAAAGCCAGATTTGGACTCTGGTCTTCTTATTTCAGACTCAGGGCTCTATCCACTGTGCCCCCTAACTGCCCCCTAAATGTACATCCATCAAGCTACAGACCATGGATAGTAGCTAGCTATCATATAGAAAGATTATCAGCAGAAAAAGACAAATATTCACAGGAGTCCAAATCCATGAAAAGGACTAGTAGGGAAACTCATGGATGCAGATGTCTGTACGCAAATGTATAATCTATATTTACAAGGAAGGTAAACTACAGATCCTATTGTAATGAGACATGTTTGACCTCATAGGTATCCCTGAGACTTTGTGGAATGAGAGTCATAACTAGAATATGTCTTAGGAAGGGTATTATTCAAAATACACAAGATAAGTAAAAGAAGATGGGGTTGGAATGCCATTGTATATTAAAATATGAGAAGAAATTCAGGAACCAAGTGGGGAAGCATGGTGGAGAGAATTTGGCTAAAGAACAGTAGAGGACAGAATAGCAGTATTATTTATCACTAGGGGGTCATCAGGCCTATGTTACAGAAAAATGGAATAGATGGAGGTTTAGGAAATAGATCGTCAGCCTGTAACCATGGTATACACATACATACACATATAGATACACTCACATGCATACACACATATACATACATGTGCATGTATATATAGATAGATAGATAGATAGATAGATGGTAGTAATGGGACATTTCAATTATTTTGTCATCCAAAGGTGTGGAGAGCTAGCTCTCTTGCTTCTAAAAGCAGAACAACACTTGTGCTCCATTGGTACCTTCCCAATGTCAAAAGAAATCAATTAAGCTTTCCTTCTAGTACAGTAGGCGGATCCCCTTGGGCAAAATTAGGGTAGAATGGGGGCAAGAATGTACTAGATCAGTAGAAAAGGGTGGGTTGTGTTCTTCATTAAAATTAATCATCAGCGAGGTGATGCAGTGGATAGAGTGCTGGTCTTCAAGGAGGGAAGACACAAGCTTAAATTCCTTCATGGAAACCTACCAGTTTTGGGACTCTAGACACTTTCCTGTGGTATCCCATTCAGGCCTTCTCTTGCCAGACAGCTCTCTAAACTTTCACAGAATCCCAGTTTCAATTAGAAAGAATCTCGACCAATCGGTCAGTGCTTGTTGATTTGTTGCCTTGACTCACATCTTTTTTTTTTTATTTTTTTTTTTTATTTAACTTTTAACATTCATTATCACAAAATTTTGGGTTACAAATTTTCTCCCCTTTTATCCCCTCCCCCCCCCCAAACATCAAGCATTCTAATTGCCCCTATGACCAATCTGCTCTCTCTTCTATCATCCCTCTCTCCCTTGTCTCTGTCTTCTCTTTTGTCCTGTAGGGCCAGATAGCTTTCCATACCCCTTTACCTGTATTTATTTCCTATTGGCAAGAACATTACTCGACAGTTGATCCTAACACTTTGAGTTCCAACTTCTTTACCTCCCTCCCTCTCTACCCCTTCCCTTTGGAAGGCAAGCAATTCAATATAGGCCAAATCTGTGTAGTTTTGCAAATGACTTCCATAATAGTTGTGTTGTATAGGACTAACTATATTTCCCTCCATCCTATCCTGCCCCCCCATTACTTTTTATTCTCTCTTTTGATCCTGTCCCTCCTCAAGAGTGTTTACTTCAAATTGCTCCCTCCTCCCACTGCCTTCCTTTCCATCATCCCCCCCACCCTGCTTATCCCCTTCTCCCCCACTTTCCTGTATTATAAGATAGGTTTTCATACCAAAATGACTGTGCATTTTATTCTTTCCTTTAGTGGAATGTGATGAGAGTAGACTTCATGTTTTTCTCTCACCTCCCCTCTTTATCCCTCCACTAATGAGTCTTTTGCTTGCCTCTTTTATGAGAGATAATTTGCCCCATTCAATTTCTCCCTTTCTCCTCCCAATATCTTTCTCTGTCACTGCTTGATTTCATTTTTTTTTTAAGATATGATCCCATCCTCTTCAATTCACTCTGTGCACTCTGTCTCTATGTATGTGTGCGTGTGTGCATGTGTGTGTGTGTACTCCCACCCACTACCCAGATACTGAAATGTTTCAAGAGTTACAAATATTGTCTTTCCATGTAGGAATGTAAACAGTTCAACTTTAGTAAGTCCCTTATGACTTCTCCTTGCTGTTCACCTTTTCATGGCTCTCTTCATTCTTGTGTTTGGAAGTCAAATTTTCTTTTCAGCTCTGGTCTTTTCATCAAGAATGCTTGAAAATCCTCTATTTCATTGAAAGACCAATTTTTCCCCTGAAGTATTATACTCAGTTTTGCTGGGTAGGTGATTCTTGGTTTTAGTCCTAGTTCCTTTGACTTCTGGAATATCCTATTCCATGCCCTTCGATCCCTTAATGTAGAAGCTGCTAGATCTTGTGTTATCCTGATTGTATTTCCACAATACTTGAATTGTTTCTTTCTAGCTGCTTACAATATTTTCTCCTTGACCTGGGAACTCTGGAATTTGGCCACAATGTTCCTAGGAGTTTCTCTTTTTGGATCTCTTTCAGGAGGTGTTCTGTGGATTCCTTGAATATTTATTTTGCCCCCTGGTTCTAGAATCTCAGGGCAGTTTTCCTTGATAATTTCATGAAAGATGATGTCTAGGCTCTTTTTTTGATCATGGCTTTCAGGTAGTCCCATAATTTTTAAATTGTCTCTCCTGGATTTATTTTCTAGGTCAGTTGTTTTTCCAATGAGATATTTCACATTATCTTCCATTTTTCCATTCTTCTAGCTTTGTTCTGTGATTTCTTGCTTTCTCATAAAGTCCTTAGCATCCTTCTGTGCCATTCTAATTTTGAAAGAACTATTTTCTTCAGTGAGCTTTTGAATCTCCTTTTCCATTTGGCTAATTCTGCTTTTGAAAGCATTCTTCTCCTCATTGGCTTTTTGAACCTCTTTTGCCAATTGAGTTAGGCTAGTTTTCAAGGTGTTATTTTCTTCAACATTTTTTTGGGTCTCCTTTAGCAGGGAGCTGATTTGCTGTTCATGCTTTGACTTCATGTCTCTCATTTCTCTTCCCAGCTTTTCCTCCACCTCTCTAACTTGATTTTCAAAATTCTTTTTGAGCTCTTCCATGGCCTGAGCCCATTGGGTGGGCTGGGACACAGAAGCCTTGATTTCTGTGTCTTTGCCTGATGGTAAGCATTGTTCTTCCTCATCAGAAAGGAAGGGAGGAAATGCCTGTTCACCAAGAAAGTAACCTTCTATAGTCTTATTTCTTTTCCCTTTTCTGGGCATTTTCCCAGCCAGTGACTTGACCTCTGATTATTCTCCTCACACCCACCTCACCTCCTGATCCTCCCAGCCAGCGTTTGGGGTCTGAGATTCAAATGCTGCTTCCAGCCTCAGGGCTTTGGGTGGGGTCAGGGCTGCTATTCAGTGTGAGATTAAGTTCAGGTGGTCAGGTCGGGGCAGGGCCACCTCTCAGGCTCAGTTCCCTCAGGGAGTTTATGCACAGACCTTCAACAATGCTTCCAGGCTCCTGCCTGCTTGGGGAGCCCTGGTCTGCCGCCACCCCTCAGCTTCTGTCTCCTGAGGGGGCCCGAGCCCTGGGGGCACCCCACTCCCCCCTCGACCCACCAAAGAGACTCTCTCACCGACCCCCGTCACCTGTGGGTGGAGGGACTTGTGTGGCCGCTGGAGATCCCATCCCTGAAGCCTGCTCGGATCTGTTCCTCTCGGTGCCACAGCCGCGGCAGGGCTGTACTCAGCTCACAGTCCTGGTGCCCAGTCCGCAATGCAAAGGACCTTTTGCGAGAGGTTTGCAGGTCTCTCTGGAACAGAAATCTCCCTCGCTCCAATGTTCTGCGGCCTCTGGGTGCAGAATTTGCTGTGAGTTACTTCTTTGTAGTTGTTCTATGGGTTGTGGGTTCGGAGCTATGTGTATGTGCATCTTTCTACTCCGCCATCTTGGCTCCGCCCCCCGACTCACATCTTAACTGGTACATCCTTGATATAATTCTTTAATTCTAAAGAGATTAAATGATGGGACACCCTATCAGGCTGTCAGGTTAGTTCTTTCAGGTAGGCAAGCTTGACTTTTTGTCACCTTTCAAATCTCAGGGAATAGGCAGCTTTCTACTCTATCTAAGAGTAATGTTGTCCTTGTTTATGATACGATCAACTGACATATTAGGTCATGTTGAAAATTCATGTTACCCTTCTTCCCCATTCATGTCTTGGTTCCTTGTCTTTGTACTTCTTTCCTCCCATTTCCTGAGTATGTTTCAGAATTGAGGTCTCATAGATGTTAGAACTAAAAGGGACCTCAGAGACCATCACTTAGTCTAAACCCTTCATTTTATGGATCAGGAAACTGAGGTACCGAGAGGTTAAGTGACTTGCTCAAGCCAGTAAAATTCAGAAGTGAGATATGAACCTACATCTTCATAACTCCGGATCTAGTACTCTATCCATTAATCTACACTGCCAATAGATAGACGATAGATAGACCAATAGAAAGATAGATGATAAATGATAGAGAGAATTTATTAATCATTCACTATGTGCCTAGCACTATGATAAGTTCTAGGGATATAAATACAAGTAGAAAGGATAGTCCCTGCCCTTAAGGAGCTTACATTCTCACAGGGGAAAACAATACATAGAGAGAAGCTGGGAGATGGGGTCACCTGTGGGGGCAAAGCTGTTGGCAAGGAGATGAAAAAGCCAGGAGAGTAAACTGAGTTGGAACTGAAGTGAGCATAGGTGGTGGCCTCCATGTTTGATTGGGTCAAAAGCAGGGTCCAATCTTCTCTGATCAAATAGAAGCCCAGAGAGGTTCAGAATATGCAGGTGATCAGTGACAGAGGCAGCCTGGTGAGGTCTTACCTGGTTTGAGGCTCAGGGACTCGAAATGACTATAGACAACCTGGACACAATTTTAAGATACATAATACTTTTTATAAAGGTCCTGAAAGGTTCTTTTGGATTGTTTGCCACCTTGAATTTCATTTTTTTTTAAAGATGAATTTGATATGAACCTACAAACAAAAAAGAAAATTCAGACGGAACAGATACATGAGGGTTTGGGTTTTTAAATACATATTTTTCATGAAAGACTTCTCTTTTGTGTTTATGCTTAATGTTTTTCATTTTTTGCCAGAATTTCCCTTGAAACTCAAAAGCTTCCAGTACTTAGTATCATAGGGTTGGAGCTTGATGGGACCCAAAAGGTTATATGAGTCAATCTCTCCATTTTACACTTGATTAACTGAGTTTCTGAGAAATGAGGTAACTTGTTCCAGGTATTCCAAGTAGCAGAGTCAAAATTTGAATCCAGTATCTCTGACACCAGAGCTAGGGAAGCCGTCCACTAGGCTACCCTGTCTCAGTTAGTTATTAACACATTTTCTGAGGTAACATCAAAATAAGCACTTTTTGGCTTAATTAAAGCTAGAGAAGGCACATTTAGGAATGTTTCTGATCAGGCGTTCTCTACTATTATTAAAAATTTGCCAACTCTTTCTAAGAACAAAGGGGCAAAGGCAACAAGGGATTTAACTTTATAGCATAGTCTTCCTTTGGGTTCCACATTTACTGTTAACATTTCAGCAAACTGGAAGACTTGGTCATCTGCCATCGTAAAACCAATGTGTAACTTCCCAGCTGATTGTAGGAGCTTTGCAAAGCTCAATTCCTAACCTCAGAAACCAAACCTGAAAGCTAAACGACTATACCCCCATTTGGTTTCTTGGGTGTTTGTTTTGGGAAACTATTTGCAGAGAAACCACATGAGTTCCAGTTGATTCAGGCATATACTAACCCATCTCTGGCCCCCTGATCTCCCACACCAAGAAAAGGTAACAGTTGTTAATAACAGTTCAAGGAATCATGTTCAGTTGGAACTCTTCAATATTTTTGTGTGCTCTAAAGACATGGTGTCACAATGACTTACAAATCTCTTATTTTTTTGGCCCCTTACTCCACCTAGCCTCAACCTTCCTCTCTCTCAGTCTAGGACTGAGAAGGTGACAGCCACTGTGAGCTCCCTCATCTTCTCTTTTCCACACCTCTCCACTTCTCACCTTTCACTCTCCTTTCATCCAGTCTCAGAGGGTGATGTAGTCTTCATCTCTGCCAACTCCAACCTCTTCATTTGTGCCTTTGATACCATCCTGCTTCCTTCCAGTTCTTCTGAGAACTTACTCCACCTATGATTCTATCCTCTTATCTTTCATGGTGTAGTGGTAGTGGTAGATATGCCAGATAACCCCAAAAGCCCTTCTAGAACAAAATCCTTCCCCCAAAACCTTACCTTGGCCATGGTGTTCCATTATGTTGTCAACCTATCTTTCTTTTCTATTTTACTGTCAAACTTCAAGAAAGGTAGTTTGCCTGCTGTCTACCCTCTCATTCATTACAAGATTCCTTGTAATCTACCTTCTAGGTAGATTGATCACTTGACTGAAATTTCTCTCTTCAAAGTTGTAGTGAATTCCTGATTGCTGAATCCAATGGCCTTTCCTCAATCTTCATCTTCCTATACCTTCTTGCATGATTTGACAGTCTGACCAACCTCTCTGTATGTTCCCTTCACTCTTGTGACTTGGTGCTCTCTTGGATCTCCTACTGGTATGACTGGTTTTTCTTCGTTTCTTTGCTGCCTTTTTCTCTTCCTGCTCTCTGTGTGAGTAACCACAAGGCCCTAACCCATGTTCTGTGATCTCTTTTCTCTACACTTTGAAATCTCATCTACTCCTACATCTTTAATTACCTCCTCTATGCAAATAAATAAATAAATAAATGAAAACCAAAAACCCAACCCTCAAAAATCTTGCTCCCAATCTCTCTTTCAAGCTCCAGTCTCATATTTCCAATTTCCTGCTCACCATCTCTGTCTAGGTATAATATTGGAATCTCAAATACAACCTGTGCAAAAATGAATTTGTCATCTTCTTCTCTCACAAACTTTCTCTTCATTCCAGTTTGACTATGTCTATTAAATTCTCTGGGCAGCTAGGCGACTCAGTGGATGGAATACCAGGTTTGGAGCCAGGATGACCTGAGTCCAGTGCAACCTCAGACATTTCCTAGCTGCGTGACCATGGGCAAGTCATTTAACCTTGTTTGTGTCAGTTTCCTCCTCTGTAAAGTGAATTGGAGAAGGAAATGGAAAACCACTCCAGTATCTTTACCAAGAAAACCCCAAATAGGGTCAAGAAGAATCAGACAACCAAACAACGACAGCAAAAATTGAATTCACCAGTATGTTCCCAGTTACTCAGACCTGAACTCAAAGCCAGGAGTATGCTAGAGCCAGCTTGATACTTAGATTTTCATAGTTAAGTATTTGTAGCTAATTTTCATAGTTAACTATTTACTTCTAAATAAATTTTCATAGTTAAATATTTACACCTTGGAAATCATCAAATGCTATAAATGGGGCGGTTAATTTATTGTTTTGAGGATTGTCTAGACTTAAGAAAGTGATGGGGAAATGTTAATAATACTGATTATACTTAAAAGTATGCCCTGTACACACCCATTCCCTGCCCCCCCCTCCATTACCAAGAGCCTATAGTGAGCCATTTGCCAGCACACACTTGACTCCAAGAATCATTTTGAAGCGTTCTCCCTTCCTCACCTCAACACACAATTGGTGCCAAACCTTGTTGATTCTACCTCTACAACATCACTCATATCTATTTCCTTCTCACCACTTAGACTGCCAACACTTTAAGTCCGTATATCATCACCTTTTGCCTAGATCATTGTAATAAACTTCTAACTGGTCTCTGCTATGAGTTTCTTCTCTCTCAAATTCACCTTTTACAAAGCTGCCAAATGATTCTTTTTAATATACAGCTCTTACCATGTCACCCCACCTTCCCCAAACCTTAGATCAATCTCTGTTTCCTCCAGGATAAGTATGAAGTAAGCTTGGAGTTGAAGTCTGAGGCAATCTATATATACTCAATCCCTTCACCCAGAAAGATGAGGGGGGGCACAGGGACATGAGAGGCTTGGATAACTTCGGAGTCCATAGGTATTCCTTAGAGAAACCATGCCAGCCTATATGTGAACTTTCATTTGGTTTACTCCAGACGTGTGTGTGTGTGTGTGTGTGTGTGTGTGTGTGTGTGTGTGTGTAAAGCTGACTAGCTTCTGATTAGATTCCACTTCCCAAATGGAGAAAATAGCAGTCAACTAGTCAGTCAATAAGCATTTATTAAGCACTTATTATATACTAGGGACTGTACAAAGAAAAACTGAAAACAGTCCTTGTTCACAAAGAACTTATTCTAAGGGGGGAGAAACTTACATATGATGGCATATACAAGACACATACAAAATACGTACAAGGTAACTTTAGAGGGGAAAGCTCTAGAATCTGGGGGATAAGAACCTAAAAAAAGAAGGTGGAGTTTGGACTGAGTCTTAAGGGAAATCAGAGAAACTAAGAGGTGAAGGTAAGGAGGGAGAAGATTCCAGGCACAGGGGAGAGTTAATACAAAGTCATGGAGATGAGAGATCAAGTACTGTGTGCATAGAATAGAAAATAGACCAATATGAGTGGAGTTAATGGAAAAGGGAAATGTGTGACAAGACTGAAAAGATAGGAAAGGGCCAGTTCATGGAGAGTTTAACTGAACCAATGATGGGAGTTACTGGGATTCATTGAAGAGGGAATGATGTAGTCAAATCTATGATTTAGGAAAATCACTTTGCTAGGTGAACATAGGAGGATTGCAGCGGGGGCGCACTTGAAACAGAGAAACCAATTAGAAGGCTACTACAAGATCCTGGTAGAAAGCGAAGAGGGCTTGAGCCAAGATGGTGGCTGTAAGAGTGAGGAAAAGGCAACATATGCAAGAGATGAGTTGGAGATACAAACAAGATTTGGCACCTGATTGGATATATGGAGTGAATGATAGTGAGGAGCTAAGGATAGCCCTGAGGTGAGGAGTCTGTGTCATTAGAAGGATGGTGGTGCTTGTCTAAATCAGTTCCTGATCATTTACCAGAGACTGCGTTGAAATTTCTGGCTCTTCACTCAGTCCACCCATTATATGTGGGTCATATTTCCCCTATAGCTTTCTCTTGAAATTCTCTTCTGAGGCTCAGTTAGACACAATCTCTTCTATAAAGCTTCCCCTTTCCCTAGCCAAAAGTGATCTTTCTCTTCCTGTATTTTCTTAGGGCATTTGCCTGTATTATCCTTTGCCCTTATCACATTTTATTTTTGCTTCATATTTATGCTTTATCTCTTTGATTTCACATAGCTTATATTCTACAGTGGGGTACAATATGTACAAATGCAACGGGCCCTTCCCTTTCTCCTCTTTCCCTCCCCTGGAAGGTATTCTCAGTCTTCTTCCAGTGAACCATGTAAGAACTCTGTGGGGCCAGCTTCTGGTCATTTATGACTTATCACTGAGTAACTACAGATCCTCTGATTGGCTACTGAACCTGAAGAACTGATGATGTCATAGTTGGAAAAAAAAGAGGCAACTTCTAGCTGGTTGCCGTCTTGGGTGCAGCCTTTCAAAGTATAAGATGTTTTCATTGAGGGATGGAGAAGTATAGCTCTTTCGTACCTTAGTATAATGGTGGTGGAACAGGCTTCACATATATCAACCAGAGGGTCTTGTACTAAGGGTCCTAGTTTCCTTTGCCTTTCACCTGTTTTCTTTAGCATTGACCTTGTAAACCCAGAAAGTTTTGGAGAGATAGCGGCAACAGTAGCTGATGTCTTCTCTTCTCCTGACATCTAAGCATCTGGGGAGGAAGGAAACAGTAACCACAGTTGGTACCAGGGATTTTAGAGACCAGAAGAATCAATCAACCAATCAATCAATCAGTTAAACAAGTATTTATTAAATACCTGCTATGTGCTAGGCTCTGTGCTAGGTACTAGAGATACAAGTAGGGGTGTGTTGGCAAATTTTAACAATTGGCTCGCTGAAAAACAAAATATATGCATGGCACACTTAAATTTAATCTGCATTAACATTTTATGCATCATTTTCTTTTTTTTAAATTTATTTATTTAACTTTTAACATTCATTTTCACGAAATTTTGGGTTCCAAATTTTCTCCCCATTTGTCCCCTCCCCTCACCCCAAAACACCAAGCATTCTAATTGCCCCTATCACCAATCTGCTCTCTCTTCTATCATCCCTCTCTGCCCTTGTCTCCGTCTTCTCTTTTGTCCTGTAGGGCCAGATGACTTTCTATACCCCATTACCTGTATTTCTTATTTCCTAGTGGCAAGAACAGTACTCGACAGTTGTTCCTAAAACTTTGAGTTCCAACTTCTCTTCATCCCTCCCTCCCCACCCATTCCCTTTGGGAAGGCAAGCAATTCAATACAGGCCATATCTGTGTAGTTTTGCAAATGAGTTCCATAATAGTCATGCTGTGTAAGACTAACTATATTTCCCTCCATCCTATCCTGCCCCCCATTACTTTTATTCTCTCTTTTGATCCTGTCCCTCCTCAAGAGTGTTTACTTCAAATTGCTCCCTCCTCCCACTGCCTTCCTTTCCATCATCCCCCCCACCCTGCTTATCCCCTTCTCCCCCACTTTCCTGTATTATAAGATAGGTTTTCATACCAAAATGAGTGTGCATTTTATTCTTTCCTTTAGTGGAATGTGATAAGAGTAAACTTCATGTTTTTCTCTCACCTCCCCTCTTTTTTCTTCCACTAAAAAGTCTTTTGCTTGCCTCTTTTATGAGAGATAATTTGCCCCATTCTATTTCTCCCTTTCTCCTCCCAATATATTTCTCTCTCACCACTTAATTTCATTTTTTAAAGATATTATCCCATCCCATTCAATTCACTCTGTGCTTTCTGTGTGTGTGTGTGTGTGTGTGTGTGTGTGTGTGTGTGTGTGTGTAATCCCACCCACTACCCAGATACTGAAAATTTTCAAGAGTTACAAATATTGTCTTTCCATGTAGGAATGTAAACAGTTCAACTTTAGTAAGCCCCTTATGACTTCTCTTTGCTGTTTACCTTTTCATGCTTCTCTTCACTCTTGTGTTTGAAAGTCAAATTTTCTTTTCAGCTCTGGTCTTTTCATCAAGAATGCTTGAAAGTCCTCAATTTCATTGAAAGACCATTTTTCCCCTGAAGTATTATACTCAGTTTTGCTGGGTAGGTGATTCTTGGTTTTAGTCCTAGTTCCTTTGACTTCTGGAATATAATATTCCATGCCCTTCAATCCCTTAATGTAGAAGCTGTTAGATCTTGTGTTATCCTGATTGTATTTCCACAATACTTGAATTGTTTCTTTCTAGCTGCTTACAATATTTTCTCCTTCACCAGGGAAGTCAGGAATTTGGCCACAATGTTCCTAGGAGTTTCTCTTTTTGGATCTCTTTCAGGCAGTGATCAGTGGATTCCTTGAATACTTATTTTGCCCTCTGGTTCTAGAATCTCAGGGCAGTTTTCCTTGATAATTTCATGAAAGATGATGTCTAGGCTCTTTTTTTGATCATGGCTTTCAGGTAGTCCCATAATTTTTAAATTGTCTCTCCTGGATTTATTTTCTAGGTCAGTTGTTTTTCCAATGAGATATTTCACATTATCTTCCATTTTTTCTTTCTTTTGGCTTTGTTTTGTGATTTCTTGGTTTCTCATAAAGTCATTAGCCTCCATCTGTTCCATTCTAATTTTGAAAGAACTATTTTCTTCAGTGAGCTTTTGAATCTCCTTTTCCATTTGGCTAATTCTGCTTTTGAAAGCATTCTTCTCCTCATTGGCTTTTTGAAGCTCTTTTGCCAATTGAGTTAGCCTATTTTTCAAGGTGTTATTTTCTTCAGGAATTTTTTGGGTATCCTTTAGCTTTTCATGCTTTTCTTACATCTCTCTCATTTCTCTTCCCAGTTTTTCCTCCACCTCTCTAATTTGATTTTCAAAATCCTTTTTGAGCTCTTCCATGGCCTGAGCCCATGGAATATTTATTTTGGATGTTTGGGATACAGAAGCCTTGACTTCTATGTCTTTCCCTGATGATAAGCCTTGTTCTTCCTCATCTGAAAGGATGGGAGGAGATATCTGTTCACCAAGAAAGTAACCTTCTATGATCTTATTTTTTTCCCCTTTCTGAGCACTTTCCCAGCCAATGACTTGACTTCTGAGTGTCCTCTCCACACCCACTTTGCCTCCAGATCTGCCCAGCCAGCGCTTGGGGGCTGAGATTCAAATGCTGCTTCCCAGCCTCAGGGCTTTTCGTGGGGGCAGGGCTGCTGTTCAGTGTGAGATTAAGTTGAGGTGCTCAGGTCAGGGCAGGGCCACCTCACGGGGCTTAGTTCCTTCAGGGGATTCATGTGGAGACCTTCAACAATGGATCTGAGCTCCTGACTGCTTTGGGAGCCCTTGTCTGCTGCTGCCTCTGCTGCAGCCTCCCAAGGGGGCCTGAGTCATGGGGACACCCCGCCCCCCTCTCAGCTGGCCAAAAAGACCCTCTCACTGACCTTTGGCGCCTGTGGGTGGAGGGACCTGTGCTGCTGCTGAAGATTCTGTCCCTGAAGCCTGCTTGGATCTGCTTCTCTCAGTGCCATGTGGCCAAGGCATGGCTGGGCTCTGCTCTGGGTCTGGTATGCAACAGACCTTTCATGTCAGTTTTTCAGGGCTCTCTAGAACAGAAATCTCCACTCTGTTGTTCTGTGACTTCTGCTGCTCCAGAATTTGTTGGGAGCTCTTCTTTACAGGTATTTTATGGGCTGTGGGTTAGGAGCTAGCATATGTGTATCTTTCTACTCTGCCATCTTGGCTCCTCCATCATTTTCTTAAGACTAGACAATCAACAAAGCCATAAATCATGTTCTGACTTCTAGCATTTCTGATATATGATATCTGATCTCTTACCTCTGCACCTTTGAATTAGTGGTCCTCCATGTCTAGCAGAGTGGCAATCAGTCAGCCATGGCCCCAAATCTGCCATTCCTGACTTCCATCTTGTTGTTTTTCCATACTCACCGTAAATGGGCAGCCTGACTTCTCACTGTTTCTGAGGTGTTAATGCTCGCATTGAAATGAACTCTCCTGAACCAGTTAGCTCTGGATCCAGCACACTCATATACCAAGAACACAGAATGAAATATTCCCGACTTGCAACAGGCTTGTATTCTAATGGAAAGACCAAACTTGTATGCTTGATTGGACAATGCTAACCAAGGTGAAATGAGCCATGGTTAATTAGTTGTCTTGAAAAAGCTATTTCATGTACCAACAAGACTCAGATATTAGCTTTCCAACTAACTACCACAGTAATAAGCTAAGATATTGAATCCTACTTAAATAATTCAGTTGATACATGCTGTGGCTCTCATTTTATCATTGCTTTCTATGTGGGAGTAAATGATGTATACTATATAAATATTATGCACTGGTGATTTTTTGAATTTCTCCCTTTTTGGGGGAACTTTAGACCAAAACTGAAATTAGATTTGTTTGGGAGGAGCTGAGATGGAGAGATCTGAAGAGCAAATGAGCTTGAGAATTGGAGATTCTTTTAGGGAGAAGTCAGGCTTCCCATTTTCAGTGAGTCTGGAAAAACAACAAGATGGAAGTCAGGAGTAGCAGATTTGGGGCCATGACTGACTAGTTGCCACTCTGCTAGATGTGGAGAATCACTAATTCAAAGGTGCAGAGGTAGGAGATAAGATATCATATGTTTAAAAAGGCTAGTTGTCCAGAATGTTAGGGAAATAATATGAAATAAGACTGTTAAAGTTATGGAAAGTGTATTATTTGTTACCCGGGCACTGGGGATACAAAGAATTATAGTATGTCTTTGCTGCTAGCAACATAGCACCTATGTATTAAAAAGATAACTGACATTATAGGGTAGCATATGGTAAGAGCAAAACAGTGGTAAGACAGAGAGAGATGACTATGGATGGTGGTGGTCAGACAAGGGTTATTTGAGCAGATGCAACTTGGACTAATAGGCCTTGAAGGATAGACAAGCCTTTGGTGGGTGGTGTGGAAATTTCAGGGCAGATGGATGGCCTGAATAAAGAAAATAATGAGGGTAGGGATGATCATGAATTTAGGGTTGGAGGCATGAGTGGACTAGAGGATTCTGGGGAGGACCAGCAGAATGCAGGGTTGGTTAATAGGATGTGGAGAGAGAGAGAGAGAGAGAGAGAGAGAGAGAGAGAGAGAGAGAGAGACAGACAGACAGACAGACAGAGAGAGAGAGAGAGAGGGAGGGAGGGAAGGAGGGAGGGAGGGAGGGAGGGAGAGAGTTGGTTTTGAATTCAGGAAAGAATGAAATCACTGGTCTGAAATAATAACAAAAAGACTGGATGGGTAAAATGGTGACATGTTATGCATGGTGAGCAGTTTACACTTGATCTGATGAGTGAAGATGAACAGTGGTTCTCAATCAGAAGAGTATACTGACAGCTCTAGGATTAGATGACATTGACTGACAGCTCCTTGGTACGAGGCCTCCCTATCAGAAGATATCTTGTTCCCTGATTATTTTCAAGAGACGGAAAGTTTGTGAGGTGGTACCCTTTTCTATGTATATGGGGGTAGTCATTAACTTATCTATTCAATCACTGATTTTCTCTTATTTATCATGTACCTACTATGTATAAAACACTAAACTGGGTGGTGAGGAAGTGTAAACAAATTGTCTAAGTAATGCAAGGAAAGGCATGATTCTTTCTGCCTTCAAAGTCCGTGCAAGATGAAACACTTAGATTAAACATCTGCACTTCTTTTCCTCTCCTTCCAAGTCTCCCCTTTCAGACCAGGCTTCCCTTCCCACCCCCACCCCCACCTCCCACCCCCAGCCATTTGGAGGGTGTGTAGTTCACAGACCCTTACTTTCTCTCTCTCGTTTCCTTTCCTTTATTTCTTGCCTCTTCAACACATTGGAAACGCAGTCTTCTCTCTTTCTCCCCAAAGTGAAAGTTTCTTTATTTTGGTTGTCTCAGAACTGGCAGGATAAATTCCTGGGAATGTCATGTGCTTTTTATTATTACGCGTTTATTCATGTACTTGAAACACATTGATATTGTTAAGCTATTCGTGGAATAAAACAGTCCAACGAAAAAACAAACGAGGCAGTTTGGTAGTCGCCTTGAGAAAACAAAGGAGGGCTGTGGAGCCAAGAAGCACTTTAAAAAAACCCTCTTCTTGTATCTTTGACTAATTCAGGGACCCTGAAAGCCTCCACTGTGGCTGAAACTGATCCCAGCCTTCTCCATGTGAAAGTCATCATGGTAAATGACAAAGACTTGGTCCTTAGATGTGTTAAGGAAACATGTTGCTTCGATTTCTCTGGATGTGAACACGGAGGGTGTCCCTTCTCCCAGGCAGGACCTGTGGGTGCTTCTGATTTTTTTCTAATGTTATTTATTTCAGTTATATGGCAGATTTACACACACACACATACACACACACACAGAAACACATGGTCATACACATAAATGTATGTATATAATGTGTACAGATATAAACATAAATAAATATACACATGCATATATATATATATGTGTGTGTATTTGTATATGTTGTAGATCTGTCATTCATCTATCTTCTTCTTTCCTTCCTCCTTCCTTTCAGTGCATGGATTTTCTGCATTGGATCCCATCATTCATCTAAAATATTCCTTATTACTGATATGGAGGCAGCTAGGTGGATTAGTGGACCGAGCTCTGGACCTGGATTCAGGAAGACCTGAGTTCAAATTCATCCTTAGACCTCTACTAGCTGTGTGGCCCTGAGCAAATCCCTTAATCTCTGTTTGCCTTAATCCATTGGAGAAGGAAATGACAAACCACTCCAGTATCTTTGCCAAGAAAACCCCATGGATGGGGTGGTTCATGGGGTCATGAAGAGTTGGACATGACCTCACAGACAAACAACACTGACAGCTTCCTATCAAGCCCAGATTCTTGTTTAGAAGATACAGAGTGTGTTCTCTATCTATCTATCTTTGATCAGATCTGTGATCTCATCTGGGTAGGGAATTCTAGTGAGGAGATTCCCTCCACTAGTGTAGATCTGCAACTTTTCTTTACCTTAGACTCTTGGAGAGTTTCCAAGGGGCTCTGAGAAAGTCAAATGACTTGCCCAGCATTATACAGGTAGTATACGTCACAGACAGAACTCCAACACAAGTTTTCCTGATTCTGAGGTGGGCTCTGTATCCACTAAATCCTCCTGTTTGAGTGGGTGATATCTTTTTGAATTTGTGCCTCTCACTTGTCCCAAGGGCAGATAGACTCAGATCCTTAACATTTCTTTGTGAGTCAGTGTGGTATAGCTAAACTGTTTTTTATCTGGGATAGAAATAGCTGGGAACCAAGAAGTAATCTATCCAACTTAGTCAGGACCTCTTACCCTTTATGCAGGCCAAAATTCTGATGGTTTTTGGTTCTTAAAAAAATACTAAGTTTCTCTCATCCAGCTTCTCCCTCATTTGTAAAATGGACAGAATCAGGCTTAATAGCTCTAGCTGGAGCACTTCCAGAGACAGGGAGCTAAATCAAACAAGGGAATGAGAAGTCTGACATATGAGGCCAGAGCAAAATGAGGACATTTCACTCTGCAAAGATGAATGCTTAGAGGAGGCAGGAAAAGTATTGTAATAGAAGTAAAGAACAAAGGTTGGCCCAGCTGTGTGGCTTTGGATGAGTCATTTTACCTTTGGGGGTGATCTTTCCAGATTTGTAAAGGTAAGAGGCTAGAACAGATTTCCCAAGTCACTTCTGGCACTAAGCCCCTGTGGATATGCTTATGGTCTGTACATTTATAAACTGAACAGAGAGTCAGTCACTCATTGGATTCTCTCAATTTGTCTCTGTCTCTCTTTATTTCTCTCTCTATCTTTGTCTTTATCTCTATCTCTCTGTCCTTCTCCGTCTGTGTTTCTCTCTGTGTCTCTCTCTCTCTCTCACACACACACACACACACACACACACACACACACACACACACACACACACACACACACACACACTCCTTGGACAACCTGATGGCTCCCTATTTCCCAGGGCTTACTGTATTGATACTGAACTTGGCACAGACATCTTATTGGCTTAGTAAACTATATCTTAGAACTCCTGAGGTCAAAGATTGATCAGTTTCCTGCTACAGTAGGGATAACCAGAGTGGACCAGTATGCCTAGCAACTCATTAAATTCTTGCAGCATTTCTTGAAGCCTGAGAGAAGTAAAATTTAAGGCCAATAAAACTTTAAACAGAGGATAGTAAACTAATGTGTGCTGATAACCCTCAAGTGTTATACAGGTTGACAACATAAATTAAATGCAAAAAGAATTTCAATAAATTCATGGCTAATAGATCCATAATGGGTTCTAAAGGGAGGCGAGAACATTTGAGTCTCATGTATCTGACATATGAGACTGATTTTAATGACAAGCAACTATGTTTTGCCCTATAGCTTTCCTTGGTGCCTCTTCAAGGGAGAGAGAATTTTGTATTGGATGGACCATGAGTCTATTCCTCTATTGGCTTTCCTTATGTCTTTTTTTGTAAGGAGTATTTAAATAGTATACTCCCCACAAAGCTAGGCTGGTGCCTGTGTCCCTTCAAAAACCTCTTGCAAAAGGATTTGTGGACAAGTTGCTTCTGTTTCTTCCCTTAGTCTCTATGATGGGGATAGAACTGTGTCAAACACTGCTGGTGAGAAGAAGAGCCACTCACTCTGTGAGCTACAAGGATTGAGGAAAGATGACTTTGGGCTCCTTTCGAGATGGTCTATTTGTTGGGACATAGCTAACACCAGCTCTCCTTCTGATGCCCTGTATGGGAGATGGGAAGGGAATTGCTCTACCTCCTCCCTCCAACATCATTTGTTCATTCATTTGTTTAATCAATCCACCTACATCTGTTGAATGCTTACTATGTGATGGACCTGGGTTAAGTGGTGGAGATACAAAGAAAGGGAAATATAGTCCTTGCCTTAAATGATCATAATTCTAACGATCATATGTAAAATACTAGGGCTTTACAAGATATATGCAGAGTAGATGGAAGACAGTTTTGGAGGGGAAGGCACTACTACAAGAAAGTAGAATCAGGCTTAGCCTCCTTCAGAAGGTGAGATTTAAACTGAATCTTAACGGAAGCCAGTGAAACTAAGAAGCAGAAATGAGAGAAAGAAGCATTTCATGTATGGCGGACAGTCAGTACACGGTTATGGAGATGGGGACTGGCAGTAAGCTGGAGGAAAGCATTTGTGGAGGAAAGTATAAGAAGACTAGACAAGTAGGGAGAGTCCATACTATAAAAAAGCTTTGAATGCCAAGCAAAGGAGATTTATATTTGGTAATGGAGGGAATAGCTGGAGTTCATTGAGAATCAGTGTCAACTGGCTGTCCATGGGAGCAAAAATCTGGATTTGCAAGTCCCCATCTGCCTTTTCTGTTTTGTATTATGAGATTGCAATGATAATAAAGCAAAGATAATTTTTATATCTCTTTTTTTCCCATCCCTTTATTTCCCATCCCTCCCAGTGCCTAGCACAGTGTCATGCACATAGGAGATGACAAATTGGGGATTCATTTAATGGAGCATAATCCTAGGGACTAATGAATGTGGCAGAAAATATATTCTTTCAAAAGAGAAAGCTAGCTTTTCCCCCCTTCTCATGATGCATTCTATAATCAATTATCTAAGTATCTGCAATATTTTTTGGGGGGGGGAGGACGGTAAAGAGTGTGACAAAAAAAGCTCTAGTGGAAAGGACACTCACTCAACTTGGAGTCAAAATCTGGATTCAAATCCTGGTTTCATTGCTTCACTCTGCATATGACTTAATAAAAGTCATTGAACCTCTGCACCTTAGTTTCCTCATCTATACCAGGATGGGATTGGTCACACTAGATAGTCTCCAAGTTTTCTTCTAACTTGGACTCTAAGATCTTAGTAAGCAAGAATGTAGATTGTCCATGATTAACCTGGCTTCATTATGTTTTTGTCAAATGACTTCATGTAATGGCTACCCTACATTACTGTAGCATCTATCCCAAAGAGGGAAGCAGGGCCTTTCTTGCTCCTAGGGAAGCAAACCTGACTTCCCTCCATTTCTGAAATGATTCTTCACCAGGACAAAGAAAATTATGAGTCATTACCCACAGACAGACCAAAGATGGTGGGAATAGTGTATTAAATTGAGAAATTGTTGTTTGCTTCTTTCTTGAAAAAGACCAATTGCATCAGGAAGATGATATCTTGACTTGCAAATGAATTGGATTTAAGTGAGTCAGGGATGTGCAAATCACCAGCTTCACTCTTTTCTCTGGAGCTATCTAGGTCCAGTGGCAAGATATGGATCAGGATGACTGAAGGTGGCCCTGGGTAGAGTAGGCGATATTGGCCACTTCAAGCTAAGGTCTTTCCCCTATCTCAGTTTGTCTGAGGCAACACTCAATCAGTGATTAAGGCTAGGAAAGAAATGAGGCAAAGAATGGCCTCTTTTACCTAGTCAAAAAAGAAAAAAGGATCAACCTGGGAGGGGAAGACCTCCAGGGTTTCTGGCCAAAACAGAAATAACTGCTATCTATATTCACTCTGAGCCATAAAAACCCAAACAATGATCAAGTGAGGCCGGGGCTGAGACCTATGCTGGCCAATCAGTGACAGCCAGAATGATTTGGGTTTAAGGCATGGTTTTGCAAAAATGATAGAATGAATAAGTAGGGAAGAGAAGTAAATAAATCTAGAATGTAAACAGCAAGATATCTTGTGAAATTTCAGCAATCAAATTTATATTCCTTTGGGCAGAGCCCATAGGTAAGGATATGATATGGACAGAGGGAGAGGAGGGAGAGGAAGGAAGGAAAGAAGGAAAAAAGAAAGGAAACAAGAAAGGAAGGAAAGAAGGAAGAAAAAAAGGAAGGAAGGAGGGAGCAGCATTGCTCAGTTGGAACTGGCCAGTTGCATCCTCAGTGGGACAGTTACTACTCCTCACATTTCCCTTTTCCTCAAAGGGGATCAGCATATGAAGTTGGGACATAGAAATATTCCGGTGCCCCAACATTTAGTGAGGAAATGACCAGGGCAAATAGTTATCTTTTCTCACAGGAAAGGAAATCCTTACTTGAATTCCATTGCCTCCTTTTACTTTTACTAAAAGACAAAGGATTCTTGGAACATCTGTCCTCAAAGAGCTGATTTTTCTGAATAGGGGCTATTCTAAATCCAGCTGTGTTCTACATTCAGCATATCCCTCCAACTCTTTTCTATGTCTCAAGGCCAGAGACAGCTCACAATATTTCCCTTGAGTCGTTTTCCTCTTAATTTTTGAATAAATGTACATTTTCAGAAATTTAATCCAAGGACTTATGATTCATAGTTGCTTTGCTCATCAAAATGCTGTTTCGTAAGAGTCATTTGCTGTCTACCAAGTCTTCCTAGTTTTTTTCCCCCTAAGCCTTTTATCTTAGAACCAGGAAATCATATTTTGCCAGCCTCTATGAACTGCAACCACAAAAAGTTTGAGTTTGGTTCAAAGCTTAGGACCCAGGAGGGTTGAGTGGGTTTGAAACTTGGCAAAATATGGTCCCCTCTCTCTTTCTGGGAGCCATCTACATATACACGGGCTGATGGGGATGGGCAGGTCATAGGGTAACATAGCTGATGGGCTGTTCTCACAACTTGAGCAATTTATTAGGAAAACCTTCTCATGCTGCTCCAAGTATAGTAGAGTTCTCAGGAGGTCATTTCCTTTTCTCATTGGGGAAAGAAATGGCAAGGTCCCTCCTCCTTTCCCTTTGCTATTCCTGAAATGGAAAAGAAGAATCACCTCCATATGTGACAGCGGCAGACTTCTTTCAGTCCCTGCTTTTACTCTGTCGAATAAGAGAATGTTAAAACCTTTCCTTGTTTAAAAAAATAAAAAAAAATTTAAATTAAAAAATAGATTTTTATTTTTTGTTTTTATATCACTGAGTTTTCCCTATATCCTTTCTGTAACCCTTCTGAAAGAACCACATCATAACAATTTTATTAAAGTGATGGGAAAAACAATCAGAAAAACCAATTAAGATGTTTAAAGTGCTTTTAATAGTAATTACATACTTTGCAAACATTAAGTAGACATATGAGCATACATAGCAGATAAGATAGAGGCCAGGTGTCATGGCCAGGAAGACCTGGGTTCTAGTTCTCACTCTGATACATATTGGTTTTTTGACCATGGGCACATAGCCTCTTAGCATGATAGGCAACTTTCTAACCCTAGACCTATAAGTTTTGAAAGCATTAATGATTAGTGGAGAGGCTTACCCATACTGGGAGTTTCTCACACAAAAGAAGTCACAGATATTAACCGAAAAAAAAAAAAGCAAAAATAGTTATTATTGTTATTCTACAGGTGGTACTATGTGTACAACTATGTGTAAACAACTTTAAAGCTATGATCCTATGTCCTTTTTAGAGCCTGAACATTTAGGAAAAAATAAATGTGCAAAAAATTTAAAAAGAGAAAAAAGAAAAATGCACCAATTGCTTAGAAACCATGGACATATTGATTGTAAAAATGATGACAGAATGAAGGATACATAACTTTGGCTTAAAAGAGAAAGGTAGACTTGAGCAGCTGACGTACTAGAGTAAGTATTTTAACATTAAAACACTGTCAGCACAAGGTCATCCTGGGAGTGCTGGACTAGGAAATAAAATGGTGGATATAATGCTGCCATCTACTGGTAGTTGTTCACAGCTGGATCCCAGAGAACCACTGAAGTAAGTTTCAAGTGAATAGTTAATGCTATAAAAGAACTGGACAGTCCAGGCTGACATTACAGGTGTCAGCCATGTAATCTCTTACCTTTTATGGGCAGGAGGCATCTCAAAAGCCTTCCAGCTATTTCCTACTGGGGAGAAAATTGCCTTGCTTCAAATGTTTTGTTCTTATTTTAAATTTAAACTTCAAGATGAGGTTTCCCTCCCTTCCTTTTGACTCCCATTCAACTACACTGCCTGAGGAAGGACTTTGGTGAGTCCTTAGCTGAATTATTCCAAGACAAATTTAACCACCAGGTAAGGGATTTGAATCACATTTTGATCTGAAAGAACCTAAGGATTTAGCTCACAATCCAACGACTATTTCCCCCTCTCTGGATCAACACTGCTTTTGTGCATGTGTTAATGGATGCCCCAGAAAGGATGTGGTTTCATCTTTGAAAAAAGCACTGAGTCGAATGCTCTTATCCTAACACAGCCTCAAAGGAAGTTAAAGTTGGAGCAAGTGGGTGGATTTACCAATTCTCTGCCTTTAGATATACTGGCAAGAGTGAGAGCATTGTAGAAAAGCACTTTCAGAGCTGGAACTAAGGCAATAAGGCTTTGCCTACAGGGTGGCAAAATAGAGAAAGGGAATGGGGTTGTATATTCAGATCTTTAGTATCATAGAAAGGGCTTCTTAGCAAGAACATTTAGTTAAATTCAGAAGCTAACAGATGGCAGCCTCTTTTCTCCCATCAAATAGTCTTCTCTGAGGTACACTTTTCCTCTCTGACGCACTTTGCCCTCCCCTACTCACCTTAGGTCAGGTTTCCTACTAAAGCCCTAGAGGTTTGCTGGAGTCTCTACCATGCCATTCACCCACCCCAAACTGAATTGAGGACCATTTTGTACCACTTGCCCTGAGTCAAAGACAATTGACTAGTTATAACTTTGCTCGGATATGCCACCATATCATATAGCTACAAACTTTATAATAGCCTCTCAAATGAAAAAGTTCAAATGGAATATTTGGTATTCTTTCAGCATTTGTCTTATAATGGGAAAGGGGCAGACTCTCATGGTCCATTTGCATATTCTAATATCATTAGTAGTCATAGAGAAGCAGAAAGACTTGGCTAGATATGTAATTCCCAGGAACCTTTCCCTTTTCCCTCTCAACAAGGACTTATAGGAATAGTCCCTAGAGATGGTCTTGTGGATCCAGCCTATAGTGCCATGCATGCCTATGTTCTCAGGTCTATTTTAGCTATAGCTCTTGGGACCACTTGCTTCTCCTTCACTTGGCTGCCTCTTGCTGACCGTTCTGGCAACTACCTGGAACAATTACCCAATTTATCCCACCCTGGGGATGTACCATCTTTCCTACCTTCATCTTGTCCACTATGGAAAACACCAAACGATGAATGAATGTAACCCAAGGTCTCTGCTTTGATTTGTCTGAAGACCACACTCAGGGATATGAGGAATGGCCTGAGGCAGACCTCAAATGCTCCTGCATGTGGTCATGCTGTGGTTTATTTTCAGAGTCTCAAGTGTCTGGATTCTTCCATTTTTTTCTTGGTCATTCACTTTCTGAACTCTAGGGTCCCTTCTACCTCCATGTCTCTGATTCTCGATCTAAGAATTGCAGAGCTAGAAATACAGAAAATCAGGGAGGGAAGGTTTTTGTTATTTTTAAAAACTCAGGTCAACAAATATTTATTAGGGGCCTTCTAAGTAGAAGGCATCGGGCTAGGTGCTGGGGAGATAAGGAGGAAAAATAATTATAGCTAGGATAGACGATGATTTAAAGTTTGCAAAGCCCTTATGTACATACAGCACCTTATTTTATCCTCACAACCATCCTGGAAAGTAGGTGCTAGGTTATCCCAGACAGACAGAGGTGGAGTGATTGGTCCAGAATGACTGAGGCCACATCTGAATTCAGGTCTTCCTGACCCCAGGTCCAGCACTCTATCCATTATGCCACATCCTCATCTACTCCTGCAAAGTGCTCTCAAGGGCAGATTTAGAGGAGAAAGGGAACTTATGTGAGGTTCAACATCCTCAGTTTACAGATGAGGAAACTGAGAGCTAGAGAGGAGGAAAAGCTTATAAAAGATCACACAGGAAGCAAAATGGTTGAGCTAGTATTCAAATCCTTTAAGTCCCAACTAAAATCCTATCTTCTACCTGAAGCCTTTCTGAATTTCTCTTAATGCAAATGCCTTGCTTCTATTAATTATTTCCTAGTTATCCTGTACGTAGCTTGTTTGTATATAGTTAGTTGCTTGTTGTCTCTTCCGTTAGACTGTAAGCTCCTTGAGGGCAGGGACTGTCTTTTGCCTCTTTTTGCACTTAGCTCTGGACCTGGCACACTGTGGTGCTTAATAAATGCTTGTTAATTGTTTGATTGAAATCCAGAACTTCTGATATCAGGTCTTGGTATCTTGGAAAGAGCTCTGAGTTTGAAGTCAAAATATTTGACTGTGAGTAAGAGTAGTGACCGCACTGGGCAGTACTAGTTGGGCAACTCTACTTATCTCTCCCTCCCTCTCCTCCTCCATCCCTCCCTCCTTCCCTATCTTCCTTCCTTCCTTCCTTCCTTCCTTCCTTCCTTCCTTCCTTCCTTCCTTCCTTCCTTCCTTCCTTCCTTCCTTCCTTCCTTCCTTCTTGCCCTCCATCCCCTCCCTTCTTCCTTCCTCTCCTTCTCTTATCTCCTTCTCTCCACACAGGGAATCATATTTTTACTTGTGGTTACTCTGTCCAAAGGAAAATAAAATTTGATCACTGAAACCTTGTAAGGCATCTTGGGCTTTATGGGCTAGACTTCTTTTTTAAGGACAATACCTTAAACTCAAATCACTTTGACTCTCATTGATTAACCAATAATAGGTCCCATCCCAAGCCTTACTTGATCATTGTTTGGGTTCTCATGGCTCAGAGTGAGTGTAAATAGCAATTGTTTCTGTTTGGTCAGAAACCCTGAGGATCTTCCCTTCTCAGACTGATTTTTTTAACTAGGTAAAAGAGGCCCTTCTTGGCCTCATTCCTTACCTAGCCTTAATCCCTGAGTGAGCATTGCCTCAGACAAAAGAAGACATGGAAAAGACCTTAGCTTAAAAAGGCCAAGGTCTCCTACTGCATCCAGGGCCATTTCCAGTCATCCTGATCTATATTTTGCCACTGGACTTAGATGGCTCTGGAGGAGAAATTTGGGCTGGTAAATTTGCACAACTCTCTCTCTTAAATACAATTCACATGCAAGTCAAGACGTCACCTTCCTGATATCAGGGTCCTCTTTGAGAATGAGGAACAAACAACAGCAATAGTTTGAATACTAGCTCCGCCATTTTCTTGTGTGATCTTGGGTAGGTCATATGACCTTTTGGGGTCTCAGTTTCCTCAACTGTAACTGGACTAGAGGAACTCTATAGTCTTTTATGGCTCTATATCTATGAATCTATAATCTAATAGGAGATAGATGTACAAGTAAGCATGATATGTCAGAATGTGAAAGGGTTGAAAGTGATATTAAGGCAGAGTGCTTTAAGAAAATTTGAGAAAGACCATTTTCAGCTGAACTGACCCTTAAAGGAAGAGATGTCATTTTAAAGCAGAGATATAGTACATGGGATAGGTGGGTGGGCAACCTGTAAGGATGTATGGGGATGGGAGGACAGAATAGACATAATTTAGCTGGAATGCAGACTATGAACAAAAGTAGTGGGAAATAAGTCTAAAAGCGTAGGTTGGATCTCTATGGTCTAAGGACTCTTTTATCTATTAGGCAACAGAGAGCTGTTAAAGAAGTGACATGATTAGGAGTTTTGAATTAGGAAGATTAATGGGGCAGTTGTTTGAAGGGCAGTTAGAAATGGGATGCAGTAGAAGCAGAGAAAACAGTGGGGAGGCTATTACCATTCTATTAGACAAGACATGATGAGGACTTGAATTATGGTGGCCATTTTGGTATAGGAAGAAATGGAGTAGGAAGGAGAATAGGAATGACAAGGGTCACTGAAGGTTGCTGGCTGGGCCAATGACAGTAACTTGACCACAGTCTGGAGAACACTAGTCTAGATCGTGTTTGTATTTTTCCATATATTAACCGGACATGTCTCAGTGGACATATTCCTAACAATTTATGGTGTTCTCTGATGCATTTTGGTTAGCTCTGTAACAAGAATGATGGCATATGGAGCCATATGTTTGGTTCCCACACATTTAACACTACAAAGAGTTTGGATCCATTTTCTGAATGTTAGCCCACTGACTTCTCCGAAGATAAAAAGCACCTTCTGATTGAAAGCTTTCTCAAAATGTTTCTGGTGATGTGTTTCCATCTCCTGGGATGAGCCAATTGAGCACCACTTCCTCTGATGATTTGACAAACATGTTTTGGCAGGGACATGCATCCTTTTCCCTTCTTATTTCCAGGGTTTTCTAATCATCTGCAAGAAAGCTCTTGCAATCAATGAAGATCATTCACCCAGAAGAATGTGCTGAGTGTTAGTAACATTAGGCATGTTTAACCATATAGGCTACAGGGAAGACAGAGGTATCACCAAAACAGCAACCTAGGTTTTGGGTCCTTGCTGAAGAATCCTTAGGCTGGAAGGCCTCAGAGAAAATCATCTTGTCCTGTCCCCTCTTTTAGGACAAAATAGGCAAATTCACAACTGCCCTATGAAACTATTAGGTTTCTAAAGAATCTTGGAGATGAGGAAGTTCTCAGCTTTCTCTGCCCCCCCCCCCCCATATGCTTGTTCTAGAATTTAACAGCCCTGACAGCAGGAATGTACATCTTTGCATCTATCTGGGATCTTTCATGTTTTCATTTATAACAACTTCCTCTAGTTCTTTCTTCAAAGGACATGGGGGTCAGCTGGCTCCAGACCAAGGGTGTGCTGATAAATGTTTAATAACTGACTCGTGGAAAAAAGAAAAAAATAAGGTTCAATTTCCTTTATGAACATTTTCTTCATGACTTTCTTAAGTCTAGACAATCAATAAAACAATAAATCAAGCCCTGATTTGTAGTGTTTATCTATTTTTGAGGTGTAAATGCTCAGACTGAAAATTTAACAATCAGTTTTCCCAGGCTTGTATGAACTGGCTCCAGGACACATCTACCTCTAAATAGAAAGCCCTCCAGAGCCTTCAGAAGCACCCCAAAACTCTAGTTTCCAGACTCAGAGACTGCAGAAATGATGGGATATCCTGCAGTTGGAATCAGAAGATCTGAGTTCTAATACTGGTTGCTAAACTAACCTTCAATGGCTATCCCTTCTCATTCCCTTGTCTTGGAAACTCTACCTCCATTTAAGACTCATTTCAAGTGCCACTCACTACATCATACCTTCCCCTAACCCTCACCTGGCTAGTCATCCCCCCTCCCCCCACCAGGAAATAACTCATATATGTCTTACATTGATTTATCCATGTCCATCTTATTTCTCTCTAGTAGAAAGTCACTTTTTTTTTTTCCAGGGCAAGAGAAATTTTCTTTTTCTCTTCTTTGAATATCCAGTGCCTAGAACGATACCTTGAAAGCGGTGACTAATAGGTCTTTGGGCTGCCATATGGTACAGTGGATAGAACACTGGGCCTGGAGTCAGGGAGATTTGAATTCAAAGCTGGCCTCAGACACTTCCTAGCTATGTGACCCTGGGCAAGTCACTTAACCCTGTTAGTTTCAGTTTCCTCATTTGTGAAATGAGCTGGAGAAGGAAATGGTAAACCACTCCAGTATCTTTGGAAGAAAACCCCAAACGGGGCCATGAAGAGTTAGATATGATTGAAAAATGACTAAACAACAACAATAGGTCTTTACTGAAACAAAATGGAAAAAAAATGACATTGAACTGTAAGAACTGCAAAAGAAGTAAGATGAGGCCAAAAGGGACCTGGAAAGATACTCCCAACAAACCTAAATCACATCACCATTTTACCTTGGGTTAGACTGGATATAGAGAAGTCTAGATATGGGTTTTGTGGAAATGTCATCCCCAAATGTGATTCAGGACTGATTATTTATATAGAATTAATTTGATCTGACAAGACGAAGTGATAGAACCACCTTAAAAAAAAAGAGGACATTGGAGTCAATGCATAGATCTTGAAAGCACTTCAGAGGCTATCTAGTCTATGATCTCTCATTTTTACATATGGATAAACTGAGGTCTAGAAAGGTTAAGTGACTTGTCCAAAGTAACATAGATAGAAACATCAGAGCTAGAATTTGAACTCAGGGTTCATGACCCCAAATGTGAGGGAGCACCATGACTCCAGTATCAGAATACACTATCAAGGGTATTCCTTTTGGTGTTTGTGCATGAGTGCATGGTGTATATGTATGTTTGTGTGTATACATATGCATGTTACATATGTATATGTGTATGTACATACACACACATATATGTATATATACACATTATATATACCCACACATACACACATACGTATATATATATATATTTTTTTTTCCAGCTGGAATCAATAAAACCCATGAAATCTACATTTGGTAAGATTTTGACACCTGACCCCTAACTTTCACAGAGTATTTTGAATTGGGGAACAACCAAGATTCATGAGTGAAAATGAAAGAAAAAAATCTAGCACGATGGAAAAAAAAACCCAAATGTGTTTAGTTTTGAAAATGTCCTTGGATGCAATACTGAGGAAAATGAGAAAAAGGCTTCAAAAACAGCCTAGGCAGCAAATATTTTTGGCCATACACAGTTAAGCACAGGCAGACTACAGAACTAAGGTGGACATAAGTTGAGGAAATGTGATATTTTGAGGGAAAAGATAAAAGTAAATATCGAAAAAATAAGGTCCACAGATATTGATTGCAAGGGAGCTCTCCTTTTCAATTCTGAGTTCCTGGTTTGTTTTTTTTTTCCTATAGGAATGATTGGACAGTCTACACACGTAAACACACACACACACACACACACACACACACACACACACAAATGTGGGCCAGCTTCCCATGATGAAGACAATAAGTCAGAAGTCTCAGGAATAGCAGATTATTTCTACTCTTTATAGATGTGCCAGCACTGTAGGTTACCCCACAGGCCATGGCACAAATGCCCCTTGGCACTCCTGGGATTGGGGTGAGATTGATCCTGCCGCCTGGTACTTGTCTTCATAAACTACTGTGCCTTAGATGTGGTTCTGACTTATTTACTCTATTTGGTGATGATGAACTCCAGGGCTTTTATTTATGCGTTTGTCTATGTTCCTTTAAGGCTGGGTGTGCCATTTTTGTTGAGTTACAGGACACAATAAGCTCTCAGTACCTGGTAGTGCTGAAGGCATCTGGAATGGGCGCTTGGCCAATATAATTTAATTGTACAAGGTTTCTTTTCTAGAATGATTCCTTTATAAATCATCTTAATATGGGATAACTCTCACAAACAATGTGGCTGCAATTACTCTAATTAAGCTCCTCCAAGTGCAAGGCTCCATTTCCCCTCCCTCCAGAAAGAACCCTCCTAAGCTTCTAAGAGCTCTGGTAATGTCAATGAGAGTGGTTCAGTGAAAAGCGATCTGGCTCTGGACTTAGGGAATGTGAATTCAAATCCTGGCTTGGTCACCTACTAGACGTTTGTCCTTGGACAAATTGACTTCTGAAGAACCTTCAGTTCCATATGATCCTAACTCACTACATCTCTCCGTCTCTCAGCTTTTTCCTCTGTAAAGTTAAAGGACTGGACTAGATGAGCTCTTAGGTCACTTGGGTGCTGTAGGTATTCCTTCTTCATTGTAACTTTCCCCATTGCAATTTCAATGTATCATAAATTAAATGGGCATTTTTAGGGAGCTTTGCAGAAGCTGCAGATGACATGCAAAGGCCAACAGATAACACAGAAAACGTTTAGAAACTCAGATATGCATAAAATATGTTATAGCATTGAATAATATCAATCCAAACTTTACAATAAAGTATTTTAAACACCACATAAAATAAAAAAAATCAGGCTTCTCTGGTACGAAGAGAGGGCCAAAAATTTATAGGAATTTTCCAGATTGTGGGGCTACCTCACCCCTAACCCCCATGATGTGGAAGGGATATTGTAGATTAAAGAAATGAGATGTTGAAACTGAGACAAGGATCTCTCATTTTCTAGGATTTTTCTTAGAATCATAGCCTGGTAGATATGGGAAAAGGCATTTAAATCATCTAGTTCAATTCTCTCATCTTAGAGATGAAGAAGCCAAACCCTGGAGTTGTGTGTTGACTTTTCCAAACATACAGTGAGTTAGCAATGAAACTGGAACTAGAATCTAAGTTCCCTCATTCCCAATTTAGTGCTCCAGTCATTATGTTATTTCATCTTTTACATCTTTCTATAACTTCTGTCTGTTCTGACCAGGGAGCCCCAATCAAGTCACAGTCAAGTTTAGGCATCTTGTATCTACCTATTTAGAATGTAAGCTCCTTGTGGGAAGTGATTTTTGTTGTTGTTGTTTCTGCTGTTGCTACCTGTTTTTGTAACCTCAGTACTTGTCACGGTTCTTGGAAGCAGTTTGTTGATTGAAACCTCATTGTCTCTTGCACTTAGTCCATTTTCTCAGTCTCTACTGTTTCATTTCTTGAGCACCAGACTTCAGTTTCTATTCACTGGCAAGCCTGTGTATAGACCAGTTACCTCTCATGATCATAATTTAAGTTGCTGTAGGATAGTGGAAAGTGTGGGAGACTTAAAATCAGTAATACCCATCTTTGATATTTACTAATTGTATGACCATGGGTGAGTATAATTTAGAATCATGCACAGTTTCCTCATCTCTAAAGTGAGGATAACAATAGCCATAGTATCCTCTTTATAAGAACTATTTGAAGGAGAAAATGAAATAACATAGATAAAATTGTATATTATTTTTACCTCTGTGGTTCATTTGGAGACTCAAGGTGGCATAGTTTATAAAGAACTGGCTTCAAATTCAGGAGCCAATCAACTAGTATTAAAGAACTTTATTAAGGGGATGGTAGCTATGTGGCACAGCGGGTAGAGGGCTGGATCTCGAGTCCAGAAAGCTTCTCTTTGTGAGTTCAAATCTGACCTCAGACACTTAACTGTTTGATCCTGGGCAAGTCATTTAACCCTGTTTACCTTAGTTTCCTCATCTGTAAAATGAACTGGAGAAGAAAATGGCAAGGTACTCCAGTATCTTTGCCAAGAAAGCCCCAAATGGGGTCACAAAGAGTCAGACATGACTGGAAAAGCAACTGTTATGAAGGTGATTCAGATACAAATACCCCCAACACCTCCCACCCAAAGAAACAATTCATCTAGGTGGCATAGTGAGTGGGGTTTGGGATCAGAGAGACTTATTTCTATTCTTACCTCAGACACTGATCCTGGACAAGTTATTTAACCTATATCAAACTCAATTTCCTCATTTGTACAATGAGAGAGTTGGACTCAATGACTTGTAAATCCATGACCTAAAACTATGATTTTGATGAACAACCCAAGCTTCAACATCGTGTTTGAAAAGGCTCATCAGACAAATGGTACCATTTTGCAGACAAGGAAATGGCTACTTTGGTAGGTTATGGTTCAACACTACTATAGGGTTTAAGGAAGGGCTAGATGACCCCTTATTTAGGTATACATCAGGCTAGATGGCTTCTGAGGTCCCACCTAACTCTGAGATCCTGTAAATCTGTGAAAAGAGTACAATAAGTTTAAAAGAAAGTGTCAGTGGTCTTGGCAGGAGGTAACCTAAGCCTCTTTGTGACTGAAGCACAATGTATCTATAAATTCACACAAAATGACAGCATGGAGCAATGGAATGAACCCTAGCTCAGGAGTCATAGGACCTCCAGTCACATCCTCCTGATGCTTACTACCTGCATAGCCTTGGGCAAATCACCTATCCTCCCTGGGCCTCAGTTTCCTATTTGTAAAGTGAGTGTCTAGGACCAGATGGCTATGGAGTTTCCTTTTAGCAATAAACTTATGGTTCTATGACATCACCGCAATTTAAGCCTGAATAAGTTCTGTTAAATGACAGCTTCCAATTTCTCTTTCTTTCCTCTGTGGTTTCAGCAAGGTGTCTAAGAAGGTTGACGTCACTAGTCATTTTTGCCTTTTCCTTCCTATCCCGTGGCACCCTACTTCATCTGTCCATAGGGTTGACTGTCCTGGAGTGACCGGGATGTTGAAATGACCAATATAACAAATGGCAAGCCTATATTAAGGAGAATAATAATGTGCAGAGGCAGTCTTCTGTCAGCAAAAGCCTAGTGTGGAGGGGACTGATTTGAATGGTAGCATCAAAAGGTGAGGTTCAAACCTCCCCCTCCCCCACTTTCTTCCCAATCACCACCCTTTCTGAATTGAGATTTCACAATTAGAAATTTGGTTTGATTCAGATTAAAGCACTACAAGAACACAAGGGGAAATGTGAATATCCTTGGTTGAGATAACACATATAGTCTTTATCAGGCCTCAGTTCTTCATGAAATTCTGACTTTCAGAGCTAGAAGGGATCATTTTATACAGAGGAAAAACAGAGGCTCAGAGAGGTAAAGCAACTACTTCTTCTTGCTCATGCATTTGGGAAAAAACTGCTATTCAATTCTCTTTGAGTAAATTAGAGAGCTTCTCATAGAGGACCATAACATCAAGGAGGTAATATCATGACTTGTAAGTGAATTGTATTTAAGTGAGGCAGAGCTGTGCAAAGTCATCAGCCTCACTTTCTCCTCCAAAGTCATCTGGGTCCAGTGGCAAATATGGATCAGGATGACTGGAGATGGCCCCAAATGCAGTGGGGGACCTTGGCCTTTTTAAACTATGATCTGTCCAATCAGTCAGTGGATGTAGAAAGGTCCTGAAGATTAAGATTAATTTGGAGATTAAGTGGGGAAGCTTTGCTGAGGGTGGGGAGAAGGGAGAGTTAGAAGACGAAGAGAGAGGTCTATAAGAGGGGCTGCTCCTCTGGGTGAGAAGGTCAGTTCTGGTGGGGACATTGCAGTGTGAGACTCCAGACAATGAAGAGATAGCATGAGACCATTCTAGATATGTGGGTAGAAGAGATGGGCTAGGTAGGAGATTCTCTAAGTGGGCTATCAAAACCAGAAAGAAGCATGAGAAGAGGGGACATTAGCACCAAAAACTATGTGGTATTGGATAGATAACACTGGTCCTGGAGTTAGGAGTGAACTGAATTAAAAATCTCACTTCAGATACTTACTAGCAGTATGTCCACGGGCAATATTGACTATTTATCTTGTAGGTAGTTGTTTGCATGTTGTTTTCCCTATCAGATTGTGAGCTCCTTGAGGGCAGGGACTGTCTTTTACCTTTCTTTGTATCCCCAGTGCTTATCACAGTGCTCAGCAAATAGTAGGTGCTTAATAAATGCTTATTGACTGACTGACAACTTCTGTGAACTTTAATTTCTTCATCTGTAAAATGGGCGTAATATTACCTGTATTACCTATCACCCAAAGTTGATGTATCAAATGTATGTAGGGCTTTCAGTGTCATACAAATGACAGTTATTATGGGATTGTCAAAATACTGCTTCCCCACTAAACCTCGTTGAAAGAAGAAGAGAAAGAATATGGGGCAACATAAAGAGTGTTTAACTTGGGGTCATGAAAGCCAAGTTTGAGTCCTGACTCTGAAACTTACTTGATATATAACTTAGGGTAAGTCACTCAGCATTTCTGGGCCTTGGTTTCCTTGTTTCTAAGATGAAGGGGTTAGATTACAATGCCTATAACATTCCTTTGAATTCTAACATTCAATGGTTCTGTGAGTTTGGGGTTTACATGGGGAGGGTGGGTTACTGCCTGTTAAGTAGTGTTTGTGAGAAGAGTAGCCATTCAGGATAACTAAATATCTGAAATCAACTTTGAAATAGAAAGTTTGTTTTCTGAATTTTTTCATTGGCCAACTGGACTTTGCTGGAGGAAAAAGAAGTCAAGCAAAACCTCAGATTTCCCCTTCTTCCCCTAAACAACCCCAACAATAACTCAACCACACTTGCTTAGAAACTAGGTGAGACCAAGCAGCTTTGAATGACTGTTGGGTTATGTCAGACAAGCTCACACCTTCTCCTCCCTGGATGAAGAACAACTAAACACAGAACACATGGTTAACATTCCCTTTGTTGGCATCTCAGACCAGCTTTCCCAGGAAGGCTTTTTGCCAACCTGTCAACCAACTGGAAATTGAAATTGATTGCCTGTCCCTCACTACCATCATTTATTTGCCCTTGAACCCCCTAATCCTTGTCTAGCTGCCTTGAAATTTCAAAAGAAGCATATTTCTTGGTCAGAAGACAAATTATGATAAAATTATATCTCACATAGTTTCTTAACCTGAGACCTTTAACTTTTATTTTTTATAAAACTTTTTGGATAACTATATTCCAATATAATTGATTTCCTTTGTAATCCTATGTATTTTATTTTTATTGAAAAACATTATTCTGAGGAATCTATAGGCTTTACCAGATTGCCAAAAGAGGCCATGTTTCAAAAAAAAAGCTTAAGAACTTTTTTTAGATTCTAGAAAAACAGCTACATAAATCCAACAAAGCTGAGAAATTCTGTTTGAGGCAAATACTCTACCCTATCCTAGTTATTACCAGGAACTAAAGAGGAAAACAGAGGTATGGAAAGGCAAGCATGGATGGGTAGTTCATTATTCACCTTCTGGAATCTTGTACTCACTTTTTAATGTAGATATCATCTTATTAACCTCCTACCCAGTAGCTTATATGCTTCCAGTGAGACTTCTTGCAATGAAAATGGGTCTATACAAAGTTTTTTTCTCTCCTTGGTTTTTGTGATGAAGAGACACCTTTATGATTCAATCAGTAATAACATTGTCTCCCATATAGCCTTCCATCCATATAGTCAACCTGCTGAAATGCCTTCCTTCTTTAAAAGCTCCAGATCAAGGGCTATCTTTACATCATGAAGTTAGGATTCCCTCAGTTATAGGAAATCTCCTCTTTCTAGACTCTCTCTCCAAATACTGTTTCATATGGGGGGAGGTAGAGCATAAAGTTTGAAGTATTCCAAAGCATTCCACCTCTCCCCCCCACAAAGGACATGGAAAGATTTTCAAGACTTCAAAATCTTCCCCATCCCCTTAATTCCACCTCCCCTGCTTTGGGCGTCCTTTGTGTATTATCTTCCCAGGAGACTAAGTTATGATGGTACAGGTGATAATGCTAAGATTGTCTATGTGCAATATACCTTGCATGTAATTGCATGTTTACTGCTACACATGTGAATTATGACATGTTTTAGGCTTTTTTTCTTGTTTTGCTACTATATTTGTTAGACTATGTTTTGTGGTATTTTCATGTTATAGGAATGCCTGTTCATTGTTTTTCATATATGCTAATGCTTATAGTTAAGTTGTATTTTAATATAGACCTATTCATATCATTATGGTTGCTTCTTACTAGCTGTGGTTTGGTAATTCATTTATTGTTTTAGATTGGTTGCTATGTATTATGGATATACATTTCCTTTCAAAATGTGGATGTCCTGTATGCAGGTAGGAGTGTTGACATGTAGTATCCTCCAGGTGCTACTATGTATAGTGACATTTTTGATTTAGATACTCTTCATACACATTTGTTTTGTTTTCATTTCAATGGTGTCATACATTGGTTAACTGGGACACCAGGAAAATTGTGCTTGTTTTAAAGCAGTGACAGTATAGTTTATACAGTATGGTTACAGGTTTCAAGAATGCCCCAGCTAATTTTTTGCAAAGTACTGCAAAGAATTTTGGCCTAGGGGAGGAATGTAACTCTCACCTCAAAGCCCGTTTGTATGGGCCTCTCCTCACCAGTGGAGACTGATTATTCAGTGCTCTGTGCAGGCATAAGGAGCAGATTTGGTGGGAGCTTGGAAGAAGAGACATTCTGATCTTGCTTCTGGCTTCAAGGGAGAATGCATATGGTTCCAGTCTCTTTTCAGATTCCTGAAGGGAGAAGAAGACTCTGGGAAAATGTGCTATGTAGAGAAGCCAATACCTCAATTATGTCCCTACCCCTAGTTTGCTACACTAGGGACTTTGGGAAGTTTTCCTTTGGGTGACATCTAAGATTCTCTTTTGGTTGAACTGAGTCATTTTGTTTCCAAGGAGAGAACTCATTCATTCTATGTTATCTAGTGGAGAAGTGTTAACATGCCACTCTGTGAAAACTCTCAAGTGTGTCCTAAACCAGATTAAAATATAATTGGTAAGTATTTTTAAAAATAAATAAAAGTAAAATGGATCATAGAGAATGTTAATATATGGTTTTCTGAGTCATTATACAGCCCATAGGAATGTCTTTGTAAGTCTTTAGTGGCCTCCAGTTTTGAGCTTAACAACATGGTCTAGTATATTCTCATATGTATATCTTTGATGTCTGTTCTGTTATCAACTTGGATAAACAAGTCTATTTAAAACAAGAATCAGTTCCTTGAGGGCACAAACTGTCTTTTTACTTATATTTGTACTGCCAGCACTTGGCACAGAGCCTGACATACTAAGTGCCTTCCTTCCTTCCTTCCTTCCTTCCTTCCTTCCTTCCTTCCTTCCTTCCTTCCTTCCTTCCTTCCTTCCTTCCTTCCTTCCTTCTTTCCTTCCTTCCTTCCTTCCTTTCTTCCTTCCTTCCTTTGTTCCTTCCTTCCTTCCAGCTTAAAAATGCTATATCAATGCTAGCTTTTATTATAAGCATAATTTATAGATACTCCCCTCACATCCCTTGCCCCAGAATCTAACCCTTCTAATAGTTGACCCAAGATAGTGACTGTGCGTGATAGTACATGCAACATGGTGTCTTTAGTAGTCTTTTGCATCTTGGCCAGAAGAAGTTGATATGTTTCATTGTCTGCTCTCTCCATTTGCCAGGACAACCTTTTTAATTATTCAAAATTCAGCTTCTTGTAAAGGTTCTGCTTACATCAGTCCATAAAAGTTTACCTACTTTTTCTCTGAATTCAACCAAACTATAGCCCTTATTAAATACTTACTATGTCCCAAGCACTAGGCTAAATATTAGAGATATGAAGACAAAATTGAAATTGCCCCTGCTGCTTGGTAGCATTCTTTTTTGTAGATGAGACAACATGTGCACAAGTAGGTTTATACAAGACACATATGGAACAGACACACGGTAATCTTGGTGGGGAGACACAGGCAGCAGCTGGAGGGACCAGGAAAGGCTTCTTGGAGTAGTAAGTGCTGGAGATGGTTAGAGGAGAAAACCAGAGATTCCCAGAGGTAGAGCATTTGTTATTTCTTGTGGCATAATAACATCCCATTAGATCCATTCACTCTAGTTTGTTCAAAGACAAGGACATGATGGAGCCAGCTCCTAGTTAAAATGTCCATGTAAGCATTTATTATATCTTGGAAATCAGCAGATCCTACAAATATTGGCTTGATGTTTTGTGGATTGTTTAGAATTAAGAAAACAATGGAGAAAATGCTAATAATTCAGATTAAACTTTAAAATATGTTGTATATCCATTCCCTTCTCCCCTTCCCTCCCCCTTGCCCAGCAGACAGTTAGTATTTATTTACTGGCATACTACTGGCCAGTCTGGGTGCTGGGCCTGGAGTCAGGAAGATTTCATGAGCTCAAATCTGGCCTCAGATCCTTACCAGCTGTGTGACTCTGGGCTAGTCACTGAACCCTGTTTGCCTTAATTTCCTTAAACAAAGCTGGAGAAGGAAATGACAAACTGCTCCAGCATCAAGAAAACCCCAAATGGAGTCATGAAGAGTTGGGACATGACTGAAAAAAAACTGAACAACTACACTGGCCATTCCTCTTGTTACCTTTAAAAATGGTATCAGGAAAAAAAATCATCATTCTGTTTTTAAAAAGTAACCTTATATAGCATTGAACTTTAAATGTTAGGACTAGAAGAAGCCTTAGGATAGGGGATGGATCTGGGTACACAGGGACATCCAGGGTGAGGAAACTCTGTTTACTGATGCAGGTTGGCTCCTTGTCTTTTTTAGAGGGATTCCTTGAGTTGTATGATTTGTTCAAGGTCACACAGCCTTGTGTATCAGGGGTGGGAGTTGTGTCTGAGGCCAGCTCTGTGTCCACTCTCCCATTCAGGTTTTGAATCATTTATTCCAGTCATGTGATTTCAGAAGTGAGGGAACTGAGGCTCTGAGAGAAGGGACTTGCCTAAGGTAACACAATGAGTCAGGATTAGAACCAGAGCTAGGACCTAAATCTCTTGCCTTCTAGGTCACTGGCCTTTCCACTCTTCTCCACTGTCGCCATGGATGGATAGCTGACTTTTGGTCACTTTCCCACCACTATTACCCAAGTCCCTTCCCTCCATCCTCCTCCCCACAAGAAAGCAAAACCAAACAAGCACACCAGCAAACAAAAAATCCCATAAATACGTGACACACTCTGTGGTTCAATGGAAAAACAAAACAAGCAAAAAACCCTGCTGCATTTGGAGTTGGGAGACTTAAATTCAGGTGCTCCTAGGACTCTAGCTGTGTTGATCTTAGGCAAATTCACTTCATCTTTCTAGGTCTCAGATTTTTATTTGTAAAAAATTAAGAATAGCACTAGATCAGGGGGTTGTTTTTCCCATTTGGGGACCCCACCCTAATCTCTCTGGCAGTATGCTAAAGTCTGTGGATTTCTGAGAATAATGATTTTGAATTCATAAAGTATTACAAAGGAAACCAATTATATTGAAAAATAGTTATCAAAATATTGTGTATTTTTTTAAAATCCAAGTTTAAAGACCCCTGGTAGTTGGCCTCTAAGGTCCCTTCCAACTATAAATCTGTGATTCTGTGATAGAAAACAAATGAACCACAGTGAAAAGGGTCTTTGAGCAGGTCTGAAGTAGGCATCCCCAAACTCCTGCAATCAATCCTTGTACATTTCTTCTAAATGCCTCATTCAATGCCTTATTAACTCTCACAGAAAATACTGTTCTTGGTAATAAGCTTAGAAACCTGGCTTCCCCAGACCAATGCATGTTAGAAACCACAGACTTGAAGGCAGGTAGGGAAGTACACTAAGCTGTAGGGTCACTGATGACAAGAGAAGTGGCAGTCTGACACCAGGGGAAGAGGAGGGATATAATCAGAAGCAGACTCATGACTTAATAACCACAGAATAAAAGAAAGCATGTCCATTAAGCAAATATATATGATTTACCATATCATCTGTTTAAGAAAGCAGGGAAATGGAAATTATATTTTAGAAAGAAAGTACATATTATAAAGTTTTAGTCCAATTATCACTTGACAGATATCCTTGTCAGAGGATCTAGGTCACTTAAGTTCTCTGGGCCTCAGTTTACCTAATCTCTATAATAAGGAGGCCATACTGAATGAGCTCTTAAGTTTATTTTGAAACTTATATTCTATAAAGACACTGATTTCAACAAAAAAGTGACAAAGCAGAACAAAACAAGTTTGGTGACCTGGATGGTGCTGAATGACTAATCATGAGCACAGCTAAAATGTATATTTTATCTTGGGACAACAACAGTTCGTTGGAGGGGTCTGGTGATGCAGAGTATGTTTGTTTGGACCTTAGGTACAAATACTGCTATGGAGGCTTGCTAAGTAACTCCAGGACAGCTAAGTGGTATAGGGCTTAGAATACTGAACTTGGAGTTAGGATAAATCTGTGTTCAAATCTAGTTTCTGACATTTATTTACTGTGTAATCCTGGGCAAGTCATTTACTTAACCTCTCTCAGCCTCAGTTTTTTCATCTATAAAATGGGGATAATAATAGCACCTGTGTTGTTGTGAGGATCAAATATTATTAATTTATATGATGTGCTTTGCAAATATAAGAGCCTTAATAAATGTTAACTGTTATACTATTATTATAGGATTACTATTACTACAAGGATGGGAATATGGAAAGATGGTAGATGCAGTGGGGAGGCTCTATTTGCTCCTTCCCCATGTCAGTGCCTTGAGGTAAAGCCAACTAGTTCTCTCCTAGTTACAGCTGTGATAACGAAGAAGATTAAATAGCTACTCATTTCTCTATGCAACTTCACACACACACATGTATATATGTATCAGTATGTACGTACATATGTGCACATGTATATATGTATGCATGTGCACAATTATGCATGTGTATATATGTACATATGTGTGCACACACACATACACACACATAGGGAACCCTCATATAATTCCAATCTCAGTTTTGTTCTTCAGCTAGACTTACTCTTGAAAAGTACTTGGCCATGCATTTTTTCTTCCAATCCTTCTCAGGTGTGTTTTTGAAAGGAAAAGTACAAAATAATTTATACTAAGACCTAGCATTTATATAACATTTTAATATTCTCAAAATGACATATATATGTATATATATATATATATATCTGTGTGTCTATATGCATATAGGTATGCATCTGTCTATATACATCTGTCTATACATATGTGTATGTATATGTGTATATGTAAATACACACATGTATCATTTGATTTTCATAAAAACCCTGGGAGGTTGCTACTATTATTATTGAATTTTATAGATATGAAAACTCAGGGACAGAGAGATTAGGTAATTTGCTGAGAGTCACATAACTAATTAGAGTATAAGGTTGGATTTGAACTTAGGTCTTCTGGATACTCCAATTCCAACACTCTGTGCTCTGCAGAATTGACATGTACTTACTGAGAGCTTAAAATAGGCCATGGAGATACAAATAGGAAGGCAAGACAATCCTTGAGCAATTTGCCTTCCTATTAGGGGATAGGCCACATACAGGAGGTTCCGCTGCAAGGCAGATGACAGATTTCAGAGTCCTTATGAGACAATGGTAGGCTGGGTGTGTAGAGGGCATGGTGGTAACAGGGAACGGGTAACAGGTAACTAGCAGAGTGGCGTACATTCTCCATTCTCTCGTCCGCACAACTTAAGCAACTTTTGGTCACAGCATGTACTCATTTTTCTCTTGCTCCTCCTCCACTCTGAGTCTCCAGAAACTTGGACTGTCTCTTCTGTAATCAGGGCCAATCCCCTCCTCTTCTTGGCATGTCCTGCCATTCTTGGTCGGAAACATCATACATGAAGTCTTTTGGTATGGGATCTGGGACAGCACATGGCATTACAGCCTAATATTTTCTTTTTGAGTCATAGATAGCAAAATCAACTTCCTTTATATACCCACAGTGGAAAGCACATAGAGTTAGACAGCGGTAATATATAGTGAATAGGGCCCAGTCACACCAAGACCAAAAATAGGGCTCTCTGAAACATGTGCGCACACACGCACACACACACACACACAACACACATATACTCTGTCTCTCTCTCTCTCACACACACATACAACCTAAGCATCATTATATAATGTTGGATTACCATTATAGATTAGAAAACAGCTACGAATGACCTCATTTTGCACCAATCCCCTGAGGAAGTTTTTGATAGGGTGAGACATTACACAAGAGGGAATTCTGTGCTAGGAGGGTTAACAGAGTTGGAGGAAATCACAGTGATTGCTGATAAATGGGAACCTTCTTTTGTGTTTTGGTTGGAGTCCTTGGACTGTTTTCCCATTGAGTTTAAACTCAGATTACTCTCTTTCCCTCCTCTTTCCCTCCAAATTTTGCCTATGGGTAGAGGAATCTCTTTTCCTTTCTTTCCAGATGTGGTCCTTTAAATGTTCTTCAGGGCTGTGAATGTGGCAAGAAGTGGAGGAACACAGGTGAGAGAGAGCTGGAAAAAGAGGAACAAATCTGAACAGGTATTTCCCTGGACCTTCCCCAAGGTCGTTCATCAGTTTGGGGTGTTAATGACATGGAGGTGGGGGTGGCACATTGCCTCTCGGCCCCACTGGAGCTGAGCTTCCTTTTGATTCCATTTAGTGATTTTTCTATCTCCCCACATGTATCATATGGCTTCAGGAGCTTTAAAAAAACTATATAAAATTATAATCCGCACAACTCTTCTTTCTATTCTTTTCACATACTCCTGGAGCAATAGCTTCCATGAGCTTTTGAAGTTATAAATGGATCTGAGAAAAGGCTGGTGCATATTTTAGTAGATGTAGTCAATATTTTGGAAGCAGTTGAATACAGGCCTTGAGTGTGAGGCCTGTAGTTAGCCAAGCCCTGGGTTCAAATCTGCCCTATCCACTTAACCTCTCTGTGATTCTGGCCAAGTTACTTCAAACTCAAATGGGCCCCCAAGACTTATCTGGCACTAGACCTGAAATCATCAGAGGACCCATGTTGGATCCTAGATCGGTTAGGTGCTCTCAGTATTACCTTGGGCACATCATTTAGTACTTCTGGGCCTCAATTTTCTCAAATGAGAGGCACCATGATTGAATCTCAGTTTAGATCCTGAATCTGTCATTTTCTACCTTAGGCAAATCACTTAATCTTTAGGTACCTCAGTTTCCTCATCTCAAGAATGAGGAACTGGACAAGATGAAACTAAACAGTTCCTTTGTAGTTAAAAATATATAATGCATTTTTGCATTGAGTTGTGATCTGTGATAGTGGAGGGAAGGATCCCCACACTAATGATCCTTTATTAATGATAGTTTAAACTCCTGTCTCCTCACCTTCCTATTTAGCTACTACTGTTCTGCTGCTGTGGTCTCTATTTAGATCACGGAATCGTAGATGTTGAACTGGAAGAAAATTTAGAGCCATGTAGTCCAACCCTCTCTTTTTACTGAGCAGGGAACTGAGGTCCAGAGAAACTAAATGACACCAGTTATACAGGTAGTAAGCCATAGAGCCTGGATTCCCTCTTTTGAATAATTAAAAAAAAGATGGATAAATCAAAATACATTAGATAAGCTTGTCTGAGGGGAAGTCATGAGAGGGGGACAAGAGATGGAGCTCACATCAGCATTTTTTAAAATTTTACTTGAGGGTGTGTGTGTGATAGGTGTTATTTTTAGAGCATCTATGTTATGCTATTTCTCTTAAAGGCATTTCTAAGTATTTATATCTCAAACCATCTTTATGATTTACAGGAGTCATGGAAAACACATATGAGCTTCTCATTTCTGAAACCCCATTATGTGACTACATGGCCTTCCTCTTTGACCCTGTCTAGAATTGTGGGGTAAAACCAAAGGAGCAACATAAATTTGCTCCGTGCCCTGCGGTCTGCATTCAAAGCCTTGAAATATTTGGCACCCATGATCTATGCACCAAGGTGATATTCAAACAGAGACAAGCCATGCTCCAACATCTGCAAGTCATCACTTCTCTGCATATGCAGGCATTTTGGGGGAAAATCTACGGGAGGATCAAAACCGAGATTAAGCCACATCTGCTGGGGTTTAAACGACATTGTCTATGTAGTTCAAAGTTGTTCCTTTTTTTTTTCTTTTTTTTGGTCTAAAGAAAACTGCCCAGCTGTTTTTTATCTTCCCTTCTCAGCCACTATCAAAGAAGTGTTTTCATTGGCCAGTCTATGTTATTTCTAAAACTTGAACTAGTTAGGAAAAGGGGGCTAAGTAAGAAAGTATGCTTTATTCATCAAAGGTCTACCCCCAGAGCTGGTTCTTGGCACTTGGAGGAAGAGAAGGCAGAGGCTTCTTAAGATCTGAAATGGAAGCGATGTATCTACTGTGTGTCATCGTGTCGTAAATTAGGTCTTCAGTCTTTTTATCCAAGTAATTGACTACAACTGACTCTGATAAGAAACATGAAACAGAAAATGAATCCTAAAAGGCATGAATTATTTAATAAATAAACACTCTACTGCACAAATGCTCTGCACCAACGCATAGGAAAGGCGATGATCTGGAAAACTGCCATCCATCAGTAAATGGAATTATTTGGTAGAGACATGGGGTGGGGGGTGAGGGGCATCACGTTCCTGTCACAGGGAACTTCTTTTGGACATCTGACACATTTTTACATTTAAAAAATCACAGCAGATTGTGAAGTCCTTGTGTTTTATGAGGAATAATAAACAATAAAACAAGCTCACTGAAATTACCACTAAAAGGTTCATTAAAATGGAACTGGAGACAGAGAAAAGAGAATGAATTAAAGGAATATGAACTGACAGCTGTACCATGCATGCTAAGCAATGGTTATAGCTTTCAAGTTATCTTATTCTTCATGTAATTTCCAGTCGTGTTTTGGTATAATAACTCTATGTCATATAAGTAGGTTTGTGCATGTGCCTGGGTGGTATTCTCTTTCATCAAGATGTAAATAATAAGGTAATTTAAAAGAGATGTACAGATTACTTAAAATGCCTTTCCCTCCAATATTTGCAGGGTTATTTCTGTGTTGGATTTATGAAAAGATACACATATGTCTTCTGCAAAAGAACACAAGCTCCTTGAGGGCAAGGAGTATTTTATTTTTGTCTTTATATTTGAGCAATTAGAGCCTAGCACAACACTCAGCTCATTCTAAGTTCTCATTAAATGATTGTTGATTGACTGATGCTAAAAATTTTTTCTAACACACAAGGCAAATTTACATGAGCGATTATTCTGTTTTTATAATATTTGGATTCCCCTTAAATTTTATTTGTAAGAATGATGCTGATGTTAGTCCAGTGTGCCTGGAATTCATTAAGGGCCTCCTTTGCATGAGGCACTATCTGAGGGACCTGCTGCCATAAGAAGTGACTTGCTTAGGCAATTTCTCTACTTTGACTTGTGTTTGCTACAGCCACCCACCTTCACAAAGCTGGGCTCAGAGCCTCCAGGGTTTCCTGTATTTATGTGGACTCCATTCTCCTTAGCACTTTAATTCAATTATTTAGTCCTATAGTATGAATATAATTTTTATATTCAAAAGGTGAAAGCTAGCCTTGGGTTTACTTTGGTTCTTTGGACATTTCTTATATGCTTTTTTAAAATTCCTAACTTCTCCACGTTTTTCTCTATCTAATAGTAAATAGTCTCAACCACTGTCAAACCTTAGATAGACTCTTCTTTCATCTCTATTATGTACTTGTGATATACTTTTTTTCATAGTTATATATATATTTATATGTGTGTGTGTGTGTGTATGTGTGTGTGTTTAGTTCAACTGTGAGACTGCAAGTTCCATGAAGGAAGAAACTCTATGCTATTTATTCTTTATATGTTCTCCAGTATGTAGTAGTAACTGACATTTTTATAATCCTACAATATTTATAATGCAAAACAGTTTCCCTACAGCAGCTATGAAGTAGCTAGCACAAGTGTTATTATCCTTTTAACCACTAGGTGGTGTTGATAGTCACCATCTTGAGCCTGTTCGTCAAGAGGTACCAGGTCAAAAAAGTTTGCGGTTCACTCTGATGCTCATGATGTCCCTCCCTGTTGAATGGAAGTGTCAGATTCTAAAATTCTCAGAGATAGGATGTTGTTCTGTCCTCAGTTCTTGCTCTCTCTGGCTAACTAGAGTAAATTTTGTTCTCTGGGGACTATGGTTAATGTGGTTTCACTTGATTTGAATCAGTGAAAGGCGATAGTATGATGCCATGGAGAGAAAGGAAATGAGCATTATAGCCCTGGGAATAGCAGTACTGCTCCCCCCCCCTGCCCTCTCCCTGCTCTCCCACCCTAAACCAATATTTCTGCTTCCAGTGCAGTCCTGACATCTATCATATGGGCATGCATCTCCTATGGATAAGAGGCCAGCCATCTCCACCAGCTACCAAACAATTGTCACAAACCAGCCTCACTGCAGCAATAAATGACTCTGAGGGAGAGATAAGAGACAGAATGTGTCAGGCTGGTCAAATCATCACTCCCATCTTGACTACCATCTTTTCTTGGATTCTCATGGAGACAGCCCAGGACTATGAACTCAAGAGCCTTGACAATAGTGATGCTTCTAGCCCTCTGCCTTCAGCCATCATCCCTGGAGATGCAGCATGGCAGCTTGTTTTACAGGGATTATAGCCACAGATAACAAAGTCCCAGAAAAGAAAATTCTTGTCACCATAGTATAGGGCACTCTCAAATAGTTGAATATCAGAAACTTATATGAGTTTATCAGTGAAACTGATATTAAAGAAGCATTCTATCTACTTTGTCACTGTGCTCTAAAGATCCCAGGATCTTTCCATCTGATTTTCATCTTGAAACCTTCTGATTAAAATATGAGTTCTTTGAGAGAAAGGACTGTTTTGTTTTTCTATTTATATCCCTACCACTTGCAAAGTGCTTTTAATATAGCAAGTGCTTAATAAATGCTTTTTTACTCATCCATTAATTCATTAATTCTGCCTCTAAATTCAGAGACCTGGATTCAAATCCTGCATTTCATGTTTACTACATATGTGAAACTGAGTAAGTCATTTGAACTCTGTAGGACTCAGTTTCCTCATCTGTATAATGAGAGGCTTGTACCTTATAGCCTCTGAAGTTCCTTTCAGCTCTAGAGTAATGATCATATAATTAAAGCTCTGAGCCCCCATTCTGTGACAAAACCTTTCCTGCTCCTTAAGTTTGGTATATTTCACTTAACCCTAGTTATATAATGTAGGCATAATGAAATCTCTACGCCCAGAAACATATAGAACATTGCTTTACTCTTGGCACAGAATCAATAAAGGCAATAAATCAACAATAATCAAAAATACACTGCCACACTGAACTCCTCTCTCTTTCAAACCCAGACCATTGATTGTATGACATGGCAGACACCAGCACAGGACCCCTCAGCATGGCATGCCCACCTCAGAGAAGGTACTGTGCTCCATGAGTAAAGCAGAACTGAAAGAGCTCAAAGGAAATGCAAGATGTGCAAATTTAGGGTATCCACCCCAAGGGTTTACATGGACTGTTTGTGCCTGACCTGTGGTAGAACATTCTGAGTTCATATTGGTCTGATCAGTCACAGTTGGACATATTGAAACTTGACTCTAGCTTAGTGATGTCACTTTAATCCTCTTAGAGAACAAAGGACAACAACCAAATAATAGGTGACTCCTCAAGAGAGGAATTTTAGGAGATGCACAATTCAATTTGTTTACCCTGCAGAATACAGGTGTGTAGACATACAGTTCACAATTGGCTCACATGTTCAGTAGGCCCAATCATTAGACTCAGGAATTTTGGCTCCTCAGCAACAAAGGGCATAGATTTGGAAGCTGATATTTTATCATTTATTGTGCTATTGGCAGGGACTTTCAACTGCTTCTTGCTATAGCTAGCATCATAAAGAGAAAGCTCTTATGCCATATTGTCCTGTTTTTTCTCTAACCTTGAAATCTCCACTTCCTATTTCCAGTGACCAGGAGGCATGCACCATCACCTGTGATCTCCTTTCAATTACCTTGTCTTAAGTAACTCCCCTTTGCTCTTGTATCCTATCAGTTTTACCTAGACACTTCCTTGGACGCTCCCTACCCTTTGTCCAAGACCCTGTCACTCTCTTGGTGGTGGGGGAAGTAGAGAGAATGAGAAAGAGGCCAATTCCCCCTTTATAGGGTTTTATACATGCGAAAGTCTTTTAAACTTGCAAAGATTTTGTAAATGTTAAATTAGTGAAAAAAGATGGCACTTACAATTATGACTATTACAATCATCCACTCTAACAGTAATAGTGGAAAAAGAGTCTGCCTTGGGGTTAGGAAGAGCTAAATTCATGTCTTGTCCCCCTTACTTACTAGTTGTATGACCTTAGACAAACCCCTTAATCTAGCTGTCCTAGACCTGTGGTACCAAACTCAAATAGAAATGGATTCCTGTGGGCCACATGTTGAATTAGAAAACCACAAATTGACATTATCTATGTTGTATTATGTTTTTATTTATTTTGTTAAGCATCTCCAAATTACATTTTAATCTTCTTCAGTCTGTACTCAGGAGTTCTGCGGACTTTTTACTGCCTATTGTTGGAGTTTTGGCATCTCTGCCCTAGACAACTATTTAGGAAAATAACTCGTAGGTGTTGTTTTATATCCAGTGGAGGGGGTTTCCATATTTACAAATTCCCTTGACCCTGAAGAAATCACAGGTTCAGAGAAAAAAAAAAGTTGTGTTAACGTTGTGTACAGAAAACTTAAGTTATGCTTAGCTTATGTCAGCACAGAATTGGGTTTACTATTGCCAGCCTGAGAGAAAATGCCTATCCTCAGACGTTAGGGGCAAAATTAGACTTGTATCAGTGGTGAATAAAATCATTTTCTAATGCCTTTCAAACATTTAGCCTTAAATGTAACGTTTCCAAAATAGCTTCTAGTTAAGTGCCTGGTTGTTAAGCTGAGGAACTGGACACTCAATGGCCCTCTCTCCCTGTGAGAAGAGAAGGAATGTGTCCTGGCCAAGTGAGATAACCTGGCTCACAGCTTTGGAGACACTGAGGGGTGAGATCACCTCCATGGGTAAATGTTGGCAACTCTGCTTTCTACTACATCCAAAGTATTTTGTGAATTCTTACTTTCCTTGAGCAGTTGGAGATGTGGGGGAGATTCCCTAAAAACAAGAAAAAAATTTTGTTCTGTGTGCTTTTAAGAAAATGAGCCATTTAATAATAATAATAATAAATAGTTCATATTTAGACAGTACTTGACAGTTGGCAAAGGGCTTAATTGACACGTTCTTCTTTGATATTCATAAGAACCTTACGAGGAAGATGCTCATATCCCCATTATCTAGATGAAGATAGACTCGTTGTCCATTAAGTGAGTTGTTAAATATCACAAAGCCAGTATGTGGCAAGTATGGGACCTGAACCCAAGTCTTTCAGACCCCAAGGCAGGTTCTTTATCCATTCTACCAGGCTGTCTCACTAAATGACAACACATGGGAGTCAACGTTAAGTGCTAAATTTGTACTTGTTGATAAGGACAATTTTGTCAGAAATAACTGAAAAAGAAAAAAAGAAGACAATGTGGGAGGCCACTATAAAATATAAATGCCCCTCGGAAGCGTAACATTTGGAGTCTTTATCAGTTATTAAAATGTAGCTTATAAGCTCATCTCCTAGGCAAGATTAGGGTCTTCTTGGACAAAGGATAACTTGACTTTGGTGGTAGGACTGATAGAGAGAAGGAGGGTAGGGGGAAAATAGAGTTCCAAAGAAAGGGGAACTTCCTGGATGAAGCAATAATTCAATAAGCATTTATGAAATAGCTACTCTGTGCCAAGCACTATGATAAATGGTAGGGATTGAAAGAATTAAAAAAAAAAACTGTCCCTGCTCTTAAGAAGTTCCCAGGCTTATGGAAGAGATGATATGCAAACAAGTCCATACAAATATACATATCTGACATACAATTAGATGAGTTGTAGGTTATTAATAGAAGGAAGGCATTACCAGAAGAAGGAAGGTTTCTTGCAGAAAGCAAGATTTTATTTTTATTTTTAAATAGAATATTTTATTTTCCTCCACTGACATGTTGAAACAATTTTTGACATTAAAAAAAAAAAATCTATCCCTCACTCCCTCCCTCCCTGAGATGGTAAGAATCACACGTAGGTTATATATGTACAATTCTGTAAAACACTTCCATTTTGTACAAGAAGACTCAAATTTAAAAAAAAGAATGAAAGAAAGTGAAAATAGCATGCATCAGTCTGTATTGAGACAGCATCAGTCCTTTCTCTGGAGGAAGATAGTATGTTTCATCTTGAATACTTTGGGATTATCTTAGAACATTGTGTTGCTGAGAATAGCTAATTCATTTACAATTTGTCATTATTACAATATTGCTGTTACTGTGTACAATGTTCTTCTGGTTTTGCACATTTTACTTTGCATCAGTTCATGTAAGTCTTCTCAGGTTTTTCTGAAATTGCCGTTTGTCATTTCTTATAGTACAATAATATTCCATCACAATCATATATGCTAGTTTGTTTAGCTGTTCCTCAATTGATGGGCATCCCTTCTCTTTCCAGTTCTTAGCCACCACAAAAAGAGCTGTTATAAATATTTTTGTACAAATAAGCTCCCCCCCCCCACACTTTTGGGATATAGATCTAGCAGTGGTATTGCTGGATCAAAGGGTATACACAGTCTGATAGCAGATTGGGCATAGTTCCAAATTACTCTACAGAATGATAGGATCAGTTCACATCTCCACCAGCAGCATATTAGTGTCCTAATTTCACCCCATCCCCTATAACATTTATAGTTTTCAGAAGGTAAGATTTTAGCTGGACTTGGAAGAAATGAGACAGTATAACAAGGGGTTCTGTGCATGGAAGGGATAGCAAGAAGCCACTGGACACTCAGGGCTAAGGGGTGCCAGAAGGTGAGAGAGGTTCTTTTTCTGTCATTGTGATCACTTTGGGTAGCAAATGTCAAATGATTTCCGCACAGATTCTGATAAAGGCAGTCATCTAGTTCCTTCACTGAAATCTTCTGATTCCTCAACATGGTTTGGTGGTGAGCTTGGTTTCTTAAAGACTAGACCAATGGCAAATCCTTTCTGTCAGTTTCCTACTGAAGTGGAAAGATTTCCACCACATCTCAGTGGAAGGCTGTGCATCTGTTGTCAAAGAATAAGCCCAGCTAAGCATGAAGAAGATGCTCACTGGGCTGGCCACAGCATGGTGGCACTTCGGGTCACAGTCTCAGAAATGTAACTTACAAGCTCATAGAAGGTTTGTGATCAGCATGGAAGGAATGCCTCACCAGTGAAATCACAGGTCCTTGAAGTATCTGATCAGAATGCCTATAAGTTATAAATGGGTTGTATCCCACAAATTATTTTGTAAGGGTTTTTTTTGACTTTGGAATATATTTTATTTTCCAAAGAAACACTATTCAAACTAATGTGGTTAGTTTTTTAGCCTACTCCACAGAAGACCATTTATTCCCATAATCTACCTGGCATACAGTTGTGCAGTATTAATAGAAGCATAGAATTAGATGCTATATTTCAGCATTTGGGGTAAAACAGTTTCCAAGTTCCAGGGTGATATTCCAGGAACTCATTTCTCCTGCTGTAATCCTCAAAGTGGGAGCTGGAACTCTAACTTTTGGTGGCTCCAGTGGCCTGAAGCAGGGATTTCACCAGAGAAGGGAGATGGGGTGATATTGCTGTTTCAGGAGATAAGATGGAGGCTTTGGAGCCTGAAGGATGAAGGGAGGAAGGTGGCAGAGATAGTGAGGAACAAATACCAGATGGGGTTTGCTCGCTTCTCTTTTTTTTACCATTGCCTACCAGAGATATAACAAGTGATTTTGGTAGTTGGGGCAAGCAGAGAATGAAGGGTGTGGGCCATGCCTGCAGGAGAGAGAGAGCCTGTCCTGGTTTCTACTGATGGACTGGTCACTGCTGGAGCAGGGGAAGAGTGGGAATGAGACTGGGTTGGGGGGCAGCTTGTGGGATGGAGAAAACATTCCAGGACACTAAGAAATTTCTAAATGACTGAAATAGAGGATAGTACTTCTGGGGTGGGACCAGGCAGAGGTGGAGCATGCCCTAGGAAATGCTGTTGGCAGCTGGGTGGCACTGTAGATAGAGCACTGGGCCTGGAGTGAGGAACAACTAAGTTTAAATGTGGCTTCAGACACTTACTAGTTGTGTGACGTGTCGCAGGTGACTTAACCTCTGTTTGCTTCAGTTTCTTCACCTGCAAAATGGGAATTATAACAAACCTACATCACAGGTTGGCTAAGAAGCTCAGATGAGATCATAACTGTAAAGTGCTTAGCATGTGGCATGTGGTAAATACCATTGTTATCAGTATCATTCCGCTTAGAACATTGCCTGGCATAGAGGAATGCCATAGTTACTATTATTTACATCAGTTATGATTCTTAATCCAGTGCCTGGCACATAGCAAGTCTACACATCAATATTAGCTATTATTTTTATTATTATTACAAGTATCATTATACTGAGAACATAGCAAGTCCTATATAGAAATGGCAGTTGTTGTGATTATAATACTTAGCACAGTGCTTGGCACATTGTAGGTGTTTAATCAATGCCTGTTCCCTTCCTTACCTCCAGATTTCCTGCGTTGTGGCTCCCACCTTAATTTAGATGTTGCTGCCTACTCAGTGATATAGGATGACAGTGGGGATAGTTGGATGAAATGAATATGTGTGTACGTGTGTGTGTGTGCGTGTCTATGTAAGCAGCAGTGGTGAAGGATCCAGTAGAAAGGGAGACATTGAAGGTTAGAGAGTAGGGATGATGAGAAGATAAGGGGAGCCGGAAAATAAAAGGAGGATGGAATCAAGGGTGCACATACAGAGTAGTTAACTTTGGCAAGGAGAAGAGACACCACTTTATCTGAGGACCAGAGTGGAAGCAATAGGGGGGAAGTCTGAGAGATGTGAGATGAAGAAGAAGGGGAAAAAGACATTTTTTTGAAAATTGTCCATTTTTTCAATAAAGGTCTCCAGCGAAGAGGGTGAGCCCAGAAGGATGGGGTAAGAGAGCCATTGTGGCAAGCTTGAGAAGAGATGAGGTGTGGAAAAACTCCTGTGGAGGGAGGCCCATCCAACCTGTCAGGGAGGACCAGGAAGATTGGTGGTAGGTGAGAGGCAACCTCCCATCTGGAGCTCGCCATTAAAACAGGGCTGTGCGACCAGCTGCTGGCTCATCCACTTGGACTGGCACTGATAAGCTATCATGAACATTATTTGATAAGGCAAAACAAAGCAAACCCATGGCAGATCAAAATGAAATCACCTGCCTGTTGAATGTGATTAAACAGCTGTTCGCTCTCTGGGGGAGGAAGGGATGATTAACTTCTCCTTGTTGGCTTTTGGGTGGCTAATCCTCTGTCCCATTTTACTCCTTATTATCATGTATATGTTTTGTTTTCATGTCACTCGTTAGTGGAGCGGCACCTGCTTATATTGGCTTTTTCCCTCAGTCTTAAACTTGGCTTCCGTCAGGCAGCAGTGCCAGCCCTTGGTTCTGGCCCCTTTCCAAATGGTCATCTTTCAGTAGAAGAGCATAGAGGCAACTTTAAAAAAATAAACCGGAACATTCTTTTCTTTGTCTTTTTTTTCAGTGGATAAGAAGAAAGGAAACTGAAGTCAAGGGTTACATTCCACATGAAACCCTTCTTGATCTCACCTCCCATCTTCTAGGGCATTCCCCAACCAAATTACTTTTAATTTAGTACATATATGTGTATATGTATGTGTATATGTGTATATGTATATGCACACACATGTATATATACGTATATATGTATATATGCACAATCTATTAATACATATACTAAGATATACTAACATTATATATTAAGATATATTATATAACAACATATAATGTTAATGATATGATATATAAAAATACATATAACTACTGGTTAAATGCATATGTGCATATACTTATGTCTATAACATGCATTTGTGTATGCATATACTTATGTGTATAATATGCATTTGTGTGTAGTATACGTACATATACGTTGCCTCCCCCAATTGTATGTAAGCTCCTTGAAGGCAGGAAGGAATCCTTTCATTTTGTTTTTTGTATCCCCAGCCTCGAATATGATGAATGGCTTATTGAAGGATGGGGCTAGAGCCTGGATCTGTGATTTCACTGGTATAAGAGAACTCCCAAGTGAGGGAACACCTTGCACCAGGACATGTCTCTACCTTCTCTGCAATTTATAGTCTCAGGGAGTTGCCTAGAAAGTGGAGAGCTTAAGTGGTTTGCCCAGAGTTACCCAAATAGTGTGTATTAGAGGCAGGTTTTCTTGATTGGTTCTCTAAGCAATATGGCACTTTGGCTCTCTGAATAAGAAAAGGCTGCTTGATAAGGGCTTAGTTATTGACAGCTCCAGCTCTGCCAGCTTTGTAGAGATCATCAATAATCTCTACAGGCACAAACCACGAATGGGAATTTTTGGCCATCAGTTCAGAAATGGGGATGGTTAGGATGGGGAATGATAGGGTCATAGAAACTGAGATAGAAGGGACCACAGAGGACAGTTAATCAAACCCCCTCAGACTGAGTCCCAGTGTGGTTAAATGGCAGCCAAGATCACATAGGTCAGCAATGTGGAATTTGAACTCATGTTCTCCAGTTATAGACACAGGATTCTTTCCATGGTGCCACACTGCCTACTAAGACTGAGGATGGGATGGGTTTGTCTTCTTACACTCCCCTTTGATCCAGTGTCACTAACCTCCTGGCTGTTCCCCAAACAAGGCATTCTATCTCTTGGCTCTCCCTTCTCATCTCCACCTACTGATTTCCCTGGCATCCTTTAAATCCTAACTCAAATCCCCCTCCTATGGGAAGCATTCCTTAATCCCTCTTCATTCCAGTGCCTTCCCACTTTTAATTATAAATTATTTATCCTGTATATTTCTTACTTGTTATATACCTATTTGCATGTTGTCCTCCCTATTAGATTGTAAGTTCCATGAGAGCAAAGACTGTTCTTTGCCTCTTTTCATAAACCCAGGGCTTACTTAGCATGGTGCCTGGCATTGATAAATGTTTGTTGATTGCATTTTTTACTAACTTTTCTCATTAACTCTTTTTGAAGGACTAGGAGTGCTATGAGAACCCTCTACACCCAGTACCTGGGGACAAATCTCCAGTCACCATGCTCTAGTTTATGCCTCCTTCTCTGGATCTTAGTTTTCCTAATCATCATATGGGGACACAGGGAGCATGTGGGGGAACTAGGTGACCCCTAAATATTTTTCAGTTCCATGATCCTTAGCAACAGTCAATATTTTCTCTTAGTTTGCAAAGTTTTGAAGGTTTGTCTGGCCCTCACTGTAGCCAGCAAGTCCCAAAATCATATGAGAGGAATGATTCCTGTAATTAGGTCTTTGAGGGTCATTTTTTCCTCCCCAAATGTTATATTTTCAAGTAAATTATATTTCTGGGGGAACATTCAAAATGTGGCTTTCTTTTTTCATTAGAAGAAATTTTTCAAGTCCCAAGTCAACTCTAGAGACTAAACCTTATTATTAACTAAAATCTGAGAACTGCCAACGGGAGAAACTTTTCAGTGGGTCTTTGTTGTGGCCTGTGCCTTGGCTGATACCAAGAGCTCTCATCTCTCGTCTTTGTTCTACTAACCTTTGGGGAGGGCTGGAATCCCTGAGCTCTTCTGTTCAGTGGCTTCATCCCAAATATGACAAAAGGTTCCTGGGCTAGAGACATAGTGAAACTTGTTTTGAAAACAAAATGTTTCTGCTTTCTCACCCTTCAGAGTCACACATACTAGGGGACAGTTCACAAACTTGAAAACACCTGTGTTGCCTAAAAATGACTGATATACAGGGAAAAAAAGAAAGTCCATGATAAATAGCAACTAAATAGTTGGTAGTTTGGAAAAATTCCCTTCTTCATGGACCTCTTCCCCCACTGTGATCTGCATATTCAGGGCTGGAGACAAACACTTATTTACGAGGTGGCCAGTCCGTGAATTCTTAACTGTACAGCGATCTTTCTGTTGGGTGACCCATGATGATTGGTGGTCTGTTTGTGTTAGCAAACAGCTGACTCTCTCACTATTTTAATAGTGGAAATGGAAAACAACTCCACAACGTGTTTATATCAATATGTTTTTCATTTAGAGTCATGGAAAGGAAAGGACCTTGTTCTGTTTTCCTTATGCAGTGGAAGTATAGGCTAACTCTTTGGGGAAACCTCTGTTAGATTTAGTTTTAGGTTTAGCTGGGGTGGAGTCATTTTATATTTAAATTGGACTCGTGGCCCTAATTGTGAGATCTTTGTTGCATGGTGATTATAAAGGTTTGAGAGACATAATTTCTGGGTAACTGACTCATCTTATTAATAAGGCCAACACATTTATTAATAAAAGGACAGTCATTTGGCCATCTCTCTTAGACCAAAGACAATCATGTCATGGTTCACGGTTTATATACCCTTTGAAGAGTAGGTGTTCCTCAGGGTGGGAATCAGCCCTGGTTGGTTAACAATTCATGAAAGAATGCATATTACAATGAGGGGCTGAGAGTGACATCATGGAACAGAGAGACTATATCTATATAAAGACCACCCCCCAGGTCTGGGCAGTCTATTCAAAGAATTTATGCCCCACTCAAGCCTGAGCAGAACACTATGGCTACTACACCTGGGTGGAGTCTACACAAGAAAGTTAGCCCAGTCTCATTATCAATAATGTCCTTTAAGAGACTGAACTTTTAAAAATCAAGACTTTAGAAAAAAGGGGAAATTCTGGATTTCCCCAAATCTTCAGTTATTAATAATGATTTTTCTCAGGTGTCATGATTAGGTGGAGTTGAAGAAGGGAGTCTTCAATTGATTGGAGGAGATCCCCAGTCATTGTGAAAGGACACATGATACAGTGAATAAGGCACTGGTCCTGCAATCAGGAGAATCTGGTTTCAAAATCCACCTGAGACAATGACTAGTTGTGTGACCTTGAGCAAGTCAATGCATTTTTCTGAGACTCATTCTTTTCCGGTAAAATGAAGAGCTTGGTTTTGATGACTTCTAAGGTCCCTTGCCTCTCAAAACAATGATCCTGTGAACTTGATGAGACTATAGAATGGGAGTCTTGGTTTGAAGGCACAGGAAGGCCACTGCACCATGGAGAGAATGAGCAAGCTCCCTTTTGAGAAGACAGAGATAACTCTTGATTGGTTTTCAATGACTGAGGATACACCAAAGATGACTGTATGGTTGGGACTCAAAAAGATGGAACTTGATCACATGAACTTTTTCTCTTTTCTGTCAATAAAGATATCTTCATACTTCTCTCAGTCTTTTTGGTATTCTTTTTATATTTTTGCCTTTTTCCTTACATCTTTAATCAGAAATGCAACAAAATGGTCCATTCCTGATCTTCTTTCCTTCCCCTGCCATGGCAGTGTTTAATGGCGACTTGTGGCAGGGGCATATGGCAGAGGCAGATGTTTGCATGCCCACATAGCCGAGAATTCCTGAAAGTGGATTCCCAAATCCCAAGTAATGGTAACAGAAACACATGGCAGAAGGAGACATGTGCTTGCCCATATGGCTCAAGTGGGGAATTTATCTTCCTGAATCCCAACCTCTTATGTTAAGGAGGTGGGTGTTGCCATTTAGGAGCTCCAAAAATATTTTCCTTTCCAGAAAGTTTAAGCCTTCAGAGTTTCACTGGAATGTTAGAATTTGGGGGCCATTGTTTGTTAAATATCCCCAAAGTATCTTTGCCTCATGGGAGGGGAAGATCCAAACCAAAGAGTAGTTCTTCATGCCTGAGAAAGACTGGGCAGAACTCTGTGGGATAGAAGGAGAACTACCAGAATTTCTAAGAGCTTCTCAGATGGCAATATTTAGTTTATCTCCCTTTTTGCAAATGCTATATGCGGTTGTTTTTTTTTTTTTTTGTATCTGTTCAATGGCTCAAGTGAATCTTCTGTATTTCTATGGAATGGCATAAAGGTTGCCCTCTATCATAAGCATTTATTACCTTGAATGTGTCTACATGAAAACTGGGTACACAAATTTGGTAAGACATATTTGGAGATTTTTTTTTGGAGCAAATTATCAGTGGAGAAAATGAGTCAAAAAGAAAAAAAAAATATCTTATTGGTTCAGTCCTAAGGATTAGATTTGGTTCATGTGACTCCTGCCCTGTTGTGGGGATGGTGGTGGTGTTGGTTGGGGGAGGAGCTTTTAAGTTACAAAACCAAGGGAAAACAGTGGACTTCACCTCCCCTGAGTGCTACATATCAAACTGCCCTGGCAGAGTAACCTCAGCTTTCTCTTCAGGGAAGTCCTTTGTGGCGAGGGATGCTAACTATTCAGTCACTCAGGAAAGATTTCATGTAAGCTCAAGATTTTGTTTGAGTTTAGCCACTGCAGGGGAAGGGGTGGTGCACTAAGGGTTTTTAGAGGTATAAGAGAAAGGAAAAAAAACACCTTGTCCAATGGCAAAGAATTGGAAGATGGAATGTGGTATATGGGGAACAATAGGCAGGTCAATTTGATGGGAATATAATAAACAAGGGGATGTGATAAGTAACCAGTCTGCAAGGATGAATTAGAGCCAGATTTTGAAGATATTTAAATGACACACAGAGGAATTTGTATTTTACTCTGGAGGTAATAGGGAATCATTGAAGTTTCTTGAGTGGGAGAGTAACATGAGCTGACCTTTGCTTTTGAAATTATTTATAAACTATGCTGATGTTTTGAGGGAGATTTGAGATTCACAATATTGTTCCTCTGGGGTAGAGCAAGTTAATTAGTATGAAGAAAATCAATAAATTCCTCCCTGACCAGGACCATCATATTTATAAGGTAGAGAACATATTTTCCAGCTGTGCATCAATAGGACTGGGGATTTATAGTCACCTGGCTGCTGCAGGGTGCCATAAATTTCAGCCTGCTAACTGAATTATTCCGCCAACACTTCACACCAGAGTGTCAGATTAGAAGTCTGGGATAAGGACTTCATGACTCTTTTGTCTTGACTGATAAAAATTACTAACAGATGGTAAGAGCAAAATGCTGGTACCTATAAGTAGGAGAAACAGGATGGGATCCTGGTTAAGATCTCCAGGTGGAACATGTTTGGGATGCTTTGGTAAAGCCACAGAAAGCTGGGGAATTTGGTCCCAGTCTCTGGTTCTATCCACAGAGAGCAGAAGCCTGGGTTAACAGATGGATTAAATGTTCTGGTTCACAGTGCAGTGGGGAAAAAATGGTGGAAGGAGAGTTGGATGACCTGAATTCAAATCCTTGCTTAGCACTAACTGGGTCACCTTGGGTGAGTGTTTTAAGTTTTCTTGATCTCAATTTTCTCACCTGTGAAAAAAAGAGGTTGCAATAGATAATCTCTAATTGTCCCCTCACCTATAAATTTATATCTGCTCTTTTTTTGGGGCATCTGGTTCTGTTTCACATTTGAAAGACAGGTTATAATAAATTGATGCCTGAACTACAGGCATCAGTAAGTTTCACAAAGGCAGGGACTTTTGATTTTGGCTTGGCATCCTCAGCATTTCGCACAATGTCCAGAACATAGTAGGTGTTTAATAATCATTTTGTTGTATATTTGAAAGGAATAACAAGTTATGTATAATATTTGCACATTCATGTACAATCATCTTTTTTATTGTACTATGTTCTAGAAATGCTTGTTTTATTCCATAAATGAACAATAAAACAGTCGTAGCTGGTATTCATAGGGCAGGCACATTAAGGTTTACACAGCTCTAATATATGTTATTCTGTCCTCGCCATTATTGTTCTGATGAGGTGACTTGTTCAGGGTCACACAGTGAAGAAGGGTCTGAGGCTTTACCCACTTTACTAACTAGCTACCTTAATTAAGACATTTACTGAATTGAAATGAATTGAATCATGAATCATAAAAACTTTGGTTCCTCATTTTAAAGCCTATTGAATGGACAACTTTTCCTGGCTCAGTTAGCAATCATCGTTGACACAGTGAACAGTCATGGGAACACAACACATGGGCACCACACAGGAACTACTGGCTGTACATGCCTTTGAGTGAGGTGCCATTGTGGGTGTGGACCAGCAGAAGAGGACAGAGTATAGGACCACGTTCATGTATACTCTGTGAGGTGGCCTTCCCCACCATCCTCACATATGGAAGAGTATATATACACACACACATACGTATACATAAATATACACGTATACACATATATGTATATATTCCTATAGATCTACACATATACTTCTATGTTCATATATACTTCTACAGATCTATCTGTCTTATCTATCTTACATAGTAGAGAATTTAGGAAGAGGGGAGGGTTTGAAAATGAGTTCAGTTTTAGACATGTTGAATAAAATGTCTACAGGACATTCAGTCTGAGATGTCTAACAGGCAGTTGTATATATACATGTATGCACATATAATGTATGTATAACACATATAGGTATACACACATATACATATCATTATATAGATAAATATATACATATATCAATGTCCATTCACATGGGTTTCTCTTATATATATATACATACACCTATGTATATAGGTATATATATAGTGTATATATAGATAGACACACATATATCTTTTTCAGTGTAGGTTATATATCTACATGTCTATCCACTGAGAAGAGAGACATATGTGATATATATGCATATATAGATGAATTCTTAAATGAATTGTTTTGTCTCCAAAGTGGATATTTTCTCCAACGTTGCACATTGACACTCATCCATATCTTCTCAGCCTGTGCAGCCCTGCTTCGTGTCTCTGCACAAATCTTCCATGCACTGTACTGTGGGCCTTCTTTCTGGTCTTTTGACCCTCCAGAGATGCCTGCTTAGTGGGTGGGCGGCTGGACAGGCTGTCATGTCTTATTTCTGGTTCTTCACTTCAATGGTGGCGCACTTCCTTACCAGTCAAGCACTTCTTGTGTGTGAGACTATGTTGGCTGTGTTCTGCAGCCCCTTGATTCCCACCATTTACTTCTTCATTGCTTGTTGGATCACCTTTAATTTTGAATTATCTGAGATTGTTCTGTTCTATCACTTGCTGCTAGAAAATCCCATGGGAGGAATGTTTATGGTTTTATTTTATTTTTTTTCCTGAAAAAAGCCTGGAATCATTAAACGCATTATGGCATTTTCTGAATATGTTCCAATGTGTTTGCATTCTCATAGTAATTTCTGGACCTATCTCATTATTCATCTTCAAAAACTGTCAAAGTTTGATAACTGCCAGATAAATTAAACAGGCATAAAATTGCATATCATAGTCTAGATGAAAGACATTCTTCATCCACTTCGTTTGTCTTTTGTGGATTGTTGTTAAGTCAAACTCTTTGGAATGGTTACTGAGCTCATTTAGAAGGTTCCGTTTTGCTCCAGGGCTCCATGCCATTAGCACAATTTCATCTGAAAATAAGAACCTCTGGAAGAACTTACTCTCAAAGGACTGTCCTATATAAATCTATAGAAAAACATGTAAAAGTCACATATAGAAATGAATGAGATACAGGGCAACATCATGGATAGAAAGCCTACTTTGAAGCCAGGAAAATCTGTTTCCAAATTCTGCCTCTGCTACCAACTGGTTGCATGACCCTAATCAAGTCTCTTTGCCTCTTTATTGTAGGCAGCTCTCTGAGACTATAAGTAGTAGAAAAGTTGCTGACTTGCATCAGTAGAAGGAATTTCCTCATTAAGGAGCTCTCTCTGCTATTGCAATAACAGATACAGTCCCTAGCCCTATATGTAAATATATGCTGTTATATAAAAGGTGAAGATATTCTGTATGTGCACATATACATACTAAGTGGGCAAATACATTAATTAACCTATCATATAAAATAAGTCGCATGAAATACACACACACACACATATACAATACACATATATATTTATATTCTATGCATATTTTGCATATATCTGTTTACATGAAATGGATTATTTTCTTTCTTTTTTTCTCCTTTTCTTTTTTCTTCATTTCTTTCCTTCTCTTTTCTTCTTTCTTTCTCTTTCTTTTCCTCTCTCCATCTCCATTGCAATCTATGCATATCTATATTATATCCATATCTGCATATTTTTCTCTCTCTGTGTTTATCTCCCTATCTACTCTATATCTCTCTACATTTGTTTTTTTCTGTGAGAACTAGGGCAATGGTTGGTCTCCACTGGAAGGAACAAAATATTAAATTACACCTCAATTTGATACGTTATTGCTATAACTGATGATATGACTATAAAATGTAGATATAGAATCATCATGGTTAGAAGTCATTTGATGAGCATCCTTCTAATCATTAGCACTAACAATGGCTTGTCAGTCCTGTGGGTTTGAAAAGCAGATGACTCCCAGCAGTTCTTGATCAAACAAAATCAGCTTCTGCTAGGCCACATGCTCTACAGATTTTTCTCTGGCATACTTGAGTCTCTTATATGCCTGGAACCTGCTTGCTGACTTGATGAATGTTTCTGTTTTGAGTTAGTCTTGGTCCATAGAACCCATAATCCCCATTCCCACCATGCATTTCATGAAGTGATCAAAAAAACAAAACAAAACAAAACAGGTCCAAATTCCATAAATATCCTGATTTTCTCCTTCCATAATCATCTCCCCCAGGGCTCCTTCTTGAGATGCTCAGATGTGCTACCTGAATAGACCTCCTATTGGGTTCTTATACCTCATCCTGTTCATCAGGTGTCATCAGAGGCTTTGACTTCTTTTATTACGGATAATGGGGCCATAGATTTAGAGGGAAACCTCCAACACCTTTTAGCCCAACTTCTTTAATTTATTGAGAAAAAAATTGAGGCCCATGGAGGTTAAGGAGATTAGATGACTTGCTCAAAAATTCTGGGAGTAAAAATGAAAGGTAGGACTTGAACCTAGATCATACCTGTAGTGATTTCAACCATACAGAATATATTCTAAAACCTGGAAGTATCCAAAACATGTTTCTGAACATCAAAGAAAATAGTCCATGTATGTTTCTTCTAGGAAAGCCTTAGGTTTTGTACTAAAGGTATCTGCAAGACCCTTCAAAACTTCTCGACAAGATTAAAATGCAACTAGAAAATGTTTGACAAATGCGAAAGTATATATAATGCAATGTAGATAATGTTACTTTATGTTTTTCTAAGTCAATATGCAGCCTCTTTCTATTTGGAGTTTAACACCACAGAAGGAAGGTAGTTAATCTGAATTCAAGTAAGGAAGGAGATGGCAGAACCCTACAAATCCTCCTGCCCCCAGCATCAGTGAACCTCAAGGCTGGTTACCAGGGCAAATTTCATTTTTCTAATGCTTTATACTGACACAGGGATACTCTTTCTATCTGTCAGCCAAGGACCAGCGGAGCTAGGTTCAAAGCAAGAAAGAGCATGGAGAGTAGGAGAAACAGAACTGAAGAACCAGGAAAATTTGGTCCCAATTTTAAATAAAGAAGAAAGAAAAGAGAATGGAATGTGAATTATGGATCAGTGAACTTGACCTCAAATTCTGGCAAAACATTAGAACATATTACTAAAGGGGTAGCTAGTGAACAATCACAAGAAAGGTATCTGGTTATCACAAATCACCAATATAGCTTCAACAAGGACAAGTTTGTGCCAAACTCACCTCACCTTTTTTGGACATGTTTACTAGACTTGTAGATAAGGGGAATGAGGTAATGAATATTTACTTAGACGTTAGCAAAGCATTTGAAACAATTTCTCATGCTGGTATTGTGGTAATATTTTGGTAAAGATGGAAAGATGAATTATGGATGTGAGTATAATTAGGTTCATTTGGAGGTGATGAAATGGTTGAATCTAAAGAGTAGAGAGGGTCTTCAGTGTAACAATAGGGATTTGTGATAAGCCTATTGGCCTAGAGCAAGTGCGTGATGGATGTGGCACAGAGCGAAGTATCTTGGGTACCTGTCTCTCAGTTCTCATTCCTAATATGGCAGTTCAGAGAATGTCCTGATTTCAGTAGTCTATACTACCCCATTGCCTTGCTTCAGGGTGATCAGGTTGCTATTAGTTCCAAGTGAGCTCTTTATCTGAAGCTCATTATAGAAGGCTGAGTGACTTTGCAACTTTGAACCGGAGAGTTCATCTTGCTGCATATCTGAACCACCAGTTTGCTTGGGGAACACAGACCAGTGAAGGCAGCATGGGCCAGTGACAGCAGCATGGGCCAGTGAAGGCAGCATACCTGTGCTCTTTCCCATAAGCATCTATTCTCCCATAGTGCCATCTTTGTGTGGCACTGTCATTCTTTCAGAGCAGTCTTTTTGCCCAGCAACTTCATAAATTTAAAATGGAGGAGGCATGGCTAGATAGCAGTATGTCTGAAAAATGATATGAGTGTTTTAGAAGATGGAAAACTCATTGTAAATCAACAGTATGACATAGTAGCCAAGAAAATGAATGCAAAGAGTAATGCTCCTGGTATTCTGCTCTCCATGGATCATTAAGCTTAGTCTTTCCCCACCTCTCTTCCTCATTCCCTCAGCCATTTTATTTTTATTTATGAAACCAGGAGAGATACCCAAGGTGTCTTTTTTTTCTTTTCAATTAAATATATCCAATCCTTTTTGCCTGTCCAATGATACCCATTTTTTTTTTGTTTGTTTGTTTTAAATCAAGGCCTACCTCCTCAAGAGAGTTTTCTTGGACCACACTTGCCCACTTTAGATTCTTCATGTTCCAGTGTCCTTCCTCCTTTCCTCCCTGTCTCCCTTTTGCCTTCCTTTCTGACAGAGTGTAGACCCACATCAAGACTTTTGCCCTTAGCTCCAAAAGAATTTGGGTTCCATTTGTCTGCAGGCCCTGGAGAAGCCCACCTTGAACTCTCTTTGAACTTCCCCACTTGATCTGGATTGGCCTTTCAATATCTATCTGCCCAGTTCTCTGTTAGCCTTAATCTAGTTTACTCCTCCATTGTCTGTTATCTCTAGATCACTTTTGGCTACTTCCCACCCTTAATCCTATCTCGGTTCCTGGCCTCCAGACTAATGGCCACTCCCATCAAGATCCTCCCTAGATCCCTCTTCCATCACCCCAGACTACTTGCCAACCCTGGATCCCTCCAACAGTCTTTATGTATACAAAATTCACCTTGTTTCCATGAAAGTGTTCAGATTCCTTAAGAGTCTAGCTAATGATGAAATTTCTTAAGTCTGACCAATATGACAGATTTTTAATAAACTTTTTTTTTTTGGCTGAAAGAAGGCTTGGGTCACATTCATTTGAATAGAACCACATGTCTTTATTTTGGGGTCCCAGAACCCCTAAACCTTAGCACCTTTATTCCTTCCTTGCTATCTCTCTCCCTCTTTCCTTCCTTTCCTCCTTCCTTTCTTCCTCCCTCCCTCTCTCTTCCTCCTTTCCTTCCTCCCTCCCTCCCCTTCATCCTTCCTTCCTTCCTTCATCAGTTTATTCATCCACCCATTAACTCATTTCAAGTCCACTTCTTATTCTTGACAACCATTCAACTTCTCAGTAATTTCAGGTACAAATCCACATTACTGAGCACTGTTTTTGAACACTGTGGAGCTGTTAAAGAGTCTGGCTTGGAACACTTACAACAGCCTAAATGGATGAACTAACTTTTAACACTGCCCTCAGAGATCCCACCATCCAGCAGCAGGCCATGAGTTCTTTTGGGGAGCAAGTAAAGAGAGAGCTAATTACATGATGATTGGATAATTGGTTTCCAATGGGTATTTACCTCATTAAAAGTTTCTTTCTGAAATTTACTGCAAGTCCAGCCCTTGTGAAAGAGGCATCATTGACAGACCTGGAGCCTAAAGTCTTCTGTTGGAGTAGAGAACAGTTCTAGCCCTGGCAAGGCCCCTGTCTGTGTATCCTGCCAGCGTGTTTTAACAGACATGGCAGCAGACCAACTCTCCCCCCAACCACCTCCTGTGAGGACTTGGGCTTTCAGGAAGAGCTGCCAAAATGAAGTCAGGGTTTGCAAATGATTTCAAGATATAAAAATAGCTGGCCTGGAAAAGAGGACTGGCATCACTGATTTCTAAGATTTTAGGATTATTGATTTGAGCAAAAAGGGACCTTAGAGGCTGCCTAGTTCAAGCCCCTCCATTAACATAGGAGGAAAAATGAGGCAGTCAAGTGAAATGAATTGCCCAAGATCACAAGGGGTCAACCTCAGATCTAGAACCCTGGTTCTCTGACCCCAAACAGTGTATCTTCACCATACCATATGGCTTCTCATGCTACAATTTTGGTCTTGGTCTGTAGAGAACTGAAAGTGTCCATGACAAAGAGATAACCTGGTCTCCAGAATTTATATTCTAAGTTCAGAACAGTCGTACTCCCAACTAGGGCTTCAGGGTCTTTTGTTTCTTATGGATTTATGTTGACATTTATTGATGCCTATTAAAAATGGCAGCAGTGCAATCATTTCCTTTTGCCTGGAATCAGGTCTCCATGGCATTTCCCAGCCCTTTCCACACCTCAGTGCTTGATGCCCCACCATCTTTATCTCTCCCTCCACCCCCATCAGAAACTTGGACTCTACTCCTAGGAGTATTGGCTCTGATAGGGAAGCTGTGACCTTATCTCGTCATGAACATGGACTACACATCCCTTCCAAGCCACCTCTCCACTCTTCTTAATGAGCACCCATGTATGTCCCCTTAGCCTTTGCTAGCTCCTCTATATGTATTGCTTCCACTAAGAATGTAGACCCCTTGAGGGTTAGATCTTGTTTTCTTGTATTTGTATCTACAATATTTAGCATAGGACTTGGCATATAGTAAACACTGAGTAAATGCTTGCTCTTTCTGTCTATCTATCACGTATAGCTATACATTACCTATATTGTCTCTTCTTAGTTTCTTCTTCCTTCCCTCTCTCCCTTCTTCTCTTCTTTCCTCCCTTCCTTCCCACCCTCTCCAATGTATTCTTTCCTAAATTGTACCCTCCCTTATAACAAATTAAAATAAATATGATATGAGATTGAGATAAGATTTGTAATATCCCACACAAGTATACTGAGAGTGCTTTATGACCTGCTGTCTGGTATCAACAATGGTCATTGCAATGAATGAGTTTGCTCCTCTGAAGCATTGTTATCATTTACATTACTGAAGTCTAGTAAATAGCATTCTCTTGTTTCTGCTTACTTCACTCTGCCTCAGTTTACACGTCTTCCTCATGTTTCCCAGTAGAACAAACAGTGAAAATATAAGATAAATATACAGTCAATGAAACACCAAACATCTTCATCTATGCTGATCCCAGTAATTTCTGAAAGTTGTTGGGCACCTAACTTGTTGAATTTAATTCATCATAAAGTTTTATGTACAATTGAATTTTCTTTCTTTAATGGTGAGACTCAGGAAGGGACCCATTAATAAGTGGAATGGTTCTTGTTTCCTGACATAATTTACTTCTGCTTTGTAGGCTTTGGTTCAAATTAAACTCTTGTTTCTAAGCATTAAAGCTTTCATTCTGGGTTTGCCCTTTATGATGAATTTCATTTGGGCTGAAAGATTATCTAATCTAAGCTTCAGTCCCACTCCACCCACATCAAGGAGTTCCCAGAGTGCAATTTCATACATTCACAACACTGATAAATGGAGTGGGAGTGATCTTTTATTAAAGGCAGGTTATAGAAGGTGCTTTGAAAGAAGTATACACTATCAAAGAGGAAGGGAAATCTTAGAACCACCTAGAAGAGAACCTCCTGACATTTATTTGATGCTCAGTTCAAGCTCTTAGCCACTCAAATATCACAACAGTTCCTCTGGAAGGATGTGTTTGATAGACAGTCCTGAAGGATCTTAAAGACCTATGGACTCAGGCTGACATGATGACAGCAGGCAAAGATTTATCCTTGAGACTTTCAATGGAAACATGAAAACACTTGCACTGAGAGGAGGTTAATCTTGAAGTGAGTGCTGAAAGATGGTTAGAGAAAGCATCACAGCTGTAAGAGCTATGGTTACAATTTCCAAAGGCCCCAAAGACAAATTAAAACCATTTAAATTAAGTTAGTGTCTAGGACTATCAGGTCACATGAGCAACAAGATGGAAGACAAGACATTTTCTTCAAATCCATCTCTCAAACTTCTCCAAAACAGAAAATATATGCCAAAGATAAATCTCCATGGTATAGGACACCTTAACCAACAACAGCAACAACTCACATTCACTGAGGCTGCACTGGCAGATCCAAATACCTGACACTGTGTTACCAAAAGCCCATCCCCACTCCAAGGTCCCTCCTCACTCTTTCCAGTGCTTAGAGACCCCAGTTCTGGACAGTGCACTAATATTATCCAGTTTCTGGAAGCTGCCACAACCCTTTAGTATTGTGCAACAAAACTGTGGGGCAGACATCCCCTTGGCACTAGCATGGCAAAGCTCTGAATTACCTATGCTATCCTATAGCACCAGCCCCACAGCTCTCTGTCCTGCTTGTGTTAGTTTAGAAAAGAGAACTGAGCAAGGAGAAGAACAGGACATTTGAATAGGATGCAGTGTGTGTGTGTGTGTGTGTGTGTGTGTGTGTGTGTGTGTGTGTGTGTGCGTGTGCATATACATAACCACCTATGGGGTAGGAATATGAAGCACCCCATCCCACTGCAGTAAGTCTCAGGAATAGAGCTCAGCATCCATCCAAGGCCAGTGCTGACCACTCAAAAGTCACTTAGGCTAGCAAACTGTGAGAAGAGGCTGAGATACTTAGAGATTCAGTCCCCAAAGAAACCACTATCAGAAGGGACAGAGTCAGAGGATGCAAAGGGGGAAATCTGGGGATTAAAAAGCCTGAAATTAATAACGACCTCAAGAAAAAGAAATCTCAAAGGCCTTGAACATAAGGAGATAAATCAACAGAGAAAACATTAGCAACAGAAGGAAATATGGCCTCCAGATCTAGCAAATGAGTTCAGGCATCTAGAATAAGTACTGTAAAACAAAGGAAAAAGATCCAACACTTGATGAGACAAAAGACCTTGTGGAATGTGAGGAAAACATGGATCCATACCACATTGCTCCTGAGTGATTTAAAAAGAAAGTAGAATTATGAAAGAAGAATTTAAGTCTTTCACAGCAAAAAGAGAGGGCAGAATAGAAAAACTGGAATCTGCAATGTGTCACCAAAGAAATAAAATGGAAAACAATAGATTAGGAGTGAAAATATTTAGACAAAAAGGACAACCTAGACGAACAATAAGTTCAAAGAAAATATTCTCACTATGTGAACAAAGTAGTGATTTTAAAGACAGGGTATGTAGAGACAAACTAAGAATCATAGGTGTGCCAAAAGAGCAAAAGTGGACAAAAAAACATTAACACCACAATGCAGGAAATAGTAGAGGAGAACTACCTAGAATTTCTGAAGATAGAGAATGAAATTCCAATGGAAAGAATCCACAGATCACCTTCAGAAAAAATAAAAACAAAACAAAAGCTAAAGGCTTCAAACTCCAGTATACATAGTGGTTAAACTCAATAGTTCAATTAAAAAACAATGAAGTTCTGCAAGAACTTTGCAAGTTCAAAGACCATCAAATATAAAAGAAAGGCCATTTGAATAATGCAAGACTATTTTTCATCTACCAGAAAATGTAGGAGGGAATGGAATAATGTGTTCCAAAGAGTAATGACATTTAGCATGCAGCCCTTGCAAAATCTGAGCTTAACCACATATGGAAAATGATGGATATTCAGTAATCACAAAGAGTTTGATTTTTAGAAAGAAAACCATAACTAAAAAAGATTATTTACTTCTTGAACACCCTAAGCCATAGAAATGCAAAAGGGATGACTATGTGCAAAGTCAAGGACAGCAAAGCAATACAGTAATATCAGAGAGATTTTCTTTCCCAGTGTACAGAGACAGGGGTGAAGGCAGGAGTCTGGTAGAAGTAACAGTAAAGAGGATAGGAGACATAATAGAAAGAACCTGATGATGCTCTGCTACAAGGGAATATTTTTTGTCACTATATTATAAAATGAAATGGTCTATGAAAGGGAGGAGAGACAGAGGGGATAAAGAGGAATATTTAATGTGATGGGCTAGGGTTGATCAAGGATTAGTCATGAGAGGATGATAACCCCTTGTGGCCTCAGAAAGAGAAGAGCTTACAGAGCAGTGGGTGAAGAAGAATGGGGGAAAGACTGAAAAGGGAAAGATAGGAAGAAAGCTTTCTTTTGGTAATGGGAGTAGGTTCCACTGATGAATGCTCCTTTGGGAGAAGAAATGATATGTGGGAGATGGAGTTTTTTGTCCAGTGTGGTCTGAGAGACATTAAGTGATTCAACAATATACTCATACTACCTCCAGACTGTGTGTGTGTGGTGGGGGGGAGTTTGAATTCTTGGGGACAATTAGAAGATCATAAACTCAGGAAAGAGATCTTGGGGCAAATGGAGGAAAAATTATCTAGATGAGGTTATAAATCAGTTGTGGACTAGATAGTCAAGAACTCTGTGAGGGAAGGGTGCTACCATAGGTCAGTATTCTCTCTGACACCTAAAATAATTGCCATTGTTCTGGGAGTGAAACAAAATGGAAAAAATGGATCCATGGGCCTAGCTTTATAAGGCAATGACAGAAACTACCTAGGGGGGAGGGCTAGAACAGATACTTTGGAAGCTTTGATTGCATGAGGAATACAGAGAAAAGAGAGAGCCTAAGTAATTTTAGGGGTCATGGCTTAGAGAATGAGGGCCTAGAGTACACAGAAAAAGAGGTTGGGCCAAGAAGAGAGTGCATGAAATCCTTTTTGGAAAGGGGTACAAAATGAAATAAAATTAATGCATTAGACTAGTTGAAGGGAAGGAGAAGGGGGAATCTACCTGACTAATTGAGACAGAAAAAAGAGTGAAGAATTGTATATCCAGATAGGAACTAATAAGCAAACCCCCCAAAGTTAAGGAGTAACAAATGAGAGAAGGGATCAGGTGTGAGGGGAAGAGAGCCAATGGGAACAGGGCCACTTTATAAAAGATTGAGGCAAAATAACTGAAGCAACATAGAACTGTATTTACAGAAGGAAAAAAAACTTGAAAAAAACAATGTTAGAGACAGATGGAGGAGAATATAAATATAATTTTCATGACTTTAAATGTGAATGGACTTAATAATCCAATAAAATGAAAAAGAGTAAAAGATTGGCTAAGAAAACAAATCCTCACACTCTATTCCTTATAAGAAATATATTTAAAAAACATATACAAAATAAAAGTGAGGGTATAGAAAAAATACCATGCCTCAAATAAAAAAATAAAAGCAGGATTTGCAATCATGTTATCTGACAAAGCAAAAACAAACATTCAGAAAATAAAAAGGGATAAAAAAATTATATTATGTTGAAAGGAACTATAAATGATACACCAAGATCAGTAGTAAATATATATTCCAAATTCCTTAGCATTTAAATTCATAAAGAAAATATTCGAGCTACCAGAAGACATCAACAGTAACACAATAATTACAGGAAACTTCAGTTCCTACCTCCCCCCTCAATTTTGGATAAATTTAAAAGAAAGATAAACAAAAAGGGCAATATGGAACCGCACAAATTACTGGAGGAACTAGAGTTAAAAAACTTACAACATCCCTAAATAAGACAGAAAAAATATTTCACAACATTATATAAAACTTTCACAAAACTGACCAAATATTAAGGCATAGAGATGTTGCAAACAAATGTAAAAAGACAGAAATATGTAATACACCTTTTTTAGACCATAATACAATAAAATAATAATTAGTTCCAAGACCACAAATAATAGATACAGAACCAAATGGAGACTTAAAAATGAAATCCTAAATAACTGGTGTGAAAGAAAAAAACATAGAAATAATTAACAACTATGTAAAAGAAAACAGTGATGAAACAATATTTCTAGGATGTAGTTAAAGCAGTCCTTTGGGGAAAATTGTATCCTCATAAACAAATTAGGATGGGGGGATTAATAAACTGTTTATAAATTTAAAAAATTAGCCAACAAACCTGAAATAAGCATAAAAGAGGAGTTATCAAACAGAAGAGAAATAAACTGCAAACAAAAAACCCCATAGAAATGATAAATAAAACTACAAGCTCATTTTTTGAACACATTAATAAAATTGACAAACCTTAGCTAATCTGATGAAAAAAAGACCAGAAAATCAAACCAATTAAATAGTAAATGGCCAAGATAGAATCACAGCAAAACCAAAGAAATTTAAAAGAACAGTGAGAGCATATGCAATTAGCTACATGCTAAGAAAACTGAGAACACACAGAAGTAGAGGAATAGCTTCCAAAATATAAAATACTCAAACTACCAGAAGACTAGACAGATATCTTAAATAATTCAATCTCGGAAGAGGCAAAAGAACAGTTAGTTCCCATACTTCACAAATTATCCTCAAAAATTGAGAAAGCACCCTTCCAGAATCCCTTTGAGACAAACGTAGTCCTAATACCTAAATCAGGGAAAGCTAAAACACAGAAACAAAACTATAGGTCAATTTCATTCATGAACATTGACTTAAACATTTTAAACAAAATTCTGTCAAATAGAATATGTAATTCCTCCAAGGAATCATTCATTATAACCAAATGAGATTTATAGCAGGGATGCAAGGATCATTCAACATTAGGAAAACAGTCGACATAATTAATCCTGTTAACAATTTTAAAAAATCCAAGACCACATAATCATCTCAATAGATGCAGGAAAAACCTTTGAAGAAGTACAACACCTTTATGCTAAAAATTCTAAATAGTATAGGAATAGAGGGACCTTTCTAATATCATAAAAAGCATCTCTCTACAAGCAGAAGCAAGCATCATATATGTAATGGAGATAAACTAGAACTAGTTTCCATAAATATGTGAGTGAAGCAAGGGTGCTTATTGCCCTCACTATTATTTACCATCATCCTGGAAATGCTAGCAATAGCAGTAAAAGGAGGCAAAAAATGAAAGGCATACAAATAGGTAAAAGGGGTTAAAGTTATTCATATTTGCTGCTGATGGTTTTACTTGGAAAATTCTAGGGAATAAGCAAAGATACTAACTGAGACAATAAATTAGGCTACAAAATAAATCTTGGAAAAATTAACAACATTTCTGTATAATCATAACAAAACATAAGAGACAATGCTAGACAGAGAAATCCCATTTATATCAAGTATACTTGTACCAAGTATAAAAATATCTGGAAGCTACCTATCAAGCCCACAAAAGTATGTATAAAGTCAATTCAAGAAATAGCAAGTTAAATAGCTGAAGGAATATTCAGTGCTCATAGTTAAGCCATACTAATAAAATAAAAATGACAATACTTCCAAAATTAGTTTACACTTTTAATGCTTTAGCAATCAAATTACAAAAGGGGGACTTGATATAATTTGATAAAACAAACTGATTTAATAAAAAGATCGAGAGTGTCAAATGAAATGATAAAAAGAAGTAAGAATGGAGGGGAAATAGCACTTCTAGATCTTGAAACATATTATGAAACAACAGTCGTTAAAACCATATAGTATTGGTTAAAAATAGATAGATCATTGGAACAGACCAAAGATTGGACAATCAGAAAAAATAGAACTAAATGATCCAGTGTTTGCTTGATAAAGTGGAAAACATAAATTGCTTAGGAAAAAAAAAACCTTATTTGATAAAAACTGTTGGAAAAATTGGAAGGCATTCTGGCAGAAATTAGGTTTAGACCAACACCTTACGCTATATTTTATGATACATTCTAAATAGATTCATGATCTTATTATTAAAGATAATGCATACTATACAACAATTAGAAGAGAAAAAAAGATAACATAACTCTTGGTATTGGTAGGAGATAAAATCTTAATGAAAGAAGAAAGAGAGAGCGACAAATGCCAAAAATAAAGGATTACTTGAAACTGATTTTTTTTGGGTAGAGACAGAATTAATTAACTTACAATAATAATAGAAGTGGTCAAATGGGGGAAAAATCTTTGTATTAAATGTTTCTGATAAAGGTTTTGTATCCAAAGTATAGCCATTCCCCAACAGATGTGAGCTCAAAGAATATGAACAAATAATTATTGAAAAGTATTCACAGTCACATGAAAAAATGCTCAAATAACTAATAAGAATACAAATTAAACAAACCTGACATTTTATCTTATATCCTAAAAATTGGACAAAAATCTTGAAAAATGGAAACAGTCAACGTTTGAGTGGCTGTGGAATGATAAGCACACTGATACATTGCTGGTGGAGTTGTGAAATGGTGCATTCCATTTTGGAAAGCAATTTGGATTTATACATATAAGTAACTAAAATTTCCAAACTTTTTGAACCAGAGACTATATTACTGGGCTTCAATCCTAAGGAAGCCATTGACAAGAAGAAAGTTCCCACATACTCCAATACACACACACACACACACACACACACACACACGCATACATCAGCATTTTTTTTGTTATAGCAAAGACTTGGAAACAAAGTAGATGACCATCAATTGCAGAATGGTTAAACAAATTGTAGTACATGAATGTAATGGACCATTACTGTGATGTAATGATTTGTGTGATAAATACAGAGAAATATCAGAAGATCTCTATGAACTGATGCAGAATAAAATAAATAGAGCAAAGAAAACAACATAAACAGTAACAACAACAATGTAAATGGAACAAACAGCACACTAAAAGAAATCAAAAGTTGATGTAACAAAATTATAAAGATCAAACTGAACACCAGTGAAGAGATATGGGAAGACACCTCCCAACTATCTGTTCATGAAAGTGGAAGGTTCACAGGTGTTACACATTGCACATGATTTTGGGTTTTTCAGCATTTTACTCAATTGTACTGACTGAATTTTACTTCTCTAAAAAAATCCTATTAGTCATATATGACAGCTTCTGGGAGGAAAATGAGGAGAGACTTGGAATAACTATGATGCTGTAAGTAACAGAAGACATCAATAAAAATATTTTAAAATAGATTGTTAGATTCTAACTCAAAAATATTACAGTAAGCAAACTATACATTCATTATTATTTTAACACTCTAATATTGTTTGTCCCATCTCAGGGGAAAGGTGGTCATTGTCTATTTTCATTTACAACAAAGGTCCCTTCTGATTCTGGCATCGCTTGCTACCCTAGGGTTGAATGTTCACAATTTTACAAATGTGGTTTGAGCTCCTGTTTAATTCTTTCTTCATTCAAAGACCAGGTAGAAGGGAAAACCAAGGAAAATCAGATAGTAGAATTATTTCTCTCCTCTCAAATACACCCCCCCCCCCAGCCCCCTCCATTACTTATATATGACAGGGTAAAAATATCTTATAGAACCAATGGGAAAGGAAATAGTCCCTGGACAATTCATACTCTAATATGACATTATGGCTGCAAACTTCTCATGATTTTGACTCCTGGCAGATGGGTGCTAGAGCTAGTGTGTACAGGTTCATGAGAGCTTATTATTAAAATTTCAGTGCAAGAATTTATATTTCAAAAATCAACAAACACTACAAATCAGGGCTTGATTTATTGTTTTATTGATTGTCTAGATAGAAGAAAGTGATGAGAAATAATAAGGGATATTAAAGTTGAGTGTGTTGTGTGTACACTTTCCTCCTGGAGAGCTAACTGTCAAACATTTACCAGCATACCCCTGGCTCCAGGCAACTATCTATACCTCGGTGCTGCTCGACTATGCCTCTGTAGCCTCCATTCACTGCTTTTCTATTAACTTGCTAATACAATCTGCTGGAGATGGAGTTCTTATAAATTGCTGTAGCTTCTTCTTCCAAGGTAGTAGGATCACTTTTTTGTAAATTGTCCCAGTCAGTATGTCTGAGAGAAAAAGATCAACATTTTTCTTTTCCTTCCTTCCTTCCTTCCTTCCTTCCTTCCTTCCTTCCTTCCTTCCTTCCTTCCTTCCTTCCTTCCTTCCTTCCTTCCTCCCTCCCTCCCTCCCTCCCTTCCTTCCTTCCTTCCTTCCTTCCTTCCTTCCTTCCTTCCTTCCTTCCTTCCTTCCCTCCCTCCCTTCCTTCTTTCCTTCCTTCCTTCCTTTCTTCCTTCCTTCCTTCCCTCCTTCTGTTTGTCATACCAATAGCCACACCAGAATAACATACAAAATGAACCCTAGAGATAACTATTACCACCTTTTCCTAATTGGCTTCCACTGTCAGCTGGGGGAAGTTTCTCAGTCCTACTTGGGCCAAGGTAAGTGAATTCCTCCATCATGTTCCTGGAAGCTAGTGCCTGGACAATGAGAATTACTTTGAAACCTCAATGAACTTTAAGGATACACACAGCAGCAAAACTGTATATAAAGGGATAGTTAATGATTTTTTTGTCTTCATTCCTTCTCCCCCTTAAGATCTGTTGATCTTTGCCTTGCATCCTTGCTGGTATGGCAAAAGGCCCTGCCCCACCATTATCATACTTATTAGATATACCGATAGAAGGCCATACTCTTTACATCCTCATATTGGGAAGATCAGTGTGGGGAAATTGTAACTGTTCAGGTCACAATACAGTTGGAAGGAGGGAAAAGAGGGATTCTATTGGAAAGAGAAAAACTCCAAGCCTCCTCTCTTCCTCCTTACCTGTTACATAGAATCATAGAATCTTTATTTATAGCCAAATTTCATTGTTTTCTTAAATTTATTTTATTTTTGGGGGCAGAGTCAAGATGGCAGAGTAGAAAGATGCACATACTCTAGCTCTTCCCCCATAGCCCATTAAATATCTGTTAAGAAAGACTCTCAACAAATTCTAGAGCAGCAGAAGCCATAGAACAATGGAGTGGAGGAGATTTCTAGCCCAGGGTTACCTGGAAGGCCATCAGAAAAGGTCTGTCACACTGGACATGGAGTGGAACCTAGACCTGTCTTGGGCATGCAGAGCCGGGAGGAGTAGGACCAGAGCAAGTTTTGGGGATTCCCAGCAGAAACAGTTCACAGATCCCTTAACCCACAGGCACCAAAGGTCAGTGAGAGGGCTCTTTCAATCAGAGCGAGAAGAGAGCAGGGTCCTCCCCTAGCCCCCACCTCAGGTAGCTGTGGTAGCAGCAGCAGCTGCCGGAGGCGGGTGACTGCAATGGCCCTGGCTGCCCAGGCATTATTGGAGCAGCTCAGCCTAAAGCCCCTGGGGAAATTGAGCAGATGATCTGAATCTCAGCCCTAAGCAGGGTCCTGGGGTGAGGTTGAACTGGAGGCCCCTGAGGAATAAACTCCTCTCCCTTGATTGTAACACCTTGGTGAAACTGAGAACTTACTGGTCCCCAGAGTATATCCCCCTCTTGACAAAGGACCCAAAAGTCAAGTAACTGGTTGGGAAAATGCCCCAAAAAGGGGAAAAAATAAGACGATAGAAGGTTACTTTCTTGGTGAACAGATATTCTTTCCCATCCTTTCAGATGAGGAAGAACAATGTTTATGATCAGGGGAAGACCTAAAAGTCAAGGCTTCTTCATCCAAAACCTCCAAATTAAATACACAATGGTCTAAGGCCATGGAAGAGCTCAAAAAAGATTTTGAAAATCAAGTAAGAGAGGTGGAGGAAAAATTGGGAAGAGAAATGAGAAAGATGCAAGAAAATCACAAAAAGCAAGTCAACAGCTTACTAAAGAAGACTCAAAAAATTGCTGAAGAAAATAACACCTTTAAAAATAGGCTAACTCGATTGGCAAAAGAGATCCAAAGAAGCCAGTGAGGAGAAGAGTGCTTTAAAAAACAGAATTACCCAAATGGAAAAGGAGGTTCAAAAGTTCACTGAGGGAAATAGTTCTTTAAAAATTAGAATGGACCAGATGGAAGCTAATGACTTTATGAGAAATGAAAAAATGACAAAACAAAACCAAAAGAATGAAGAAATGGAAGGTAATGTGAAATATTGTGGAAAAACAAGAGACCTGGAAAATAGATCCAGGAGAGATAATTTAAAAATTATGGGACTACCTGAAAATCATGATCAAAAACAGACATCACCTGTCATGAAATTATCAAGGAAAACTGCACTGATATTCTAGAACCAGAGGGCAAAATAAATATTGAAAGAATCCACCAATCACCTCCTGAAACAGATCCAAAAAGAGAAATTCCTAGGAATATTGTAGCCAAATTCCAGAGTTCCCAGATCAAGGAGAAAATATTGTAAGCAGCTAGAAAGAAACAATTTGAGTATTGTGGAAATATAATCAGGATAACACAATATCTAGCAGCTTCTACATTAAGGGACTGAAGAACTTGGAATATGATATTCCAGAAGTCAAAGGAACTGGGATTAAAACCAAGAATCACCTACCCAGCAAAACTAAGCATAATACTTCAGGGGAAAAAATGGTCTTTCAATGAAATAGAAGATTTTCAAGCATTCTTGATGAAAAGACCAGAGCTGAACAGAAAATTTGACTTTCAAAATCAAGAATCAAGAGAAGCATAAAAAGGTAAACAGCAAAGAGAAATCATAAGGGACTTACTGAAGTTGAATTGTTTACATTCCTATATGGAAAGATAATATTTGTAACTCTTGAAACTTTTCTCAGTATCTGGGTAGTTGGAGGAATTACACACACACACACACACACACACACACATACATACACATACACACACATATCTAGAGAGACACACAGAGAGATAGCACAGGTGGAGTTGATTAGTAAGGGATCATATCTAAAAAAATAAAATTAAGGGGTGAGAGAGGAATATATTGGGAGGAGAAATGGAGAAATGGAATGGGGCAAATTATGTCTCATAGAGGAGGCAAGAAAAAGTTGTTCCAATGTAGAGGAAAAAGGGGTAGGTGAGAAGGAAAAAGTAAAGCTTACTCTCATCACATTTGGCTCAAGGAAGGAATAACATGCACACTCAATTTGGTATGAAAATCTATTTTACACTACAGGAAAGTAGGGGAGAAGGGGATAAGCAGGGAAGGGGAGATGATGGAAGGGAGGGCAAATAGGAGGAGGGAGCAATTAGAAGTAAACACTTCTGGGGAGGGACAAGGTCAAAAGAGAGAATAGAAGAAATGGGAGACAGGATAGGATTGAGGGAAATATAGTCAGTCTTACACAATGTGACTATTATGGAAGTCATTTGCAAAACTACACATATATAGCCTATATTGAATTGCTTGCCTTCTCAGTGGAGATAGGTGGGGAGGGAGGAAGGGAGAGAAGTTGGAACTCAAAGTTTTAGGAACAAATGTTGAGAATTGTTCTTGCATACAACTGGGAAATAAGAAATACAGGGTACAGAAATTTATCATGCCTACAGGACAAGAGAGAATACGGGGATAAGGGAATGGAGGGGTGTTAGAAGGAAGGGCACTGGTGGAGTGGGCAATCAGAATGCAAGGCATTTTGGGATGAGGGGAGGGGAGAGATAGGTAGAAAATTTGGAACTCAAAATTCTGTGGAAATGAATGTTGAAAACTTAAAATAAATATAAAAATAAATAAATAAAATTAATTTTATTTTTAATTCATAGAATAAAACAAGCTTTTCCATAACATAGTATAATAAAAAGGATGATCAATATAAAACTTCAAATCTATTATGGACCATTTTCTGTTCCCTTGAAATATATAGTAGCTATCAGTAAATTTATTTTTCTTCTTTTTTCCTTTTTTTTCTCTTACCTCCTCTCCCACCCCCTTCCCCATCTCACTCTGGCCCTAGAGATGTAGAATCATGGAATCTTGAAATTTTGAGTTGGAGGAAGCTTAAGATATTCTACAACCCAATAGTCTCCTGTATTAATGGGGAAGTTGAGGCTCAGAAAAGGTAAGTGATTTTCTCAAGGTAAAAGAACTTGTTTTATGGCTGAAATTCTAATGAAACCCAGATATTCCAATTCTGAATGAATGAATTAATGTTAAACTCTGGAGGTACAAATTCATAAAGAAAGTCTCTGATCTGAAGGAGGTTATATTCTAATAAGGACTGACAACACATAGCAGTGTCCAGGGAAAGATGTTTAGGACTGGTAAGGCACAGGAGGCGGTGAATAGGGCAATTAATTTATTTTTTTTCAGGGAAGGAAGTATTGATTTCATTATTGTTTCCAGTCATATATAACTACAACTAGACATATAAATATATATCCCCACACATATGTACTTATATATTTATATGTATGTATATATATATGTGTGTGTGTGTATGTGTGTGTGTGTGTGTATGAGTGTATATATTTAGTGAGTTAGTGATTTGCTTACAGTAGGAGTAGAGGAAACCTCAGCTCATGAACATAGTACATACTGGGCCCCATGGCAGGTTCAAATGAGAGTTTTCCTCTTTCTGCTAGCTAATGTCCTTGGGGGACCACTCCTCTGCGATGGTCTATGTAGCTACTGCAGTTCTGGACAGGTTGCTGCTGCCCCATGGGGTCAGAAGACCTCAGGGGTGTTAGGACAATCATTTAATACAGCACAGTGGCATGTGCATGTCAGAGTTTCACAGTCACCCACGGACACTATGTGCCATGTGCTTGTAGAGTCTGGGTGGGGTAAGGGAGGGGCAATTTTGTTTTGTTTTATTGGAATCAAAAGGGGCTTCTGCCCTGACTGACCAACACCACTGTCACTTCATTTTCAGTTATGTTTTTTGGCAGAGAACATGCTTCTTTTATGTCCATTTTTTGGAAAACACAATCTCTACTTTTAAGCTCCAGGCCTCCCTGGAGCTTCCTGACTACGATTAACTCCATTCTCATGACTTGGCAGCCTCACTGATATTTGATCTGTGGCCTACAAATACAGAGCAGCCAGAAAATGTTGATGAGGGTACTGGGGGGGCTGCTGCCTTTTTCCCTTTTTTTTTTTTTTTTTTGGCTTTAAGCAACTTTTGCAAAGCAGCATAGGACTTTTAGTCTCACTTGATTGGTTATTTACCAAAAAGCAAATATGGATATAGGGAGTCAAACTCCCTACCTGATCTTCAAACATTTCTTTTTTTGCTTTAAATTAACTTACCTTGTATGATAGGGGTTCCTAATCTTAGATACATGAACTTGTTTTAAAAAATGTATTTTGATGAACACAACTGGTTTCCTTTGTAATCCTATGTATTTTCTTTTATGCATTTAAAAAACATTTTCCTGAGAAGGAGTCTGTAGACTTTGTTAAACTTTCCAAACTGTTCATGACCCCTTTTTCTTTTGGGAGGGAACAACCTTCCACAGACAATAAATACAAAGTAAATTTAGGGGAGGGAAGGGCCCTATCCACCAATGGGGCCATGGCAGGTCTTGTGTAGGAAGTACCTTTTGAGCTGAGACTTGAAGGAAGTCAAATTAAAATCCTTTCTCCTATTTTTCCCACTCCCACATTCCCCTCAATAGAAGACAGACCAAGGGGCTCATGGTAGTGAAATCCCAAGCTTTCCCAGTCTCTACTGGCTTAGGAATAAAGGACCTCAGTTGGGGTCATAAATTAGAATTCTCCACATGGAAAACATGTGATGCTACTGATAGGTTGCCAGGTCGGTCGGCATTTTGAACTGATCTGCCATCCAAACTCTCCATGTGATTCTTCATCTGCCTTTTATAGGCAACTAGCCTTTCCCCCTGCTGCTCTGATTGAAACAATGCGGACCATCCTTCCAGCCTAAGCCTGCTGTCCTGAGCAAGAAACCAGCAGGCTGCTAGGACAGGCCACAGAGAAGAGATTTGGTCAGGGAACCAGATTTCATTTTGAAGGCTTCCAGGAATCAGGAGAAATGGGACTTGAAAAACCAAGCTTTTAAGGATGCTTTGAAAACCCAGGCTTCTTTCAGCAGTTTGGCTCCAGGGAGGGGGATTTGACATGGTTCTTGGCAGCATGGGCCTCTTTTGGGCATTTTCATTTCTAAGGTGTAAAATTACTGAAACCATTCTGTCTTGACAGATTGCAAACTTTATTGGGGGTTTTTAACCTGGGGCCTATGAACTTAAAAATATATTTTAATAACTATTTCAACAAAGTTCACTTCTTTTGTAATCCCATGTATTTTATTTTATGCATTTAAAAATATAATTCTCCATAATCTTCACCAGACTGTCATTTTCCTTGACACAAAAAAACGTTAAGAACCCCTATGAAGCTGGATCCCAGCTATAGTATCACAGGAGGAAGAAATGAAATGTTGAAATCTGGTGCTAGCTTACAAAAGCAATCTACAAGGAGCAGGAAATGGAATCACTTACACTGATGTGTCCCAAGTGGCTGAGACTTCAGTTTGGATAACAAAAGCTGGGTGGCCACTTGTAGGAGATATACAATAAGAATTCCTGTTCAGGTACAATCTGGGAACACTTTCCCTAGGATGATGGAAGCCTTTCCACTTACATCGTGCCAGAAATCTACAAATATGAAGCTAGTAGATCCCAGAGAGTGGATGTGAGATACCCATGGGCCCCTTCCTAAGAGAGACAACTCTAAGAAACTAAGAGAGGCAAAGTTGTTCAATTGCATACAGCTGTGGGTAGGGAAAAGCCATTCGTCGCATTGATGGACCACATAATTAAAGGTCCAGTTGAATATATTCATGTGATGCTGGCTCAGGGAGGGTTAGCTTTCACCTATTAATTATTTTATGCTGATCTTTTACATTTCCACCCTGTCTGTTTCAGTGCTGGATGGAATAGATGCAAAGTCGCCAGGATAGAAATAGTCTGGAGACAAATCTATCTTGCTGACCTCAGCGTTTTCTTTCCCCCAGGTTCTTCTGAAACCTTGGTATGTAGGTTGCAGTTCTGACTCTTATGTTGTCATGGGCAATGCAATGTGCTCTTGGCAGAGAAGAGTCAAAGGGAGTGGGCTTCCCTTTCCTGGATGTCTTCAATCAGAGATATCACTAGCCTCCCAGCTCTGCCATCCCTGGTAGTTAGCAACTGGCACCAAATTACCTTCTAGATATTTGGAATGGTGGTGGTGGGGCAGGGTAGAGAATAACAGCAGCTCTCCTTCACATGGTTTCATTCAAGACAATAAATTTCAGGAGAGAATAGTCACCATTCTTTCATAGATTGATCACGGCGTTTTTTCTCATAAAGAGGGCAGAATGCTCTTGACTTGAAATTGTGATTCCCTAGTGGATGATGTGAATTTGACTGAGAATCATAGACTTAGAGCTGAAAGGGATCTCATCTCAATCCAACCTCCTTATTTTGCAGATGGACCAAATGTGGCCCAGAGAGAAGAAAAGACTTCTCCAAAGTCATACAGGTAAGTAACTGAGGTGGGATTCAAACTCAGGTCTTCTAACTCCCAGTCCAGTACTCTTCCCACTACTTTCCATAACTATCCCCTCTGAGGAGGCTTGCTACTTATTACTGGGGAAATGTTCTTTCAAGGCAAAACTTGACTCCAACCTGAGACACTGCACATTGTCTCCATGGATCTCCAGAGTTGATTGGAGAAAATGAGACATTGAGATAAAATATTTCTAATGAATTAATGTTGATGAAGTGTTTTGCAAACATTAAAGAACCATAGAAAGTTAGTTATACTGACCTTCCTTCTCCCCTAGCTCTTCCTCCTAATATATTCTCAGGGATGGAGCAGAACAAGTCCTGGATCTTAGCTTGTGACTTGAAAATCATGCAGAATAGGTGGAGCTTCAAGACACTGATCTTCTATAGGCTTTTCCCCTCCCCTCCCCTTGTCTTTGTTCTCTCTTTCTTTCTTATATAAACAAGAGATCAGAGAAGTGTTTTTAGCTATCCTTCCTGTCTCTGTCTTTGTCTCAATCATATTCCTTCCCTCTTGCACTCAGTCAACCGTAATAGCTAGAGTAGGGAGTCTAGTTGTTCCTTCTCTCTCTCTGTGGGCACCAAAAGCATAAAAGACTGGCTGTTCTTGTGTGCTGGGAGGCAACAAGCAGTCTTTGTTTTTCTTTTTTCCCTTTTCCTCTTTCTCAGCAAGAATTTGGGATGTTGGCATGACCTCATGCCAAGGTAAGCCTAACCAGCCTCAGAAAAAGTAATCCATTTTATCCCCCTTTCAGAAAGAATTATATGCCTCATTTTAAAGGTTTATTGTTAAGGATTCTATTTTCATTATGTAGGAAACATTTTCAATAGGATGTATGCTTTTACCTAGCTAGGATTTCCACTGAGATTCCATGAGTCCATGTGTTTGAGAGGTATCTACTTATAATAGGATTTTATGGTCATCATTAATCTCAGAAAGTCTCTACATATTTGATAAGTCTCATTAAATAAGGATCAACCTTATTGTGGGGAATTATGTCTAATTATTAGGGCTCAGTTTCTATTTATACTATTGGTCATTGCCTTGATGATTTAACAATATTTCCCTTCATCCAATTTGGGGTAAGGCAGCCTTGATAAGAAATCATGGATGATTAAGATCTAGAATTTGTTAAATATCTCCCAATGACTCTTTCTCTTTTACAGCTGGAGGAAGATGAGGGCAGTGTTTCTCACTACATCATCCTCCAACACTGTATGGCCACTTGTATACAACAAACATTCCTGTTCAGTTTGGAGTAAATTGCTTCTGAGGTCTCTTCAAACTTTGGGATTCTGGGAAATAATGATCTTTCCTTGTGGTTGGGATATTCGCATGAAATACATAGAATTTCTCTTTTTTCTTTCCATAATAGCCTAATAATTTACAATATTATCAAGACAGATACCATTAGAGCTGGCCCCAAACAAGTGTGTCAAGTAGACACTATTCCTCTTTGGAACTGCCCTACCTTACTTTTTAACTGTCCTTTTTGTCTGCATAACCACCATCACCTGGATTTTTTAGCATTCAGAGACCTACTCCCCAAGGAATTCATCAGCCACGAATTACCTGCAGTGTCCCCTATTCCCCACCCCAATAAAATGCCCCACCCAGATCCATTCTTTAAAGACTCTTTCTGATATTCTGGATCTTTTTCAAAACTTACCTGGTTTGTTTATATCCCACTCCCTCAAACTCTGACTTCTACTTTTTTAGGTAACAGCTTGCTTGTCTGAAAAACCAATCCATGTTAATGTGTTAATATATCTTACTTTCTTAGCTGGCTGACATACCAGCTATGTGACACATTGGCATTTTAAAGATGGTCTTTTAAAAACACAACACTGTACTGCAAAAGAGGGGCACTAATGATGGGAACTTTAGTCAATGTGGTGGACTAGCAGAGTAGAATTTTTTCTTTTATATGTCTTTCTTTCCATTGCCATCAAACCACACTTCTCTTCCTGGACTTAGGCTAATGCTGAATACCAGACAGTGCAAATGGATACTGGAGAAACAACAGCTAAGTTGTGCTGCCTCATTTTTTTTTTTAAACTGGTCAGCATTGGCAATTTTATTGTAAGGTGAGAGGCATCACATAAATATTTGCAGGGAAAGTGTTCTTGAGAATGTCTCAGTAAGACTGGGGCACCATTCAGCTGCCCTCAAAATGCTTCCTCTCTGTTTTCATGGAAATGCTTTTATCCTGAAACTTGACTATTCCAAATGTGGAAACTTTACTACTCCACATTTTCACATGAATCAGAATCAAACTGGCATGTGGTCTTTATCAAAGCTGCATGTACCTGTCAGTTACCATGGCAAGCCGAGGCTAGGTTTCTTGACAATAAATGTCACAGTTCTGTTTCAAATGATTCCAAACTCCTGCCTTTCTTGAGTGAGGATCAAATTCTGAATATTCCTTATGTGGATTTTTTTTTTAACTGGCAAATGTGCAACAGAACATTGTCCCTGCCACTCCCTGCTTCATAGGAAATCATTGCCAAACAGCTTTTTAAAATAACGGCAACTGGCACTTCTGGAGGGCTTGAGTGCAAAGCACTCAAGAGCATTGTGTCATTTGCAAACTGCAATTGCCCTTTACATTTGTGCTTATCTCCATTTTACAGATGAGGAAACTGATGCCCAGAGAAATAGAGCAAATTACCCAGAGTCATAGCTAGTAAATGTAAGAGGTGGGTGCTAAATGCAAAGTCTTTCTTACTCCAAGGCTAGCGCTCTATCTCTCCTTCCCCGCCCCTCCAGATAAATTATTATAACTTTGATTTTTTTTGAAAATCTTGTTTCTTCTTCAAGTTTGAGCCGAGAACATTCTTGTGTCTTTACAACATTTTTATTACTTTTGGAAGCCAATACTGCATTGTAAAATTAAAAGTCCTATATAATTTGATTATTACCTTTACCTGTCCCAATTGGCAATTGAATAAAAAAGTGTTGCAGTCTTGGCAAGATGCAGCATTCCCGAAATCATTTTGATCTGTTAAACCAGTTAGACAAGCAAGCATGGATGAGTCCTTTGGAAAAATCACGAAAACTAAATTAAACTGAACACGTGGAACCATTTGCCAGCAGTGAGCCTAATTCACAATTTGCTTCCTCTGGAGAAGATCATTCTGGCTTGGATACATGCCAATGGGAGCTGCATGTGGTAATCTATAGGCAGGGCTCTTAATACAAGAGGAAAGTAACATTCATTCTGCCAAAAGCATGCATTCTTGCTGAATTGGGTGAAATAACAATATCGTTTGCATGACATAATATCGATGGGGTACTGTACAGGAGAGAGAACCAGCTTCAGTCAGGAAGGCCTGGGTTTGCACATGCTTTTGGGGATGACCATAAGGGAGACATTTAATGTCTTAAGTGTTGCCCTGACTTTGCTGTGAGTGTATAAGCAATGAAGAACCTGCCAATCAGCAGCAGAAATTCACTGTGCCAAGGAGATCACAGGTCTCTTCTTTAAAGAAGTGAGGACATAATCATGTCATAATGATTATGATATAATGATGATAATGATAATAATGATAACAATGGTGCTACAGTGGACAGAATGCTGTCCTGGAAGGGAGGAAAGACAAGTGTCAAGATTCTGCCTCTGGTATTTAGTAGTCAAGTGATCCTTGACTACCATGTTCTCTGCTACCTTAGCTACCTTAGCTACCATCTTCCTCTGACAATTCCCTAAGACTAATGAATTGAATCACAGTTAAGGATTGCTTTCCAAGGAGAGAATTCTCTAACACTGAAGAGATGGGGGTATCCTGAATTTATTTTCCTTCTGATAATAAAAATAGTGCACAAAAACACTTTCTTCATGGCAACATTGAGGTAGCTATAATTCCTAATTTTTAGATGAACAACCTGAAATGTCAAGTGGTGTGACTTGCCTACGGGCACACAACTAATCAGTTTTAGAGATTTAGAGACCTAGGATTTAGGTCTAAGTTCAACATTGTTCCTACTACAATCTGGACTTTTCAACAAGTACATCTCATATCTTAATAGGGCACACAGCTCAGAGTCAGAAAGACCTGTGATCCCATGACATAACTATTGGGAAAAGTTTCATTCTTGGAAACAATTTCTTTTTCCTAAATAAAATTTTATTTTTTTCAATAATTGAAAATTTATTTTTTTTCTCTCTTACCTCCTTCTATCTTCACTGTGGAAAAAAAGAGAAAACTATTGTAATAAACACTCATAGTTAAGTGAAAGAAATCTGCATATTGGCTGTGTCCAAAAATGTATGTCTCATTCTCATGCTAGACTAAACCTTTTTCTGTAGGTAGTCCATTCTTCATTTTCAGAATCAAGATTGATCATTACATTTGATCAGAATTTGTGTCTTTTGAAATGATTTATTTTTACAATGTTAACATTACAGTATTCAGTATTAAAGCATAAAGTAAGCATAAGGTATTCATCTGATTCTGCTAATTTTACTCTTTGTTAGCTCAGGTTTCTCTTTGATTTCTTAACAGCATGACAATATTCAATTATATCCATATGCCATGATTTGTTCAATCATTCCCTAAGTGATGGGTATGCCCTTAGCTTCCAGTTCTTTGCCACCACACAAGGAGCAGGTATAAAGATTTTTGTACATATGGAAACATGCCCTGTTTCCTTGGTCTCCTTAGGACATAAACCTAGTAGTGATATCAGTGTGACAAAGGTTTGCACAGTTTAGAACTTTTTGGCAAAGTTCCAAATTGTTTTCTAGAATGGCTCTACCAATTTATAGCTCTACAAATAGTGCATCTCTTGGAAACATTTCAAACTAGGCCTCTTTTTGCCTCTGGACAAGACCCATCCTTTAGGTTATTCCAATAGCATTTTCTCTTTCTCCTATGTTATTGATAAGACTTTGGAGAGGGAAGATATTGTCACAGTTGAGAGGAAAATAGAGTCTATTACAACAGTGTGCTAAGTTGTCAGGAAGAATTATGAATTACTTTTCTCTTGACAGCTGAAGTCAAACAAGACCTACAATTAATAAAAGCACCAACCATTGCCCACATAGATGGAGAAAATTTCTGGAAACGATTGAAAAGCTTCTAAATTCTGTCCCTAACAATTGCTATTTGGTGCCTTCATTATAGTATCAGCCTTTATACCTAGATCATGTATCCATTGGGTCTTTAGTCTTGTGTACAGTGTCAGGCATTGGTCTATGCCCAGTTTCTGCCATATTATTATTCAGTTTTGCCAGTAGTTTTTGTCAAACAGTGAGCTCTTATTGGTGCCTTCATTGCTGAAAACATCTACTCTGCCTTTATGAATTATCGCAAAGTCTGTGACTCAGTTCTGTACTGCAAATATACAAAATAGATGCAAGTTTAGGGAGAAAGCCAGAGTATTTGATGTCCATGTAGAAGTGTTCTCTAAACCATGAGGCAGTAGATAGAGCACTGGGCCTAGACTCAGGAAGATATGAGTTCAAATTCAGCCTCAGATTCTTATCAGCTGCGTGACACACTGTTTGTTTTATTCTACTGGAAAAAGAAATGGCAAACCACTCCAGTATCTTCCCAACAAGACACTGTGGACAGTAACCCTGTCCACAAGGTCAGGAAGAGTCAGACATGCCTGAATGATAACAAAACAAATTTAAAGCACGCCAATGGCATATACTTTGACATGGCACAACTATGCCAATGATAATTGAATAATTGGAAATGTGGCATTTTTTTGGGATTTAAGTTCATTTTGGTTCTGCCTAACATTAGGTTCATTATCATTTCTCTTAAATAGAAATAAGTATGGCTTTGAAGTTAAAAAAGGCTTGAATGGAAACATCTTGTTGATTATTTGATTCACATGGATGACATTGAGTTATGTGACTCCAACAAATAACAACAAATAAATTTTTATTTTAAATAAAAAGATTGTTTATCATTTGGAATCTTTCCCCAGTGATATCAAGATGACCTATGGATTCATTAAGCATAAAATTCTCAAGCAAACCAAGGACAGATGGAGACAAAAATCTCAACTGAATATGGAGGTCAAATCAAACCAAAGGATGAACTCAAGTCTTAGAAATACCTTAGTTTCCCCTATGCAAACACATTGACCATAAAGCTATAAAGGAGGAAACTGTGGCTGAAGGTGTTAATGAGACTCACATTTTGAAATGAAAACTGATTAGGAAGAATACCTGCACACAACTAATCCCTATTCAGTCCCAGTCAACCTTTCAAAAGAGATTTGGAAGGCATCACTTCCTTACTAAAAATTATTGAGTCGGTCAATAAACATTTATTAAATGACTACTATATTCCAGCCTCTGTGCTGAGCACTGGGGATACAAAAACAGCTAAAAACAAAGACAATCCTTGTCTACAAGGTGACTATGGATGGGAGAGAAAAACACACAAAACCAGGATTGGGGGAAGAAGGCACCCAATGTAGGGGTGTGATGGAGAGTTCCAAAGAAGCCCCAGAGCTGGGTAGCTGGTGGGAAATGGAAGAGAAAACTACATTGAGCTCCCTTTTTAAATAAGAGGAAGGTGACTGATAACCAGAAGTCATCCGTTTTCACTGAACAGTAATAAATCCTGACAATAGGTAAATGCCATTAGGTTTATCAAGTGTAAATGAAATTCATCCTCCGGATGGTGCTGGTCCAAGTGTGATCCAGCTGTGGAATTAAAATATCCTTCATGGATGACATCTACATGAACTCAACCAACAGTTTGCTGCCAAAGAAGCATCCAATGAATAACTTAGTTATGTGTATTTATTTATGGAAATGGAGGGATTTATTATGGCAATTAAGGACCAAGGTCATTGCCACCAGGAGCTATACAGAGGATATATTACAGAGAAGCTATTTAAGGAGCTTGAATTTAGTGATCCATGGAGACTGTGCAAGGTAAATTTGGATGGCCAGAAGATGCCCAGTTAACTTGGGTTTTACTAGCTAGATTCCTTTATTTTCCCTTTCCTTTCCTTTCCTTTCCTTTCCTTTCCTTTCCTTTCCTTTCCTTTCCTTTCCTTTCCTTTCCTTTCCTTTCCTTTCCTTTCCTTTCCTTTCCTTTCCTTTCCTTTCCTTTCCTTTCCTTTCCTTTCCTTTCCTTTCCTTTCCTTTCCTTTCCTTTCCTTTCCTTTCCTTCCCTTCCCTTCCCTTCCCTTCCCTTCCCTTCCCTTCCCTTCCCTTCCCTTCCCTTCCTTTCTCTTCCCTTCCCTTCCCTTCTCTTCCCTCCCTACCCTTTACCCTTTCCTTTCCCTTCCTGGGCACTTGTCTAAGGGCTGTCTTCTGGACCCTCCTGGCTTTACAGTGATTATCAATAGTAACTATTGTTTCCCTCCCAGCCTGAGGTCTTAATTTTTCTTTGCCTCATTAAAGGGGCCACCCCCTGGCTACTTCTTAAACAAGCATATTCAATGAATGGGTGTTATCTCACCCTAAGTGAGCACCTGCAAAGACCTTGGCCTAAAGGGGCCAAGATCTCCCAGTGCATCCTGGGTCATCTCCAGTCATCCTGATGAATATCTGGTCACTGGATTCAGATGGCTCTGGAGGAGAAGTGAGGCTGGTGACCTGCACAGCCCTCCCTCACTCAAATCAAAATCCAGTGCAAGTCATGTCATTATTTCTCTGATGGCATGGTCTTCTTTGGCAACAAAGGATGAACACAACACAACAACAAGAAAGGAAATGGTAGAAATTGCAACATATTTCTGCAGATTGCAACAACTTAGTAACATGATCAAGTAGCCAGAATTACACACCTTCAGCTCATTCTTTTTCAGAAATGATCAAACAACAAGGCTGTGTATTACAATGACAAACACACAAATATCCTTGAGAGTTTGGTAAATATATTAGAAAAAGAATAAGGATGTATAAACTTGTCCCCTATGGTCACTCAGCTATGACACTGACACACAAAAATTTAAGAATTGTGTATATAATAGACATCACCAAAGCAAATACTCATATCCTCCAAATTACATGGAAGGAGGGATTCTCAGATTACAAGGACTTGGAAGAGGAAAGAGAAACCCAGTGGCAAAAAAGATGAAGCACATGTCATCGTCATTTTGCTGGCTACTGGGATAGTCACGTGGTGCAGCTGACCGTGGTAGACTAAACCAGGAAGATCTGAGTTGGAATCCTGACTCATATACTTAGTAGCTACGTGATCCTGGGCAAATGGCTTTAGTTTTCCTCAGTTTCTTTACCGATACAATGGAGATAATTGCTAGCTGGGGGGAGGGGAAGATCTAGAGAAATTTGACTTTGGAGACTTTCTATGGATTTCTGCAGCCTGAGGACTGGAAGGATAGCCTGAAGAAATTCACTGGCAAAGCCTCTACAAATATGTTTTCATTAATGCAATCAATCAATAAACATTTCTTAAGTGCCTGCTATGTTCCAGACACTATGCTAAGCACTGAAGTTACAAAAAGAGGCTAAGGACAGTCCCTACCCTCAAGTAACTCATAATCAAATGTGTTTACATTTTATGTCAGGTTGTATGCTAGGGATATAAAGACAAAAATGGAACAACCTTGCACTCAGAAAGCTTATATTCCATTGAGGTAAACAACATGTACACATTTAAATACATACGGAATACATACAAAGTCATTTCAATATAGTTTCAGTTTGGGTGGAGTCAATAGTAGCTGGGGATGGGCTTCAGGAAAGGACTCATTTGGGTGATGGTGTATAAGCTGAGTTTTAATACAAGCCAGGGTTCCTAAGAGGCAGAGATAAAGAGATAGTGCATTTCAGGCTGGTGGAGAAGGGAGGCAGTCTGTACAAAAGCACACAGAAGAGAAATGGGAGATAGAAAGTTCTACTTGAGGAATTTCTTGGGAAAAGATGTTGATGCAATAACTTCGCTTCCTCACTCCCTCCTCTCCTCAACTTCTTGCAGTTGAATGATGATGGAAAAACAGGAGGAATCATTTAAAAAAGAAAACAAAAGACACTAGCGAGAAGCTTCAGGGCAGTGTCATCTTCTACCCAGGTGGTATATAGCCAATACTGAAGATGAGTAACTTGCTCAGGAAAGACAGAGGCCAGAGGAATTCCATCATCCTTGTCTGTGATTGAACAGTATAGGCTTGGAATGGACAACATTAGGTGAGGAGACATCTCATCTTGGGTTTTTTCTTTTTGATAGGGGAGGAAGGGAGATATTTCCTGATTTGTTTGTACTTCTTTCTTGTAAATAATCATTTATTAAACACGTACTAAATGCCAATATAAGTAAATAATAAGGGAGAGACAAAACTTGACCAAGAGTAAGCACCGTATTATACTGATCATGGTGGGTTCTTTTTTAAATAGTTATTTTATTTTTTATGTAGCTAAGGCATTGAGAGTAAGTCCTCCTTCATATTGGATAGAAACTTGTGCAGCTCATCAGCAATGACCAAGAGGAAATGCCTACTCTTAGTTGGATGAATCAAGGGTCTGATTGCATAGCCTGAGTGAAAGCCATAAAGGGCTCCATTAGTAATGGTTAGTTTAATAGCTTTTACATAGTTAGACTCTGGTTCTCACTGCTTTTGTTTTGATAACTTAAGGGACCAGGGCAGAAGGTTACAAGCCAGACTGTTTGAAATGGTTCTTAAGATGGACCCTAGGAAAGCTGACTCTCTTGTGTAAACAACATGTGGATCTCAAAAACCTAGATTTACAATTGTCAAAGGAACCAAACATTAGCTTCTTCAAATCTTTTCATAAGCAATGGGCCATCAGTAAATTTGGTCCATGAAGAACTAAGCAAAGTATGTTTACAAAGATACACTGTTTTGCTTTGCTAATGCATTTTTGTTTAATATATAAAAAAAGACAGTGAACACTGGTTTTGATGAGACATCTGATTATTTTGGTTCTTCCATGGAGCTGTGACCTTACTGAAGTGGGCTCCCCCTACAACAATAAAGATTGTAACTCATTCATACCTGCCCATCTTCTACTACTCTTGTCCATATATATTTTCCCCAAATCCAGTATAGGAGGATACACTCAAAATATCACAGGCCTTTCTCTAGATTTATTGACGTTGCATGAATACCAATAGAACACACAGGCCATCCATCATTTACACCTTACTCTCACTAAATTCCAGGTTATCTTTTTTTTTTTTTTAGTCATGCATTTTTTCTGATGACAGCCTTTAAATTGTTTCTCCTATATACAATTTCTGATTTGTACCCCCTTGCAGCCAACACGTAACCATTGTGTGCTTCTCTGTTGTGCTTTGGGTGAGTCTTGTCTTTAGCACTTCCCAGGTTGGGGTATTCCAAGCCTTTCTGCTGTACATTTACTAGAAGAATAAAAATATTGAAAAGATGAACTTTTCTTGCAGAGAAAATCTTGGGGTCATTTAAAGAACTGTGTGATTTTCAAAGGCAATGCAGCACGCTATTCTCCTTCTATTCAGTTGTGGGTCTCAGTTAATTATACATTTAGAGTATGTAGACAACTGGGTGGTACAAAGAGAGAAGGCTGAGGCTTTCCTGGCTTGATGGACTTATCACTGCCATGCAAGTCAGAACACTCTTTTGACCTCATGTCCATAACAAATACAGAGGTGAGAGGAGTGGCGCCCAACTGGACTAAAGCTGTATCTTTGTTGAACATCTTTTCCATGTAATTGCTGAGTAAACTCTTTTTGTTAAAAACTATTTGGTCTGTCATTATTGCATTTCACTCCAATTCTGAGCTTGATCTTCTGGACCAACCTTTAACAAAGTTATAGATGAGGATGGGTTGAGGAGGAAAGTTGATTTTCTACATGGATGAAATCACAGGTCTTCTCTACCCTAACAAAAATGATTTTTTTCTTAACATATCTTGCTATTTAAAATTTAAATCAGTGGGAATTATGATGACTAATACTCTATAAATAGTTCTGTTGCTGTAGATTTATAAGATAGTTTTTCTATTGTCATTTTTATAATTCTCTTTCTTTTGTATTCCAAACAAATTGTCAAAGTACGAACAGTCATTTCCTAGACCTGATTAGTAGTAGATTGTGGACATACCAATCAGGTATGAGACCATAGGGGATAATTAGTCTTAAATTACTTTAAAATTACATTTTAATAAATAAATCCCCAGGTAATAGTCAGATTGTTTTGTATATCATGAGAAAAAAAAAAACTGTCTTCCAACTAAGTCTTCAACTTCCACACAAGAATAATGACAGTGCCAATAGTTATCATCCTGCTATGCTGGAATCTTGCTATTTCAGAATAAAAATAAAAACAAGTCAATAAAGGACTGGTCTGTTGTGGATACCAATCCTTGAGATTTTCATCTACAAGATGAATTGACTTATTTTAAGATGCATACCTGACAGCCCAAGGCCAGTTTGCTAGAGTCCCATGAATTTTTCTCATCCTCAAAGGAACCTTTCCCTTTCCCAATACTTCATTCTTCAGTCTCATTGATCAGCATTCTTTCCTTATGTGTAGTCTCAGCCAGAATGGTCTGGCAGAACCTTAGGCCAAGAACATAATGATCTCCCATTGCTGGGGAGGCTGATTTAGCTGGTCATTTCATGGTCCTCTCTGTAATACACTAACTAGTTCTATGCCTTTTGCCTTTTTTCCTTCTCACTTCAGTCATTCCCAGATCTTTGTATCAGCTTTAATCAGAAAATCACAAGTAAATGCTTTAAGGGCAATTTTTTTTTTCACAGAAATCTTAGGGCTTTGATTAAAGTGCAAGGCAGTAAAAACAATAACAACCAAACCATAATATTGAGAACAATAATTGAATGTGTTTAGTTTCTTTTCTTTGTTAGTGATAATAGGAAGGAGAAAGGGGTTAGTGATTTTCAAATTACTATCAACATAGAAAAGCTCAATGAAGCTCTTGATCGTTGTTGCTAAATGAGGCAGCTTGAGGCCATGGAAAAAGCAATGGATTTGAAGAGAGAGGCATTAGGTTCAACTCCTGCCTCTGCCATTGAGCCAGTTACTCTTTGTGGGTGGTTGGACAACTCACTGAAATTTTTTGGATGTCAATTTCTTTATCTGTAAATTGACAGCATTAGTTAAGATGACCTCCAAGGTCCTTTTCAGCTCTAGATCTGTAAACCTAATGATTTTATCACTTGAACTCATCAAAGTCCCAGACTCACTAATGGATTCAATTGCAGGGATGAGACTGAAATCCACTTTCTGTTCTTTGCCCACAAAGCCAACAATCACCTTGAAAGAGTTCACGTGGTGAGAGAACATCTGGTCCCAGGAGTACCATGAGGAGGCTGTTATATCACTGATTCTTTGCTTATAAATGGGTATGCCCACTGATAGGAGATTTATAAGAAGGCATGACTGAGAATTGCACAGGATAGGAAGATGTAGATAGACGAGTTGCAGTCTGTTGTCTTTCCCTTTAAAAAAATCCTTAAAAATTATTTCTCTGAATATATTTTTATAAAATCTTATCTATCCACGTCCTCATCTCCTTCCAACTTTTCTGAGAAAAGCCAGGGGCTTTCTGGGTGCCATAATATGTACTTTCAGATGTGCCATTTTGAGATTCATCATCTTAATCTCTCCAAATGGGATCATTTGGTATGATGGACTGCAGCCCCTAGCAGTTGTACCCTGGGATGATTATGCAAAATTATGACAGAAGGTGCACAACAGGTTACAAATGAGTCACTTGTATTCAGAGAAGCTGTTTTGCATCTTAAACAAATGGCCAACAAGCTGTTCCACCAAAGGGAAATTTCATCAAGGGGAGAAAGTCTCTTGGAGACAAGAACAACACAAATATATGTTAAGATGGATGGAGGAGGTCATTCAGCCAATGACCATTTATTAAACACCTACTATGTGCTAAGCACTGAGGATATGAAGAAAGGCTATAGCCTCTGCCTTCAAGGAGCGTACATTCTAATGGATGGGGAAAAACTAGAAGGCACTGAAAAGCTTCCAGTTCAATTCAATTCAATCCCATAAAGGCTATTTAAATATCTGCTGCCTCCAAGACTATGTTATAAGCAGTACAGATACAGCCTGGAATTTTCTCTCTCCTTACCTTTTCGTCATAGATGTCCTCGTTTCTTTCAGGACTGCTCAAATCTCATTATCTGTAAGATGTCTTTCCTGGATATCTCCACCCTTCTCAACCTCCTTCTTCCCTCTTTCCTCCCAGTGCCTTTCCCCTGAGATGACCTCCTATTTATACTGTATATAAGATGAAAACCACATTATGACTTTTGGGACAGACACCCTGGGTATCATATTTTATGTGTTTTATATATATATATATATATATATATATATATATGTTATCACTGCCATTAGAATGTGAGCATCTCAGTGGTATAGACCATGTTTTGGCCTTTTATTATATCCTAGAGTTAAGTACAGTTCCTGGCACATAGTTAGTGCTTAATAAATGATTATTGACTGACCAACTAACAAACACAACAATGAATTCTATCCAGTCATTTTCAAAAGTAGATCATCTCTAAGAACCCTTTGCAGCTCCAACAATCAACACATCTATGAACATCATCAACAAAATACCAATGATTTTCTCTATCATTTAGTATCAATCTGTGGAACTCAGAAGGTCTAGCCTAAAGAAAAGACAGTGTGGTATGGTGGGAAGGGAAGGGAGGTGACACATAATAGAAGTCTTCAAGTATTCTTCATGTGGAAGGAAAATTGAATTTATTCAGTTTGGTCCCAATGGGCAGAATTAGGAACCATGGTAGGATGTTTCAATGATAGCAGTTTAGATCTGATGTCAGAAAAAACGCACCACTACCATCTCAAACTTCCTAATAATTAGAGTTATCCCAAAGAAGGCTGGGTTGCCTCAACTTCCCCCTTCTTGGAGATTATGGTGCAGAGGCTAGATGACCACTGGTCAGATATTTTATGGTGGGGATTTTTTCATGTATGGGTTGGGTTAGATGGCTTCTGAGATCCCTTTGGAAACTCAAATTCTGTGAAATCAATTTTTTTGAATACTGGATCTTTATACATGGTTCTGACCCAACTTCTGATCAACATGGAAACTTTGATCTACTTTATTTTTGATCTGAGTCAGTTGTGTCTTCCTTAGGCAGTCTGGTGGCCTCCCATTTCAGGAGCTGATCATATTTGATGGCTTAATTTGGACACCCAATTAGTTTTAACTCTCCTAAAGATTAGAACCCTGGAGTAAAAGTAAGTGATCCACCAACCTCAGTCTATTTAGTAGCAGATGTCAATGGTTTTTACCACCATGCCCACAATATTCCAAATTTTGAGTATTGGTTTTTCAAATATTTTAGTGAAAGAATATCTAGAATTTCTCTTTCAAAATTATTAAGGTAGCAAGAAACTCTTTCACTTAACCTAAATTTTAGAGATAGGAATAAAAGATTTTATTATTTACACAAGAGCATCAGATTCAGTTTTCAGCTACCTTTTCTCAACGACTTCTCTCCACTCACTAACCTCTCCCCACCAAAACCAGATTGGAGATCCCTGTATGATAACATTTTGGAGGGCAAGGAGAGGCAGAGGGAGCAGAGATAGTAGCTGAAAATTTCCGTTAGTTCCCTTCCAAAGTATGATGGAATCCTGGCTGAGATGGAAACTTCTCTTGGGAATTTATGGGCTGAGGAAGCTGCTTCATTAGCTAGTGACACTTTTAATTCAGGTGCTACTTGTACTAGGTGACTGCTGAGATCCCTTCCTGCTTTTAGATTCTCTAATCAGTAAAGTTCATCAATCATTCGTAACGAGAAATATCAGTTGACCAATTAATTTAAAAAAATATTTTCTCACACCAAGATAATAATTTGCTATTCCAGTTCTTAGGTACAAAATGAAATTTGTATATTGATATATTCTTGCTGCCTTGAGTGTGAACATTTCCCACTCATTCTAAAGATGGGTTTGATTGATTACACCAATCAAGTCAGTTCATCCTACCTAAAGTAAGTGATACTATGCCCTATTATATTCATAAGGCAAGAAAACATTTAAAACAATCAAAACCTTGGACTGTGAAAGCCATTGTCTGAAGTACAATGTTTCACAGAAAGCGTATTTGGATTGGCTGACGAAATACGATCATATCCTTTAGGCTGTCTATAAAATATCAAGCCAGTTCAGGCTAGACAAATTTTGGGTGCCTAGTAGTGAAGAGGAGAGAGCATTTTAGTTAACCTTCTGAGAAGGTATCAGTTGGGAGTTAGAGGTGAATAACCAGAGACTTTGGCTTTGACTGTGGTCTTACTCTCCTCCTCCCATTACCTCCCCAACAAGAGGAGAACCTTAAGACCTTCAGAGGTCAAGAGGACTTCTATCTTCCCATGAGCATGGTACCAGTGTCCCCAGAGAAGCTGATGGCAATGTCTCCAGTTGGAGATAAGGACAGGCTGGGGCACAGATTCAAGGCTCTACAAAGGACCCAGGAGAAAAGCTACCTGATTCATAAGGGAAACATTTTGAGGACTCCAATTCCAGGAGTTGTGAGCTCACTTTGTCACATGTATTCTATAAGATTGAGCCCACTTTCCCCTGGATTCTGAATGAACTTGTGGGAAAATGTATCATGGACTCTTTTTCCAACAGGGGGGTGGTATTTTATACCATCCACACAAACTATACTAGTGTAGTAAATACTTCTTTCATTACCCCTAGATCACTGAGAAGACTTAACAATGATCTAGAGACCCAGCTCATCAGTGAAAATGGGAAATGGCTAATAGTAATTTCAGTGCTGGCGCTATGCTTTGTTGAAATTCAGAGATAAACACTGTAAACCATCCTGGAATCTTTGTAGAATTCAAGCCTATTCCTTTATATATATCAAATAACTTCAGTCTCAATGTCAGGAAACAACGAGTTAGCAAGTAAAAATAATGAAAAATAACCAGTTAAATTGGTCCAAATACAGGCTATCTTAACAGCCTCACCAAATATGGAATTATATGGTATTTAATTCCAGCTTTGACTGAATGGACTAATTCTATCAATTTTCCCCCAATCAGGTCAGTTGATGTCAGACTTGTCTAAAGCCACCCACATCAATTTAGTTACATTTTCTTTGGCAGAGATTCCTGTGCTCCTGGTTTGGCTCAGGCCTCCCATGAATTCTTGGTGCAACTCTGATTGCTGCATCTTACTTAGGATTTTTAAAGTGCACCAATCCAGTCCAATCTCATTGAACAAACAGTTAGCTGCCTGCTGCATGCAAGGCACTGTTCTAGGTGTGGTGAAAAAAAAGACAAAAATTAAACAATCCCAGTCTGCAAAGAATCTCTGTTCTATTGGTGGGGTAAAGTATGTCTATAGATAAGTAAATAAAAAAATATAAATGCAAAGATACTAGTAACAGGGGAGGGGAATGAAAAGAGGCCTTGTCAATGGTCAAAAATCATTTATTAACTGCCTACTGTGTGTCAGGAACTGTGCTAAGCACTGGGGATACTAAAAGAGGTAAAAGATGGACCCTGCCCTCAAGTAGCTTATAATTTAATAGGGGAGCAACTGGAAACAAATAAATGCAAATAAGAGTTATACAGGAAAAATAGGAAATTATTTAAAGAGGGAAGACACTGAAATTAAAAGGAGTTTGGAAAGGCTTCCTATAGAAGGTAGAATTTTAGCTGGGACTTATAGGAAGCCACAGAAGCCAGAAGGCAGAGATGTGGCAGCAGAGCATTCTGGGCATGGGGTACAGCCAGAAAAAATGCTGGAACTGAGAGATAGTGTGTCTTGTTCATGGAACAGCAGAAAAGTTCATCTGTCACTGGATCAAGAAGAATGTGGAGAGAAGTGAGGAGACTAGAAAGGCAGGAGGGGACCATTAGGAAGGGCTTTGAATACCAAATAGAAGATTTTGCATTTTATCCTGTAGGTGATAGGGAGCCATTGGAGTTCACTGTGAGAAAGTGCCAACTTTTAGACAAGAGATGTGAACTGTGCTTTGAAGGAAGGGAAGGATTCTAGGAGGGGATGAGGAGGAAGTATATTCCAGATATGGAGAAATATAATGCAAAGGCGTGGAGGTAGAAGATGGAATCTTATATATGGGGAAAGTTTGGATAATTTGACTAGAATGAAGGAGAGTGAATGAAATGAAATAAATCTAGAAAGAGAGATGGATTACTAGTCATTTTAAAGGGAGGTGCCTTGGTACAGTGCACAGAGTGTTGACAACAAATGTCAGTAAACCTGGGTTCAGATTTTACCTTTGCCACTTACTGCTTAGGGGACATCCAGCAATTTGCTGAACCTCTGTGGATCTCACTCTCCTTCTCTAGAAAATGAGGGGGTTGGATTAGATGATTTGAAAGGTCCCTTCCATCTTCAAATCTATCACCCTATGAGATGACTTAAGGCAAATTGTTTGTTGGTTTTGCTTAATATGACTTAGCAATTCTCACCAATAAAATGATCCAATACAATTCTGAAGGACTTAAGATGAAAAAGTCTCCATTTCCAAAAAAACTGATGGAGACTAAATGCAGATCCAAGCATACCTTTTCTTTATTTTATTTTTCTTGGTTTTTTTTTGTCTGTGTTTTCTTTCACAATTTGACTAACAACAAGGACATGTGTTTTGCATGGATGTGCATGTATAACCTATATCAAATGGCTTGTTTTTTCAGTCATGGAGCAGAGAGGGAGGGAGAGAATTTGGAATTAAAAAGGTTTTTAAAAATGAATGCATAACTTGTTTTTATATATGATTTGGGAAAAATAAAACATTAAAAATGATCAAGGAGAAAAATAAAAGGGATGAGGCCCACAAAAATATTAAGATAATAAAAAAATTCTCTCATAGAGGTCAGTGCTGAGTCATAGACTGGAAGGAAGGACCAATGATGTAATACATTCATCTACACTTTTTATTTGCACAGTAGATTTTATATTTGGCTACTAGACTGATCTGTGGGAATCAATTGGTTAGTGGATTATTCAGCCAGTACCCATTTTAATCACTCTTATAACCCCTTGACCTTCTGGTCACATGCAGCTGATCCTGAAAGGGTATTAAGCCACTGTTGGGGAATCTGAGAATTATAAAGTTAGAATTTGTGAGAGTTGATGGGACCAGGAGAGGTTTTCATTTCAGGCAGGCTCCTAAGCTTCCTTGACAAGAGAAAGCAAGAAAATTTAAGGTAACTAACATTATACTTACAGGTTTATGACATATATTGAGTGTGAGCACAGAGCACCTTTCCTAATGGTTGGTGTCTCTCTCCGTCTCTGTCTCTGTCTCTATCTCTCAATCATTTTATATAACTTTGCCTTTATTCTCTGTATACAAGTATTCTTCCAGTAGATTATAAGTACATTGGATTTTTGTCTTTGTAGTTTCAGTGTTTACCACAATACCAGGACTTTAGTAGATGGTGAGTAAAGCTTTGTTGAATTGAATCCATCGATTCTGTGAATCCTAAGGGCACAGTCTAAGTCATTGGACCATTTTTTAAAATGGAACAGTATATGTGTAAATTGGGAAACTGAGACATTCAGGAGCTAACCGAAATTTTTAGAAGGTCTGGAGTGTTCAATTTCATCTAACTGAACATTTATTGAGTCTACCGCTTACTCTGTGCTAGCCACTGTATTGGTTCAATTGTGAGTTCCTTAAGGGCAGGGAGATGTTCATTTCTGTTTTTCCGTCTCCAGCACCTAGTTCCATTTCTGGGACATATTAGGCACTAGTTAATGGACTGAATGAGTGGCTATGTATGTCAAAGGAAGAGATTCAACCAAGGATAAAAATGACAACTTTATCTGAGGAGCAATATTCTAAGCCCCTATCTCAAGCAGGCCTTTTCCTTAAGATGTGTTGAAACCATTTTTGAGATTTAATTGGCTCAAGGGGATTAAAGTCTCTAGTTATAAGAAATCTAGGACATGAAGGGTCAGTGACATCCACTTCTAACGTGACTTCTAATCAGAGAATCATCATGGACAACAAACACTGAAGTAGCTAAGCTGCATCCAACTGAATCAGTTCTGTATCCTTGCTGAACATTCTTCTGCTGTTATGTCCAAGTAAACTTCTTTTTGTTAATGGTTAGATATTCTAAGATTATCTCACTTCATTCCATTTTCAATCTTTATCTAATACATCGGCCCGTTAATCTAACGTATTGACCAGAGTCAGCTCTGGCCTGAAGAGAAAAATGCATTGAAGCAAGAACATAAATATAGAAGTAAAACATAATAAAAAAATCAGAACTTTTGCTTCTTATATTTTCTAAATCAAATACTTTTTCTTCTTACAAATCATGTCGTTTTACTGAAGTTTCCTGATGTGTTTCCCTCTTTCCTTTGGTCTATATTTGTGATATTCCCTTGTACTGGTGTCCAGCTTCAAATTTACTTTATTTTTATGGCTCACCTTTAAAAGGAATGTGGTAGCTAGATTTAGGATGGATGGCTCCAGAAAACAGGGAGAATTATAGGGAAAATAAAAGAAGAAAGAGGAGAGGAAAATTGACTGAACCCACATCCTGGATTTTAACCCTGCCAGGTTTCTTCCCAGCTTTTGAGGATGATGTTCGACATCCCTAGGGTAGGGCTAGGAGACCAGACACTCTATCATATTATCAGCGACATCATATTATTGGTTTGTTTAAATTTTACCAGTGGGCACCAGCAGAGCTATTATGGTTGATCATGACAGGAGTTCCTGTACTCAGAAGTCTGAGAATGTAATTACGAAATGGACCATTCTGCCTAGTGGAGAGCGCCAATAACCTCTAATACAAATGTTCAAGCAATTAATGAGACATAGTATAAGGAGGAAAACTGCAGAGAGGGGTCTGTGGTTTGCCAAAATGAATAAGTAAGATTATCTTTCCAAAGACTACTGGTTAAATTTAGCCCCAGTGGAGAAACTGATGTGCTGACATGAACACAATTCAGTGCTGCGTTCTTTCCTTTTCCAAGGTCACAAGACCTATATGCTAGTGAAGTGGGCAAAAAGGGAAGAGGCTGAAAATTTAAACTAATATGTTTTTTTTAATGTAGCAAATAGCAGATGACTGGCCGGGTTAATGACTTGTAGGGAGCAAATATGTATTTCATTAGATTTCAGGACAAGCAAACATTTTTGTGCAAAGAATCTCTCTTTGATAAGAGGGAATATCCTAGCAGCAAAATCAACCTTTAAGTAAACACAGATTCATGACAAAGTTAGTTTTGAAACGTCAACAAAACAATTTTATAGTCATTATTTTTCATTCGTTTCATAATAATGTATAAAGTCTTAGTCTTTATAGAATTTTTTCAATAATGCAATTCTCAAGGTTCATGTTTTTGGGAGGTACTTTTCCCCCCTTTAAAACAGCAGAAATAGGGGAATCATATTACTGAGTTGGCAGAGATTGAGAGTCCTTGTTATTCTTTGGGCAAAGAAATCCTTACCCATAATAGAGGGCAGGGAGACTGGAGACTTATTGGTGTGAGCTTGAATTTTGGAGGCAGTTGTGTAGATGGAGGAGGGGAAGGCAACTGGGATAAAATGAAGTCCTTTTGGTACTTTCAATTAATCACACACACACACACACACACACACACACACACACACACACACACACACACACACACACACACACACACACCCTTGGTGATTAAAGTAGGAAATAACTTTTTATATTGCAACTAGAAATGTTATTAATTTTAAACTGTCATTCTAAAATAAGTTAGAGTATTCCATGAGGGGACTATTTTTCCATGCGTAAACTGCCTCCCCACAGCAGTATTGATAGGAAATACAATTTTTCTCAGCTATAAGAAGGGACTGAAGGATCATGGTCAGCAGAGAAGATAGGGTCCTGGAGGTGCCTCAGCTTGAGCCAAGGAAAATGGACAGCTGATTCTAAGGGAAGGGAGCTGTGCGCCTCCCACCCCCATCCTAAATAGGAACATGAGCAGTTAGAACCTTGTCTGTTTTTGTTTGGTTTTTTAGTCATTTTTCAGTCATATCTGAGTCTTTATGATCCCTTGTCTGTCTTCCACTGGCCTAATCAAGGAGTGATCTGCCTGGCAGAATTTACTGTCTTTCTGGGATAGGGTGAATTTATCTTTTTTTCATTTCTTCTCCTTTCACTGGTTTTTGAACTGACATCCTTTACCTTTAGATCTGGTTTACTCACTGTCTGTACCTTTATAATGGATTTTGTCTCCAGATAAAGATAATTTTCATTACATTGTGAGTATCTGATATGAGTGAGTGGCCCACAGTGTGAGGGAAGTACAAAAGGGAACCTCTGGACAAATAGTCATAGACATAACTATGGTCCTAGTTTGAAGCTCTCTGTCTCTCTCTGTCTCCCTGTCTCTGTCTCTGCCTCTCTGTCTCTCTCTGTGTGTCTCTCTCCTCTCTCTCTTCTCTCTCTTTTTCTCTTTCTCCCCTTTCTCCCCCTTTCCTTCCTCCCCTCCTTTTTCCCTTCCTGTCCCTCTTTCTGTTCCCTGCTTCTGTTCTGTTCTCTTCTCTCACTTTGTCTCTCTCAAGACAGAGACACTTCACTTTAAAATAGCAAAGCAATGAATGAGTGAAAAAGATATGTCAGCATTTGTACAGCGATATCTTCTTTTCGCCAGTGAGTGTGAAAACCCATGTTGGAATATCACTACCTCACTGTGCCAGGAAGATGTCAAGAAGCCTGGTTGGACCTGACCAAATGCATTCAGAATCAATATGTTCAAAAGAAACTCCTTGAGGACAGGAAAGATTTGTTTTGGTCTTCATATCCCCAACCTCTTACAACCCTTACATGTAGGAAGCACTTGATAAGTGTTTTTAGAAGTGCATTGAGATGAAAATATTTTAAGGTATTTCTGGATGCATTTTCAAGACATCTGAATAAGGAACAGGAAAGAATGGAAAAGATCCCAAGTGTGCTTTTGTGCCATCTTCCCTCCCCTTCTCTCCTCCCCCCTCCCCCCAATTAAATAAAGGCAGCCAAGAAGACATCAGCAGATGCTGCCCTGAGCACCTACTTGGTCACCTGCAAAAAATCATGATAATGATATACAAAAAAAGGAATTTGAGGCAAACATGAGAAGGGAATGAAGCGTACCTACTTGACTAGGTCATCTCAATGGAACTCCAAATGCCCCTATATGCTCACGAAAACCATACAAGATATTCTGACATCTGCAACTAGAGATATGTTTATGAACAATGCCTGAAATGTGCATAGTCCTTTAGAGTTAGCAGGATATTTTACATCTATTGTCTGAGCCTTAAAAAGACTTTGGGAGCTGGATACTAAAGGTATTATTCCCACTTTATAGATGAGGAGACAGAAGTTTGAATATTGACAGCAAATGAGGCATTTTTATGTTTACTTAGAGTATTTGCCAGTGTCATGAAAGCATTTCCCCTCCTTTCTTAACCTCTGTTTCCTTTGGTGTAGTGAGCTCCCAGGTGAAGAAAGTCCTTCAAACCCAATGCACAGTGCCAAATGCTATACATTTTATAGCCTTAAAAGTCAGCTAGGTGGCACTGCAGTGGATCGAACATCAAGCCTAGAGTCAGGAAAACCTGAGTTCAAATCCAACCTCAAACACTTGCTGGCTGTGTGACCCTGGACAAGTCACTTAACTCTTGTTTTCCTCATCTGTAAAATGGGGATAATAATGGTACCTGCTTCCCAGAGTTGCTGTGGGAACCAAAAGAGCTAATAATGAAGACGACCTCGTGCCTGACATAGTGAGTGCTATAGAAATGTCAGCTATTATTATTACAGAGCTTCCTGGGCTACTGAAAGGTTAAATGATTGACCCAGGGCTTGAACATAGATCATTGTGAAACTGAGGCCTACTCACTATCTCCTACACCACACTGTCTGACAAAGTATCTTAGCATAAAAGAAAAATTTCCTCTTGCTGGTGAGGGTCTCCAATTGCATCCATATAGATATGTCTGTAATAAATTATTTCATTAAAATACAGATTGTTATTAAAAAGTTTCCCTGGTGGAATTCATAGCAACGTGACAAATATTACCCTAGGGCATATGCGTTGCTGCCCTGACATCATACTTGGTGAAGATCCTTCCTGACCCACTATTTCAGGAAGGCCTAAGCATGCTGCCCTTCATACCCTACCATCCAATCATCTCTTTCAAAGCCCATGCCAGAGACTGTGCCCTGGAAGCTTTAATATTTTTGTCTCCAGATTTTTAATGCTGGGGCCTGCTGTCTTGATTGGTGACTTCTCTTGGTCCTAATCATGCTTTGCTTCCTCTACTAAAACTTCTCAACTATGATCAGATATATTCTGCTGTTGTTCCTGGATGGGATGCGTTAATATACTCCCTTAGGACCTCACTCAAGATCTCAGAAACTTTCAGGACCTCTGTCTCAGTGGGTATTGCTTCTCGTTATAATATAAGATCCATGAGGGCTTAGACCTTCTGTACTTTTCTGTTTGTATCTCTAGCACTTGGGCATGTAAGGTTTGTGTACCTTGTGCATGTGCTACAGATATTAAATGGGGAACGGGTTCAGTTGAGTAGCAAGAGGAGCAAATGGTGTTAAATACCACAAGGGGGATTTTATAGTACCTTAAGTGATCCCAAACTACTTGTTGCAAAGGCTTACTTTTTTTTTTAACAACAACATTTTCTTGATTCTTTATGGCTGTGACTCATGGGATACTACCCTCTCTGAAGAATGAAACTGAAGAAAATATAGAACCAAAATGGCTATTACCTGACCTATGGCAGGTGTCACATTATAAGTGAATGCTTGCATGTGAGAAGTGACCTAAAAGATAATTAGTGAGATGAAATAAAACTCCAAAGGATTGAAGGTAGGCATACATAGAGAATGAGAGATAAAAATGGGAAGCCCAAACAATACATTTGTTTCCCTGGGAGAACAAAAATACACAAAGACTTCCAGAGCATTGAGTAGATCCTCAGAGGGAAAAGCATGGGGAAACATGGACAAAAACCATATGGGATGTGAGGGAGTAGCTGGACTTTAATCTGTACCATTGCCAATCTGTACTTATGCCAATGGGCAAATCATTGCTCCATTAAAGTAATTCATTCCAAGATGCCAGTGAACTGAGAATAAAAGTATTCTAAGGTAATTTTAATAAGAAAACAGTCTTGCATATGTGAGACACATATTCTCCTTTAAAGGAGAATGGAGCAGTGACTCATATGTGAAGCCTTCTTGGAGCTACAACTTTTGTTTACACTATAGACATACTTCACCTAATACATATAATATTGTCTCTACCAATTACTCCTATTACAAAGGACCACACACTCTCTCCCATTCAGATGCTGAGTCTATCAGCTTCTCCTGAGGCATCTTCTTTCTCTCTTATAATCTACTGAAGATTTAGAACTGTGCCAATTCAGATATCAGACATATGGAGAGGCTTCATCATCGTAGTTCCCTATGAAAATTGGTTCCAAATCTAGAGCTCTTGGTTACTTTGTTAACTACCTAGATAGGGCTTATCTACCCCAGGAGCCATCCTGACCTGCACTTACTTGCCTACCATAATTGAGCTAGGCTCAATGCCCAACTCAATGGGGTTCCACACACTTGGCATGTGTACTTGTTGCTAACTCAAGGTTCCATACTTATTCTCACTCTTATGTACACTTTGTCACCAATTCTCTAGGATTCCCATAATGATAATGGTACTCTAAACTTGCCCAATGGTCATGCATGTTCATATTGACATGCACATGAGCTCAGCACATTCTGATAGATACTCTCAGATAGGTTCATTGACCAAACCAGCAAATGCATGTAGTAACTCAACTCAGTCTGGCAAACACATCATATCACCAATTATACTAAATACATGAGAACTCCTTGAACTCTGTGCACTCATAAAACTATATATATATTTTTCTTCTATTTATCCTGTTCAACCATCCAAAGCTAGCTTAATCCTGCCTGCTTTCCTGGCTAACAACATCAGCAGAAGATTCATCACAATGAGATTCCCTTAAAGTCTCTGGGGAAGGAATCAGTCATTCCTGTCACATGTATCTGTCAATTCACTTCAACTCAGGCCATACTTGTGATCCCTCAACTCTAATAAACACATTTCTGAGTCGTGAAGCTACCTCTCTTTGGCTCATGGATCCCACTTGGAGCTCCTTCAAGAAAATTATCTAAAATACCTAGGGTGTAGTTTGTGATTAAACTTTCCTAAAGCTTGTCCCTAGCTCCTCTGTAAGTATTCCCGGTATCAAATACATATTGGATATAAGAAAGCCTGTTTTTTAGTCCATTGCAATGCAGAAGATGCAAAGGATTCAAAAGAACAGATGAGCACATACAGAATCTGCACAAAGCATCCAAATGACTTGTCTATTTCTCTTGGAAGGGGAATGAATTTGGGGTTGCCATCAGGCACACCTTTTGATACCCTGGTGGATCTTTAGCCTCCAAAAGGATTCTAGATAGCCTTTCTCATGCCAGTAGTATTACCCTCTGATTTGTATTCTTCAGGAAGGAAAATACACTTTGGGATTGCTGAGGGAACAGTCCCCTTTCCCACTAGATCTTCAGTATTTAAATAATTCACTAGTTTTGTTCTTCAAATAGGATACTGCCAAATAAAGATTTGGGTCATCTTCTCTGTCCAAAGAGAGGACATTACCCCAGAAAACCCCTTTCTCTCTTGAGGTCCAGTCCCTAAATGGTCTGATGTGAGGTTACTTATGAGACAGTTCTGAAATAGGGGCTTTTCTGTAGGGATAAGTGGGCTTGCACATGTCTACTTTTGCCCCACTTGTACTACCCAATGTAATGGCTGCTACTGTTTCAGAAGCATAATCTTTCCCTTCAAGGTGCATTGCCTGCTGAGGGTCTGAATTCAAATGTTAGGAGAAGGAAAACCCCAACGTGGGAACAAAATCATTTATTAAACATGATACCTCATGAATGTAGCAGCAGTAGGGAAGGTTTGGTAAAGAAATACCTTGTAAAGGGGCTACAGGAATCTGGCGTGCTCCAAATGGAGACTTCAGTGAGACAACTAGGGTAGTACTTTTTATCTGTACTGTCCTCAGGTATGCACTTTAGGGAGTCACAAAGGTCTTGTGGGAAATTTTTACAAATAAGGAAAAGTCATTAGTCATTCCCATCCTCCTGATTGTGCACAGGGCAGCCTCTGAAGCTTAGCTGCAACAAAAAAATTTTCGATTCTCTGCTGCTTGTGCTAATTTTGGCCTAACAATTAACCCAAGAAAACAGAGGTTCTCCACCATCCATACATGGAACCATCAATTACCACAAATGGAGAAATGTTGAGGGCTATGGATGAGTTCACTTACCTTGGAAGTATATTTTCCAGGGATGTCCCATAGGTAATGAGGGAGATGATGCATTGCCAAAGCTAGCTCAGTCTTTGGGAGGGTCTGAAGGCAAGTATGGAAGAGAAGAAGTATTAGATAGACTACCAAACCAAAGGTTTACAGAGCTCTTTTGTTGATCTCTCTGTTGTATGTCTATGAAACCTGGACAGTATACCAGCGCCATATCAGGAAATCAAGTCCCTTTCATTTGAATTGTCTTAGGAAGATTCTGAAGATCACCAGGCAAGATAAAGTATTGGACATTGGGGTCCTTCCTTGAGCTTAACTACCAAGCATTCAAATTCTACCACACAGAGTGCAACTCCAAACTCTAATGGGTTGGCCGCATTGTTCAAATGCCAAACATATGATTGCCCTAAAAGACCATTTTGGTGGGTGCTTGCATGAATGTTAGAAGGAGCAATGCAAGGACATTCTCAAGATCTCTCTGAAGAACTTTGGAATCAATTGAGATATATTGGAGACACTGGCATAGGACCACTCAGCATGGCATGCCTGCATCATAAAAGGTATCTTATTCCAAGAGCAAAGCAGAATTGCAATAGTTCAAAAGAAATGTGAAATGAACAAATTCTGATATCTCTACTCCAAACGTTATATGGAGTGTCTGTTGTGATTTTCCTTCATTCTCGAAGAGGACCATGACATCAAGATGATGACATGACTTGCAGCTGACTTTGATTTGAGTGGCCAAAAATGGAGTATTTGTGCCCAACATGTGGAAGAGTATTCCAAGCTTTCATTGATCTCATCTGTCACATTTGTATGCACCATACCTTGACCCTGGCATAGTGAAGTCCTTTTGGGTTTCTTCAAGAATGAAGAACGACTCCCTCCCCCAATTGCTAGATCCTTTCTTCTGAGATTACTTTCCATTTATCCTGTATATATCTTGTGTATGCATAGTTGTTTACATCTTGTTTCCCCTATTAAAATGTAGGGTAGGTAGATTTTTTTTTGCCTTTCTTTGTATCCCTGAACTTACCATAGTTTCTGGAACATGCTAAGTCTTTATTAACTACTTACTGACTAACTAAATACTCTCCTCAGCAGATATGGCTCAACTGTCAGTCAGACAACAGTCACTACCATGGCTGGAACTGAAGGAGACTCTTTGTCCACCCTATCTTTCCGTATAAATTCTTCCATGAATGCCCTATTTCCTATAGGATCCATACAAGCACAAGAATCAGCTCAAGGGAATTTTCCTGTTCCTTCCAAATGTTAGTGCTCAACCCTCTCTCAGTTACCTTGTACTTATTTTGAATATGCCTGTATAAGATCATGTTGTCTCTTCTAATAGAATATAAGTTCCTTTAGGGCAGGGACTGATCTGTCTTGATGTTTCTGGTGATGAGTAAACTATCTGTCACATAATAGGTAATTAAAAAATGCTTGCTGAATTACTTGACTGAAATTGCCCAAAGCTTCTGCCCCCAGGAAGCCATTTCAGTCCCCTGGAATAGGAGGAAGACTCTTCTTTCCCACAGGGCCATGGGTAGTTTTCTACACATTGATTTATCTTCTGAAGATGAAAAAAAAGTCCTAGAGAGTGAGCCAGTCTGTCAGTTTGCTTGTATAGAAAGGAGGTGTCTCCTTTAATAAAACTCCATTTTCCTGAGCCCCAATTAGCTAGTCAACAAGAATTCCTTCCATTGTCTCATTAAGATGCCAATGGGCAGCCCCAAAGTCTATGGAAATGCACTTCTCAGATATTTCCAAACAAAGATGTCTTCTGTATATTCTCTTCAAATTTATTAGGAAACTTGTGACTAAATCTTGCTGAAATCTTTATCACAATGGTGGTTATTTCCCCTTCCATTTTCACTTTTTTCCCCCTGCTTTATTCTTTAGCCATCTATCTCCTCCCAATCCTCTTCTCTCTCCTCTTCTCCTTCCTCTCCTATACTGTTCCTTTGGAAACTTCCCTGACCACACTGTTTTTCACCTAATGTCGGGTTTTTAAGGAGCCAATTAATAACTTTCAGCAGAGTGGAGCTGCATTTGAGGAGATGGAGATGAGGAGGGAAAACATTCCAGGCAGGGAGGGTATCCAGTGAAAATGTCTGAAGTTGTAAGATGGGAAGTCTTGTGTGAGAAACAGAAAGGAGGTCAGAGTCACTGGATTATTGAGTATGTGGAAGGAAGTAAAATGTAAAAAGGACAGAAAGGTATCAAGAAGCCAGGTTAAGAAGAAATATAAAAGCCAAACAGATTTTATATTTGATCTTGCATGCAATAAGGAGCCACTGAAATTCATTGCATAGTGGTGGGTGACATGGTCAGACCATAGCTTTAAATTAATTTGACATTTGAGTGGAGAATAGACTAGAATAGGGAGAGATTTGATCCAAGGAGACTGACCAGCAGGCTATTTTAATAGTCCAAGTGTCAGGTAATGAGGGCCTGCACTAGGGTGGTGACAGTGTCAGAGGAGAGAAGGGGGCATATGCAAGAGATGTTATTAAAGTAAAATTGACAGAAGTTGTTGACTGATTAGATAAAAGTGGTGAGAGAGGTTGAGTCAAAGATGACACCTAGGTTTTGTGCCTGGGTAACTAGGAGGCTATTAGTACCCTGGACAGTTATAGGAATCTTAGGAAGAGGAGAAGAAAAGTAATGAATTCAATTTTGGCCATGTTGAATTTATGATGTCTACAGGACATCCAGTTTGGGAGGTCCAATAAGAAGCTGTAAATGCAAGGTTAGATGTTAGCAGAGTGATTAGGGCTAGAGAAATTGATCTGAGAATCATCAGCACAGATACGATGATTGATTTATTGGAACTGATAAGAACAGGAAGTCAAATGGGATAGAGGAAGAAGAGAAGAGGGTCTATAACAGACCTTTGGAGGATACCTATGGTTAGCAAGCATGATATGGATGAAAAGACAACAAAGGTGACTGAGAAAGAGTAGTCATAGAAGTAGGAGGAGAACCCGGAAGAGCAGTGTGGCAAAAACCTGGAGAAAAGAAAATATGAAGGAGAGTAGGTGATCCAAAGTGTCAGTGCGTCAAAACAGAAGAGGATTGGGAAACGGCCATCGGATTTGGCACTAATGAGCTCATTGATAATTTTCATAGTTTCTGTTGAATGATGATATTGGAAGTTAGACTGCAGAGTTAAGAAGGCAGGGATGGGAGAGGAAGTGGACTCATTTATTATAGACAGCCTAAAAGGCAGGAGAGTTATGGGAAAATAACTACCATGGATCAAGTGAGATATTTTTTGAAGATAAAGGAGGCATATGCATGCTTGTGGGAAATGAGCCAGTAGATGGAAAGTTAGACTAGCAGTGAGAGAATGAAGATGATAGAGGGGACAATTTGCTGGAAATTTATGTAATGAAAGCATTTGTTCACATTAGAGAAATTTGTCTTGGCAAGGAGACCTTCTCTTCACCAAAGGGATGAAGGAACTCTACTTCTCCTGAGGGCAGATGGGAGAAAGGCATCTGAGAGATATGAGATGAGAGATATGAGCAAGGAGAGGTAGTTCTTAGTGAAAGACCTCAATTTTTTCAGTGAAATACGACAATGTTCTCAGCTGAGAGGGTGGTAGGATGGGGAACCATGGGAAGTTGCAGAAAGGTTGTAAAAGAATGGAAAAGCTGATGGAGAGGGTGCAATAGTGAATCATTTAGGGAAATATAAAAGGATTGTCTTGCCATAATGAGGGCTCGATTGAGTTTGTGTAACATAAATTTGTAGTAAATCCGATTACTCCAGTTTCATTTAGCTGCACATAAATAGGGGTGAAGGAAATGGTTGGCTTGACTACTCCAACACTTAGCAGGGCAAGATTGGTGATAGGATATGGAGGCAGGGGACATCAGAGAAAAGGATAGAGTATACACTTGAACTGGTTTACCAGGCAAACAAGATAAGGAAAGGAGGAGACAGTTGTCTTGGTAATGGTCTGGGAAAGAACTGAGGGGTGGAAGGACTGGAAATTATAAGGATGAAAGACAAGGTTAGAGGTTTTAAGGTAGAGGGAAATATTAAATGTCAAAAGATGAATTTCAGAATTCATGACCATGGAAGTGAAACACTTGGGTATCGTAGCAAGATCAAGAATGATCATTGCTTTTCTGTGTGTAGCTGAGGTGGGGTGGAGGACTTATGGGAAATAAGTATATTGATGATCATAGATGGTAAGCTGGAAGAGACCTCAGAGCTATTTGGTCCACCTCTCTCTTGTACGTGATTTCTTCAAGGTCACACAGCTAGTTAGGGTCATAAGATCATGCATTTTAGAGGTGGAAGAGACTTCAGAAGCCATCTGGTACAACCACTTCATTTTATAGATGATAAAACTGAGATCCAGGAATGTGAAAGGATTTGCCTAAGGGTACAGTTAGGTGGATCATAGATTTCAGATCTAGAAGCAGCCTTTGGCTCCATCTACTTCTGCCCCTCCCCCATTTTACAGATGGGGAAACTGACAGCCAGGGAGGTTAAGTAGCTTGCTCAAGGTCACATAATTAATTAGGGTCATAAGATCATTAAGATTTTAGATCTGGAAGGGTAGTGGTCAGCAACTCTAATCCCTTTTCCCTATTTTACAGATGAAGCTAAGACCCAGGAAGATAAAGAGATGGTCAAGGTCATAAAGCAGGGTCAGAGGATCGAAGATTTTTTGGATTTAGAGGGGTGACAGAGTACATCTAGCCCATCACTCCAGTTACAGATGAGTCTACTGTCCTCCCATAAAACCACAGACAATCCATTCAACCAACAAACCTTCATCTAGATATTAGAGAAATAGAATATGCAGGAATTTTCCTACATTTGAATATATGTTACACTTTAAAAAATAATTTTCATATTTTAAATGTTTTCTTTCTATGTTAGACATTGGGTTTTGCTTAGATGCTTAAATGGTAGGCAAGGAATGCATTTGAAATTTACAACTTGGTCTCTCTCCCAGCACGAATACAAAAGAAATATTTATGCTACAGTGCCACCTGCAGGTGATGAAGTGCTTTTACACTTATGAAAATGACCACCATAGTGGATATAATTCAGAAAGCAGTTTCTGATGTTGGTCCTTTTGGGGGCAATTCTGGGTACTATTAAGTGGTTCAGTAAATACTTTCTTGATTATGCATGTAATTATTCATTAATAATTGAGATAGAAGTTTCAGACAAGACACAGAGAGAAACTTCCTAAGTATTTATAGAAATAGAGATTGAGAACAAGAAGTCATGTAATTTAACCCTCATTTTTGAAGAGGCATCTGGAGTTAGAAAGACCTAAGCTCGAATCTTGACTTAGCCACTTAATAGTTGTGCCATCCTTGTCTCACTTTTCTCATTTATACAATGGGGGATAATAATAGCACTTACCTTAAGAGATGAGTAAATTTGGACAATTTATGGAAAAATGTTTTGCCAGCCATAGACTACTACAAACATGTGAGCCGTTCTTTTGTTTAAATAAGGAAACAGGCTAAGAGAAACGAGGTGCTGGACTGCTCACACAGGTAAGGGTCAGGCCCGGGCTTAGGGCTACCCCAAAAGTAACGGGAGCCCGGGTGCTGGGATGGGTTGCTCCTCAATGGAATTTTTCGTGCTGAATTTGTTGGTTATTCATTCCAGCTCTGATTCTGTGATTTTGTGAGAATCACTTTGTTTCTGTTACTTAGGCGTACCTGATTCTTCCTGAACTTGTTTGGGATTTCTTTGACAAAATCACTTTCATCCTATTGGAGGCTGCCTGAGGTATTTCATCACTACCCCCTCCCTGGGCTAATATTTCACCCCCCAATTAGATTATACTTCTTTTTGTGTACTTTTTCTGTGCATATCTATGTGTACACATCTTGTTTCTTCCATTACACTGTAAACTCTCTAAGGATAGGATCTACACCATTTTTGTCTTTGTATGCTCAGCTCCTTTTAGAGTCCTTAATATGTAGGAAGTGCTTAATAAATACATGTTGATCAACTGAGACATTGAAATTTCAGAAAACTTATATAGGTAAAAATTTTAAATGATTATTCAGAGCTTAAAATTAGCAGGTTTAGTAGGAAGTGAATTGTATGAAAAGCAAGAATGGACTAGACCCTTTGCAATGTTTGTGGCATCATAAATCCCACATGTAGAGTTGAAAGATATCAGAGTTCATCTAATCCAACTTCCTCATTTTATAGTTGATGAGAATGAGAACCCAAGGTAGGAAAATGATGAAGACTCCCTGACTAGTAAGAGCCAGAGCCAGGAATTAAGTCCAGGTCTTTGGACTCCAAATAAAGGATACTGTTCAATGCAGAATGCTGTTGCTAAAGAAAGGGGAAGAGAGGAAATGGTAGTGTGAGAGAAAGCCTGGCATCGCTGTGTGTTTTGTGTAAAAGGAAAATATTTACTTTTGATATAAGTGCACATGAAACATCCTCCTGAAATGGAAATCTGGCAGCTGGCATGTTTTTTTATTTGGATAGTCACCCTTTCTCTTGAGGTGCCAAAATGAAGGAGACTCTCTGCCTGAATTTCTTTCCATCCTCTCCTACCTCCCACCTAGGGCCCTGCAGTGCTATTTCTGAGATGATATGAAATTTGAAAGAAAAATTAAAGTGTTATAGAATTATTTAGCTTGAGATAAAATAGGAAGTCTTTTATCTTAAGATATATCAGTGAGCCCTAACTCATTTCTGACAAGCTAGAAATATTATTCATTATGGTGGTCATAAACACCACCCTTCATTAGAGAGGGGATGTTCATAATTGTAGATATTAATTTTAAACCGAGACATATTATTTCATGCTCTCATGGTCATGCTCAGTTTCAAAATATTAAATCAGATTTTATGAACTTCTTTGGAAAGCAAAATCACAAAGAGGATTTTAAAGGAGAAGAAAAGTATTAAAATATAATGAAAGAAATGAAATGCTTGGGAAGGAGAATAACAGTACATAGTGGGAGGATGGGTGGAGAGAAGAATATTACATGAGAATTTCTTCCTCTGATCAATGTATAATCCTTTACCCAGAGCTAAGAGGGTCACTGAAGGGGGATGTCTCACTAATCATAAAATCCTAGCATCCTGGGAATTTGAATTGATGTACACCTGATGGAATATGCATCGAAATAGACCTCTAGTGTCATTCTATGGGGCATGCATGAAGCTTATTTCTGCACTGACCAATTTTATGGAGACATGTGCTCTGGTCTCTTGCTAAAGGGACACATGAAACAAGAGAGACTCCTGTTTGGTCCCTTGGTCCCCAGGACTGGCTGTGTGTGTGTGTGTGTATGGGGGGGGGGGTAGAGGGAGGAACAGGTCGATAGTACCTATGAAGATTGGCCAGAACAGCAAAGGCAACCTACTTAGGGTACTTTTAGAAGGATCTCTTCCTGTCTACTGAGTAGATCAACTTCTCAAGCTTTCTCAGAAATAAGAAAGCAAGCATACGTGCTGGTCTAGATGAGGCTAAAAATGGATTTTGAGTCTCTAGCTGCCTCTTCTGCTTTGTGTTTTTTGTTCTTTGAGCATAGCATATGTAACCAAAAAGTAGTCCTGAGGTGAGTGATAGTAGATTTGGAGCTTGAGAAATTGTGGAGCTTTAGGGGGAGACCTTAGGGAGAGCCAAATCTAAGTTTGTTTTACAAAGTTTCCCTAGCGTTCTACTCTTGGGTTGGGGTTTAATGAGTCACAGACCACGAGAAAACCCTGATTCCCTTTCTCTGAGACCAGCTTGACTTTAGGATTGGACCCAGGCTGCAGAATCCAGACCTGAAGTCCCTTGGTGGTGTTCTTCATTTGGACTGCATATTCTGGATTAGGACTAGAACATTAGAATTTCAAGGGAGACAAGAAAACCTCAAGTCCAATTTCCAAAGAGAGGGAGGGAGATGGATTGGGAGTCAAAAGACATACATTAAGACTCCAATTCTGCTGCTTATTACCTGTATCACCTTATGCAGACCACATCTCATTCCTTTGCTTCAGGCTCCTCATCTGCAAAATCAGACAGTTGGACTAGGTGAACTCTAAGGTCAGTTACAGATCAAAATCTGTATTTCTAGAATCCTGATTATACATACATACACACACATATATACATATATATATGTATGCACACAAATGTATATATATATGTAGATAGATAGAATGCACCCAAGGAAGCCTATTAATACCTACTGAAAGTCTCCTGCATCTCCTTAACATGGTGAGCATCCTTTGATAATGTTTACTACTTGGGAAAGTTAAGTTCTTTTAAACCAATTTAGCATGGATTAAGTTTTTATTCTGATACTGGTGATATCTCTCTAAACTAAAGGAGCATAGTATAATAGCGTGAATACCAAGACCTGGATTTCAGTCAGCTTTGATATTTACTAGTTGTGTGATATGCAGCTAGGTGGTGCCGTAGAGCATGGAGCATCCATCTGGAGTCAAAAAGACTCATCTTGCTGAGTTCAAATCTAGCCCCAGACATTTATTAGCTGTGTGACCTTGGGCAAGTCACTTAACCTGTGTGCCTCAATTTCTTCATTTGTATAATGAGCTGGAGAAGGAAATGGCAAACCACTCCAGTATCTTTGCCAGAAAAAACCCAAATGGGGTCACAAAGAGTTGGACATAACTGAAAAATGACTGAACACAGTTGTATGACATTGACTTCATCAGGCCTCCATTTCCTTATCTGTAAAATAAAAGGCTTATATGAGATGGCCACTAACCTCACTGCAAGCTCCAGATCTATCACCCTTTGAGAGTTTATGAAATTACCTCTGTGAGCATCAAATAGCAGGGGTGTGCTGGAGGCAGCTGGAACTCAACTGGGAAGGAGTTAAATGTTCAGTATGAGCATTTACACCTCATAAATCAGCAAATGTTACATACAAATGAGGGTTTCATTTATTGTTTTGATGATGCCTAGGCATATGAAAATGATAGGAAAAAAGTATTAAGAAAGCAGATTAAATTTAAAAGTGCATCTGTCCTGTATTTTTGGAGAACCAGTTGTTAGATATTTAGCAGCATGCTACTGTGCTCTTGTCTTGAAAGGTCTGGCTTTATTTTCACGGGCTCAATCTGACCTTCATGGTTTTTTTAACCAAAATCTCTCTGGTTCTTTTTTTATGTTTGTTTCTTTATTTATTTTTAATTTTCAACATTCATTTCCACAAAATTTTGAGTTCCAAATTTTCTCCCTATCTCTCCCCTATATCCCTGCAAAATGCTATGCATTCTGATTACCCTTTCTCCCAATCTGCCCTCCCTTTTATCACACCCCTCCCTTCCCTTATCCTCATCTTTCTTTTCTTGTCAAGCAAGATAGATTTCTATACCCCATTACCTGTATTCCTTATTTCCTAGTTACACACAAAAACAATTCTCAACATTTGTTTCTAAAACTTTGAGTTCCAGCTTCTCTCCCTTTCTCTCTCCCCACCCATTCCCACTGAGAAGGCAAGCAATTCAATATAGTCTATATATGTGTAGTTTTGCAAAAGACTTCCATAATAGTCATGTTGCATAAGACTAACTATATTTCCCTCCATCCTATCCTGCCCCTCATTTCTTCTATTAACTCTTTTGACCTTGTCCCTCCCAAAAAGTGTTTACTTCTAATTACTCCCTCCTCTCATTTGCCCTCCCTTCTATCATCTCCCCCACCCCACTTATCCCCTTTTCCCCTACTTTCTTGTAGTGTAAGATAGATTTTCATACCAAATTGAATGTGCATGTTATTCCTTCCTTAAGCCAAATGTGATGAGGGTAAGCTTCACTTTTTCTCTCTCACTTCCTCCCTTTTCCCCTCCACTGAAAAAACTTTGTCTTACCTCTTTTATGAGAGATAGTTTGCCACATTTCATTTCTCCTTCTCCTCCCAATATATTCCTCTCTCACATCTTCATTTTATTTTTTTAGGTATCATCCCTTCCTTTCATCTCACCCTGTGCCCACTGTCTATGTGTGTGTGTATGTGTGTGTGTGTGTGTATGTGTATAATCCCTCCAACTACTTAAATACTGAGAAAAGTTTGAAGAGTTAGAAATATTATCTTTCCATGTAGGAATGTAAACAGTTCAACTTTACTAAGTCCCTTATGATTTCTCTTTGCTGTTTACCTTTTCATGCTTCTCTTGATTCTTGAGTTTGAAAGTCAAATTTTCTGTTCAGCACTGGTTTTTTCATCAAGAATGCTTGAAAGTCCTCTATTTCATTGAATGACCATTTTTCCTCCTGAAGTATTATACTCAGTTTTGCTGGGTTGGTGATTCTTGGTTTTAATCCTAGTTCCTTGACTTCTGGAATATCATATTCCAAATCCTTCAATCCCTTAATGTAGAAGCTGCTAGATCTTGTGTTATCCTGATTGTATTTCCACAATACTTGAATTATTTCTTTCTAGTACTTGTAATATTTTCTCCTTGAACTGGGAACTCTGGAAATTGGCTACAATATTCCTAGGAATTTCTCTTTTCAGATCTCTTTCAAGAGGTCATCAGTGGTTTCTCTCAATATTTATTTTGCCATCTGGTTCTAGAACATCAGAGCAGTTTTCCTTGACAATTTCATGAAAGATGATGTCTAAGCTCTTTTTTTGATTGTGGCTTTCAGGTAGTCCCATAATTTTAAAATTGTCTCTCCTGGATCTATTTTCTGGGTCTGTTGTTTTTTCAATGAGATATTTCACATTGTCTTCTATTTTTTTCATTCTTTTGGTTTTGTTTTGTAATTTCATGGTTTCTCATAAAGGCATTAGCTTCCATCTGTTCCATTCTAATTTTTAAAGAACTATTTTCTTCAGTGAGCTTTTGAACCTCCTTTTCCATTTGGCTAATTATGCTTTTTAAAGCATTCTTCTCCTCATTGACTTTTTGAACCTCTTTTGCCAACTGAGTTAGCCTATTTTTAAAGGTGTTACTTTCTTCAGCATTTTTTGGGTCTCCTTTAGCAAGCTGTTGACTCCCTTTTCATGCTTTTCTTGCATCACTCATTTCTCTTTCCAATTTTTCTCCACCTCTCTTATTTGGTTTCAAAATCCTTTTTGAACTCTTCCATGGCCTAAGACCATGGCATATTTATTTTGGAGGTTTTGGATGCAGAAGCCTTGACTTTTAGGTCTTCCTCTTATAGCATACATTGTTCTTTCTCATCTGAAAGGATGGAAGAAAATACCTGTTCACCAAGAAAGTAGCCTTCTATGGTCTTGTTTTTTTCCCCTTTTTTGGGCATTTTCCTAGCCCATTACTTGACTATTGAGTCCTTTGTCAAGAGGAGGGTATACTCTGGGGACCTGTAAGTTCTCAGTTCTTCCAAGGTGGCACAATCAAGGGAGAGGAGTTTACTCCTCTCCTGTCCTGTGATCTGGTCTGGGAGCTGCAGCAAACTTTTCTGCCCAGAATCTGAGAGTAAAATTCCCTCTTCAGTGCCTCCACCAGCTACACCATGCCAGTCAGCAATGCTCACCCCAGGACCACCACTCAGGCCTGAGATCCAGATTAGCAGCTCAATATCCCCAGGGTCTTTAAGCTGAGGGCTCCAAAAATGGATGCTGTCACTGCAGTTGCTACTGCAGGCAGGGTCAGATAGCATTCCCTTCTCCCCCAGGTGAAAGAGCTTTCTCATTGACCTTTGAAGCTGCCTTTGGCATTTATGGGTTGAGTAATCTGGGAACCACAGCTGCTACCTGGAATTCCATGCCCCAGCCTTCTTTGGTCCTGTTCGTGCTATGTGGCCAAGGCTGGGCTGTGCTCCACTCTGTCAGGTGTGATAGACCTTTCCTGTTGTCCTTCCAGGCTGCCTTGGGCTGAAAATCTCTTTCACTCTGTCCTTTTGTGATTTCTGCTGCTCTTGAATTTGTTTAGAGTCATTTTTTACAGATATTTTATGGGTTATGGGGAGGAGCTTCTACAGGACTGTCCTTTTGCTCCACCATCTTGGCTCCACCAATCTCTCTGGTTCTTGACCTCCCCTGGGTTTTCCCCAGGAACATTGGAATTTAGTTCCTATAGGCTTCTCTACCAAGAAGAGAGAAAAGAACTCTCGATTCTAATGCTAGTATTCATGCTAGCAATACAAGGGGTACAGGACAAACTTTATTTCACCCAACAGAAAAAGGAAAAATGAAGGACTTGTATGTGAGCTCATAATCAACAGACAATTCTTCTTTTTTCACCATTAGATTTTCTAAGAATTTGTATAATTCTTTGGATTTACAGTAGTACTGTTGTAGGAATGGTTGGCTGATTGAAGTATTTATTAAGCACTTAACTATGTAAAAATGCAGTGATAAGCCCTGGGGATATAAATGGAAAAGGAAGGTAGCCCCTGCTTTCACAGAACTCAAATTCTAATGGGGGAAATATTGTATATGGAAGATTTCAGCTGCAAATCAGATGGAAAGTTTCTGTGGTCCATAGGGTACAGCTGCAAAGAAGACAGTCATGCTTCTTTTTTGCCATTATTGCCACTGAGAAAACCATGTCAGTTTCTGATATAGAATTACTTGACAGCACAAGGACTTTGGTGACAAGCATTTTCTTTTCTGGGTCTTTAGTGGTGGTGTAGTTCCTCAAAGCTAAAACAAAGGTCTCATCTATACTAAACCTGGTAAAGAGGAGTTAACTTTTATAAGGAATTAATCTTGCCAAGGATCTCTCACCTCTTTAAGAAGATGCAGGGAGGCTCAGTGACCAATTTTGAGTTCAGAAGACTGATGGTGGATAGAACATTCCTTTCACCTGTTCTTAGAGAGGAGATGTACTGATGCTGCAGCCTGAGACATGAATCTGGAGGATTCTACTTTCTATAATCTCAGGGAATGATCTCATTGAGCCCCCAAGGGTTGAGCCATCATCTCTATCTATATATCCACATCTATCTACATATCCTTCCCTGGTCTTTTTTTTTTTTTTTTTGATCCTCACTCACACACCAGCAACTGCCTGTTGTATGCTTCCAGTTGGATGCCTCATAGGTACCTTACTGCAATAGGCTATGAATCCTTCTCCTGCCTCCAACTTCTCTTTTTTAATTATTCTCCACAGGGTTCCCAAATTGGTATTCCGAAAGCATATGTCTGACCATGTTCCTCTCTTTCAAAATTAACTACAGAAGTTGCTTATTATCTAGTCAAGTCAACAAGCTTTTATTAAGCATCTACTGTATCCCAAGAATTGTGCTGAGCTCATTCGCTATGGATGAAATAATATGAAAGTGCTTTGTAAACTATAATGCACTCTAGAGATACTGATTGTTACTGTTGTTTTATTATATCTTTTAATTATATTTATTTGTTATATCTGTTTTTACTATATCTTCTAATTCAGTTTATCTTTTAATAAGTGGTACAAACCCTTCCTTCAGGCTCTCTGAATAATACTACTAATATGGAATAACGTAGTACTTTAAGATTTGCACAGCACTACATGTAGTAACTTACTTGATCCTCACAATAACATTAGGTGCTATTATTATCCCATTTTATAAATGAGGAAACTAAGTCAGAGAGAGGCTAAATCAAGGGTGGGGAACCTGCAGGCATCAAGGCCACATGTGGCCCTCTAGGTCCTCAAGTGTGGCCCTTGAACACCTAGAGGACCACAGTCTGCCTGAAGACCACAGGTTCCCCAACCCTGTTCTAAATGATTTGGCTCAGTGTCACAAAGTTAGCAAGTATCTGAGGCAGGACTGGAACTCAGGTTTTCCTGACTCCAACTCCAGCACTCTACCCATTGTGTCACTTCTCTGCCTCCTCAGTCTCCATCATACACATGTCAAAATAATAGAAGGTTCCTTAAAAGTTTTTTAAAAAGAGTTAACTTCACTTGACAACTTCATGATCATTCATGTTTTGTTGTTGTTCGGTTATGACAAACTCTTCGTGACCCTGTGGATCATATTGTCTGTGGGGTTTTCTTGGCAATGATACAGGGGTGGTGTGTCATTTGCTTCTCTGGTGGATTAAGACAAACAGAGGTTAAGTGACTTGCCCAGGGTCACACACTAGTAAGTGTCTGAGACTGGATTTGAACTCAGATCCCTCCTACTCCAGGCCTAGCACTCTGTCTATTGAGTCATATAGCTGCTTTATTTATATTTAGTGAGGTATAAATGAGGATACATGTGCTCTAGAAAATAATTCATTGCAATCATGGAAGACATCTAGGGCATAGTCCAGATTGAAAAGAGATTCTTTATAGATTCACTCATTTAATTGACAAGGATTTGTTAAATACCTACTATGTGCTAGGCACTATGGATCTTGTATTCTTTGCATCTTCAAGTGAACACCTCTCAAAACTGGCATGGACTACCTCTATACTTGGTCCAGCCTCATAGCTTTTTCCATTTTAATTTATTCAAGAAGCACATAGGTGACTGGGATGTTCAAGACAGACTGGTGACTCCACTTTCCTTGACAGTGAAAATGATTTGTTAAGAACAAACAAAACAATTTTATAGAACTCTTCCATTTTCCATCTCTTGTCCTCCCTGTTTTGTCCTTAAATGTCCTGGGAATGATTTTGCTTAGTTGATTCTCCCATTAAGATCTATTTAAATTTATAGCTTGGAAAACATCACAGTAAAAGAAGATATTTATTCTAGTTTGTTGGTGTACTGCCATTTTCTTTGGGCAGGGAAAAAGAGAGAGTATTCAGTGAGAAGAAAGCAACAGGAGTTAATTTTGGCATCTGCCATCCTTTAGCCAAAAGAGAGAGCTTTTCACTAAGCTTCTTTGTTCTCCAACAGTTATTTGTTTTTCTATTATGCCAAAAATGCTTCCTGAGGAAATTGCTTTTGGTGTTATAGATAGACAGACAGAGAGAGAGAGAGAGAGAGAGAGAGAGAGAGAGAGAGAGAGAGAGAGAGAGAGAGAGAGTGTTGAAAGACATGGGTTCTCATCTTTCCTCAGACACTTAACTAGATCCATGATCCTGGGCAAATTATACCCTTCTTTTACCTTAGTTTCCTCATCTTTAAAGCAAGGGGGTTGGACTTGATGAAGTTTGATGTCCCTTTCAGTTTTAAATTCACAATCATATAGTTACCTTTAGGAAGACAACCTAATCTAATTACCTTTTTTATTCAAAGAATCAACTTGTGTTTGCTTCACCTTTTAGCACCAATCTATTCCAAAATGCTACTTAGAGACTTAAAGAAGCATTTGCATCTGTGATTTTTCTTGAAGGAGTCTAAAGCACCTTATGGGTATGATTAACTCATTAATTTTCTGGTAACAAGAGCTAAGCCAACTAACAGACATGAAAGAATGGATTAGGAAGGTGGTGTTGTTCTGTCACACTGAAAAGAGAAAGAGCTAGTAATGTCTATTTTCAGAGTTAAATTTGGGTGATGGGTTTGGACTCTTCCTTTCTCTATCTACACAATTTGGGTCTCTGGATTCCTGCCACTTTCCACATTCTCAGTGTATGTAGTTTCTTTTCCAGGGCGTAATGAAGGGGGGAAAGTAAGCTTTGCAAATGGCCAGGAGGTGCTGAGGGGTACCAAATAGTCTCAAAGCAGGAGAAAAAGCAGAGCTCCAGCCAAAAAAAGAGAAAAAACAACAAAGAAAACTAAAAACATTTTTTACTGAGCATGGTTTCATCCTGTCCCAACTCAAATTTCAAAGGCAGACTTTGTATCCATGAGTCATGTCCAACTGTGGTCAAATATAACTGTACCCCAGGAGGGTGCATTCCAACTTGGGATTAGCACAAAAAAAATGCAGGGGGTCTTGAGTCCATGGAATTGATAATACATCACCCCTTCGGCTGTTCTTCCATTTATCACCCTGTGCTCTTGCCTGCTGGGGGATGCTTCATAGCACCCCATTCCTATGTTCCATCATTTGTAACTGTGGAAAGCTGATATATAGTGGGAATCTCTGATTGCCTATGGAAAGTCTATTTTGAGACTTTCCTATTTTGAGGAAGTTGAAAAACACTGAACAGTAGGCATTAATTAGATCCATGTTTATTTGGTTTTTCTCCTTTCCTGAGTCATATCTCCACTTGTCACTTTCAGATTTCCAGGTCAACCATCGTCATAATAGTTGGTTCTTGAATCTCATGTTGAGATCACAGAAACAGAGAAAGGACTTTTCTGAGTTTCTTCATTTGAAAGACAGGAAGGAAAAGTCCAGTAGTGATGATTTTCTTATCTGATGATTTCATGAATCTTTCCTTATTGCCTAGAGAGCAGAGGCAATTTATTTTCAGGTATGGGTTGTATGCTGGACTGCTAAGGTCCCAGGCAACTCTGAAATCTGCTGCTCCATTAAACTCCCTTTGAACAAATGGGAACATTTTAATTTATCCCAATTTCTTGTTAGGATGTAAGCTTATCGAGGGTAGGGGCTGTTTCACTTTTATTTTTGTGCCAATGCTCAGTACAGTGCCTGGCACATAGAAGGCATTTGATAAATGCTCATTGAATGATTTTCTTTCTGACTTTTTCCCTCAGCCATCTGAAAAACACAGTCAGTTGGATGAGAAAACCCAGGGATAGAGAACAAAAATAAAGGACCAAAGTACCTTGCTTTTAATTAAAAGTTCACTGCAATAAAATGGATTTGCTGATTCTTATCAAGCTATAGGGGAATTTTATGAAAGAGACATGTAAATGAATGTAGATAGTGAGAAAGGGTGAGGGGAAAAAGGGGAGGCAGGGATGGAAGGAGAGAGGCAAAGAAAGAGAAAAGATGGAGAAACAGAGAGAGAGGGAGAGGGCAGGATTGAGAGAGAGGAGGAGGAGGAGGGAGAGGGAAAAAAGGATAGGATAGAGATATACAGAGACAGAGACATAAAAAGAGGGAGAAGGAAGGATGGAGGGAAAAGGAGGAGGATAAAGAGAGGGAGGGAAAGAGGAACAGTGTGAGAGAGACATAGAGAGAGGGTCAAAACAGAGATAGAGACAGAAAAAGTGAGGAATAGAGTTTGGGATGGAAGGAGGAAGAGAGAGAAAGACATAAAATCACAGACAGACAAGAGAGAAAAAAGGAAGGAGGAAAGAAGGGAGGGAGGAAAGGAGGGAGGGAGGGAGGGAGAGAGGGAGAGGGAGAGGGAGAGAGAGAGAGAGAGAGAGAGAGAGAGAGAGAGAGAGAGAGAGAGAGAGAGAGAGAGAGAGAGAGAGAGAGAAAGGAAAAAAATATTCCAAACATTGGTTATAATGTCTCCATGAAGAAATTAAATTCTATTTAAAATGTTACTTTGGAATTAAGCCCCCACAGGATTTATGATGAGTAGTGTCTTTTCTACCTTGCCTAGAGTAATTACTGTGGTCATCCTAAACATTAAATTTAGACAGTTTCTAAACTTGATATAGGAACTAGAAACTAATGAGATGCAAAAAGAAAGCATAAACATGGCAAAGGCCATATTTTTCTTTGAAAATGATTATTTTGCAGTAAGCAAAAAGAGATGCAAGGCCCAATCCCCTTAAGTGCGATTAAAGGGAAGGCACAATAAAGCAGCTGTTTTAGTACATTTTGCATGTAAGTTCTACGTTTTCTCTGGGCTCCAAGGCACTGGGTCGCAGCTATATTTAAAATGAAAGCGAGTTTACTCCCAGAGTGAAAGTTGTTACATTCCTTGTACACAGAATAGTCTGAAACTTGATACTGTTGCTTTCTAATCTTTAATTTCCACTGGGTCTCGGATCCGCTGCCGTGGCCCTGAGAGGAGGGGAGGCTCGTAGGTGCTGCATGCAAGTCAGAGCTCATGGAGAAGTCCCCAGTTACCTCCTCTTCTCACTTCCAAAACAGGAAATGAGAACATCTGGTTTGGATGTCCTTTCGCCAGAGTTATTAAGCAATACTAGAGATTAGATAAGGGTCTAGTTTTAGTGGCGGATTCAGAGACCAGCTCTTGGGCAGATGGTGGATGAACACAGAAAGCACAGAATGTGCTGCTAGGTGTGGTGGGATTGTTTCATTAGTGTTTGAAGTGAAATAGTTTTGGGAAAAAGACTATGAAACTGGAGATGTGGTGATACTCTCGGACTTTCAGTGTTGATCCATGGGTTATCATTTTGTGTGTAAAGGGAGTTCACAGATGTAGCTACTGATCTGTGGTGATACCTTATATCACTACTGAGAGACAGCATAACATTGGAGTATCCACAATGTTCCAAAAAGATGACTAACTGTAGTACTCAAGTCTCACTTTGCTTTTCACCTCCTCCCCTTCCTTTCGGGTCTTTTTCTACTACCTCTTGTTAAGATGTAGGTTATTTTGGAACCCAGAAGATCCAGGCTGATTAATACCAGAAAGCTGTCACATTGATTTGGGCCTATGATGCTTCGCTCTCCTCTTTTCTGAGACTTACTATTCTTCTAACGGGGTAGAAATGGCATGCCGTTTTCAATGAACCTGGTGGTCATCAGGTATTCATTTACTGGCAGGATTAATTGCCAGCCAAATAGGTCTTATCTGCAAGGAATGAAGCAGGGAAGATACTGGAAGGCATGGTGCTCCATTGGTTAGATTTTTTTCATCATTCAGGCATTTTGTTAATTTATCTGACCTGCAAAACTATCCCTGAATCTATGTTTATGTCATCACACACTTGGAATGAGTCTTTGAAATTCTAGCCGATATTGCATCGCATATCTTCGACAAACTCAGAGGTCTTCCTACGGCAAAAAAATTCTTCATTGGAGCTGAGAGACTTTTATATGACTTAAATTATGACTGTCAGTTATTTCTTGCTTTTCCTACCCTTCTTCCCTGGGAGGTGTTGGGGTGGGGAATTTAATTTAATTTTATAAACTCCTAAAGGACAACTGATGGTTGTTCTGGGGTAATATAAATCAACATGAGAATTCACAGGGGAAGGATTGTCCTTGACCTATTCTGAGTCAAGGTCCATTCCAAATAGCCTGATTGTTGAACTGTTAGGAACTCACTAAACACACTCATCTGGTCAATCCCAGATTCATTAACATTTGAAATTTGTTCTGTCGCTGTACTCCTATACCGATGAACCCCCAACTTTCTACCTCTTATTCTGGGAATAGTAATCAAATTAGTGGTCCCATTTTTCAGAAAAGGGTGTGTTACTAACTCGCTCTTTGGTTCCACTCACACTGCCCCTCTGTCTGCAGACCACAGTTCCCTTCCTTGACCACCACACCCCTAGGGTTTCCCTGTTAGAGTTTCAGGGCTGGAATTAGGAAGACATCTTCATGAGCTCCAATCTGGGCTCACACACTAGCTGTGCGACCCTGGGCAAGTCACTTAAGCCTGTTTGCTTCTGTAAAATGATCTGGAGAAGGAAATGACAAACCACTCTAGTATCTTTGTCAAAAAAAACTCCAAATGTGGTCATGAAGAGTCATATATTGACTGAACAACAAGAAAACATCTATATAGCATTTAATATGTGCCAGACATTGTGTGAAGTACTTTACAATTATGATTTCATTTGATCCTCACAGCAGTCCTGGGAAGCAGATGTTATTATAATCTCTATTTTAAAAATGAGAAAACTGAGGTAAAGTAACTAGTCTAGAGTTACAAAGCTAGAAAGCATGTGAGGTCAGGTTTGAACTCGGGTCTATCTTGACTTTAGACACAGGTTCCTATCCTTCACCACCCAGCTCGCACAATATTGTTACATGATTTTGTTGGTATAGGGAAGTCCATATAAGGAAATCCAGCCAATGGATCCTAAAACTGCTCTGAACCTCATAGTCTTATAGAGTCTTTCCAGGTATTGAATGGTTAAATACCTTGACTAGGGCTCACATAGCATGGATCAGGACCATTTTTCATATCTACTGCATTTATAGAATTGAATTTCTGGACCATTTTCTTGACTATCATTAAAGAAATTGTTTGTGCAACATAATATTTTGAGCTTATTTTATGGTAGTTGTACCCTTAAACTACTCCTCCCAAGTTTATCCTCTTCAGACTTGCAAGGGGTTCAAGGACTTGATCCTAGCCTCTAATTCGGAGGCCAGTTTTTGATTCACTGCACCATGCTGGATCTCATTCAGTGGCTGGAGATTCTCTTTAAGCCACTGGTTTCTGAGATTCTATGACAAAAGAAGGTATGATACTCATCTTAACAAGTGACATAATATTTGTAAAGCACTTTGCAGACTTTAAAGCACTACGTTAACGTTAGTTATTATTGTTGGTAGAAACAGAACACAAGCTTAAAAGAAATGTAGGAGATATCCCAAGATCAAGATATTACAGGTTTAGATGTAGAAAGGATCAGAGAGGCCATCAAGTCATTGTGTATGCTCAGAGAAGAGGCAGAATTTGAAACTAAGTCTTCTGACTCCAATTCCAGTGCCTATTGGACCACTAAAGAAAATGAATTGGGAGTACCAAATAACTGACAGGTAATTAGGGCTACGGGTTCAGAGGTTCAAGGGATCATTAAGAGTTAGGCTCAAGAACTCACTGTTTGACAAAAGTTGCTGGGAAAACTAGATAAAAGTGTGGCGGACACTAGGCACAGACCAATGCCTGACACTGTACACAAGAATAAAACCCAAATGGGTACATGTTCTAGGTATAAAGATTGATATTATGAACAAATTGGTGGAGCAAGGAATAGTATATTTGTCAGATTTATGGAAAAGTGAAGAATTTTTGACTAAAGAAGAGATAGAAAGCATTATGAAGTGCAAGATGGAAAATTTTGATTACATTAAAGTGAAAAGTTTTGCACAGCCAAACCCAACGCAACCAAAATTCAGAGGGATGTAGAAAAGTGGGAAAGAATTTTTACAGCTAATGTTGGTGATAAAGGCTTCATTTCTAGAATATATAGAGAACTGAGTCAAATGTACAAAAATGCAAGTCATTCCCCAATTGATAAATGGTCAAAGGATATGAACAGGCAATTTTCAGAGGAAGGAATGAAAGATATCTATAGTCACACGAAAAAATGCTCTAAATCGCTTTTGATTAGAGAGATGCAAATCCAAACAACTCTGAGGTGCCATATCATACCTATCAGATTGGCAAACATGACAGAACAGGAAGATGATAAATGTTGGAGAGGATGTGGGAGAGTTGGAACACTAATACACTGTTGGTGGAGCTGTGAGCTGATCCAACCATTCTGGAAAACAATTTGGAATTATGCCCAAAGGGTTACAAATATGTGCATACCCTTTGACCCAGCAATATCGCTTCTAGGACTGTATCCCCAAGAGATCATAAAAATGGGAAAGGGTCCCACATGTTCAAAATATTTAAAGCAGCTCTCTTTGTGGTGGCCAAAAACTGGAAATCAAGAGGATGCCCATAAATTGGGGAATGACTGAATAAATTATGGTATGTGAATGTAATGGAATACTATTGCGCCATAAGAAATGATGAATAAGAAGACTTCAGAGAGGCCTAAAAAGACTTATATGATCTGATGCTGAGTGAAAGGAGCAGAACCAAGAGAACTTTATGCACAGCAACGACCACAATGTGTGAGAGATTTTTCTAGTGGACTTGGAACTTCATTGCAATGCAAGGACTTAAAAAAAATTCCCAATGGTCTTCTAAGGCAAAATGCCTTCCACATCCAGAGTAAGAACTATGGAATTCAGTCACAGAATGTAGCAGATCATTTGTGTGTGTGTGTGTGTGTGTGTGTGTGTGTGTGTGTGTGTATGTATTAAGTTTTGGTTTGTTAGATGATTTCTCCCACTCATTTTAATTCTTCAATACAGCATGACTATAGTGAAAATGTATGTAAGAGGAATGTGTGTGTAGAACCTATACAAAATTGTATGCTGTCTAGGGGAGGGAGGGAAAAATAATTATCTAAGTTATATGGCAGTTATTGTAGGATACTAAAAATGAATAAAATTAATTAATTTAAAAAAAAAGAGTTAGGTTCAGTTCTTCATGGTTCTGTAATTCTACGTATGTGGAAGGTCCTCCCTTCACTGAAAAAAATATAACACCTCTAGAAGACACGGTATAGATAGAAGAAGCAAAGTGGCCAAAAATAACCAGTGCTGAGATTGCTAGACTTAGTGAGGCTGGTTCCCAGACATGGTACAAGGTGTCACTAGTTCCTTACTCAATGTCTTTACACATGAGCACAACTGACTAGAGCCTACACTCTGCTGGTATAGCCTTGGAAAGACACTGGGCCGTTTCCAAGTCGTGATCAGGATGTTAGCTGAGATTTAATAGAACCTGAAATGTTAAGATGAGAAAAGGAGACAGAAGCAAATGAGCTGCTCATTACTCTGAGAATATTCCACAAAGTTAGGGAATGAGCAACATTAATGAAGCAAAATGTGTTATTTTTCTACAGCTATATGCCCAAGAATCCTTGCATTCAGGAAGCAAATAGAGAAGGTAGATGGTATGATATAGCAGGAAGAGAGCTGTACTTGGAGTCAACAGACATGTGCTTTCAGATCATAGCTCAGAAACTTACTAGTTCCCCCTCAATGCCAGTTAGTGCCTTCCCCCTATTGACGATCTCCACTTTATCATACATATGTATAAGGATGTGTATATATATTATACATTTATGTGCATGTATGTGTATATATGTGTATATACATATATGTATATATACATATAATTATCTGTGTACATATATATGTACAGAGAGAGAGACAGAGAGAGAAGAAAGAGAGGATGAGAAAGCAGGAGAGAGGAAGGGGGGGAGAGAAAGACAGAGAGACAGAGAGATAGACACACACAGACACAGAGACTGAGAGGGAGACAGACAGAGACACTCAGAGAGAGAGAGAGAGATACACAGAGACAGAGAGAGGCAGAGAGAGAGAGAGAGAGAGAGAGAGAGAGAGAGAGAGAGAGAGAGAGAGAGAGAGAGAGAGAGAGAGAGTTTGTAGATAACTGTGTACATGTTATCCCAGCCCCCTCCACCCCATTAGACTATGTGCCCTTTGAGAGCAGGGGCATATCCCCCTTTTCGGTATTCTTGGTGCCTAGCACAGTGTCAGGCTTACAGTAAGTGCTTAATGAATGTGCGCTGACTGACTGATTATTGTATCTAAATTTAGAGAAGTCACTTCACCTTTTGGAACCTCATTTTCTTCATCTCTCAAACAGGTCAATGACATTTCTCACACCGACCTCACTGGTTTGTTGGGAGGATCTTGGTATGTTATTCTTTTATTACCTGTTATGACTACAGAAGGGAGGGGAAGGAGACTATAATACAGCAACTTCTGGTAGCAAAGAAAAGCAGCACTACCTGAAGAATATCTGAGTTTCTTTTTCTTTTCCCAAAAGGCAGGTTTAGATTTGAGCCAGATTTAAACCTCAAAGTCTCGAGTCTGGATGTGTTTGTGAGATTAGGAGGGTAGAGCAGACTCAGCTAGATGTAGAAAGTCTGGAAAGATCATAGGCAGAGCCAGGAGGGACTGTTGAGGCCCCCTAATCCTCCAATCCCTTCGTTTGACCAAATAGGAAACTGAGGCTCAGAGGGGTTTGGTCAAATGAACTTACCAAGGTCACAAAGGAGTCCCAGCAGGGCTGGGATTATTAGAGGAGAGTAGCTAGTAGCAGATACGTTGTTGTTGGTCCTTTGTTCTTGAAGAGGACCATGACATCAGGAAGTTGGCGTCATGACTTACAAGTGAATTGGATTTAAGTGAGGCAGGGCTGTGCAAGTCACCAGCCTCAGTTTCTCCTCTGGAGCCATCTGCGTCCAGTGACCAGATATAGATCAAGATATAGCTCCAATGGGAACAGTCCACAGAAGAGAAGGTGAAATATAATAACCCCCAGTGACTTAAAACTCCAAATCAAAATACAAGGGTCAGCAGCTATCAGCATTGCCTTAACACAATAGGTCCTGCATGCTTGCTTCAGAGAGGGCCAGAATAAACATGTGTATTTCCTTTTGCAATGGCCAAAGTCCCAGTTTGCAAAGCTCTTGTCTCTTCCTGTGGGCCCTTGTCTAACACAAGCTTATACCCTTTTTTATCTGTAAAATCAATTTCCCTTCCTTTTGCTGAAAGGAACTTCTTTTAGGCTAACTAAAGCAATGAAATAGTCAACAGAGGATCTATGTTTCTCCCTCCAAGTCCTCTCGACCAAAGACTTGCACCTCTGATTTGCCAGTTGGATATTTTTTGGCCGTGGTTCTCTCAAGGGTTTCCCATTAGCCTGATAAAGCTGATTGGGCAATTTTACATGGCTAAAGTGAAGACAGTGTTGCTTTGGATTTCTCTCAGCTGCTGGGCACTTTGTGGGAAGGGAATTGTGGAGATCATAAGCACAGAAGGCTTTGAACTTGTCATGGGTAGGCCACAATTTTAGGACTGGAGGAAATCTGAGAAGTGAGCCAGTCCAAATCCTTCATTTCACTATTTTAAAAAAATAATCTATCTCTCTATCACTTCAAAGTCTTACCAAGTGTTTTACATATATTATCTCATTTCATCCTCAACAATAACCCTACAATATAGGAATTCGTATTAGTCTTCATTTTATAGGTGAGGAAACTGAGGCAGAGATGAAGTGACTTGCCCAGGGTCATATAGTAAGAGGAAGTATTTGAATTCAGCTCTTCCAGACTCCACGTTCAGCCTTCTAGCCACTTTGATAATTAGTTGCCTCTCCACTGCCTTCATTTTGAAGATGAGAAGATCAAAGCTAAGGGGTAAAATGATTTGCTCAAAGTCACACAGGTAGTCAGTAGCTAAACCAGGATTGGAACTCAGGTCCTATGACTCCAAGTTCAACATTCTTTCCATTCTTATGCTGCCCCCTTTCTGATCTAATTATTGAGTTGTCTTATTTCTTTGGAACAAATGATCAACTGTGACTTTGAGTGTTCAAATCACTAGTTCAGGCAAGAATTTGAGGCGTACAACTGATCCCATTTCCCAGTGAATATTCAGGGTTGGTCTTTTTGAGGGGATATAAACTTATTATTTTGTTGGCCTGGAAAGCTGCTTAGCAAAATTTCTAGATCAGTAAAAACCTACAAATTCACCAAAAAAATTTTCTGAAAGTTGAAAGTTTAATTCTTAACATTTTCCCTAAAGTTAAAGACACAATACATTCTCTGGGTTTCAGTTTTATTATCTGTGAAATGGGAGTGGAATTGATGATTTCAGAAGCCCATTGGAATTCTAGATCCATCATCCAGTGTAGAGGAGAGGATTGATCAATGGCTCCCCTGATCAACTTGAAGAGTTGACATGATTAGAGTGATAGGCCTGGAGTCAGGAACATAGAACTTCAAATCTGACCTCTGATACTTAATAACTGTGTTACAAGGTCAAGTCCCTTAACTGCTGTGTGCCTTGGCTTTCTCAACTGTGAAATGGGAATAGTCATATCCCCTACCTCCATTATTTTCCTATGCCACTATTTGGTCAGTCATTCCCCAGTCAAAGGGAATCTACTACAAAAGTGCTAGAATAAACATTTTGTTGGATATGGGCACTTTTTTATCATTGATTTTCTTGTGTCATATGCCTAGCCGTACAATTTCTCGGTCAGATAGCATAAACATTTCAGTCACAGTCAAGTTACATCAGGGTATCTCCACTGTTCCACAAACCTTCTAACACTGACAAAGCACATCATCTGCTTTAAAGTGATTTTTGGATCAAGGTAATTAAATCCTATTGAAAGCTGTTACCCCTCAAACCAAAGTGTAGCAGCTGTTAAGTTGCATTGGACCAAGTTCCTCTTCATGGACTGGGAGCCCAACCTGGATCTTCATCTTGTCATTGGATGACCTATAGGGGCTGATTTCCAGTGCCCTGTGGCACAACATGGTGGATCTGGGGAGGAATACCACCTTTGCTATTTTCTGGAGGACCTTGTGTCTTAAATCACTTAGGCTCCAGTTTCCTCATCTGTAAAATGATAATTTTTTTTCTCTTTGTTATAAGGGATGGTTTTCTGGGTAGGCAAGATGAATACATGTGGCTATGAAAGTGATGTAAAACCAAAAGTTATCAATAACTTTATTTTTTAAATGAGGGAATTGGACTAAATGATTTCTAAGGTCTCTTCTAGTTTTAGTCTCAAGGATCCTTTGAACCTTTGATTAAAAAAACAGATTTTTAAAAAAATTTACTCTAGCAACTAGACTAGAGAAATGTTAAAAAGTTAAATATGTCCCATTTCCTCCCATCAAGGAACTACAACTTTCCCCCTGTGATCCAGGATAACCAAATCAGTTGGACTTCCTAAGTTTATTAGGTATAATTCTCTGACTAGGAGAAATATAATTTTATCACAAAACAAAAATGGGATCCAACAGTGAGAATATCCGGTTAAGACTCAGGATGCCTACTAGCCCTACCACTGAAGAGCCCCACACCTTTGGCAAATTACTTAACCTCTCTTTGTCCCAGTTTCCCTATTTGTGAAATGGAGATAATAAGTCTTGTCTCATTTACCTCCCAGGCTTCTTTGAGGAAAAACTGAGATAACATAAAAGTGCTTTGAAAAGTTTGAAGTCCAGTGTAAACATAAGAGGTAATTACCCTTCCTGTATCAATAGCCCATATTTACATACCCAGTTCAGGGAGAGCAATGGGCACACTTGATTGTGGCTGCGAAAATCTCACCTCAGATTCCAAAGTTTAGCTTAGTGGTATAATGACAGCATACTCAATACATAATTAACTTATTTTTCCTCAAGATGCTGTAAGCCTTGGAGTGAATTAAGAAAATCCAAATAAGAGTACACCTGTCCTATCTCCAATTATTGTGATACCAGAGGAGAGTTGGTCCTTCAAGAATAAACTCTTGTCTTGAAGTGTTTATATCATAGTTAATAAAAAAGATAATTCTGCATATTGAATGCAGTAAAAATACCCCAAGCATTGGGTAAGAAATTTGGGCTCTGAGATAACCAGAAATCTGACTTTGATGACTGTTACTGTATTGAGTGTTTGCTTTAGCTATAAGTGCTCATCACTTTGACCTATATTTCCTTGTGTGCTTGATCATATAGAAATGGTGCTGTAGGTGAGACCCTAGGATAAAAGGCATTGGCATCTTCATTGTAGGAAGGACTCAATGAGAGGGGAGGAGAGCAAAGTAAGAGAGCAAGTGAGAAAAATACTATCAGAGAGTGATATTCCCCAAGAAATTGGAAGGGGAGCAGGTAAAAAGAGGGAGAAAGTAAGTATGTCCTACTCTTTAGCTCAAAGCTAGAGGCTGATGGGATCACTTTGCCCAGATATTAAAATCTACTAAGTAAGCACACAGATCACCAAGACAAAAGATGTGTCTGGTGCAGAATTGATGTTCTTCATGTGAATATCCTAGCCCCAACCTACCCTTCTGAACTAATAATATGGCATACCCATTTCCACACTCTATGGTCTAGTATACTAGTCAAATTGGCCTTTTTTTTTCTTTTCCTCACTTCATTTGACCATCACCAGCACTGGTATTGGCTGTCCCCCATGCCTAGAGCTGATTCCTTTATTTTCCTTCAAATCTCTTCTCAAGGGACACCTTCTACAGACTTTTCCATTCCCCTCCTCTGCTAGCATCCTCTTTCTTCAAGTATGTTTGTATTTCTTTTGTTAATATTTTCATACAATTCATTTATATATGTGCTATCTCTCTCAAAGTAATTTATCAAAGGAGGGAATTGAAGGAAGAGACAGTTTCATTTTTTGTCTCTGTCTTCAGTGCTTAGAAGCTTATTAGGCATTTAGTTGAGAGTCTTTTCAATCTGTGACAGATTTTATGTATGATCTAATCCAATCCCTTCATTTTACAGAGAAAAAAATGAGGCCTGAATTGGTAAAGACCACATAGCTAACTGAGTTGGAACTAGAGATTCTTGCACCTTAGACAAGGACAATGAAGTGCATCTTGGGCAAAATAGGTTAGGGGATAGAACAGAAAAATAAAAAAGAGACCTTGGACCTTTGAAAATGAGATGATCACCCTGATAGCAGAAGAGTCTATATTTTATTTTAGGAGACACTTGGGGGTAAGTGACTTGCTCAGTGTCACACAGCTAGGAAGTTTCAAGTGTCTAAGGTCGAATTTGAACTCAGGTCCTCTTGACGTCAGTTCTGGTGCTCTATCCATTGGGTTACCTAGCTGCACTAGAGCATACAAAGGACACTATTGGAAAGATAATTCTAAGGGGAACGGCTTTGACTTGGATCACTGAATGTTAATTCTGACTGCCAGTGGACTACAAGCACTGTCCAATGTGCTCTCTCCGTTTTGGGTTGCTTGTGATTCTGACAGTGAGGTAGGCTATAAACCCAGATCTTACGTCTCTCAATCTACTGTCCTTACTGCCTTGCCTCTCATCAGCGAGTAGATAGTTATTCCTCCAACATGTGACTTCTTCATGTACAAGTGGGCAGAAGATTAACTATTCCCAGCAATGAGGACCATAATAAATGATGAATTCTGGGGAAACAGGATTCAGTAATGACTTCCCAGCAGCTCACTGATAAGTCAATTTCAGCCTGATAAGTTTCTCTCTTGCTGTCTCCTGAAACCACTTTGGTTCAAAGGCAGAGAAAGCAGTAGCTACAACAAAAAACAGCTTCTTACAGCCATAAAAGCAAAGAATGTTCACCTGAAATGGGCTGACTTTTCTCCTTTGAAAAAGAATTTGATTTTGGTTCAAGAAACCAGGCTTTTCTTTTTTGAAATTGCTAGAACAACAAACATGCTTTTTCCTGGCATTTGGCTGTGATTAAAAACTCTGCATGGCTTGGCCACTGGGAGGCGGCAAGAGATAATATTACATTTCCAGGATCTGCTATTGACTTTTCCCACACCTAACCCTCCTCCTTCCCCCCAAAATGAAACGATATGATAGTCAACTACTTCAGATATATCCCTTTGTGCAGATTAAATTGGATCTTGGCTGCCTGTCCATAATTCTGAGTTTCAAAGGCCAATTTCTTAGCATAATTGAAAAACACTACATACATTTCATATTCATTGAATCAATATTTTTTGTGAAATGTATATTAAACTGAACACTTTTGAAAGGAATAACAGGGAGAAAAGTATTTGCTCATCATAATTAAGTAATTAGACCATATTATAACCGTAGATATGCATAATCTGCTCATGGCAAAAAAAAAAAAAAAGAGAGATTTCAACAGCCTTTTTCAATTATCCTATCCAATGAGAAAACAGGTTATTTTTTAAAATATCATTTTTAACTATTTTCCTGAAGGTTGACTTGACAGACCTTGAATCTGAGAAGTAGAGATAGATTAGGATGATCATGAAGCAAAAGAGGGTATTTTAAATTTATAATTACCCACGGATATCATTTTTGGAAGTACAGTGTCGAGGAGAAAAAGCATTTGGATTGGTACAGAGGACATAGGTTTAAATCCCAGCTTTGCCACTTATTCCCTGTGTAACTTTTGGCAAGTCAGTTGATGTCTCTGAGGTTGTTTCCTGATATGCAAGATGGCTTTGAACTGGCTGGCTTCTTTCAATTCTAAAGACATGATTCAATGACATAAAAAGGTGTTTGGCACATCTTTCCCTGCCCACCCATGCAGTGCACCTCCCCTGGAGCCCATCCACAGAGGCTTACTAACAGAAAATCAAATGCTTGAAAGAAAGTAACATAGCAAAGTTGTACACAGCTTCCTTCCAGGGCCATATTTTGAGCCCTTCAAGTATTATCCTTTAAAGATTTCTTCTGCTGAGGATGCATCCCCTTTTCTTCCAGTTACAATGACTGAGCCTCACTCCTTTTCTTATTTCTTTCTACCTTCCCTCTGCTTTTCCTACCTCTCTTTCTTTTTGTTGTTTCCTTCACTTTGCACCATCCCAATGAAGTTCTTTCCTGGAAAAATGTCAAAGACAAACCCACACATTGGGTTCTTTGTATCCCTACCAGTCACCTCTGAAGGTAGAGGATGCCACAAACGGAAATGCTGGAAAAAGAGGCCCATGGTGAGATAAGCTGGGAGCACCTCTTTCACTCTAATTAGGGAATCTGGCTTGCCTCAGATTAAACAATCATTATAGGTCCATAGATTTAGACCCAGATGGGACCTGAGAGACCCCCCACCCCATTTGACAGATGAGGAAACTAAGACCTAGGAAGATGAAGGGACTTGCCAAAGGTTACACAGACATCTAAAGTCAGAGAACCATAGATTTTGGAGTTGGAAGGGACTTCAAGGACTACCTAGTTCAACTTCCTTGTTTTACCTTATTTTTGCTTGGAATCAGGCTTCCATGGCACTTTCCGACCATTTCCATACCATCCACTCCTTTCCAGATATTCTTTAAATGTTTTCTCTCTCCCATCTTCTCTCCCGCATTAAAATATAAACTCTTAGAAGACATGGACTTGGTTGTGTTCCTTAGGTTTAGCACACAGTAAATAATAAATGCTTTCTCTTTCTACCTACTGCTAAAGATATCGTTTATATAGATATAATGTTAGCCAAATATTTGACAAAGTCTCTCAAGTTGGTCTACAAAAGATGGAAAGTTGAGGGCTAGGCAATCATACTATTGGTTGCTTTGGAAGTGGTTAAATGGTTTTAAATAAAGTGCAAAGCACAGTTGGAATCAGATAGGCAACTAGACATTGGTGTAGAAAGAGTTCCTCACACCTCCTAGGGGTTGGAGCATTTCTGATAATCAATGATGTAGATTTCAGCTCCTAACATGCTTGGTAGATGGTCCTCATGAGTTTCTGTGAATGAAAATCATCCAGTGATCAAACTTCTGATGTTACTTTCTCAGAACTTTGACTTCTTGGTTCCTGAGTTTCCAAAGATTTGTTATGTGAAGTTTGGATTCAGTCAAAGGGTTGCACTTGAGGACCTAGAGGGCCACACGTGGTCTCGAGGCTACAGGTCCCCACCCCTGGCATAAGATGCTTCCAATAAACACTTTACATTTTAGCAACTTGGAGTAAACTTCTGTTTGCTCCACTCCACCCTAGTTATGGCAGCTGGGTGGCTCAATGAATTGAGAGCATGGGGCTTGGATTCAGGGCCTGAGTTTATTTTCTGTCTCAGCAACTTACTCATTGTGTGATCTTGGGTAAATCATTTGACTTCAGTTTTCTCAACTGTTCAATGGGGATAAAAATAATACATGGTTGTTGTATGGATCAAATAAACTAATGTGTGTGTATGTATGTGTATATATAAATATACATATGAACTTTTCAACCTTGGAAACACTAAACAAATTGATAATAATTGATAATAATTATACTGATATAATTTACATATTTATAAATATGTAATTTATATAATTATAATTTTTTTTCTTCTTGTTATCATGGCCTTCCAGACATAAAGTATACATACAGTCTATACTTTGTGTATTTGTGGTCATGCGCACCATTTAATACTTAGAGATTCTAAACAACTATCTGGCACATTGATGCTGTTTAGTATCTTCATCAGAAAAGAAGAGAAAGGGAAACCTCCCACAGTGCTTGGGCAGAAAGTTGGTATTCAGCATGTTTTCACAGCCTAGCAGGTGGGGACGTGGGATTGTGAGCCAGAAGAAGCACACGGCGCACAGAACTTGAAAGCAGATATCTGTTGTTTGTCTGCAGGCAATTCCCTGCCCCTCTCCCTCCAAGGGGCAGGGAGAGCGGGCAGGCTGAGTTTATACCAGGGGAATTGACCGCTGGCAGGTTTAAAAATTAGATGGGAATTTTGTGGCAAGAACATAGATCTATACTTCTTGAGTATGAGAGATAGGAACCGTGGACTTCTGTAGGATTGCAGCCTTGGGAAAAATCCTGCTTTTCAAAATTTATTTGAATTTGCCATCTTGGGGAAGGGAAAGAAGGTTCAGGCACCGAGCCGCGAGGGTAGGACCATGGGTGTTGCTTGTGTGTTCTTGGGAGAGTAGCATCTACAAAACTGTATTAGTGAGGTTAGATCAAGGCTTCATTATGGAGACCTGGTCCTTATATCCAAAGGAGAGGGCCAATCTACTTACTGTCCCTGAATGTTAATGATCTAAGACACTCACACACTGATGGAGCTGTGAATCGGTTCCCCCATTTTGAGAAACAATTTGGATTTATACTAAAAAAGGCAATGAAGTGTGCATATGCTTTGACTCAGCAATATCATGCCTAGGCAGATAACCCAAGGAGGTCAATGCCATAGGGAAAGGTCCTATGTATATAAAACTATTTTTACCTGTGCTCTTTGCAATAACAAAGAGCTAGAAGTAAAGTTAGTGCTATAAATTGGAAAATATAATATAAGAGCAACTAGGTGGTGCAGTAGATAGAGCTGACACATCTGAATCGGGAAGAACTAAGTTCAAATGTGACCTCAGATACAAACTATGTGTCTCCAGTCAAGTCACTTAACCTCTGCTTACCTCAGTTTCCCCAACTGTAAAAATGAAGCAAAAAACAAATAGCACCTTCTTCTCAGAATTGTTGTGAAAGTTGAATGAGACATTTATAAAGTGTTTAGTGCAGTGTAGCCCATCATAGGCCCTATATAAATGTTAACTATTATTACTATTATTATCAGGCAACCAGTGGGTGCTGTGGATAGAATGCTGGGCCTAGAGTCAGGAAGACCCTGTTCCATAGACAATACAGTTTTCTACCACCCACCTCCTCAATTCTGTCCATATTCACTTTCTTTGACCACTCTGCTAGAAATCTCTCCATTGCAGCTATATCCTTCTTTTCCTCTTCCTCCTTCTCCTTTTCCTTCTTCTCCTCCTCCTCCTCTTCCTCCTCCTCCTTCTCCTCCTTCTTCTTCTCTCCCTCTCCACCTCCTCTCATTTTTATATGGCACATAGTTACAAATATGTGCTTGATCTGCATAACAGTTCTTTGAGATTACACTCCTTCCCCCATTTTGTAGAAGAACAAACTAAGACTAAGGTGACTTGTCCATTCAGATAGAATTTCTATGGTGAGATTTAAACTCTGGTCATCCTGATTCCAAGTCTCTCTAATCATTGTCATTGCTTCTCCTAATTTAGTTGCAGCTTTCTAAATAACCAGCAAGAGGTGTCTTCACCCTCTGAAATGCTAAGTTAAGTCACTACCATTAGGGCAGCTATGCTTCAGAAGGGCCTGCAGGGCTACTTCTCAGAGAGAGGGGTTCCTCAGGGTACCAGGTATGGCGTTCTTTGGATGACGAATTGAACATTACATGCTTTGCAAAGTTTCATTTTATGGATTGGATTTTAACCCCATGTGATTGCTATAAATGGGGGGCGGAACAACAGTTGGGCTCCTTAGAAGCTCCACATTATTCTCTAAATTGCTTACTTAACACATATCATTGTTCAGAAATGCACTTGAGATTTCTCTCTGCTCTCTTAGGCTATCCGTGAAGTTCACAGTTAGTTCACAAGTTGGGGCCCCTAGTGGGGGCTTCCCTCAATCCATGTTTTATGATTCTTCCATTCGGGACATGATGAAGAGCCTGGGCTTTGGCTGAATTCTCCCCTTTTTTGCAGTTTGAAAGAAATCCTTTTGGCACAGCTGTGAAGAGACAGTTCTTAAATAAAATCTTTTCTCCTGTGCTAACAATTCACATAGCGTCCACAGCTCTCGTTTTCACTCAGGGTCAGCCAGATGAGTCCTAGGATCCTTGTCTTAATCCATTTTTTAAAAATCTTGATTTGCAAGTGCTCATCACCAAGGCACTACTCAGCTATTAAGTATCAACCCTACTTGGTATTCCTTCTTCATCCCTGTATTAACAATCACCTTCTAATGATATGGGAACTACTTGTAAGTGACCTAAGGTGAATTATTGTATTCTGAATCCATAGAGAAGGCATAATCAGGCCAGTAGGAATGAGAACACTTTTTTCATTCTTAGTCCCTTAAGTTTAAATAGCTTTTCCTTTACTGGAGCCAAGTACATTTCCCCAGCCAGAGAAGACATCCACTTTCTGAATTTCTTAATCTCTCTAGGGCTGGTGTCTTTTTCTTTTCTTTTTTTTTAAAGAAATGTTTGAAGTTCAACATCTTTGTGAAAGATTTCAGGGTCAGACATGCTGTTGAAATTTTGCAACTTTTCATACTTTGATACCATGATGGATCCATTATCTCACTGACTGAGGAGGGCGCTCTTTCCAGCTCTATAGATGCACCCCCCTCCCTGCCTTCTCATTTTTGTCCACAGACATCTGTAAATTCTCAACGAGGATCTACAAGTGGGCACCCTTTGGTTCTTCGACTACTTTTTAGATCCTATTGTAGCATGAGGGTCATCCACTCATTCTGTATTCTCACTCCATGATCAGCCTTACTACTGAGGAAATGATGTGGTACAATGGGAAAAAAAGTCCAGAGTTTGGAGTTATGGAACCTGAGTTCAAATCCTGAGGGGGCCTTTTATTGGTTCTATGTTTTTGGGAGGCAACTCCATTAACCTGTCTGGGACTCAGTTTCCTTATCTGTAAAATGAGGAGATTTGACCTACATGACCCTTACATTCTCTTTTAGCTCGAGATGGAAGATTCAGCTGTACATTTATGACTAGGTATTCTCTCTCTCTCTTTTTCAATAACAAATGTTCTCAACAATGTCTATTAGTACATTTGAACGGAGGAAGAGATTGGCTGAAATTGAATTTGGGAAATTACATAGGATATCATGTATTTGGTTTCTCTTTTGTAAAATGAAACAGTAGAACTAGGTCAAGTTGTGTCAAGTCAACAAGCATTTATTAAGTGGTATAATGTGCCACTGCTGTGCTAAGGGTTTAGATTACAAAGAAAGGTAACTCCCCCCCCAAAAAAAAAACAAAATAAAACAAATCACCCTCATAACAAAGCCATCTCCACTCTCAAGGAGCTCATAGTCTATTGGGGGAGACAATATGCAAATAACAATGTACAGATAAAATATACATGGACAAGTCAGAGTTAATTTTTAGAGGGAAAACACTAAGATTGAGCATTTATGATATGAAACAATATAATCAAGCCTTATTAAGTACTTACTATGTGCCTGTCTGCTGACACACCTATCATTCCAAGCTGCTTGCTACTGTAAAAGCTCATTTTTCACACACTAGGATTCTCCTATTCATGCCACAAGGCTGTCAATCAGGCAACATCATGTCTTTGATGAAATACAACTGGAGTTGACCCAAGAGGCAATGGAAAGGTGCACGGTACGTTTAAATTGACTGCAATATAATTACCAAATTGGTTCTAGGTTTTACACATTATAGTTAGGTCTCAATGAGTTCAAATAATAAATCCTCCGAAGTGGTCCTATGTACTTGAATTCATACTACTTAAAGTTGTAATTATGAAAAATATGGCAATTAGTTCCAGCCCAATGGAAATATACAGTGTGAATTTGAACAATGCATCTCTTCTGTCTGTCATTTGCTGAAATTTCCACTGGCTATGTTTTTTCCATTTTAGGGACCTGGTAACTAACAATTTATTTCTATTAAACTACTTAATATTAAATATATATGTGTATATATTTGTGTATACGTATACATTTATGTATATATAAATATATATTTGTTTCAAAGATATAACAACAATCAAAATAGAAAAAACTTTCTCCAACACCTAGGGAGAATAATTTTTCCAATATCTCCTTGATCTGGGAGGAGAGGGCAATAGGCTCATATAGGTTAATAGATTAGTTCCTACATAGCATTGGTCCCTCCAAACACATGTCCAAAATTAGCTAGCATCAATGCCAGTTTTTCTGGTCTAGAGTCTGAGAGCTCTTATTTCTCAGAGCCTCACTTTTGGGCTGACTGCAACATCCATCCTATGTTCATGGACTCCCAGACTCATGGTTTGAGCTCCTGGGCTGGATCAGAGACTGTACTCCTGATGCCTATGAAAGAAGAGAATGGAAGAAGAGGATACAGATTTAGGTCTAGTTTCATAAGGGCTGCATGACATTGAGACGAATGAAGGGAAGGGTGAAGAGAGAGGGTCTAAGATTCTCCTCCCTTTGTGCATAATGTGACTGAGGGAGTCATCATCTGTCTAAGATACAAAAACCACAAAGAGTTCTCACCAGGTGCTAAGTCAGACTGTTTTAAAGAGACTGGAAGTTCTGACTATTTAGCCAATGGAAAAAAATGTTGCCTCCATTCATCTAGTCAAACTGGAACAATTCAAGAATCCATTGACTTTTAACAACATGGTAATTGTATGTGGGCAATCTGTGGGAGGGACTGGTGCTACATCCTGAAAACATTATTAATAATTAAAACTAGTCAGGAATGGAATGGATTGCCTTGTATAGTAGTAATGTTCTCTCATTAACTGGGAGTCTTCAAGTTGACCACTTTTATCTGATGCTATAAAGGGGATCTTGGTTAAGGACAGATTGCACTAGATGATTGAGTTTCTACGATTTTTCTAGCTCTGAAACAATGACCTTAAATTGGATTTCAGAAGATTGATGATGAAATAATCTATCCACCTCTTGACAGAGAAGTGACGGATTCAGGGTGTAGAAATTGACATATATTCTTTGGACGCAGCCAATGAAGTAATATGTTTTGGTTAAATAGCATTTAACCTTCCCTTCCCTTCCCTTCCCTTCCCTTCCCTTCCCTTCCCTTCCCTTCCCTTCCCTTCCCTTCCCTTCCCTTCCCCTCCCTTCCCTTCCCTTCGTAAAATCCTTCTCTCTTAGCTTGAAAGCCCTCTGTGATCTGGCCTCTTCCTACCTTCCTTTTCTCCATGTATTGTAGGATCAGTGATATTGGCATTTCCTCTGCCTGTCTTCCATGTCTGACGTTTTCTCCATCTCCTGGCTTCCTTGCCTTCTGTCAAGTCTCAGCTAAAATCCTACTTTCTACGTGGAGATGTTACTTATCCTTTTTAATGCTAGTATTCAATTGCATCCTACTCTTTGGGACCCCATTGGAGGTTTTCTTGGCAAAGATATTGGAGCAGCTTGACATTTCCTTCTCTGGCTCATTTTACAGATGAGGAAACTGAGATAAATAGAGTGAAGTGCCTTGCTTAGGGTCATGCAGCTACTAAGTGTCTGAGGCCAGATTTGAACTCAGGAAGATGAGTCTTCCTGATTTAGGGTGCCACCTGGCTGTCCATTTTAATGACAAAGTCTTTCTAAAATTATCTCTAATTTATCATATATATATATCTTGTTTGCGAATAGTCATTTCTATGTTGTTTCCCCCATTATGCTATGAGGTCCTTGAGAACAGAGGCTGTCTCTTTTGCTTTTCTTTGTGTTCCCAGAATTTATCACAGTGCCTGGCACATAGTAGGTGCTTAATAATTGCTTATTGACTTGGCTATTACAACTGTGAAAAATGAGTTTTTGCTACCATTCTTTTCAAAATATCATAGTAATTTCTAAGAAGAAATAATACCAGAGGCTTATGTAGTAATTTATCAGAAATGAATAGTTAGTGATCAAGGTTTCTTACCCATCTGTGTCTCCAGGATCATTCGATGACCTATCATTTAATGTTATGTTGTGAGCAGACTCTGTATGTGGCTTTAATTGTCAGGTTTTCCCTCACATTCAGTTCAGTACACATTTAATTAAGTGCTTACTATGTGTCAGGAACTTTGTTCAGTACCAAGGATGCAAAGAAGGGCAAAAATCAAGCAAACATATAAATAGTCAAAATGAAAAATAGTTCTTGCCCCACTCAATGCTTATGTCCCATGGGGAGGATACAACCTTTAAAAAATAAACTAGAAGCTCTTTGAGGGAAGGACTCTTTTTGCCTCTTTCTCCATCCCTAGCACTTAGCACAGTTCCTGGAACATTGTAGGTGTTTAATAAATGTTTATTGATTGAGTGATTGATAAATCAATGCAATCTGCTTTGCAGAGGAAGAAATTCCTGGAGGGATCAAGAGTGACAACATAGGAGATGATGTCTGGGATGAAGTTTGAAAGTCTCTGACCTAAGAGGAGGATATTAGAGGGTGCATATTCTAGTTATGTGGTATGGATGGTGCAAAGGCATAGAGGTGGGAGATGGGACACCAAGGTGACAGAGAATGGCCAGTTTGGCTAGAAGGGAGAATGTGTGAAATATCAGGAATGGCAAGCTAGAGTCAAACAGTGGATTTCGTGTTTTGGCCTGCAGCCACTGAAACTTTCCAGTTGGCTTAAAAGTAACTCATTCTCATCACCAGAATGGAATTTGTATAATTAAGAAGGAGTTAGGCAAGTCTTGAACATGATTCAACTTTATTACTTTAGAAAGTTTGATGGAAACAGACAGCTTCGCCATATTAATCAAATGTCTTTATTCAGCATACCAAGAAACTCAAAGGGGGTTGATCGCCCTATTGCATCATACCATTCTCACATTGATTGAAAACCATTTTCCTCTGTGAAAGGAGGGATGAAGATAACCTTAGAATACCGGCCACTGGAGGGACAAGGACTGGTAGCTATGGTGGCAGGTGCTAAGGGGTCAAGAAGCTGGACTTTAACTCCTCATAGGTAACTACATTCAAGATGTATAGCTTCCTAGGTGAAAGATACTTTAATTATTCTCAAGGTAACATTAAGACAGAGTTTGGAACAGATATTGGAAACATGACAAGAATCTGATATTTTTTCCCCTAAGAAAGATGATCTTGGGCTTATATTATAGATGCAGTTGTATCATTTGTTGAACAGCATAAACCAGCTGATATTTTTCAGTTAAATGCTTTGAATCAAAGAAAAAAAAATAATGCCAAGTGAGTGGGAAAAAAACCCAAAAAACAAAACCCCACACTGCTGACTCACAGATGTGTGAACAAGATGTTTACGCCAGCTGTGCACTAAAGAAAGTTATTGCAAAGCTATCCATTTTTTATTTTTGTTTTTAGTGATTTATCAGTTGGATTCATCACCATTGTGCAAGGGAATATAGCTTGGAAAGCTGAGAAAACACGTAGCGACTGCATGTCCCTGTACAACATGAAGAAAGAAGCCTACCCAGAGCAGCATTCCCTCATGCATTTAGGAGACCCTATTACCTCGACTTCACATTATGCCTGTTCATGGAGCCCAGGTGTTCACAATAAAGACAACGGAAAAGATACAACAAATGTAGGCCCTGGAAGAAAACAAAAAAAATACCCTATTTAGACAAATTGCTCCCCTAAGTAGGGATTTAACAAAAATCACCAGAACGCATGATGATATGAAATTCTTGGGCTCCCCTGACACACTTTTCCAAGGATTTGCTGCTTTTATTTATCACAGAAGTTCACAGGACTTTCAGAGTTTCGTTAAAGTTTATCGGAAGTAAGCCATTGAGACATCACCCACAACTCGTTTATGGGGATGACGTCAATAAGTGCTCTCATAATGTTTGCACATTTAGCTATTCAGAAGGTTGGCTAAGCTCATTGTTTTCTTCCCAAGAAAATCTCCAGAAGGTTATTAAACGGAATTCAAGCTAAAACATTTAAATACATTCATGAAAATAGGATCTTTCAAAATGAACAGCTTAAAAGAATTCTAGGGATCTCTTTTTTTTTAATGAACAGATTTTTAAACCAGTTTTAGTGAATTTAAATAATGAAAATCTTGTTTTTTAGAAGCAGTTCCTAAATAAAAAATACGGGTTAGGGATGTAGTTTCATTATTGTAGGACATTGTCAGTATGGGAACATTGCCCACTCATGTAGATCACAACCTTTCCACAACTTGAAAAAACATCAGATCATGGGGTCGTAAGTATAGAGCTAGTGTGATCTAATTTTACAGATGAAGAAAATAAAACAGGGAGATTAAGTGACTGTTCCAGGATTGCGCATAATCAATCACAAAATATTAAGTGTCTATTATATTCCAGGTATCAAGGGAGACAAAAACCAGAATAACAAAGACTCTGCTTTCAGGGAACTTATAGTCTACTGGGCAAAATGACAAGGTTCAACATAGGAGTTCATAATGTTTTGTGTGTGGTTTGTATGTGTGTGTGCATGTCAATGTGCATTTGTGTATGTGTGTGTATACGTGTGTGCATGTCTGTCTGTAGTGTGTACGGATGTCTATATATGCATGCATGTATATATAGACCTCTTTTGTGGTCTGGTCAAGATGGCTATGACAAGGCTTTCTAAGGATAGACCTCTTTTCAGAATAATGTTTTTAAATATGGAGAATAAAATACATAAGATTAAGGAAAAAAATTGAAATGAGGATTTTTTCCCCCACATCTACTTTCACGGACCCTCTGAAATCTATCCATGGGCTTCTTGGATTGTTGGATCCCAGGTTAAGAACTCTTGATCTCAAGAGTTCTCTGAGGCACATAAAAGTTAAGTGATTTGCCAGTGGTTATATTCTCACATCAGACTGGAAATTCCTTGAGGGAATGTCCAAGTTTTGCCTTGGATCTCCAGCACTTTGCCCAGTGCTTGACAGATGGTAAGATCTTCATAAATGCCTGTTGACAATTCAGTCGACACAGTTAGAAAGTGTCAGGGATAAGCTATGAGTCAGGATCTCCTGACTTCTAGCCCAGCATGCTGCTATATCTCTATATACTTTTCTCTCTCTGTGTCCCTTTCACACACACACACACACACACACACACACACACACACACACACACACACATCTATATCATCCATCATCATTCTTATAATTTTTATGTCTGTTTATATATGTTACTCTATATAGTCTACATGGTATGTGTCTGTATATATTTGCCACATCACTCAGTATGCCATGGAGAGCAGACCTCCCAGTCTAAAAGATCTGGGATCCAGTCCAGCCTCTGGCACATACTGGTTATATGACCCTGGGCAAGTTACTTAAACTTCCCAATACTCTCAGCCAAAGGTGTCAGACATGTGACCCCAAGGCAGTATGTGACTTTCAACACCCCCAACTGCCTTCTGAATGAGATTAAAATGTAGTCCCTATCTGATGTGTTAATGAGAAACAAATATATTCATGTGTCGTTTTCAAAGTCAATTTGTGGCCTGCAGGGATCCTTACTCTGTTTAATGGTCCCATTTCTACTTGAGTGTGACATCACTGCTCTAGGCGACTTCTGTGACAAGTGCTAAGACTGTTGACCTGCGTTGACAGAGGAAGTTTTCTTACACAGAGTTCCTTATATTAACGAAATCACAGGTTCAGTGTCTACTCACATATGTATATATGTATGGGAATTCTATCTTGATTGCTCAGCCTCTAATAGTTTAACAAATATATGAAAATATATTTTTAGAGGCCATTGGCTGGCATTTACCAGCCTTCCTCTACATCCTGCCTGTTTTCCAGAACTCTATCTTCTGTTGGAGTCTAGGGAATTCACTCAACAGGCGAACCTTTCCCAGTTCTCCAAGCGCACACCAGTAATATTTTCAGCTGGACTGGGGAGATAAAGTCTACAAATACACAAGGAGGAAATCCAAGCATGCTCACCAGCATCTTCCAAAATGTACAGTTGCTGTGGACATTTTATTGGCCAGGGAGTAGGGGAATCCAGAAGCATGCTTGTTTCCCATAATTAGTACCTATGCTTTTAGTCTCAATCTTCCACTAATCAGAAGAGGGAATGCAATCAGCTCTAACAAACGACATCTTCAGATAAACCTGGACATGATAAATTATGGGATGAAGACATCATATTAGATTACCTTTCAGAAATTGACAATCAAGACAAGGAAGATTAGAATTTTATCTACCAAATTAACCGCATTCATCTCTGCAGCAGGTTCTACCAGGGTGTCAGGGCTCCAGCTGATCAGGTTGGAGAAATATTGAAAAAAGCAAAGCCTGTAGGGAAATGAAAATGCATTCAGCCAGACGAGGCAAGAAGAAATAATGGAAAGAGACATCTCTTAGTTAGCTCCTGGTGATAGAATGCTGATCTTTTATCTTTTCTTTTTTGTCCAATTGACAAGATACCAGATAAACCTATATTCATTTGAATCTGAAAGACTCAATAGATCAGAATTCGGAAGTATCCAAGGAAATTTATGTTGAGATTTTACAGGATTTTAGTGCAAACTTTGAATTGTTGGGAAGACTTTAGTCTCTTTCTCTCTCCTCAGTTTTAACCTTCTAAGTGACACCAAAAACATGGAAAGGGCCACAGGTTTTGTCTCTCAAGTCTAGAGTTTAGAGGTTTAGAGTTGGAAAATAACTCAAAGGTCAGCCAATCCCAGCCTTTCGTTTTGCAGACAACTAAACTGCTGTCTAGAGGGGTTAAATAGATTGCCTAAGGTTATATACACAGCAAATAGTACATCAGGAATTAAAAGAGAGTTCCTTGGATTCCAAATCCTGAACTCTTGCCCCACTATATGAAACTGTAACACATTTTAAAGACCTAGTACACTATTTATTTCCCATAAAAAAGGTGAGGAGGGAGCCTAGCACAGTAAAATGAATAGCAGGCTTAGGTTTCTACTTTGGGCACCTTTCAGAGGTCTTAGGGAAGGACACATTGTGACACAAATAAAAGACAATTCTTTTACATTGTCAAATTTATAGTTCTTACATGCTGTAATTTGAAAATTGGTTCCTATGTCTGTTTCTAGGAAAGAAAAAAGAAAACAGATTATGAGACACAATCTAATTACTCTGCCGGTGCTTCAGCCATTTGACTAAAGAAGGAATACAATCCAAACAGAAATGATGGGGCAGATCCACTGATTCCTAAAGGGACCCAGGTTCATTAGAACTATGAAGAGGGTGGGATGACTGAGGCTCCAGTCCAGGGTGCTGAAATGGAAAGGGACCGATATCACTTGTTCACTGTCAACAACTTTGAGACAACTAAGTTTAGTGCCTGTTAGCAAGAATTAGCTAAAGTGGAAAGCTACCCGTGGGGTGACTAGAGAGTTCATACAGGGCTGTAGCTGGAAGAGACTTTAGAGACCACCTAACCCAACGCTCCCATTTGAAAGATGAGGAAACTGAGGCTCAAAGAGGTTATTCTCTTTACACTTACATACTACCTGACAAGGTAAATGATGTGTGTGTGTGTGTGTGTGTGTGTGTGAGAGAGAGAGAGAGAGAGAGAGAGAGAGAGAGAGAGAGAGAGAGAGAGAGAGAGAGGTGAGATGTATTACATACAGTGTTGGACTTGAAGTCAGGAAAACCTGAGTTCCAATCATGTCTCAGATATTTACTTGTTGTGGGACCCTGCACAAGTCACTCTCTGTGCCTCAGTTTCCCTATTTGTAAAATGGAAATAATAATAGCACCTACTTCTCAGGGTTGTTGTGAGGATCAAATAAGATAACATACAGGAAGCACTAAAAGCTCTCTGTAAATTCTAGCTTTTATATATGTATAAACACATTAAATACCGAACTAACTTTTGGTACCTAAAGGTAAGATCTTCATTTGATGGCTCATAAGTAGACATACTAGTAAAGGAATTGAATTGTATCACATCTGACATTCTTGATATAAATGAAACCAAGAGTAAAGAAGAAGTCCAAGTTCAGTGAAAGGATGGTTTGTCAATGTTCCTTAAAGAAATGAAGAAAGAGGTTGGTGGAGCTAGTTTTCTTATCTTTCCAAAAGCAAGAAGAAATAGCATTTCCCAGAATACTTGGTCATCTCACATTACAAATTTTATGATAAAGAGTTGCAAACAGACAGCCCTGAAAATTACTGTTGCTCTTGGGCTACCATATGTTATAGAGCCTGAGAATATAGAGGAATTCTATGAAGGATTAGTAAGACCTTCCAAACCAAATTAATCAATATATACTTTAATAGAGAGGAAATATAAAGCAGTGGATAGAGTGTGGGCCTCAAAACCAAGAAGATTTGATTCAAGCCCTTCCTCTGGCACATCATGGAGATTCTGGGCAAATCACTGAATTTCTCAGGGCCCTGGAGAACTAAAAGATTTTAAGTTGTAGAAAACATATCAACCTGCATTGATAGAGGGAGTTTCCTCCCCTGAAAGATTACCATGCCAATGAAGTCACAGGTCTAATACCTCTGCCTGAGACTAGATGACTTCAAGACAAAGGTGGACAAAGAGAGTGGTGAAAAAAATTGTAAAACATTGTCCAGCACTCCGAAATGAGGGGTACCAAAGGCCTGTGACCAGAACAGAAATCTCACTCATTTTCACAAATATTTTCTTCAAGAAGATATACAGAAAATGATGGATGTAGCAAGCAATGATTAACATCACAAACAAATGGATTTTTTGATGTGGTAATAGACAAGAGTGATTGGTTCCCAATGAGCCAGTCGAATTATTCGAGTACAAACAGCCTATCAACTTGTTATAGCAAAAGTCAAAGTCAATACTAAATTGGAAGAGTTACAATGAGGAAATTTGGAACATAACTGAGGCAACTCTGACATTATTTATTTAAGCAAGTGGATGATGCCAACAAATCTGATACGGATAAAATAGTTGATATTGCCATAACCCATCACCATCCTCTTTGGAAATTTGACAGGGAAAGAACACTTACCACAAGAAGACCAAAAAAAGCCTGAAAATAAACTTAGGTACCAGTAACAATGTGCTTGTCAAGTTGAGAGATATTTTAGCCAAGTATAATATTTATATTTATAATATAAATTCACTTTGTAATTTAATTTATATTTATAAATGTATTGTATAAATCTATTTATAATAGAAATACATTATGAATGCATTTGCAGGAAGACATTGGAAGTTAGGTGTATGTGCTCTGAAAAGGGGGTGGGTCAGTCATGTAGTAGAGGCCAAGGATAAAAGAAGGAACAGAGGCAAGTTCTGTCATTATGCACACTAGATCAACAGGTCTTATTGAGAGGAGGTAGAGTTCTGGTCTCCGACTCAGAAAGACCTGGGTTCACATCCTGCCTTAGACACTTACTAATTATATGACCCAGGTGATGGTGATGGCTAGAAGTTATGTAGCACTCCAGAGTGTGCAAAGCATTACCTCATTTGATCTTTACAATAACCCAGTAAAGATTTTACGGATGATAAGACTGAAAAGTTAAGTGACTTGTCCAAGGTTGCACAGCTAAGTAAAGTAGTTGGGTGGCATAGTGCTTAGAGCACCAGCCTGGAGTCAGAAAGACCTGAGTTCTCTGAGGCCTCAGAGACTTACCAGCTGTGTGACCTTGGGTAAGTCACTTAATTTTTATCTGCTTCAGTTTCCTCAACTACAAAATAAGTATAATAAAAGCACTCACCTCCCAGGATTGTTGTGAGGATCAAATGAGAAATTTATAAAGCATTTAGCACAGTGCCTGGCACATAGGAGGGGCTAAAAAAATATTTGTCTTCTTCCTTTCATCCTGCTCAGCCTCACTTAATCTCCTGAGTTTCAGATTAATATCACCAATTACTTGGAGAACTATTCAAACTCAGCATCATGGAGGCAGCTCAAGGTCAACATGCATAAAGCTGAACTCCAGACTCAGGCCTCTGAAACTTCCCTATTTCTGTTGGAGGTACCAGCATTCTGGACTCATAACGGTTGTTATCTTTACTTACCCCATATATCAAATCAATTGTCAAATCTTACCATTTCTACATCCACAGCCTCACTTGCATCCAACCCCTTCTCTTTACTCACAGAATCACTAACCACATGGCTTTTGATTCTTGTCGTCTCTTATCTAGATTAATGCAAAAATCTCCCATTACCAAATGGTAATGGCGCCTCCAGGTCCCCTATCCCATCATTCTACCCTTCCCCATTCTTGTCTGTCTTCCACAGTATGGCAAAGTGATCTTTCTGAGGTACAGATCTAACCATGGTCATTCTCTCTCAACTCCAATGGCTCTTATTTATTCCAGAATAAAATATAAACTGCACTTTTTAGCTTTTAAAATCTTCCCAACTTGACCCAACCAATCTTTCCAGACTCCCCTTCTTGTACTTTGCGATCCAGCCAAACTGACTTTATCCTTTAACTGACTGTCCCATGTCTGGACTGTTATACACTTCCTTCTTACCTTTGATGGATGGAATTCTTCTTTTTCTTCAAGTTGCATGTTTAGTACCACCTTCCATATAAAATCTTTCCCGATTTTATCAACTTCTAATGATTACCCTTCTTAATTACCTTGCATTTAACCACTTCATGTTTACTTGTACTTTTCTTCATTCTGTCTATTCTGTTCACATATATACATACACCCATGTACATCTATATCTTTATCTATGTGTGTATATTTTCTTGTTGCTTCCCCAATTAGAATAGAAGATTTTTGAAAACAGAGATGTTTTCATTAATTGTGTCCCCAGTGACTAGCATAGTACCTGGCACACAGTAAGTGCTTAAAGAAAGATGATTGATAGATTTGTCAATTCAAGTATCTTTGACTGAGGGTTTGTTACTGTTGGGTCTAAGTGAGTATATGTTTTGTGCACAAAGCCCATACATTTGAAACAGTGACTTATAAACAATGTCTTATATTCAGTACCTTTTTCATCTTTTACCCCCCACAAAATTCTGTATATAGAGTATCACGTTTTCTTTCATGTTATTAAATTTCTTGTCAAAAACTTACTTAAGGCATGGAGATGAAGACGGATTTCTCCCCTGTAGTTCCATACAGTAAAATTCACTTCTTTGACACACTGCAAGTTGATTTAAGGCTAATCTGTCTGGCTTTTATTGGCTTCTTGTAAAACATGGATTTCTTTGTTTCTATCCCCATCTCTGTCCTCCTTCCCCACTCTCTGCCATTCTGCATTATTTTCTGGAAATATGCAATTTTCATATTTTACCATAATGAATTATTTTCTCTGGGAAAAAAAATGGAGATGACTTTTCTTCAGGACTCATCAGTCTGGGGCCTTTTCCTCATGGTGTCAAAACCAGAAAAGTAAATACCTGAAATAGCATGGACTCTGTGGGCAATATTTTAGAAAACAAAACCAAAAAATCCACAATTCTAACAGCACCGACAACCTGACAAAGAGCTGTGGCTGTGGCTTGTAAAGCTGAATATGAGTCTTCTATGCAGTCAGATACCAAGACAGGACTGCTCAGATGCCCAGTGTCAAACTTTATCCTTATATTAGTACCATGATGAGCTCACATTTATGTGGTACTCAACTCTTCAGAACAAGCTCCCCAGGGAGGTCTTGTGTTACAGAGAGAAGACAAGATTGGAAATCAAAAGATCCAATTAGAAATCCTTTTGGTCACTTGCTTGGTGTGGACATTGGTCACATAACTTCATCTCTCTAAGTCCCTGTTTCTTCATCTGTAAAATGAACAGGATTGATTTAAATGACCTTTAAAATCCATTCCAGTGGGGAAATTCTATGGTCTCTGTAAAGTAGTTGACAAAGATGGCAGAGTAGAAAGACACACATATGGAGGCTGCCCCCACACAGCCCATAAAACACCTGTATAGAGGGACTCCCAACAAATTTTGGAGCAGCAGAAGTGGAGAACAACAGAGTGGAGGAGATTTCCAGCCCAGGGTGACCTGAAAGACCCATAGGAAATGTCAGTTGCACTGGACACAGAGTGGAACCCAGAGCCCAGCCCAGCCTTGGCTGCCTCACATGGCTCATGAACAGCCCTCTGGGGCTGAATCTCCATTCACAGAATCCCCAGTCCCAGCAGCAGAGGGTCCACAGATCCCTCAACCCACAGGCACCAAAGGTCAGTGATGGGATTTATTCATCTGGCCAGGAAGGGATAAGGGCCTTCACATTGGGCAGGGAGCAGGAGTTCTCAGGGCAGCCCCTACAGCAGCCTGAGACCATAGCTGGATTGTAAAAACCCCTGGGGGCACTGAAGAGCTGAGTCTTACCTCAGCCCTGTGTAGATGCCCTGAAGCAGCTGGTCTTTGTCTCACACTAAATGGCGGCCCTGCCCCCACAGCTTGACTGAATCCTGCCCCCATTCCCCCCCCCCCCCCCCAGTACTAGCTTGGCAGAACTGGAGGTCAGGTGCCTGTGGAGGGGAAACACTGCTAAGATTCTGGGCACAAAAATCCTTCCCTGTGCCCAGACCAGCACACACTTGATTGTGCCACCTTGGAGGAACTGATATCTTGCAGGTCCTCAGAGTATACCCTACTCTTGACACAGGACTCAAAAGTCAAGTAACTGGTTGGGAAAATGCCCCAAAAAGGGAAAAAAAATAAGACTATAGATGGTTACTTTCTTGGTGAACAGATATCTCCTCCCATCCTTTCAGATGAGGAAGAGCAATGCTTACCATCAGGGAAAGACAAAAAAGTCAAGGTTTCTGTATCCCAAACATCCAAAATAAATATTCAATGGGCTCAGGCCATGAAAGAGCTCAAAAAGGATTTTGAAAATCAAGTTATAGAGGTGGAGGAAAAACTGGGAAGAGAAATGAGAGAGATGCAAGAAAAGCATGAAAAGCAGGTCAACACCTTGCTAAAGGAGACCCCAAAAAATGCTGAAGAAAATAGCACCTCGAAAAATAGGCTAACTCAATTGACAAAAGAGGTTCAAAAAGCCAATGAGGAGAAGAATGCTTTCAAAAGCAGAATTAGCCAAATGGAAAAGGAGGTTCAAAAGCTCACTGAAGAAAAGAGTTCTTTAAAAATTAGAATGGAACAGATGGAGGCTAATGACTTTATGAGAAACCAAGAAATCACAAAACAAAACTGAAAGAAAGAAAAAATGGAAGACAATGTGAAATATCTCATTGGAAAAACAACTGACCTGGAAAATAGATCCAGGAGAGACAATTTAAAAATTATGGGACTACCTGAAAGCCATGATCAAAAAAAGAGCCTAGAAATCATCTTTCATAAAATTATCAAGGAAAACTGCGCTAAGATTCTAGAACCAGAGGGCAAAATAAGTCTTCAAGGAATCCACTGATCACCACCTGAAAGAGATCCAAAAAGAGAAACTCCTAGGAACATTGTGGCCAAATTCTAGACTTCCCTGGTCAAGGAGAAAATATTGCAAGCAGCTAGAAAGAAACAATTCAAGTATTGTGAAAATACAATCAGGATAACACAAGATCTAGCAGCTTCTACATTAAGGGATCGAAGGGTATGGAATATCATATTCCAGAAGTCAAAGGAACTAGGGCGAAAACCAAGAATCACCTACCCAGCAAAACTGAGTATAATACTTCAGGGGAAGAAATGGTCTTTCAATGAAATAGAGGACTTTCAAGCATTCTTGATGAAAAGATCAGAGCTGAAAAAAAAATTTGACCTTCAAACACAAGAATCAAGAGAAGCATGAAAGGGTAAATAGCAAATAGAAATCATAAAGGACTTAGTAAAGTTGAACTGTTTACATTCCTACATGGAAAGACAATATTTGTAACTCTTCAAACTTTTTTCAGTATTTAAGTAGTTGGAGGGATTATACACACACACACACACACACACACACACACACAGACAGAGAGCACAGGGTGAATTGAATAGGATGGGATCGTATCTTAAAAAAAATGAAATTAAGCAGTGAGAGAGATATATTGGGAAAAGAAAGGGAGAAATGGAATGGAGCAAATTATCTCTCATAAAAGAGGCAAATAAAAGACTTTAGTGGAGGGAAAAAGAGGGGAGGTGAGAGAAAAAACATGAATTTTACTCTCATCACATTCAACTAAAGGAAGGAATAAAGCGCATACTCCTTTTGGCATGTAAACCTATCTTACAATACAGGAAAGTGGAGGACAAGGGGATCAGCAGGGTGGGGGGGGATGATGGAAGGGAGGGCAGGGGGAGGAGGGAGCAATTTGAAGTCAACACTCTTGGGGAGGGACAGCATCAAAAGAGAGAATAGAAGCAATGTGGGGCAGGATAGGATGGAGGAAATTATAGTTAGTTATACACAACATGACTATTATGGAAGTCATTTGCAAAACTACACAGATATGGCCTATATTGAATTGCTTGCCTTCCCAAAGGCAATGGGTGGGGAGGTAGGGATGGGGAGAAGTCAGAACTCAAAGTTTTAGGAACAACTGTTGAGTATTGTTCTTGCAACTAGGAAATAGAAATACAGATACTGGGATATAGAAAGTTATCTTGCCCTACAGGACAAGAGAGAAGGTGGGGATAAGGGAAGGGAGAGATGTTAGAAGAGAGGGCAGATTGGTGATAGGGGCAATTAGAATGCTCGGTGTTTTTGGATGGAGGGAGGGGAGAAATGGGGAGAAAATTTGGAACCCAAAATTTTGTGGAAAGGAATGTTGAAAAGTTAAATTAAAAAATAAATTTAAAAAAAGTAGTTGACAATTATCATTGCCTCTTATTATAGATGAGAAAACTGAGATTCAGAGAGGTTATTAAAATAACTCATGGTCACAAAGGTAGTAATGAATGAAAACTTGATTGGAATTCATATCTTCTAACTAGGTTCAGTGCTCTTTCCACTATACTATTATGGGTTTCATAACAATGCACCTGAAAATACTCCTACCTTTCCACTGAAAGCCGCCTTAAAAATGCTTAGTGTTTGGATAGAATACTCGAGAAAGTTACAACTTATGATTTATGTTAACTAAATTTCACCAATTAGATTTTGTTAGAAACATCCATAAAATTACAAATGATATGATAGTTTTGGATTTGTCAATAAAATAGGAAGGGATGTTTTGATTACTAGCACCCTAGCCATCAGGGATGTGGTGTACTATCAAGCAGAGTAAGGAGCAGGGAGGAAACAGCTTAGGTGAAGGAAATAAGGGCATGTGAATTTACTTGACCTACTGCTCCATTCCAGTTCTGTTGTGAGTGAAATCTGTAATAATTGTTGAAACAAAGGTGGAGCTTCTGAGCATTTCGATTTATTGTTAAGGTGTACACTTGTACAATAAATCGAGACCAAGTCCCTCAGTAGGCACTGGACCCTGAATACAGATTTTGCACAAATTTTATACATTATAAGAAAACAATAAATAAGAAATAAACCAGGATGGAAGATTAGGTAATCTGATTTCTTATTGGAAGAAAGATTAGGGACTTTCTGAGTTAGGAGGAGGAGAGGGAGTTTTGGGACTTTCTGAGATGTTAAACAAGACATTACTCAATTTGCACAGTTAGGAAGGGGAGAGAGGAAAATTAAATCTATGTCAGAATGGAGTCAGTTTGGTTCACAGAACTTCCACAGTTCAGCTCTACACAGTATTGATTATTCATAGTCTTGCTATCACCCATAGGTGTTGAACTTCCATGTTCATGAACTCAAAAACTGCTTTATCTGATTATAGTCTTTTATTTTTCTATTATTTCCCTCACTTTTCCAATATTCCTAACACAATCCTTTGTCCCCATCATGATTTTCAATCCCTTAGTTCTTTTCCAGACTATCATGCTTCGTTCACTACATTCTTCTCTTTTTTCTGTCTTGTCCCCATTAGAGAATCAGCTCAATTCTATACTATCCTCCCTTTCTATTCTGTTGCCTTCCTGGTTTTTTATCATTCCTTGCCAAATCTCAACTCTGTATTACTCCCACTGATATTTGCCAAAGCTGAATGGAGATGGTGGAAATATGAAGTCACAGACACTGGGAATAAACTGGGTGAAGCTGCACATGCCCAGCTTATCAATCAATCAATCAACAATCATTACTAAATGCCTTATATGCCAGGTGCTGTGCTAGGCAATAGGAATGCACATACAATGAACAAAACTATCCCCACTCACAAGGAGATTAGGGGAAGGACAGGAACGGAGAGAAGCCAATTCTTGGGAAACAATGATAAGCAGAAAATCAAAATTCAAAGTATGAATATGTGACTATCATGTTGAATGCAGATTGTCTTAGAATCATTGTGGGCCTTTTGAGCTCATTCACAGGCCAAAAATATAACTGTTGCCACCACGGTGTTAAAAAAAAGTATTTTCTATTTAGCTTGCTGCATTTCTTTAGTTCTGCCACAAGTCTGTTAGCTCATTCATGCAAGCCATGTGCTATATTCATTAGACATAATAGTTGGAAGTCATATTTAAATAATTCGTAGAGGATTAATGAACCTTCTTAATGAACATGGTTCTAATTATTAAGATTTTTCCTGAATGCATATCTATATTCCAGGGGCCTTTCTTGCACTGGATGTACTTTATCACATCCACATAGAAATATCTCTGATAGATTCAATTAAAACTTGATCCAGTTGCCCATATGCTGATAAGTTGGCTAATATCCAAATAGCTAGCCTTAAATTAAGCTAAATATTGGGTAAGAACAAAAAAGCAGATCTAAAAAGCAGATCTATTATAATAAGGATTTATTTTGAATCTGATAGTCCTAGGTTATAATCCAAGCTGTTTTAGAGCCTAGATTCATAATTTCTAATGAAAATGGGTTTATGAAGAATTTATGATGTAGTCTAAAATCCAAGGTTAATATATCAGTGTCTGAAGCAATCATCATGTACGTGGAATTTAAACTTAGAAAATGAAAGACAAAGAGAAAAATAAAATGAAGAGACCAGATCCCAAATATCATATAAAAAGAGCCATTCATATTTGCATATAATGAAAAAAATAACATGGAGACCATGGTGAGAGGTGGCTTTTTTTTTAATATGGTAAGGGGTGAAAAAATGATCTAATGGAGACACTTTGATACACATTGAAGATAAATTTAAAAGTTGGTAGATATGTGGGTGTTCTGGACTTTTTGAAGGATGAATAAATCAAGGCCTGTAATGAAAGTCTAAGTATGTGAAAAGCAAGTATGGCCTTCAACTAATTTCTCAGAGATGAAGATAATTCATGGCATGTTTACTGCATAAACAAAAACATGCAGCTATTTAATATGGTCTGTGCTTCAGCCCAAATATACAACAAATGAAATTGGTGAAAATCATAATTTACAACTAAGTAAAAGGTTATGTTTGTTTCTTTTTCAGAATACTATAGTATCTTCATAAAAAAATGTGTCTTCATTTTCTTTGGGGTGAATGCTAATACACTTCTTATACATATGCAAAATAAATAAGAATATGCTGGAAGTACTCACTTGCAAGCATATTTACCTTCCCTTCCCCTGCTTTCTTTTGCTTTCCTTTGTCTTCCCTTTTCTTCCTTTCCCCTCTCTTCCCTTCCCTTGCCTTTTGTCCCCTTCCTTTACCTTCTTTTCCCTTCCCTTCCTTTGCTTTCTTTTCCTTTCTTTTCCCTTCCCCATTCCTTTCCCTTTCTTTTCCACACAGATGCCAAAGTAGAAAAAAACTTTTGGAGAATGAATTCAACCTGGATCAGGGATAAATATAAATTTTCCAGGAAAAGAGGTTGGCCAGGAGGCTAAAAACGTCCCCATTCTCCTCTTACTAGTTACGCGATTCCTAAATAGTCAAGTCTCATTTTTGATTAGCCATTGGAACAAAAGTTGAATGACATTCTTTTTTCAATTATCTTTAGAATTTTTCATAGTCTTGTGACACTACACCTTGCGAAAATGCAACCCTTTTTAGACTGGATCACAATCTGATCGGCTAGATGAGAAATAAATAGTCTGAACAACAGTTGAAGGGGGGGAGCAACCATTTTTGATGTCAGGATAGATATTTCCTACTCATTGAACAAAGATGTCTCCAAGGTGAATTTAGTATAATTGTACATGGTAATATCATTGAATACTGACTTTTAGGGAAGATCACATCTGATAAAATTACAGACTGATAATATGCCATCATTCATAATTTACTATTCCAAGTGGCTTTACTTTTATCTTAGGCAGTGTGATGTATTGGAGAGAACATATCTAGATTTGAATCACATGAATCCCAACTATGCTGTAAACTTTGGACAAATCAGCGAACCTATATGGCTTCAACATAGCATCATAGATCTTTTGTTTGTCCTTTGTTGCAAAGAGGACCATGACATCAAGATGATGACATGGCTTGCCGTTGACTTTAATTTGAGTGAGAGCGGGCTGTGGAAGGTCCCCAGCCTCACTTCCTTCTCCTTAGCCATCTGGGTCTGGTGGTCTGATATTCATCAAAATGACTGGAGATGGCCCAATGTGCAATATGAGACCCTGGGAGTCCAAGGACCTCAGAGGTAATTTTGTTATTCATCATGTTACAGATGATGAAACTGAGGTTCAAGGATGTAAATGGACTTACTCAAGATTATGTAGGTGATAAACATTAGGTGTCCTCAACTGTAAAACGAGGGAGCTGGATATCTTAATTTTTTTTTCCAGTTTAAAATCAAAGTATTTCAATATTTACTAACTATACATAAAGAAAAATATATAGATTATGAGGAGCTTACCTTTCAGTGGGAGAAGAGGGCAGTCATAAAATTCATATGTAGTAAAACCTGCAGTTCCTATCTCAAAGAGAACCAAGTGAAATAATGGGTCTAAAGTGTTTTGCAAAATCATAAAGCACTACACAAATGCAATTTATAACTATTATCAACCTTATCATGAAGCCTGCTATCATCATCCTCATCCTTATTATCATTTTTATTATTAAGCACATTTTGCTCATCTTTTTTTAGTCAAGTTCAAATAGAAACAGTCCTGGGATGTGTTCCTCTTGTGTTATTTTGAACTTCTTGTCCTTTGTAGTTTGGGGACTACAAATGTTTTTTAGAATAGCCACATTTACTAAAACCCTTATAGAAATTTTATGGATAGTGTTATGTCAGGCAAATTTGGACACAGCTCTGTCTGTGGTAATTCTCTATCTCCTTTAGTCTTGTGGGATTCTCAAGGATATTTTGAGCTCTGTATTTGTATTAAAGGCATTTGTCCTCTGTCCATTTATGAAGGATGCCAAGCTTCTGATATGTCAACCTGAACACCAACTTGTGTCTTTAGGTATCTGGTTCATGTGGATGTTGCTCATGAATGGCCTTTTGATTCTACATTTGGATTTTAGTCTATTTCAAGGACTCTATTGTTGGCTACATTAAAAAAATCCAATGACATATCCATAGTCATCCTTTACTCTTGCTTAGTGAAGCAATATTTCTTTGATCCAAGAGAATCAATAATCTGCTTATCATATGCTCTGAGAACACCTATAAATCACCTTAGTTTTGTTTCAAACAAGGAAGAAGAGTTAATCTTTTCATGACTGCCTTATTGTGATAAACCCAGGTTTCTGTTTGTATGCCTTGAATACCTGCTAGTTAATTGTACAGTTTCAAAAATGTACATTAAGACTGGTGCTACATAGATGGCAATTACTTTAGACTGAGCTTTGATTTCAGAATGACACTTAGTTGCTTGATGTACAAAGCTATGGTGTACATCTGGCTTTAGGCTCAATGTATCTTGCCTGGAGAAAACCCAAGTATTTATCACTGTTGCCTTTATCCACTGGTTCAGTTTGACTTCTGCATTCAAGTTTTAACTTTCTCAAAATTTTATACCTATTGAATATTATCAGCATCCAGAAGGCAATTCCTTTGTCTCCCTGAGGGGTTAAGTGGGGTGGATAAATTTTTCTTTTTATTTCTCTTGCAAATATCTGTTCTTTAAGGTACTTGACTTTATATGGAGAACTGGCAATGAAAATATTAAAATTTTTAAAAAATCAATAACATAAATCTTTGTTAAAATCAATAAAATTAATCTACAGTATGTGCCAATGTTGTTTTAAATAATCAGTAAAATATGTAATTGGAAAAGTGGCCATCCTTCTATCTATGCCTCTTCCAAATCTCCAGATACCTCTTCTAGATTAGTAGAAAGAAGCTGTGGAACTGACCTAAATCAAGGGTAAATCAAACCAATCACTTTATGAGTAACCATGAGTTTTAAGCTTTTGCCTTATAATTGTAGAAGGACTTCAATTTTCCCAAACAGCAGTTTAGGATGTGGGCTGTAAGCTAAAGCTTTCCTCATATTTATGACTCTTGAAATCTTGATGGGAATGTAAACCAATCCATATGTCTCTCTGGTGGTCTAAGAGGAATGACAACTCATTAGTGACTATTAAAATTTGTGGCAGCTGTACAACCACCTCTGGTTTTACCAACGTCTAGAAGGGGAAAGTCCAAATAAGTCCTTATTGGGAGAAAGGATACAAATTTCATCCATGTGGGGGAACTCCTTCCATGGACACAGATCACAATTTCTTATTGTGGTTGGTTTTTAGTGATTTTCCATGCTAAAACTAATGCATTACTTTTTGGCTAAGATTCCACTGATGAGCCTTCCACATTACAGGGGTTAGGAGTGCAGTGGTCCTGTGAACTGGAAAATCAATGTAACATTTTTTGGTCCTCCCAATGTTTGAATGTATCTTGCCTGGAGAAAACCCAAGTATTTATCACTGTTGCCTTTAGCCACTGGTTCAATTTGACTTCTGCATTCAAGTTTTAATTTTCTCAGAATTTTATACCTATTGAATGTTATCAGGAGGTTTGAATTTTTTCTTTTTCTTTCATGGGGTGTTTAGAGTATCTTACTACAAAATTTAGGTTAAGCATTTGGTCATATTTTAATTAAAAATGATATTCTATATTTGTGATACTAAAGATAAAATATGTTGATGTCATACAATAGTATATGTATATTTTATGCATTTTTGTATTTCTAAACTTTTTCTGTATTGTCTGCTGGCCTTCACATGTTGTTTGCAGCTTCTGTAAAAATCCTCCAAAATTTCCATTTAATTTCTTATGCCAACCTGTGATGTGTTGAGATCACAATGGGGAAAGTTGTGATGTGGAAGGGATAACTGTAAATCTTGGATTTACTGATATGGCTGAGGATATTCCTTCTATTAATGGATGTCGACGTATTCTCTGTAACTTACATTCTTAAGGAGCTGCTACATTAGGGCCCTCAGAAATTAAGTGAATTTCCCAGGAACACAGCAGTGTGTGTGTGTGTGTGTGTGTGTGTGTGTGTGTGTGTATGTGTGTGTGTGTATGTGTGTGTGTGTTTATATGTGTGTGTATGCGTGCATGTGCATGCATACTGGAATTTGAACTCAGCTCTTTTTGACTACGAAGACTGTTCTCTACTCACACAACACAACTTCTTTCTCAAGTTGTATAGATGTTCCTCAAAGTTTAATTCAACAGTTGCTTCTTCTAAGAAGTCTTTCTTTTTTTAAATTCTTAATTTTTTTGCTTTAAATTCTATTTTATTTTTCCCCAATAGCATATCAAGAAAATTTTTGCTTTCATTTTTACAAGATTTTAAATTCCAAATTTTTCTACTCCCTCCTTAGGCTCTCCTCTTCTGAAAATGGTAGGCAGTTTGATGTAGTTTATACACGTGCTGTTTGTATAAGATATTTCCATATTTGTCATAGTTATATAAGAAGAAACAGATCAAAAGAAAAAAAACCATGAGAATGAATAAAGTAAGTGAAAAATATATGCTTTGATCTGCACTCAGTCCATTAGTTCTTTATGTGGATATGGGTAGCATTTTCCTTCATGAATACTTTGTACTAGTTTGTCAATCTTTGTATTGCTGAGAAGAGCTAAGCCATTCATAGTTGATCATCACACAATGTTGCTGATACTGTGTACAATGTTTTCCTGGTCCTGCTCATTTCACTTTGCCTAATTTTGTTCAAGTCTTTCCAGGTTTTTCTGAAATCTGCCCGTTCTTCATCTCTTATTGTGCAATAGTATTCCATAGTATTCATATACTATAGCTTGTTCAGCCATTCCCCAACTGTTGGATGTCCCCTCAATTTCCAATATTTTGCCACCACAATTAGGGCTGCTATAAATATTTTTGCACATGTACGTCCTTTGATCTTTTTGATGATCTCTTTGGGATACAGACCTAGTAGTGGTATTGATGGATCAAAGGGTATGTATAGTTTGGTTACCCTTTGTGTACAGTTCCAAATCACCCTTCAGAATGGTTGGATCTGTTCACAATTCCACCAACAGTGTATTAATGTCTCAATTTTCCCACATCCTTTTCAACGCTTATCATTTTCCTTTTATTTTCATATTAGCCAATCTGACTAGTGTGAGGTGGTATTTCAGAGTTGTTTTAATTTCCATCTCTCTAATCAAAAGTGATTCAGAACACTTCTTCATATGCTTAGATATCTTTGATTTCTTCATCTGAAATCTGCCTTTGACCATTTATCAGTTGGGGGATGGCTTGTATTTTCATAAATTTGACTCAGTTCTCTACATATTTGAGAATTGATGACTTTATCAGATATAAAGATTGTTTCCCAGCTTGTTGCTCTCTTTCTAATTTTGATTTCTTTCCAATTCTTTCTAAAACATTGATTTTGTTTGTACAAATGCTTTTCAATTTAATATGATCAAAATTATCTATTCCACATTTTGTAATGCTCTCTGTCTCTTGTTTGGTCATGAATTCTTCCTTTATCATAGATCTGACAGGTTGACCACTCCTTGCTCTTCTAATTTGATTGCTTCCTTGTCTATGATATCTTTTAGCAAGATGTAGTTTCTTATCTTATCTCTTTTAATTAAGTCTATTTTTACTTTTATTTTGTCTGAGATCAAAATTGCCACCCCTGCTTTTTTTTTGTTACTTCAGGCAAAGTGTAATTGATTCTGCTCCAGCCCCTTATCTTTACTCTCTCTGTGTCTCTCTGCTTTAAGTGTGTTTCTTGTAAGCAGTATATTATAGGATTCTGTTTTTTGATCAACTCTGCTATCTGCTTCCATTTTATGGGACAGTTCATCCTATTCACATTCACAGCTATGATTACAACTTGTATGTTTCCCTCCATCCTATTCTTCCTCATGTTTGTCCTCTCTCTCCTTTCACCCTTCCCCATGTCACCAATGTTTGTCCTCCCTTATTCTGCCCTCCTTTCTGTCAGTTCCTCCCTGCCCCCACTGTCATTTATTCTCTTCCCCTCCTACTTCCCTGTCAGACAAGAGAGATTTCTATATTCAACTGATTGTGTATATTATTCCCTCTGCGGGTCAATGTTGATGAGAATAAGATTCAAGTAATACCCATCACCCACTCACCCATCTTCCCCTCCCCTGTATTGGGTTTTTCTTGCCTCTTCATGTGAAATAATTTACCTCTTTCCACCTCTCCCTTCCTTCTGCAGCCATTACACTCTTCTTTCTCATCCCTTAATTTTTTATGTCGTTCCTTCAAATACACCTTATACCTGTACCCTATTTATGTGTATCTCCTTTCCTGTACTGTTAGTGAAACAATTTTTAAGAGTTACAAGTATCATCTTCCTGAAGAAATATGTTGGAGAAGATGTGGGAGAGTTGAAACACTAATTCACTATTGGTGGAGTTGTGAGATGATCCAATCATTCTGGAAAGCAATTTGGAACTATCCCCAAAGGGCTACAAAGATATGCATACCCTTTGACCCAGAAATATCACTTCTAGGACTATATCCCAAAGAGATCACAAAAATGGGAAAAGGTCCCACATGTACAAAAATATTTATAGCAGTTGTCTGTGGTGGTAAAGAACTGGAAATTGAGGGGATACCCATCAATTGGGGAATGACTGAACAAGTTGTGTTATATGAATGTAATGGAGTACTATCCTGTTGTAAGAAATAATGACAGGAGGACTTCAGAGAGTCCTGGAAGGATTTATATGAACTAATGCTGAGTAAAATGAACAGAACCAGGGGGACATTGTACACGGTCACAACCATAGTGTACAAGGACTCTTTCTGATAGACTTAGCCCTTCACAGCAATGTAAGGACCTAAAGAATTCCTGAAGGACCCTTGAGGCAAAATTCCATCCACATCCAGAAAAAGAACAATAAAATTGGAACGCAGAATGAAGCAGACTATTTTTGCTTGTGTTATGTTTTGTTTTGGCTTTCCTCTTGGTTTCTCCCATTCATTTTAATTCTTCTATGCAACATGACTAATGTGAAAATATTTTTAGTAAGAATGTATGTGTAGAACCCATATAAGATTGCAAGCCATCTCAGGAAGGGTGGGGGAAGGGAGGGGGAGAAAATTTAAGACTTATGGAAGTGATTGTTGAAAACTGAAAATAAATAAATTTTAAAAAAGTATCATCTTCCTATGTAGGCATGTAAAACACTTTAACTCTATTGAATCTCTTATGTTTTCTTTCCCCCTTTTACCTGTTTATGCTTCTCTTGGATCTTGATATTGGAGGTCAAATTTTTGATTTAGTTTTGCTCTCCTTATGAAGGCTTGTATATTGAGTTACAGGACTTGCAAAGCCTCTTTTAGTTTCAGCAATCTGATTGTAATTAGTGGGTAATTCAATTCTGGTTCATATAGGTAATTTTTTAAGGCAACGGTTTAGTTGAAGGTTGGGTTTAAGCATCCCTTGATGAGGGGTGGCATTTTTTGTGATACACATAGCCAGAAAGAAACAAGCATGCTGGGCTTGCTGAGGAAATGATTTAAATTGGTATTAATTACATTCTATATTAAGAGCTCTCTCATTATACCAGTTTTCAAGAAAAGAGGTAGGACAAACATCTCGAACACCATTTATTACACAAATTAATGACTGGTAAATGAAGGGATGAGTATATTAAATATATCTTTGGTGGATGATAATTCATGCTTTTCTACAAGATTAATAATAACAGCTGACATTCATGCGGTGCTTTAAAGTTGGCAGAATAAGGGGCATACATGATCTCATTTTCTCTTCATTACACCTTTGGCAGCTAGGTAACACAGAGATTATTATTTCCATTTTATAGATGAGGAATTTAAGGCCAAGAGAGATTAAGTGTCCTGCCTGAGATTATAAAAAGGCATTCTGCTCATAGATTGTCATAGTTGTCATTGATCCTGAAAGGAGAGATTTTCCTATTCAAAGGATACAAGTTTATATTTTAAAAGAGATCCTAATTATGTGGTCCTTTTTAAGGCTATACTCTCCCCTTTGCCTTAAGAGTTACTTATGAAGGATTCATTTGTGCCTTGTTTTTAAAATGATTTTCCATTTTTATCAGGTAATGTAGTGGAGTGATGCCTTTATTGAAAACTGGCAAATGATTGAGGAAAGTGAGACTTGTGGGACACCTAAGGGTTCCATGTTAGGTGACCATAACTGGCTGGAGGTGGGGGAAGGGTAGGGAGAACACCTGGAAAACATCTTTGGATGAATATTTTTCAATCAATTAGAGACAATCTTGTACTGTACATTGTTCCATGAATACATTATTTGAATCTTCTTTCTCCTCAACTCTGCCTCTGATTTCCTTCAAGTCTCAGGTAAAATCTCACCTCCTACAACAATCCTTTTCCTATTTTCCTGAATACCAGTGACTTCCTTGTTAATTTTCTCCAATTTATCCTGTCAATAGCTTGCTTGTACATAGTTGTTAGCAGACTGTGTCCCCATTAGACTGTGAACTCCTTGAGATGAGGTATTGTCTTTTGCCTTTCTTTGTAATCTCCAGCACTTAGCACAGTGTCTTCTACACAGTAGGCACTTAATAAATGCCTGTTCTTGACTGAGTAGATTACAAGTCATTAAAGTCAGAAGGGAACTACTCTCTCCTGAAACAGCCTATTTTCCTTTCTAATACCTCTAATTATCAGGGTGTTTTTCTTTACATGGAAACTAAACCTGCGTCTTTGATATCTCAACCCGTTGCCTCTAGTTCTGGGGTCAATTTGGGTAGGATGGGTCACTCTAATATTTTCAATCAGAAGAGTACTCTGGGGCCAAGAAGAACAAATTTGTTCTCTCTTGTGGTCTCAAATATTATCCAATACCTGCATTCAAATCTTGAAGACAGACATTACTTCTTTAACTGGATTTAAGCTGGTCATGCATATAAAAGATTTGATTTAATGATAGCTGTTAAGTAGCCAAGAATAATTGGTGTTTTAAAGCTATTTTTCATTTGAAACCGGAAGAGGAATTGGTAGTTGGTTGTGAATGACTTGTGTTATCATTATTTCTCCAGAACCACATCAGCCTACATTATGAACAATGCCTGAATCCTTTCAGATGCTTTTCAACATCTCTGTTACAGCAAGAAACATAAAATATATGGTACTCACACTGATACCATTGTACAATATAGATAATATTTTTGAGTTCCACATATGATGATAAATGATGACTACATTAAAAAGAAGAACAAAAGAGGAAAAAAAGGTGAAGAAAAATCTTCAGATCTTGCTTTTTAAAAAATTTTATGAAGATGGCAAAGTGAGAGCAACTACTCACCTAACAAACTCCTTTAGATATCTCTAAAAAGAGAATATGACCAAATTTTGGAGGTGAAAAATCCAATAGGAAACAGACTGTGACAGATTCACAGACCAGGACAGCCTGGAAGGTCACAAGAAGGATCTGTTCCACAGGGATGGAGGAGCATACAGCGCACAGTGCAGCATGTCCCCGCCACAGCAGGGAGAAGCAGGAAAGACCTGGGGTGGTCTGAGGCAGCAGCAGCATGGTGGGATAGCAGCACAGGCTGGGAGTCCAGTGGAGCCAAGCAAATGACAGCCACGGTGCCCCAGGTATCAGCAGCAGCTGCTTCTGAGACTATCAGCCCACAGATTAAACGTCTATAAGTCACCTATTGAATTTCCAGGAGCCAAAATGGCAGAGTGATCTGTAAATGCTCTCTCCCCCTTCCCTTGTTAACCTTGAAAGAACCATAAAATATTTCCCTAGAAAACTCTTGGATCAGTAGGATCAGCAGAAGGGGCAAACAGTTTCGTAGCACCTGAGGTTAGGAAAATCGCTAAAGAGTATTCCTCTTACTATGGTGGAGGACTGGAGCTGTCCCAGACAGCCCCACCTCAGTGAACCAGGAGGAGATTACAAGCTCCAGGGGGTGGAGCCTTGCAACCACCAACACCAGGACCCCAAACATGCCTCAGCACTCCAGGGAATATGGGAAGTCATTAGGACATCTGGGAGTGAGTATAGAAAATACTAGCAGAGAAATTAGCACAGAGTTTCAACAGACACGGCTCTGTTTCTGTCTGAACAAAGTAATACAATCACCTACATATACCACTGTACTAGAAGAGCACCCACGTCTGAGTAGTTGGGGGGCTCTTAACAAATGGCTACTCAGAGTCCCATCCAGGCAATCAGAAGGTCCTTTTCATGAGTGAGCCCTCAAAGCAAAATACCAACTTCCCAGTATATATAACAAAGACCATGCTCCTGATTGGCTCAGAGCCAGTAGACTCAGCATAGCTATGGAATTATGAGGGTTCAAAGGAGATCAATCCTTCAGATGTTCACGATTTAGCCTGAGCCTGGGAAAACTGAACTCCAAAAAAAGAAACCCAACAAAAATCCCAATTTGCTTATGCTTACAATACACACACACACACACCCCTCCCCCCATACACATATATACATATACACACATACTTTCCTTTGGGTACACATCTAGCAGTGGGAAGATGGATTTATTTTAATACAGCTGGACATGTCTGGGTAAAGATGTCCCATAATTAGCTGGAGAATCTATTCTAGGGTTCAACAGATAGAACAGGGTTGGCTGTGCTGATTTTTGAACCATCCTCATAAAGATGATGGTGAATCCTGGGAGGAGTGGAAATCACTAAGGTAGAGGAGGCAGAGGGAAGAAAGAGGACCAAGGATAGAATCTGGGGAGATGCCTCTACTACAATAATTTTCCATTCCAGGAACATCACTTCACTCTAGGGCTTCCCTTTTCCTTATTTTCTTATCCTCACCCTCATTGTCTTTTTAGCTAACAGGAGTTGTAAAATTTCCAGTCTCTATTAAATTCCCCTGAATTTAGAACAGTTTGTTTTCTCAATAACCTTCTTATTCACCTAGTGGTTTTGAGATAACCTGCAAAGCCTTCCAGGTGCACGAGTGAGCAATTTCCATCAGTTTCAAGGACCTTTTGCCTTGGCCCTGAAACTCAAATCCTTGTTAGCATCTCATTTAGAATCTGTTTTCAGCTGGAAATCAGAGAAACCTAACAATCTAATAGCTAAATAGAAGACTTCCTTTTGTTAAAAAATCCCATTACCACCCAGATTCTCCAGTCATGCCACAACTATACAAGAGGTGGTGAAAGGGGAAAAAAATTGATAATTTTGCAGCAAAATGGATAGTTCATCTCTGCAGAGAATAAAACTGTCATTGATCTCAGTGATAAATGGAATCTCACTGTCTGAAAATATAGACCTTGTGTGTTTTTTTTTCCATTATAAGGATGACCTTGCCTCCATTGTAAATCAAAAGTAACTAGGGCTTTGTGGTTTTCATAAGAGCTACTAGGAAAAATGCACAACAGTATTAGTCCAGTACTGTACACCTCATCTGGGAGATCTCTGAGAAATACTATTCAATTTCAGCGGCCTCATATTAGAATAAATTTGATTTTTTTGTCTCTTGCTGCTGTCAGTGTGAAGAGAGAGGAGATTCCTAGTAAATTTGAGCTTCTTAGAAAAGAGAATATTCTCCTCATAAGATTTATGACTTTATACCTATAAAAAACATCATTCTAGTAACTGTTATACCAAATGCCAATTTGTCTTTGATTTTCTTTTCAGGCCGCTTGGTTTGGAGGATGTTTTTTTTTCCCCACACTAAGGAAGAGCAGGATGGTAGGGTGGCAACAGGTCTAGTTTCCCTTTTACTTTAATGATAAAAATAATGAGCAGGAGCTGTATCATGCAGTGAACAGAGGGTTAGTTTTAGAGTCAGAAAGACTTGGATTGAAGTTCTGATTCTATTAAATACTGACTGGATGACTGAGCAAATATCATTCAACTTCTTGAGGATTTGACTTTGTCAAGTTCATCAGTTTGTTTATAGGGAGTTGTCTATATGGGTGAAATCATATTATAGTTCTAATACTTGTGATAATTGGACTTGCCACAGAACTTTAAAATCAACACAATGTCTTCCAAATATCTGAGCCTTATAACAATCCTGTAAGGCAGCTATTGTTAATATCATTACCATTTTTAAAATAGAGGAAATTGAGATAGTGAACTTGACTGAATTATTTGGTAAATGTAGGATGTGAATCCAGGTCTTCTTGATTCCAAGTCTCCATATTATTGAGCAAAATAAATCATACAAATTTGTTTTTATAATATTCTTGTGACTCAAATGGGATCAGTTTATAAAAAGGGTGAATGAAGCCTTCCTGCCAATGAAAGAAATGTTATTCTATGTGGGGATTGTATATTTTTATTAGCTTCTTGTGAAGTCATTAAAATGTCTTTCTGTATTAAGATGGCTCCTTAATATGTCCAAGAATGCCCCAAGGCAGCTTTGTTGACCAGATGTTGAAACCTTATAACCTCATAAAGTGTATAACAAACAGCTAGGAAGTCAAAGAAATGTTTTAGAGTAAAGCTAATAAAAATCAGCTGGCAGCTTTTGTGGGCCTGTAACAAACAACCTAAGCTGATGTCTCACTGACATTATCCCCATAACTTACAATCACATAATTCTTTAAGTTCAATAAAACATTTTTTTGTACATAAATCTCTTGATCCTCACAACTAGAAGTTATAAGTACTGAGGTATTATGGTCTCCCTTTTACAGATGGAAAAACTGAGGCTTAAAAAGCTTAAATGATTTGCTTACAATCCCATGACTGGTAAGTGTCAGGAATGGGGAGAGAGTCCTCAAAAGATTATAGATTTAGAAATGGAGAGATTCATAGAGGTCATCCAGTCAAAATTCCTCATTTTTCACACTAGGAAACTGAGGCTCAGAGAGATTAAGCGACTTACTTTCCTAGTTTCATATACATGATAAATGATGAAGCCAACATGACCTCTTTACAGTCTTTTGACTATAAACATTACTCTTTTTCAACTCAGGTCTTTCATGAGCCTGAGTCCAATGATATTACCATTACGTGATGAAAATGATTTAAAGTCCACCTATCCATTTTACAAATAGATTACAAAATGCACTAATTAAAGGAGCTCCTGGGTTAAAACTAGACTCCATGACTGGATCCAAGTGTTCTTTGGTTCTTGTCATAGTCCATTAATCATAATAGCGGAAATGTCAATACACGCAACGTTGCAACAATTGATCAGAGAGACACCATGGCATGGATCAGAGACTGTGCTTTAAAGAAAGAGGCTAATGCTAGGTCATAAAAAGCTGAGTTTGCTTTTGTAGAGAGACAGACTTCCAAAGTAAGGACAAAAATCAATGGAAACATCAAGGATGTTGTTTCTATGTAATAGCTTCCTTTGTTAGGGTAAATAAAGAGAGATGGAACAAAAGCAAACCTTATAAGGAAAATAAGAGAGGAGCGGGGTCAGCAATGGATGAGTCAACCCAAATAGGATTTATTTAAGGAAGATAAAGTTGGAACAACAACAACTCCATTTCATGGAAAGATTCATAAATGTTCATATTCCACATATTTAGTTTTAGATTTATTATGAAACTTTTTGTCTTTTGTTTTTATTTCATCTTCATTTCTAGATATATTCATTCCTCCGTTCCTATTCAGAAAACTATTGCTTATAAGAAAGAATAAGAAGGAAAGTTGGGGAAAGCATGGGCCTTCTACATTCCATACTCATAGTCATCCACCTCTGCAGAGGGTAGCAGAGCCCTCTGATCTCTGTTTCAGTGCCATTGAAATCATCTGGCTTTCTGTTTGCGGCTTTGCTTTTTCCATTTACATCACTGTATTCATTGTCTGCATGACTTTCCTGTTTCTAATTTATTAGAAATTAAATGTTTGTTAAGCATATTTTTTTATTTGGAAGAATAATCTCTGTCTTATAGTTTGTAAGATTTTCTGAGGGTAACTCCACCTTTCAGCTGACACCAGCATTGTCGAGTAATTGTGGAAATCTGAGCTTTTCTCAAAATCCCATTCATTTTCCACTTTCACAAATAAAAATGGGAACAGACTGGAAGAGAGGCATAGAAACAAAGAAACAATGCAGAACTGAAAGCAAAGTGGAATTTGCCCAGTGGAAGTAAGGATTATGTGTTATGTGCTGGTTAGGATTTAGAGTAAGGCATGATAAAGTAAAGTAATAATTCAAATGTCAAGGTGTTCAGATTTAGACTTGATATAGAGTCAGGGCTGAATATACCAATCCATTGGTCCATTCTCTATACATGCCTATGGATCAAATCTCAAGGAGAACATAACAGAGAATCAGAGTAACAGAAGGAATTTTTCAGATCTCTTATTTCATTCATGTAGATATTGTTTCCACTGAGGCATATCCCAAACCCCGTAAATCTTAGTCAATGATTTCATGAGTTGCTGGTGGTCAATATGGCCAGTCCTCTCTCTGGTAATGAACTTCTTTGGAATTGCCAAGTGCCTTCTCCTTCCACCCTTTCTATTCTATTTTCCCATTGGTGAGTTCCAACTGGAATTTCCATAGTAAGGAAAGGCTCAGAAAATGTAGCAGCAAGCACCCTGACACATCTGGGATGGCCTTCTAGCACAGGTTCTTATGTCTGCTTTTTAAAAAGGAAAGCAATTTTTGAAGGGTTGACAATCTTCTTTAATCACATATACCAACAGAGGAAATACAAGCAGAGAAATAAAGATCAACAGACAGAGCTTCTAACGTCTGACCATCAGCAATAAGACATCACATCAACAGACAGAATTGTGTGACCATTACAAACATAGTTTTCAGAGAGAGAAGCACCAGCATTTGGGTATTCAAAGCCGGGGGAAAAGGGGGGTTCCTTAATGGCTTTCCAAAGTTTTATCTGCTCATATTACACGAACATTCTTTTAAAGAGTAAACCCCCAAAGCAAAACCTCACCTCCCAGCATGTATACACTTTTCAGAGTCAGACAGCAGGACCCTTTTGACCCAGCGCCTCATTAGCAATTAACAAAAGGGGTTGGCCTTCCTACAAAACAAGCCTCCCCTCATCAAGCTTCCCTTAAGCTCCACATGAGGCCTATTAATGGGGGGAAGGGTAGATCTTTAACTCTAACATAACAAACTTCCCCTAATCAAGCAATTCTCATTACCATTACAGATAACCATACATCTTTCTCCAGACTTTGTCATTTTGGGGGCAAGAGAGGGCATAGTTTTGCTATCTTTTTCCATTTGAATGTAAGGTCCTGAAGGGCAGAGAATGTCTTTGTTTTTTCCTTGCATTTATAACCCTAGTGCTGAGCATCCTGCTCGGCAAGCAGTAAGTTCTTAAAATAGTTTTTTGACGAGTTGAATTGCCCTCTATTTCCTTAGCTATTCTGGTCCGTAGAAAATATATCTGCAGTCCTTCACTGGGCCTACACTTGAGGCTTTCGAGAATGACAGGGCATCCTCATTCTATTGGCAAAGCCTTCAGGAACCCAGGGTCACCTACAAGGCAGGCTGAGGTTTTGAAGCAAGATCCAAATACATGTTGTTGCCTGTCATAAAGTGTAAACTCCTTGAGGACAGAGACTCTTGCATTTGTGCCTCTGTATTTTCATGCTTTAGAAAGACTTGACTTGGTACATAGAGGTCATTCACTAAGTATTTTGTTGCTTGGTTAACTGTTAAGGGGAGGAATGTTTGGTATTCTTTATAATTTTAGTTATTCTCTCCTGTCTTCTTTTTACCCTCAGAGGGAAATAATGACTTTTTCACTATGGAAGGACTCAGTTATAGAAGGCTTATTGGAAAGAATTTAAAATAATACGGTGAAGGAAAGAATGGCCCACGACCTGCAGGAATATGAAGGTTCCATGGTTTTTAGCCGTGATTTTCATGAATCAGGTGGCCTTTTGTCCATAATAACCACTTGGATAGACCTGCTGTTGGCATAAAGGTTCAAATATCTTGTTGCATATATACTATTTTTATTTCTTCTTTTTTTTTAAATCTGGACTTGTGGTTGCATTACTGTGGGGAGTATCTTAATGTGGAATTTGCCTTTATTGACGCAAATTGTCAAATCCTCCTCCCTATATAGTTTGAAGCCCCCTTTCTTTACTCATGTTTTGGTATCATAGACCCCTATGGTAGTCTGGTAAAGTAAGTGGGTCACTTCTCTTAACATTTTCAAATGTATGAAATAAAATCATGGGATTACAAAGGAAATTAAATATTTTGAGGTGTAGTTATCTAAATATCTTTTTTGAAAAAGTTCATAGAACCTAAGATCCCCAGTGAGAGTTGCCTATGGAACTGTGAGATTAAATAAAGATAGGAAGGAAAGAAACATTTATTAAGTGCCTTCTGTGTTCCAGGTACTGTGTGAAGTACTTTAGAAATATCGCATCATATAACCCTCACAACAACCCTGTGAAGAAGGTGCAATTATTATTCCCGTTGTTTGAGAAAACAGAGGTAGAGAATAAGTGGCTTGATCAAGGTCACATAACTAGTAAGATTCTAAGGCTGGATTTACATTCAGGTGTTCCTGACTCCACGCCCCATACTCTCCCTATTCACTATTCCATCTACCTGCATAGGTGTCTGTCCAAGTAATGTTAATAGGTACGCTAAATCAGAGACGGGACTTGAGCACTGATCTACCAGCTTAACTCCAGGGCCAGTCTTTTATCTACAACATTCTCCTGCATCTCACATCTTAGAATGTTCATGGAAAAATAATAATATGGCACAAGGACAGTGGCATGGGATCTGAAGTCAGAGGATTTGGTTTCAAGGCTCCTGCTGGGCCTATAGAAGTGACCTTTGGCCCATCTAGGCCCCAGTTAACTCAGCTGTAAAATGAAGGGGTTATACCCGTCTCTTTACTATAAACCTTTGATTATGCACATTTTTTTAAAAGAAAAAGCCAGATGCCAGAGTCCATCAGTCAATAAATATTAAGTAGGTGCCTACGCTGTCCTCAGAAGTAGGATGCTTCTCTTTTCTAACTGAGCTATTCAATTCAGTGAAATAGATATTCCAACAGCACCCATCCTGCACCTACCCTGTGAATCAGAGAAGGATGAAGTGAGATATGGTCACTGCTCTCCAGGGTCTTAGAGCATATTAGGTGAGTTAAGCTGATGTACAATAAAGCAATCCAAGGCACCATACAAGGAAGCTCAGAAATCCTCTCTGGGAGACCAGTAATAGGTATGTGTGTGGTGGAAGGTTGGGGGCGTGAGTCTGGTGGGGAGCAAGTCTGCCTTCTCCAAGTATTGGAACTCCTGCTGCTCTATCATTACAGAAAGGATTTGTTTTTCCTTATCCCCCAAACACAAAGGTCAAACTCCACAGCAAGCTGCTCTGGAATGGAAAGGTCGGAGAAGATGCAGAGTAACATATGTGTGCCCAGTTCCTGAGCCCACAAGGATCTTCAAGTACCTAAATAAGGGTTTAGGGTTTGGACATGTTTGAGAAATTGTGTGTTGCAGCTTAAAAATGAATATATTTCCTTTGTTGCTGTGTTCAGTCCTGTTCATCAAGGAAAGTGGGGAAACATTCACATTTTTCATAATTTGGTGACAAAAGCCTAAAGGCAAAAATGCTTTATCATTTCATAGAAATTAATTAAAGCAAGTGAGGAAAAGAATCTATTACAGGAAGACTGCAGTGCAATATAAAATTCATTCTAATCACTATATCTAATTATAAAGAAAAGAAAAATCACTACTTTAAAGGGCCGTAGTTATAATGGAAAAGAAAAATTAATAGGCTAAGCAGAGGCTCCCAGCCGGACACTATAGTTATAAACCTTTGACTGTAGGGGAGGGCAGCCAGACAGAGGCAAGACTGCAAGGTACAGGAGATCAGTGTAATTGCCAAGAGGGTGGGTTTGAGGAATTTGGGGAGAGTAAGTCTCCAATGAGAGCTTATTTACCTCTAGGAGGAAAATAGGTCTTGTGTACTATGGTTCTGGAGAAAAATAGACTAAATGTTCAGTTATCTGGCACGAATGGAAAATGTCTGCAACTTATTGGCTTAGAGAGTTGTCTAGGCATTGAGAGATCTGAAGACTTGCCCATGGTCAGATCATTAATGTATTTCAGAGGCAGTACTAGAAATTGGGTCTCCCTAACTTCAAGAATGACCCTCTATTTATCATGCCACACTGGCGTTCAGTTTATCAAATATTTTGACTCTGTTCAATTCAACAAATATAAGAGCTTGCCTCTGTGCTATTCACTGGGGCTGTCCTCAATACGTTTATAGGATCATGGGAAAACAGATTTCAAAAAAGAAGAGGCCTTAAAGACCATGATGGTATACATTAGAAAAAAACCTGTGTCTGTTTTTTCTTTTGTTTTAGACTATAATTAGATAATCACTTTTTAGTATGCTTCCTTTAGAAGTTGAACCAATTTCTTTAAGGTTACTTTTGCATCTTGGAATGTTTAAGTACTAATATGTTTTGTTATTGCATCCATCTTGAGTATGGATGCCATAAGCAGTTTGGACCAGGCTCTAGAGTGCCATGAGCTCTGAATTACCTTTGTCACATGTGTATCCTAGATGTATGGGGTGTTCAGGGTAGACTAGCACCTCTGGTGTGAGGCTTGCTGAGTTCATTCAGGATGGCTCATCCACCTTTGATGTCCACTTGGCATCCAACTCTCACCTGTGGCTCTACAAAGTTATAGCATGGACAGTCACCACATCACAGTAAACTGTCTTGGTCAACAGTCTAAATCAGATTGAGAGTCACCAACAATCCTCAAAGTTATCTGTGAGTTAGGAAGATGTCAACCCCAAGCATGTAAAGACTCCCTCCAGTGGAATGGGAAGATGACAACAATTTGTTTCAATGGCCATGAAGGTAGCTGAAGCAAGGGGCTATGGAGCATTTGAGCTTGCTCAGACGTAGAAGACACTAAGGTCATCCACTACATCCATCACCAATCATCTTGACTATTGTCCTGCCACTGGACTTTGATGACTCTGGAAGAGAGAATGAGGCTGAAGACTTTATGCAACTCTGGCTCACTTAAATCCAATACATGCACAAGTCAAGTTATCATGCTGTGACATCATTGATCTGCTTTGGAAATGAAGAACAAACAAGTGAATCTCACTAATCTGAGGTCATGCTTCCTACATTGTGTTCTTGGGAGAGTGTACCCTTGCTGTTATGAGAATATCTTGCAGCTCATTTCTTTTAGAAAGCCATCTTGTTAGGAGCTAATTTTGTCTACTGGCTTAATTGGAACCACACCAGGGGATACTGATGAGCTATAGTGTTGGGAATGAGTATTTGCAGAGTACCCTCTAGGGCCTGGAGGTTATAAACAGACTCTGTGGCAGAGGTCCAGAGAGGGTGATATATCTACAATAATCTCTCCTAATACAATGGGAACTCTTTGAGGGCACAAAATGTTTACTTATTGCCTCTACTGTTGATTGCTAACAGGAAGCTCGCTGGTATTGGTTGGTAAACTATAACATGAAGAGTGGGTATCTGAAGGGTATCCCACTGGACTTTTAAACTCATAAACTGCTAGGAGATGACCTCAGAAGGAACGCTGTATATGTCATAATCTCTCTCAATAGAATATAAACTCCAAGGCAGGAAATATTATACTTCTATCTCCATGTCCCCAGTGCCTAGCACAAAGTATGGAGCTTGATGTGTATATAAAAAATGTTTATTGATTAACGATAAGTATTTTTGTTGCTATTTGGTCATATGTGACTCTTTGTTACCCCATTTGAGGCTTTCTTGGAAAAGATATTAGACTGGTTTGCCCTTTCCTTTTTCAGCTCATTTTCCAGATGAAGAAACTGAGGCAATCAAGGTTAAGTGACTTGTCCAGGGTTGTACGACGCGTAAGTGTCTGAAGCCTAATTTAAACTCATGTCTTCCTGACTCCAGGTCCAGCACTCTATCCATTGTGACAACAAGCTGTTAAAGCTGATAAATATATCAAAAAGTGGTGCACCAGATGAAGCACTGGCCCTGGAATCAGGAGGACCCGAGTTAAAATGTGACCTCAGATTTCTGACACTTAATAGCTGTGTGACCTTGGGCAAGTCACTTAACCCCAATTGCCTTGCCCTCCACCCCAAATGGAATGGAACCTTCCAATGTATTTGAGGGATCCTGAAAGTCACTTCACACAAGATATAGTTTTTTCATCTATTAAGTGATATTTCTTAGTGATATTATTCTGTAGGTCCATTTTTGAAATTATTTTTAAAGATGATCTCATTTTCAGTCTCAGAATATAGATGTTTATTTTTTTCTCCTTGTAAACTATAAGAGAAAAATTGCCATTTTCAGAGATTTATGCCCAATTTGTGCAAGTATAGACAATATGCTTCATCTCATAGTCTGATGTCTAAATTGGGAAAATTGGCTAGCACTTGATATGTGCCAGGGTCGTAGGTAGTGACTATGGGCAAGGTTTGTGTTTTCACAGGGTAATAACATGCCTCCCCCTGATCCCACCCCTGATTTCTGAGGGAGCCAGACAAGAGTAAATGGGGGTTTGATGAGTAAACAGGTAAGCATCAGAGAGGCTGAGAATGGTCAGTAGCGCTGGGTATGGATAACATACGAATTCTTTAATTTGATAGTTTCTGTATTTATTTGAAAAGAGGAAAGGGATCCTTTTGTAATTGATTGGGAAGAGATTTTGCAAGTTCTGTTTGATGTGGAAAACAGATGAAATGAGCTAGACATTGGCTTCAGTTTTTGAAAGGAGGGGTCTACTTTTGTGCATTCAAAGGCTGCCATCCCGCTGAGCCCCCTGCTGTCTGCTTCAAGTGTACATTTTAATTAAAAAAAAAAACAAAGAAAAAATGCCTTTTGAACATTATTCTTGAGAAGCAAAATAAGCATGTGTCTAGCATCTGCTGTATGCTGAATATTATAGAAGGAGCAAGAGGAAGAAAGAAGACAGAAGAGAAAGTCCCTGACTTGGAGCTTCCTGACTATTTGGGGGGAAGATGGAGCTAACACATTACCCGTCAGTATCATTGGCATTTGAACCATGAGCCTACCAGGAACAACCTTATTGAGTGTGGATTTAACAACTAGACCATTTCTGTGTGTGTGTGAGTGTGTGAGTGTGTGAGCGTGTGAGTGTGTGAGTGTGACAGACAGAGAAACAGAGAAAGACAGACAGAGAGACAAAGACAAAGAGACAGAGACAGATCCAAACTAGCATAGCATCCCCCATACACTCTGACATCTCTCACCTATAAGATGATCAGAAGTGGCATTTATAGGAATCTCAAACAAGGAAAAGATCCTAATACATTAAAATATAGTTTGAGGTTAACAGTCCAGAATAGCCCCTCTTCAGTTTCTTCTTGAACCATTCTCCACCAGGATTGAAGAATCTTTCCTCTTGGTAATCACAATGCAAAAGTGAACATGGCCTTTAGGTAGGTTCAGGAGCAATCATTCCAGGTAAGTGGGGAGGCAATGTTATTATCCAGTCAGGAATTAAATCTGGTTTTCACCCTTAATCCATTTCTCTAAGAATGGTCTTAGATTTTGTTATGCTGACTTTCCTAAAGAGAGAAGCCTGGAAAGGGTTTTCTGGAGAAAGTATTATTTGTCAATATAGTCAACGAATTTATTTATTTATTTTTTATTCAATGAATTTAAAAGGAGATTTCCATGTGCATTCCCACCAGAAACACACAGTAAAGCTTTCTTCCTTCATTCTTTGCTATTGCACCATGTGTGATCACTTGGACAGGGCCTTGGGAGATGTTTACTTTCATGTTTTCTGTAAAGTAAGAGTTTTCTGATGAAAATGTGTGAGACAGGCAGGTCAGGTGTCATAAGTAGTGGACAGCAGAGGCATGGCTTAGCTGTCTATTTTTATCCTTTAAAGACAAGCCCTCGGAGAAGGCCTCAAACATACAGGGTGCAACCTTTGTGGAAGATTTCTGGTGAGATATCGATAGGAATCTCCCTGGAAAGGAAAGCATATATGGGTTGTAATTTACACCAGTGAAGGGAAAACCTGCCTTAGAAGGAGAGATTCCAGGTGCTTTGAAGATCTGGGTAGTGCAAAAGAAGGTAGATCTCTTAACTCAAGCACTCAAGCACTTTAGAACCTTCCATTTCCTTATAAAAATTGATAACACTAATGAATGAATCAGTTAATTAACATTTATAAAGTACCCGTGCCTTGTTTATATGATTAGCACAGTGCCTGGTATAAAGTAGGTGTTTAATAAATGTTTATTGAATTGAATTGTTCTGTGCTTAGCATCCCTTATCATAGTGCCTGACATATAACTGATGCTTAATAAATGTTTATTCACTGACTGCATGCTGAAAATATAAAGGAAAACAGTTCCTGACTTTGTAAAGCTTCTCACGGCTGATGTCCACCCTTTATTTTCAAAGCAGGCCACTGTCATCATGGGGTTCATGTGAACTGGATTAAATGAGGCAGAGTTGCACAGAGTCACTACCCCCACTCTCTCTTCCAGAGTCTTACAAGTCCAGTGTCAGAATTAGTCACAATGACAGGATGAAAGACTGGGAGATTCTCAAGGAGGACCAAAATGACATCACTGTGTCAGGGTTAAGTTAGAGTGTATTCGACTGTGGCTGATTAAACCAATATGAGCCAGAAGGCTCTACCACAGGTCGGGCACACATAGTCCGCATGAATATTTGAAGTGGAGATGTCTCTAAATTTATGCATCTCACATTTCTTTAGAGCTACTGCAATTTTGCTTTGCTCATCGAGCACAATACCTTCTTTGATGTGGGCACACCATGCTGGGCGGTCCTATGCAATGCCTCCCATGATTTACGATTGATTTCAAAAAGCTCACATGGAGGTCAGAAGAAGTGATACAAGGACGCTCAAGGTCTCTCTGAAGAGCTTTGGAATCAATTGGAATTGATTGAGAGATTCTTATAAATCATTCATTAAAACTCTCTCTTAACTATGGGATCTCAAATTTAGAACTAGAAAAGACCCCATAGATGATCCCATTCAACATCCTTAGTTTAAAGATAGGGAAGCAGAGACCTAAGGAGATGAAGCAATTTCCCCTAGGTCATGTAACTAGATAGTGACAAGTGGAATTCTCACCCAGGTCTTCTGACTTCAAACCTAGCCCTTTTCCTCTTGTTCTGATATTACTATATGTTCCTGAATACAATGTGTTCTTTTTAAAAAAGATGAAATGTGGTCTTTTCATTCTTTCAAGCCAGCCTTCGGTACAGCTGGATTAAAAAGGTGACAAAATAAGAAAAAGATGAGCTAGGACTCAGCGAGTAGATGAAGACTGAGGAGGAAAAGATAGTCATGGAGGGATGTATGAACCACAGATCTAACTCATCCTGGCGTCTGATAGAATTGAGGGTTTTAGATCTGATAAAATGTGCATAATCTCTGGGAGGGTCTTTTTATGGCTACTTAAAAAAAATAAAAAGACCTTTAAAATAGACCTGACAACAATCTGGTCCTTCTATAAATAGTGACTTGAGGTTGTCGGCATTACTAACTGGTGAACTGAAATCATTGACCAAGCAGAAATTCTGAACTGACAGTCATGAAGTAATGAGAGGAAGGACTGTGAGAAGTTCAAGACAAGAAAAACTGAAAAGAAGAAAATATACTATAAAAACTCTCTCTTAGGTAATGGGAGGAGGGATCATCAATGCAATAAAGCCGCAAAAGAAGATTATTCCAGGAGCACTGAATCTGGTCGATGTGAGACCTGAGGAGAAATTTCCTATCAAAATTGCTTTAGCCCACGCAACTGTTAATATCATCAATTCTCCCATCTTATTGGTCAATGGGGAACAATCAACATGCTCAGGAAATTGGTGCCTTTTATACTTATAGATTTTTCCAAGAACTAAGAAGAACATTGGCATTTCCAGTATGTTGGATGACAAACACAGATCAATGAGAATTTCACAGGAAAAGTGCTTCCAGGGCAGTATTTAAGATTCATCTATTTCCCATTTTTGAATAGTCTAATCAGTTGAAAATGATTGGTGAATCAAAAGAACATTGGCTAAAGACACTGACATCTAAATAGCTTAGAAAATTCTATTGGTTTGATCAGGAGGCTGATATAAAGGGCATTCCATCGTTAAGTAGATGCTCATGGCCCCAGTGTGAATCTGAATTAAAATAAACAAAAGCTATAAAAATCCAAGGAGGTGTCCCGAAAATCCATCATATATACTAAAAAAAAGTCAGTATTCCCAGTGTTTCCAATCAAACAGTGTTCAGATATGCAACGTAAAGGTGCCAGACGAGCCGGCACAATATTTTGGGTTAGAACACAAGCCTGAAAAGAAGCAATAGTTTCCACCAGTGGTTCAGCTTGATTTCCACTCCATGGAGCATGATTCCTCTTCCAGGATGAATTGATCAGCTGAAATCTCATCACCATGCAGATTGACTCAGGTTTTGATATTCATTACCTTTTCAAGTCTTTCAGCTGCCTCTCCCTTCTGAGTGAAGCAATGGTGAAAGATGAAACAATAAACTCCTCCCCAAGTTTTCCTATATAGAAGGCTCAAAACTTTCTAGGTAACTTCATTTTCTGTCAGATGGTCTCATTGTTTTCAGTTCCTGGGACCATCATGCCCTGGTAGCACCCTCATCCTTACCCCCATCTTTTCAGCTTTATTTTGTGTACTGACTTCCTTAGATTGTAAGCTACTTGAGAGTAGGCATTGGTTTTTTCTTATTTTTATCCCCAGTGCTTAGTGCAGTGACTGGAACATAGCAGGTATTTAATAAATGCTTATTGAATTGGACCACAAATCTAAATTACATTATAATTCATTTTCTCCCCTAACCTAAATAATCCACACAATGCCATCTCTTACAATTTGAATCTAGGCAAGTCAGTAACTTCGAAGAGACAGATTACTTCCCTAGAATTTGTCTGACAAGTCAGATAGGCTGTGATTTGTGTTCGTGAAGGGAGTTTCCACACTAGGAATCTCCCCACAAATCTTTTTTTAACAAGTCTTTATTAGGTACCTACTGTGTGCCAAGCCCTTTGCTAAGTGCTTTACAAATATCCCATTTTATTCTTATAGCAATCATGGGAGGTAGATGCTATTAATTATTTTATAAATGAGAAAACTGAGGTAGAGGTTAAATGACTTGCCCAGGGTCATGCAACTGGTAATTGTCTGAGACCCGATTTCAACCAGGACTTCCTGACTCCCAAATACAGAACTGGCACCATTCAATCTAGTTGCTTCAGTGTGAAGGCTGTGTAGGCAAATAAATCTACTCCCTTTCCCCCTCACCCCACCGACAAGGTACCTCAACTTTCCGCTTTGGCCATAAGAATGTAGTATCAGTAAATGCTTTTAAATAAGTTAGAAAATTGCTCTTATCTCAGTTTCTTCCTTGGAAAAGAAAGAAATGAAATAGGATTTGCATTAAGAATTCTTAACACTGGACTGTTACATGATTTTCTTCTACCAGATCTCAAGGTTAAACCTAAATTTTCCCTGTTACATGAATTTCAGAATAAATTATGACATTGCTTTTCAAAGAAATAGTTTCCAATTAATAAGTATTTGTTTTTTCTCTCTCCCTTTCATTTAAAAGAAAACTCTTTTAAAACAAATACGCAAAGCATAAAATAACAAAAAATGAAGCAAAATAAGTTCCTATGTTGGCTATGTCCAAATATATGTATGAATTTGGAGTCCATTATCTCTGTCAGTCAAGAGGTGGGTAGCACAGTGCATTACTTGGTTATATAGTTAACATGCCTAGTTAAGTCCTCTAGCCCTTATTTCTTACCAATGTCTGAAAAGCCACCATTAGACAATCATTGCTATGAATTTATTATGGAATCTTGTCCAAATTTAGCTAGCCCAGCCTACATCTTACCAATTTCTGTAAATCTACCATTAGAGAATCATTCCTTTGGCTCTAATATAGAACCTTTTAAAAATCTTACTAGCCCTAGGGTAGCATAACGCCCACTCACAAGAGCTATTAACATCTTAGTGTAAATTCATTTATCAGATACGTCCCTTCTTGACAGATCACGCATAATAACTCTCCTAGGCAATGTTTCTCAAACTAATTTGTTATTGAAACACCTGGGCTTGAAGTATATTGATGGGATACATAAATTCTAGTACAAGGGAGTGTGTGTGTGTGTGTGTGTGTGTGTGTGTGTGCGGTGTGTGTGAAAAACCCTTCAAAAGAAGAAAAGTCAGTGAACATTGGTATATAAAATAAATTCAGAGTATTTTCATATAAAAAATCCAGTCCTTATACATTTATGAATTCATTAGCTATTGTCATACAATTTGAATTCTATAAAAAAAATCATTTTGGTTGCTCCCAACTACCACTGGCTAACAATCTCCCAGTGTGCATAAGCCATTTAGCCTCTCTGGTCCTGAGAGTTCTCACCAGTAACATGCAGATAATGATGTCTACACCTTTTCCCTTGAAGGATATCCGAGAATCATTTTGTAAAACTTAAAAGTTACTTATTGTTATGTGCAATTTCACATTTAATGCTTTAAAAGGAAAAAATATAGCTGATATCTCTCCCCACCCCACAACCCTTTCTTTTTTCCCTTCAGGATTCCTCATTAAAATTGGAGAGAGGACCAAATCTCTGTGAAACCAACTTGTGAAAATATTGCTCTTGGGGAAGGAAAATATAGTGCTTTTAAAGCTAACAGATTAAGGAAGCGAGGACAGCTGAACTGCAGGGGCATCAAGGCAGATGCTACTGGCCATAGCTTGCTGGGCTGCCCCAGCTTCTCTTTTGTTTTAAATTTGCCTGTAGTCAGACATCACTGCTCAAAGGAGTAAAACCATTGACTGGTACAAACTGGCCCCTTGTGTTACTGTATAGGAACTGACTGACCAGGGTGGGGGGAGTCTGGGTGAGCTGGGTGCTTTCACTTTATGTGATATCAGAGAGCCAATATTCACTGCTTGCTTTTCCTGTGTTTAATACTAGACGGTGTTATCCTGAGGAAGTCTTAAGTGCTTTCTGAGAACAACCTAAAGGTGACTAAATGCCACAGAAAGGTTTGGCGGGGATAAATGTGTTTTACTAGGTTAGCCAAAGCTGAATCGGTAACAGAATCTTTGGAACTATTTTCGACTACCTAAGTGATGGTTCAGTGAGAAGTTGTGGGATTTTGACTATCAGTAATCTTGGGAATTGGCCTTAGGTTTTGAGAGCAGAGAGAGGACAAAAGCAAGTGAGAAGTGGGACGCCTGAACTTTGAAAACTTTAACTGGGCTTCACAATGGAAAATGACAAGGGTTAATTTATGACATAAACTACCATGGTTAATTTTAAAGAAATGCAATTTATTGTTGACTTTTTGCCTCTACATTATAGTCATTAATTTCATGCCCTCACTGAAACCTGTGTGCCAAAGAGAAGTTAACTAATTAAAAACAGCTGATAGAACAATCTGCCAACATGTACGATAGTCTGTTTTAGTAATCTGTCCTCTACCTTTCTGCCATGAGGAAAAAGGTTTGTTTCATGACCCATTCCCTGACATTTTAATTGCTTGTTTGATTAGCAATCATTCATTTAAATGATCACTTCATTTACATCATTTTAGTCATTATGTGTCTTGTTTCGGCTCTGCTTATGTCACTTTACGTCAGTTTATATAAATCTTTCGTGGTTCTTTTAATTCTTCATCATTTCTTCCAATAAATCATATTTGTTATATTAATATGTCTTAGTTTGTTCAGTCATTTCCTATTCATTGGCCACTTGTTTCCTTGTTCCCACAAGGAGTGGTATTATGAATATTTTGGGGCATATTGAACAGTTTTTTATATCTAGAATTAAATCTTTTTTTTTTCTTGTGCTCCAATCCCACTTAAACACCTGCCTTTTGGACATCTTGAAGTGGATGTCCTACGGACATCTGAGATTAACATGTCCCAAATTAAGCTCATTATCTTTTCCCCAAGCCTTCCCCTTTTCCCAATTTCCTTATTGGTGTTGAGGGCATGTAGCAGCAGGTACCCTGACACATCTAGGATAGCTTAATAGCACAGCTTCTTAGATCTGCTTTTCTGAAAGGAAAGCAACTTTTGAGAGGTCAACAATCTTCTTTAATCATATATACAAACAGAGAAAATACCAGCAGAGAAATAAAGACCATCAGATAGGACTTCTAACTGTCTGACCATAAGCAACATGTACATCACAGATCAACAGACAGATCTAACTGTTTGACCATTTCATACATACATAGTTACCAGAGAGAGAAGCAGCAACATTGTGGTTTTCAAAATTGGGGGGTTTCTTAGCAGCTACCCAGAGTCTCATCTGGCACAGGAACCTTCTTCCAAAGAGTAAGCCCCCAAAGCAAAACCTCACCTCAGAGTATATATACACTTTTCAGAGCCAGAGGGCACCACAACCTTTGTGACCCAGTGCCTCTTTAATTTACAAAAGGTGTGGGTCTTCCTATAAAACAAGTCTCCCCTAATCAATCTTCCCTTAATGAACTCCACATGAGGTCTATTCATGAGCAGGGGAAGATCTTTAACTCTCATTGCGGGGCACCACCATTGTACCAGTGATCCAGACTTACACCGTAAGTGTCAGAGGCGACTCTTCACTCTCTGTCATCTCACAAATCCAGTCAGTTGTCAAGTCCTGTCCTTGCATCATCCATCATCTCTCAATACACTCCTTTATCTCCCCTGATACTGCCATATATTTTAGCTTCTTTTCTCCCATGCTTGGAATTCTTTTCCTTCTCATCCCTACCACCTGGCTTTCCTAGTTTCCTTCAAGTTTTACTAAAGTCTCACCTTCTGTAAGAAACTTTTCCTGGTCCTCCTTAATGTTAGTATCTCTCTCTGTGATTATTTCCAATTATGTGTACATACACACACACATATACATATATATACACACACACATATATATGTGTATGTGTGTGCATGCATGTGTGTATACATAATACATGTATGAATATATAGTCTGCATGTTGTCTTCCCCATTAGACCATAGATTCCTTGACAGCAGAGCCTCCTTTTGTCTTTCTTTTCATTGTCAGTGCTGAGCATGGAGCATGACACTTAGTAGGCACACCTAATAAATGCTTATTGACGCTTCATCTTTGCCAATTTGCAGTGGGTGAGGTAAAGCCTAAGAGTTTACATTTAAATGTCACTTGATATTACTAATCTGGAGCCTCTTTCTGTGTCATTTATAATTTGCAGTTCATCTTTTGGAATCATCATGTCCTTTGGCCACTTATCTCTTGGGGAAATCAATCTTTGTGTTAAAAATGTACCAGTTTTCTGTATATTTTGGCTATGAGATTTTTGCATGTTGGAAATATTTTCCCAACTGCATAATTTTCTTTAATTCTCTCATTTTCTTCCTGGTATCTATTCAAAAGCTTTAAATTTTTACACAGTTAAAATTTTTTATCCTTAAAAATGTTCTCTGTCCTTGATTTGATCAGGAATTCTCTTTCTAGCTACAGTTTTGAAAGCACCTCATCTGGTTCTCTTATTGTGTTTATTATATTTTAACATTGTGGCCTTTTAAAATCAGATCATATATCCATTTTGATCTTTTTTGCTATATATGGTTTAAGATGTTGGTCTGATCCTTATTTCTGCCAAATTTTTTTTCAGTTTCTCCAGTATTATATTTTTTAAAAAGGGAGTCCTGCACCCCAGTAATTTATTTTATTGGGTTAATCAAAATCTGGGCCACTACTTTAATTTTTTACATCTCTAGTATGTTTCTCCATTCTACCTTTTGGTTCTCATAAGTTTCATGACTTTTACCATGGTGGTTTAAGGTGATAAATATAAAGAGAATTTGCACCACCTTAAAAAACTCACTTTTCCTCTGCCATTTTTGAAGAAGTCTGGAAAGCCTGATTAATTTGGACTCCAAGGACATAATATAGATTCCTAGTCCTTCCACTTACTAGTCGTATAGTCTTAGTAGAGTCATTTAATCTCAACTGCCTCAGTGCATACTAGCTATGAGGAGCGGCGTTATTATTGTTAGTAGTGAGTCAATAAGCATTATTAAGTGCCTAGTATGTATTAGGTGAGACCTCTAGGTGGCTCAATTTATAGAGTACTGGGCCTGGAGTCAGGAAGACTTGAATTCTAAACTGGCCTCAGATGCTTATTAGCTGTGTAACCCTGGGCAAGTCACTTTACCCTGTTTGCCTCTGTTTCCTCATCTATAAAATGAGCTGGAGAAAGAAATGGCAAACCACTCTAGTATCTTTCTCAAGAAAACTCCAAATGGGGTCACAAAGAGTCAGAGAGTACTGAAATGACTGAAGAATACCTGTCCAGCATTTAGTAATATTAGTTCCCAAAATAACAGTTCCTCTCATCTTTTTGGGTTGCTGTGAAAATTAAATGAAAGAATTATGGGAAACGCTTTGTGAATGATAAAGAATTTTACAAGTAAGTGTTCCTGTATTCACTGAATCAACAGTAGGTCTAGGGACCTGTGATGCTTGCCCTTTCTCACTAAGGGGCTCCTTGACTCTGGGCTTATATAGATTCTTGGTTCAGTCCTGAGAGAGCCTTTTCTTTAAAGAAAAAAGTCAGTTTTTTTCTTAGGGATTCTGGCTCTTTTTACCTTGACCCTAGAATCTCAGGGAAAATCAGTTAACGCTTAAGTATAGTTCAAATCTATGATCATTCCAAAAAAGAGTAGAAAGTCACTAAATTTTCAATGTAGATAGGGCACAGGACAACTGTTCCTTCCCCTACTCTCCCCTAACCACAAAGAAATATTTAAGACAAAAAAAGACTCCTAATGTGCATTGACAAAGACTTGAAGTATAATACAGGAACTGTCCAGGTTACATTCTCCCAGGAGAGTGATACTTAGAACGTTCAAACGTGGGACATTTAATGACTAGGGATTTGTCTTCATCCTGGATCTGTACTATCCAAAACGTTTCCTCATTTCTGTCCTAGCTGCACTCATTTTGAGCTGCTTTGAGTTCTCCTCCAAGTCCTCAGAAGCCTTTTCATTGGGAAATCTCATCATCCTGCAAAATTTAATCAGTCTTAATACTCACCGTCCTCAGTCGTCTGCCCTCTGTTTGGAAGACAGAACCATGATCTCCTTAACCACCACAGGAGATGGTCCAAGACACAGTTCCTTGTTTCCTACTTGGCTTCACTCATTTTGAACTTGTTGACTTTTCCACCATGCCCCTACGCTAGATTCCTTCCTCACCTCCCTTCACCCCCTTTCAGCTTTCTTTTGAGGGTTTTCTCCATTAAACTGTAAGCTCCTTGGGGGCAGGGACTGTCTTCCTTTTTCTTGTGTTTCAGTGGTTAGCACGGGACTTGGCACATAGTAGTTATTTAAGAAATGTTTATTGACTCACTTATTAATTCAATGTCTATGTTTTCTGCTAAGTCAGACCAGGGTTTGGGCTCATCCTTCTGTCAGGGGTTAAATTCTCCTTTAAGAAGCAGTTCAGGTGCTCATAAAGTATCATAAATTAACTCTTGTGCAGAGGGTGACATTGGAACTCAGGAGCAAGACGGAGGTTGGAGTCAACCGAGAGGGAATATTGAAGCCCATGGAGGCACCTAGATGGCTCAGTGACTAGAGCACTAACCCTGAAGTCAGGAAGACCAGAGTTCAAATTGGGCCTCAGACACTTGCTGACTGTGTGAACCTGGACAACTCACTAAATCTCTTTGCCTCAGTTTCTTTAACCATAAAATGGAGATAATAAGGGGACCTAGGAACTGCTGATCCCCTGGACTCACTGCATCTCGGACTGGAAACTTCACTCTCAGAATAAATGTGACCACCCATGCAAAGGAATACAGTGAAGAAAAGGAAGCTAGGGGTATAGCCTAAGCTCATGTTCATCCAGCACTTAGCACAGTGCCTGGAACGTAGTAGGTACTTAATGAGTGTCATTGATTGATCATTGATTTACTAGGAAGCACATGCATCCACTTTCCTGTGTAATCAACAGTCATGCAATTGTACTCAGTGGGTTCCAGGTTCAATGGTCAATAATCTTGATGCGTTCTTTTGTTGTTGCTGCTGTCATGAGAACCAAAAGATTGCTGTATTATTCTAAAATGCCAAGACCCTCAGTGTATGTGACCCAGAGTTGCCTTGGGGGATAGGTACATGCTCTATTGAATGGTCAGTGTTACATCAGTAAAAATGAACTATTCACCTTATCCATAATGGAAGGCCCAGGTGACTTGTCAGCATAACAAAAGTGAAGTTATGTTTCAAATTATAAAAGTTACACTATTTTGATTAAAAATGAAAAATATTTAATCATTCTAGCTAATAGATTACATATATCCATATAAAGTCCATTTTCAGTCCTATCACTCTGGTCTCTCCTTCTTGACAGAAAGATTGATTGGAAAGATTTCTCTGTCTACATTTTCCATCTATCTTCTGTAGTCTCATAAATGTTGAATTAAGCAGGTTTTATGAAACTAATCACAGGTGACAGTTTTCATTGAAAGTGACTGAGACAGAGTGTTTTCCCCAATCTTGCACTTACCCAATAATAAGCCAGCAGTAAAGTGTCACTTGATTTTAGAGTGGAAGATTTCTATAGATTTTATCACACTATGGAAGGCACAGGATGGTCTTGGGCAGAGTGCCACAGATTTCAGGAGGAACAACTTCAATGCTATGGATGCTCAATTTGTGAAATCCTAAGAAATGCATATGAATTTTAGACAATTTTCTAGCAGTGGGGCATGGAATACAGCTTGATAGATGGGAAAATAATCAACTCATGCCCTATAGGTGTCATTTTAAAGCTTAAGCAAACATCCCGTGGTCTTTTGTCATCATGCTCACATCTATTGAGAGTAGTTCTGGGAACCACATTTTAGGAAAGACTATTACATCAAAGAGAATTCAGAGATGCATAACTTGAGTTTGTGGCATATGAGAACCAGGTGAAGAAACTGGAGATATTTACTTGCTGAAGAGAAAATGGGTGGGAAATAATGTGTTATCAAGTATTTGAAAGACTGACATGCCCAGGAGGGGTTAGATTTGCTTTGGTTGTTCTCAGAGGGGAATAGGAAGGAAAAAATAATGTTTCTAATAATTAGAGGTTTTGAAACTTCCTGGATTGCCTCAGGAAGTGGTGGTCTTCCCAATGAGGATGATTGGATATTCCAGGAAAAAGTGTCTCAAAGTGCTGAAAGATGACAGACAACATGGTTTAGAAGTCTGGGTTCCAGGAGCATGTCTAGGAGAGGAATACAAGGAGCCCTACAGGTCATTAGTCCAACCCACTCATTTTGCAGATTAGGAAACTGAGACCCAGAGATATTAAATAACTTGCCCAAAGCTATACAAGTAATATGTGACAAGAGCAGACTGAATTTAATTTCACAAACAATAAAAAGCCTTCTGCTCAGTTCTGGGGGTAATAAAGAGATTAATAAGGCAAAGCTGCTTTCTTCAAGAAATTTATAATACTGATGAGAGTTTCATGTCATTTTCAAAAATTCCTTCACTTCTTTCTGCTACCACAGCTACCCAGCACACCTGATCATAAAGTAACCCTTGTGTACAGGGTGACATTGGAACTCAGGAGCAAGATGGAGGTTGGAAGTCATCCTAGGGGTCTTATGGAGGCACCTAGATGACTCAGTGACTAGAGCACTAGCCCTGGAGTCAGGAAGATGAGAGTTCAAATTGGGCCTCAGACACTTACTAGCTATGTGAACCTTGGCAACTTACTTAACCTCTTTTTGCCTCAGTTTCTTTAACTGTAAAGTGGGGATGATAATAGCACTTACCTCCCAGGGTTGTAGTGAAGATCAAATAAGTTTGTTGGTTTTTATCCTTCATTCTCAAAGAGGACCAAAATGACATCACCACGATAAACTCAAGTTTCATTGTGTCTGACTATGCCTGATCAGACCAATACGAGCTCGGACTGTTCTACCACAGATTGGGCACAGATAGTCAGTGTGAACATTTGAGGTGGATACTTCAAATTTGCACATCCTATGTTTACTTTGTGCTATCTCAATTCTGCTTTGCTCATAGAGCATAGCACCCTTTCTGATGTGGGCACGCCATGCTAAGTGGTCTTGTGTCAGTGTCTCCCATGTCCCACAATCAAATCCAAAGTTCTTGAGTGTTCTTGTATCACTTCTTCTGACCACCGCGTGATTGCCTGCCCCATGAGAGTTCTCCATAAAACAGTGTTTTTGTCAAGTGTACATTTTGCATTTGAACAATGTGGCCAGCCCATCAGAGTTGCATAGCAGCATAGCAGCACAGTGCATAGTAGGCATTTAATAAATACTTATTCACTTCCAGTTTCAGAAATGAAGGTGATTAAACTGTCCTGGAGAAGAGAAGATTTAGGTGGGGCATAATAACTGTTCAAATTACCAAACAATTGTGCTCATTTCACACACCAGCAAGATCATGCTTAAGGTTCTGCAAGTCAGCCTTCAGCAATATGTGACCCGAGAATTACTAGAAGAGAAGTCTGGTTTTTAAAGAAGCAGAGGAATTAGAGACCAAATTGCCAACATTTGTTGGATTATATGGAAAGTATTGGAGTTTGAGAATAAACAACTATTTCTTCTTCAAAGACTACATTAAAGCCTTTGACTGTGTGGATCTCAACAAAATGTGTCAAGTCTTCAAAAATATAGAAGGGCCAAATTGTCTTATTTGTCTCCTGAGGAACCTACATTTGGGCCGAGAGGCAACGATTAAAACCAAAATTGGAACAGCTGATTGATTTAACTTTGGAAAACAAGCATGAGCAGGCTGTACATTGTTACTTTATTTATTTAACTTATATACAGAGTTTGTCATGTGAAATGTCAGGCTGGATGAATCAAAAGCTAGAAGTAAGGTTGCTGGCAGAAATATCAGCAATCTAAATATGCAGATGACACCACTTTGACGGCAGAAAGTGAAGAGGAATTAAGAAGCCTCTTGATGAGGGTGAAAAAAAGAGAGTGTAAAAGCTGGCTTGAAGCTTAACATTAAAAAAAAGATCTTGGTAATTGGTGCCATCACTTCTCAGCAAATAGAGGGAGAAGAAATGAAAGCAGTTTCAGATTTTGTATTCTTGAGCTCAAAGATCACTGTAGAAGATAACTGCAGCCATGAAATTAAAAGACATTTGCTTCTTAGAAGGGAAGCTCAGCCAAATCTGGACTGTGTTCTATAAAGCAGAGACATCACCTTGCTAACAAAGGTCTGTATAGTCAATGCTATGTGTTTTCCAGTAGCAATAAATGGTTGTGAGAGTTAGAATATAAGGAAAGCTACATGCCATAGAGCTGATGATTTCAAATTGTGGTACTGGAGAAGACTTTTGAGAGTTCCTTAGATAGTAAGCGGGTTTAATCAGTCAGAACTTAAAGATATTAATTCAGGCTATTCACTGGAAGGTCAAATATTAAAGCTAAAGCTTAAATACTTTGGCCACATAATGAGAAGATGGGACTTACTAGAAGAGACCCTGATGTTGGGAAATATTGAAGGCAGAAGAGAAAGGAGATGGCAGAGGATGAGATGGGTATATAGCGTCATGGAAGCAATCAGCATGAGTTTAGACAGATTTCAGGAGAAAGGGAGGCACACAACCCCAAGATGTATGGTGTGTCTGAGTGAACTGTACCACGTTATCACAAATTTCTTGTATGCAAAAAGTGGTACAGGATATTCAGTCAAGGACATGGATAGTGGGATAGTTTATAGTCCTGCCATGTTGTAACAGAAGGGATAGCAGAGATGTGCCAACTTTTGCAAGGGATTCCATGCCACTCCCCGCCACCTCCCCAAGATTTTCAACCAATGCCAGCAATCAAGAAATCATATAGTGATGGTGCAGAAGAGGTCTTTATTTAGGAAAATGTTGGACTGTGTGACCTTAGAGGTTCCTTAGAATTAAAAAAATACAGTAGCATTATTCTTTTATGAGAAAGTAATACCATTACTTGATATGTTAACAATACTACTCAGGTGATAATGTAAATAAAGTACATATAAATTCTAAAAGTGAAAAGAGCTTTTTGAGTCAGAAATGATTCGTGTAATCAACAGCCTTCTGACTTACATCTGGTTCCTTTGTAGAAGTGACAGTCCCTAAAACTTGAATAACTTGGTTAATTAAACTTTGAGCACTTAGCTTTAAATTTCAGGTAATTCCCCTTAACATGTTTTCCCTCTCCTCTAAATTCCCAAGCTCTTAGGCCTCTGTTGAGACGTTAGCACCTCTTCACACTTGTGTAGTCTTAGAATAACCCTTGTGCATGTTCCCAAGATGCACGGTATGTTTTAGTGAACTGGACCATATTAACACCAATCACTTGCATGAAGAAAATGATACAAGACAGCCAGTCAAGGGCATGGAGAGTGGAATGGTTGGCAGTTATGAAAGAAAGAGATAATAGGCAAATGGGTCAGCTTTTGCAAAGTTGGCCAAGAAATGTTAAAACCAGAGGAAGGCCTCTAGTGCATTGGTTGGATCCTTTATGAAGGATTTATGTAAAGATACGAGTAAGATTCAGACAGGATGAAAGAACATAAATATGTTGTTCACTGTGCCTCTGGAGGGATTACTCATTCTGATGAGATCATGAATTAGTTGATGCTTTGAAGTCTAATATAGTATCATCGAATGGGAGACCCATTCAAACGTGTGTAGTCTGTTAGAAAATAACCTTTGCACATGACCCCAAGATGCATAATGTGTAGAATGTTAATCACAGGACTGAAATATGCTATATTCAATTCTTATTAGTAGTAGTAGTGGTGCTAGTTGAGGTTAGCATTTATATTGAAATTTACAGGGTGCTTTACAGATATCACACTTTATTGCAAAAGAAAAAACAGCCTTGGAGATAAGCACTATTATCTGTATTTTACAGATGAAGAAAATGTTGAGTGACTTTTTTCACAATCATATATCTAGTTTTTGAGGCAGTATCTAAACATAGTTCTTCCCGATTCAGGTCTTGTACTTTGTCCCCTGCAACCTTTTTTAAAGCAACATAGGGGTAACATCTCAGCAAACTGACAAATTTTTGACTTCTCTGTTTTCAATTTCGTTAACCCTTTGGCTGCTGTCCTCATTGTTGGATCAAGGGAACCACATGATGTTAGTCAAAGCTGGACTGGGTTTGAGACTTTAGATGTTATCAAGTTGTTGAACCTCTGAAACAAGGGTGAGAACACCAGTCGGTGGTAATGATGGGGGAAAGCATTGGAAGAATAACGGTGGTTGAGGTCTTAGGATCATAGAGAAGGGACCTTAGGGAAAGGATTAGAAGGTCCCTTCTGCTTTAGAACTATGGCTCTAGAAGTCTATTATACTCTGAATCTAATGAGAGGAAATTTAGCAGAGATAATTGCAAAGTGGCTTAGAGATAATTTTATAAATGAGAAACTATTTTAAAGAGGTTAAATGACTAAGGTCACACAGGTAGCAGTGCAAAGTTTTAAACCCAGATTCTCTGACAATCTATAAATCACTTGATACTCTTTCATATTCATAGTTAATAGCTTTTAATTCCTAAGTTCATAAATTTACCACTGTAAAGGAACTCAGAGTTCATTAGGTTAACACTTCCTAATTTACAGGTAAGAAAACTGAGACCCGCAGAGGTTAAGTGATCTCCCTAAGGTCACATGTGTAGTAGGTTGCAGAGCCAACATCCAGAGCTTGGTTGAATGGGTTTCTAACTGAAATGATCAATTCAAATGTGTCCTTCTTCTAAGTGAAATTGCATTATGTTAATTGCTAAATATTAATGCCTGTAGTTGTTCCACAGTGTTTTTAATATCTTATTTATTTGTGAACCTTACAAAACTTTGATCTTGTCTCTTCTGTGCTAGTTACTTCCAGAAGAATGGCACTAATTGTTGATAAATTGGGTTTAAACTTCCCTAAAAAAACCATAGAAAGCCCTAATTTATGGAAGCGCCCAACTTGCAGATGGATCAATGTCACCAGCTCCCTAAATAATCAAATTAAATGGCAAGAGAAGGGCAATCAAGGTGGCTGTCACATTCCAGTGAGTGGAAGTTAGTACAACATCTGCTTTGCCTGCTGTTTCCCAAGTCACTGGAGCATATGGCAATCAGGGGAATTGCCTTCCTCCCTTTTTATTGGTGGAGCCCGCGCACTGGGGAGGTACTCTTTCTGCTGAGGATGGCCTTTTGTGAGCTGCTGCAGTGGGGTGAGCTTTCAATAAGCAGTAAGATGAATGTCTACAAAAACTGGAAGCAAGTTTCATCTTGGTATTCCATCCCCCCCGCCCCCGAAGTCTCATGCCCTCACCTGTTAGCTAAACCCTAGCTTTCTTCACATCTTCCAGGGCAGAAGAAAAGTAGGCATATGTAAAACTCATCACTGTCTCCCTCAGATTGCTTCATCAATTACCTTGTCAGGGACCAAGTAACATTTATTCGGATTTCCAGGAATAAACAGCTATACTCAAAAAAGAAAGAACAAAGAACAAGGATGTAATTGTGCTATGGGTCAGAGGGTGATTAAAAATCAGGATTATTTAATTTTTAATGATTTAGCCCCAAAGCATAAATGACAGAAGTATCTGAAATGTCAAAATTTTTTTAATTATATATTTTAAAGGAATTCACCATAATTTTATTATACTCACAATATAACTTTCTGGCTAAAGGGTTTCCAGATCCTGCCAGATCTGCTTAATAAACACATAAAGGGAACATACATATGGACCATTTTGCCAGGATTGCCAGCAGCAATTCCTCAAAAAGACCCTATGTTGTTAGTTGTTTTTCAGTTGTATCTAACTCTTTGTTGACTCTGTTTGGGATTTTCTTGGCAAGGGTAGTAGAGTGGTTTGCCATTTCCTTCTCTAGCTCATTTTATAGGTGAAGAAACTCAGGCAAACATGGTTAAGTGACTTGCTCAGGGTCACACAACTGATTAGTGTCTGAGGCTAGATTTGAACTCAGGAAGATGAATCCTCCTGACTCCAGGCCCTGCTCTCCATCCACATTGCCACCTAGCTGGCCCAAAGACTCTACTAAGAACCTACAGTGTACTGGGTACTGTCCTAGGTCCTAGAGATACAGGTCAGGCATCTCTTATCCTCAGCAAGCTTCCATTACAATTGTGGCATTTAGGTGGGTGTAGTGATAGAATGATGCATCTATAGAATCAGGGAGACCTAGCTGAGTTCCTAACTGACCTTGGAAATCTGTTAGCCCTATGATCCTGAGCAAGTCACTTAACCTCCCTTATCCTCAGTTTCCTCATCTCTAAAATGGGGATAACAAGTGCACTTACCTCCCAGGTTTGTTGTGAGGAACAAATGAGACAATATTTATAAATCTTTGTTAATAATGTGGATTTGTAAATTGCTTAGCACAGTGTCTGGCACATAGTAGGCATTTAATAAATGTTTTTTCCCTTCTCTAATGGGGGTACAATCCATATAAGGGAATCTATTTGCCCCCGGCTCCCCTTCGAGTATTTCTAGTGTTTCTTGAGGTTTCCTTCAGGATGATTTGAGTGGCTTGGTGCTGGTTAGGATGACAATGATGATGGTCTGAAAGCTAAAAAAGAAGGAGTATGAGTCTTTCTCCAGTCTTGAAAAAACTAGATGAAAAGATCAACTGAGGTAAGAAAGAGGTCGGTGACCTCCAGTCCTAAACTCAGACAGGAGTAAAAACTGGGAATTCATGGTCAAAACCCACGATGGAGCAGATCTTCAGAGTACACACAAAAGTAGATATATATCATTTTGAAAGATGAACCTTTCTTGTCCAAGTATGAATGAGGAATCTGTTGCTAGAGTTCAACATTTTTTCTTCATAAATCATTCAGACGAACCCCCCAAGGAGGAAAAAATGGTGGGTCCCAAATCTGTTAGGAAGGGACAGTTTAAAGCTTCACACTGAATATGGCATTCCCTCTAGGAGAATTTCCATGTGAGTTTGCATATGTGTATTCATATTTAAACACACATACACATACAGGATAAATCAATACTAGAGAGAAAATAACTGCAGTAATGACAAAATGAAGTAAACGATCAAAGTCAAAATTAGCTTTATGAAATGGAATTGTTCTAAAATCGTTAGTGAAAATCAGAAAATTGCCAATAAAAATTTAGATCTGAAGACTATCAAATGTCTTTACTTTGCATGGTGCCTTTGGATGAACAATATAACCCTCAAATAATTATGGCAGGCATTTTCTCCATGATGAGACCTCTCCTATCTTACGGTGCTTTATTCACATTAATTTGTTAATCCTCTTAATACCCCCAGAGGCATGTAGTAGTGATAATTTATTGTTTCCATTTCATAGCTTAGAGTGGGAAAGGTCAATATCTGAACCAGGAATAGAATTTTAAATATTCTCATTCTGGGGTCTAAATGCTTTACCCCTGACCACTCACATGAAGGAAGATAATGGTACGGTCTCTGTTCTTTGGGGACCCTCTTTAATTTTTCCCCTTCTGTAGTTCTCCCTGCCATTTCTGACTTAACAATAAAAACCAATTTACACAATTCAATCTGCAAAAGTCAAGGCTGATTCTCATTAATTGGCAGGAGGTGCCACTTTGAAAATTGCCAATTTAACAGAGTGAGAAGCAACAGGAAAGGAGAGATGTGGTTCAGCAGGGGATGAGATGCAATGGGAAGGCCACTTGACAGAGTCCTACTTATTATACAAATGATCATTTCAACTTGAATATACAAGCAAATTGTTGAGTAGTGTATCTGTTGAGAGGTCAACTTTTAATTTTTCTAGTGTCTCAGCCCCACTTATTCTTTTTTAATGTACTTGCAGAGGAAAGGAATTACATTATGGCTCTTGTCTAAATCATTTGGAAAGGCCTACCTCTGCACCAAATCATGCTTACTGCCTAAGTGGGAAACACATACTGTATATCTGGCCTTTTATTTATCTGCTTTGGTTATTATTGCAAAGGAATAATCTGATGCTTTGAGTTCCCTTTCTGATGAAATTTGTTTCCCCCTCCTGGCTCTAGGCTTTCGCACCAGCGGTGAGGAGTATTGTATTTGCCCTAAGCTCTTAATTCCCTCTTTCTCTGAATGCAATGGGTCAGGGCTGATCAGTGGGCACTGTATCCATTGAAATCTCAACTTAATCAAGAGAGACACTGTTCTCATCGGAGGGGAAAGTCTCCAAAATCTTTAAGGAGGCAAGTAAGTTGGAAACTCAGGCCATCTCAATGACCCAGTTTCACTTACACATCTGCAGCTTCCAAAGTCTTTCTTTCCCAAGGAATTTCTGGAACCAGAGTCTCTCTCCCAAGAAACTCAGGTGCCAACATCATCCTTGCCAGCATTTTCTCCATCAAATAAGAGTCGTGGTTTCTCCTTAGATGGTATGTATCACAGGACTGCCCCTCCCTAGCTTTGCTTGGATTATATGCAGGAGTGAACTGGTACATTTACCCAAGAGAAATTGAGAAATGACATAAATCTGGGCTTAATTGATTGATTTGTTGATTTCTAGATTTAAGAAAGTGATGAAGAAAATGTTAACAATACAGATTATTTTTGTGGTTGTTAACAATTTACCAGATGATTCCTGATACACATCTTGGAACAATTCAATTCAATAAACATTTATCAAATGTCTGCTATGTGCCAGGTAATGTGCTAAGTGCTTTGGGTACAAATAAGAGAAAGACAGGCCCTTCCCTCAAGGGGCTTATAGTCTAATGAAGACAGCACCCAATAAGAAGATGGAAGGAAGTTGGGGAGATACCAGGAAGTCCTTGACACTGGGGCATCTTGTTCATGGAGTTGAAACTGAGCAGAGTTGCAGATGGAAAGTGCAGGGTAAGCTGGATCATCAGCTGGACTCTTATTCTCCACCCTGTGAAAACTAGCCTTATTAAAGAAATCAAACTAATATAACCTTTAGAGGGTATCAAGCCTCCTTCCTGAGGAAATGCTTATGAATAGTTGTTTCCACAGGAAGCTGCTTTACTAGTTGCAAGCAAGCAATTTCCAAATTCACCTTTGACAAACCACCTACTCTTAACTGAGGAGCAATTTCGTTCCTCCCAACAAAAGAAGCAGCCTGTGTCTCTCAGTCGGTCATAGAAGTTGAGAGTTGGAAGGGACTTTAATGGCCAGCTGGTCCCACCAATACATGAAGAAAATGTCCTTTACAAAATACTTACCACATGGTCATCTAGCCTCTGTTATGCACTACCGGTAAGCAGGCAGACATCACAACCAGAAGTAGACTTTTCCACTTTCTGACAGTTCTAATTCTGAAGAAAAGTTTCCTTAAATTATTGCTTCACTTTGTCTTTTCATGGTTCCTGGATCTGTCCCCTATAGAAAAATCCAAGAAGCTTTTGGGTTTCTTTCTTTCTTTTTTTTTTTTTGAACTAGGTCTCTCTCTTTGCCCTAGGTTCAAAAGGCAGCAGCATTCTTCCTGATACTACTGCTGATCGTATGAGAGTTCTGACCTGCTCTGTTTCTGCCCTGGGCTAGTTTGACTCAATTTAGGCAACCTACTGGTCCCTGTCTCTGGGGGCTCACCATGCTGGTGCCAGACTTAATGGAGACATCTGGTTAACTTGAGCCCCATTGCAGCTCAGGGCTCCTGAAGTCCAAGGAATCTGACAACTTGTAGATTTACATCTGGAAGATACTTTAATGGCCCTGGAGTCCAACTTCCTTACTGTACCAATGAAAGATGGAAGTTCAGAGAAATTAAGTGATTTGTTCAAGGTCATGCAGCTAGTCAACAGATAAGGCAGGATCTGAACCCAGGTCTTTGGACTCTAAGTTCTGTTACACCATTTACTACGTTATGCTGCCTCAATCTATTGCTCAACTTCAATTTATCTCATCTGAAGAATCACTTTATTTCTTTGCCCAGGTGACAGCCCTTTGAATACCTCCCCCCCAAAGCTATCATTTTTCTCCTAATCTCTTATCCAGGTCGACCATTTCTAGTTCCTGCAATGGGTCTTCTTGTGATATGAATTTGAGCCTGAGAAAGTGGCTACACCATGAATCATTTTTAATCACAATTCTACATATGACTATTTTTAAATTATTTTATTGACATGAAAAATTGTTTTACCCTTCCATCACTTTCCACTGACTGTCTCCCCCCAGTTGAACCTTCCCTTGTAACAAAGATGTTCAGTTAAGCAAAACAAATCAATGTATTTTCCATGTCTGAAAATGTATGCCTAATTGTATAGGGAGACCTACAATCTACCACTTAGCAGTTGACAAACTAGAGGAATAAGTACATGTTAGAAGTTGTAACTACCATTTCAAAAATCAAGCTGTAATAATGACTCTTGATGTTTGTAAATATGACTAAGGAAGACTCTTTCTAAGAGCATCTGTGGCCAATACCAGTGAGCTTGTAAGTTGGCAGAACGCTGTGTCACACAACTGGTGGGTGGTTGGGCAAGTTTTACTTGTATACAATTTTACCCGAGGGAAAAAAGGAAACCATTCATTTGGCCTATTAGATCAGATCTCTAATAGAAGGGAAGCTGCTTGAATGATGAACTTTTCCAGTTTGTCTTTGGTATTTTGAAATGTAGGGTTTGCCTTGCACATAGTAGGTACTCTACTAATTCTTGTAGAATGAACAAAAATTGACCCAGGTTAGGTGAGACAAAAGAGTCTTTGGGACTTCAGCTACCCAAATCATGATCTCAATTCCTGCTCCCCTCTGACAAAAGGGAAACTGGATTATCTTTCCCAACCTCAGTAGAATGGAGCTGTTCTCTCCTGCCGCTGTCCAGCATCTCATTTTCTTTTCTGTTCACTCACTGCCTGAGGCTGGGTATGGATTCTCTGTGAAAAAGACCTGTTTACATTATTTATAAGTAACTCAATTTGCTGCCCTGGATGGAAGCAATAGTTTCTTCCAGTTTAAAATGAAGCTAAAGCAACCCTTTCAGGGATGCATACATTAGAAGGCTTTCTCAGTAATTGGTCTCTAAGCGTTCATTTGGTCCTTCTGCCATGTTCGAACAGCTTTCAGGGCCCGTAGGGGAGCTGTATGTAGTAATGCTGCTATACCATTGGAGTTCAGGGACTGGAACTTCCTGTTAGGGGTTGCAGTTCATTAACTATCTCTACCTTTTCTTTTTTAAGCTGCAAACAAAACTTCATAGCGATTATAGTATTTGTTGATCCACTCGCCTCTATTTAAAAGAATTTCTGAAAACTAAGTAATGATCACTTTTTGAATGATTTCATTTGACTTTGTACCAATTGTTAACTAGAAGGCATAGGAAGGTTAAACATTTCCCAAAGCATGTTTGAGTTTGGGAAAGATATAGCCATAGGATATAGATAAAGGATATAATAAGCATATTTTCATCTGGTGGTCGGTGAGAGGTTTTTGGAGCAAACATTTCTTTTTTCCCTGTGACTTCTAATGGGGGTGAGATCTATAAGACCCCCATTAGAGAGTTCAATTCACACTCTTTTTGGCATCTCTACTGATTTCAAGTGCTCTGCTGAGATTTCAATGTGTGTATTTTGTTACTTGGAGACAAGTAGTTCAACCTGCACGGGAACATTGCTTACTGGTCCTGGATACCTTGGGAAGAAATGGCATTGTCCATCAAAGTCATTCCCTTCTATAGCTTTAGTTAGAACAAATGACACCGACATTAAAACAAACACACACATACACATACACACACACACACACACACACACACACACACACACACACACACATACACATATCCCACCCCCTTTCCCCATACCCCTTTGTTGTTGTCAGCCTTACACTGTCTCCCTGAGGAGAAAGAAATAAATTGTAAAGTGAGAGTTGATGGTACCCCATCAGTTGGAAATTTCTCTCTTTTCTTTCATTTAAGCTAAAGCTCAGGGGGGTCATATTAGAGCCCATTTGGCCTTGCCTTCTCAATGAATTTTGGATTTAAATGATTTTTAAAAGGAGCATTCTTTAAAGAAGAAAAGGTTTCTCATTTTCAGGGAGATATGGATAGTCTTTTTTTGAAATTTTTTTCTGAAGTGGAAATTCATTGTATCTCCCTCCCTTCCTTTCAGAGGTGAGGCACTATGTGTATGAAGCACTGTGATGTCACATTTGACTGATGTGTTGGTTGGTTTTTCTGAAATCTTTGATACTCCCCCATCTTTTTGCATTTATTATAAGGGATGTCTCTTGGAAGGGGGTGGGGAGTGAGAGATGAATGAGCAGAATATTAAGAAATAAAAGTAATATGAAATGAAAAGATATCAATAATTGTTTTTAAAATGTTGACATTCATGAGACAAAGGGGGGTGCTGTCTGAAAACCTCCTGGCAAATACAGAGAGTCACAGAGTTGGCTGTGATATCCATCACCTTGACTGTTTGCAGATATCCAGAGAATGAGCATCTCGCAGACCAAACATTACACATGCCTGGATGACTTCCTTTCCCTTTTCACCTGTAGGTCAAGGCATCTATCTTTATAGGATGTTCTAAAGCTCTTGGTGATGAGGCATCCCAGTGACCAATTATATACACATCCAGAAACAACGTCTCGTCTCCTGTCAGCATGAAGGAGAAAGCGGACATTCTTCACCTTGCAGAGCTGAATGATGGGTCAAGTTATTTCTTTATTTGAGACTTAATAGCCAAAGGGATGCGGAGGATACAGAAGGGCTTGTCTAACTCCCACTGCTCCCCCTCTCACCAAGCTATGCATAACCTTTATTTTACTTTGCAGGATGCTTAACGAAATTAGATATCTAAATTTGACCCCTTTTTGTTCAAGGTCCAGATATGTTTAATAATAATAACAAGTTTTTAAATAACTCAAAGGTTTTCAAAGTGCTCTACCAGTATCTTATTTGATCCTTATAATCACCTGGGAGGTAGGTGGTCTTATTAGACTCATTTTATAGGAAACTGAGGCAAACAGAGGTTAAGTGACTTGCCTAGGGTCACAGAGCTAGTAAGTGTCCGAGACAAGATTTGATCTCATGTCTTTCTGACTCTAGGTCCAGCTCTCTACCTACTGTGCCATCTAGCTGCCTAGTTTATAGGTTATATAAAATTTGCTGTTTTTTAAAACTTTATTGTTTAAGTACCATTCATACCTTCTTTCTTTCTTTTTTTAAAATATCATTTCTCACAAACCTTCCTTGTAAGAAAGACAAACAGTTAAGCAAAACTGACTGAAACAAACACTATATCTAGATGGCACATATAACATTCTGCACCTGTAGTCTCTCACTTCCTGTTAAAATAGTAGGAAGTGTATTTCCTCTCTTACCTGCGGGGACCAAGATGGGTCAGTGTATCACAGATGTAAGAGGCCAATCTGCTAAATGAGCCTAAAGTGCAATTTAAGTCATACCTAAAGCAGCCTTTCCTGGACTGTAAGACAGGTCTTTCAGTGATTTCAGAGTGGAATGACTCTCCACAAATGACAGTGATTGATTGTAGGGACATAGCATATGATGCCTGTCTATGGTAAGACAGTAAGGATATCTTTTCTGAACCTCTTCATGATCAGGACCACCCAGTTGTATGAATTTGTTCTACATTTTCAGACATTGATGATTAGATCCTTGATGGATGGAGGCAGACTCCTGGCGATTCAAACGAAACTAGACTTGAGGCTGACAGCTGAAGGCAGACAAGCTGCTTATGTGTGGACCAAGCCTGAATGGATCTTAGAGGGCTGATTCAGAAAACTAGCCTCCCAAATTTCTCTCGTTAGGGCTCTGTGGTGGTGCTGTTCTCTTTGGGGGCACAATGCTTCTACATTGGACCTTCTACCTCTTTCTACATAGCACCCTTGGCTTTTTCCTTATTGGAATCTTCCATGCCTGATGCTTGAACAAAAATCTGTCAAACTCTGGCAGCTCTCTGCTTGCAACATCAGAGAGAGGGAACTGATCAGATATTCCTGAGTAAGAGACTCATGAACTGCCCTTGCATCCTAGAGATGCCCTGATATGTAAGAGGCTGGACCCCAGCCATTTTCCACTAGGAAGGGTGAAAGTCTACTGCCTGAAATGAGGCTTCCAAGTCTAGGGGCAGCCTCCCTAGAGTGACATTCCCCTACTTCTGTGGCCAAGATCTAGTGAGCTCCCTGGTTGGGTCTTTCCTTGGCCCTCTGGATGCCTCTTCTTAGACTTTAAGCCTTCTCTTGGCTGAGTTAAAGTTCATTGTAGTACAGGACATAGCCTGTAGTAAAGCCATAGCTTTTAACATCCCTGGCCTGTCTGCCTCTTTGATAAAAGTCTTGTTGAAGTCCCAAATCCATGGAGTTGCCTACTGATGTTATACCAGAAAGTATTCTCCCTAGGGTTAGTATTACATGTTCTAGGTCCTGGGATTCAAAGTTCATAGGATAATTGAATAGATGGAGAAGCCATATGTCCAATCCTTTCATTTTTGTAAGAAACAGGCCTACAACAGATGAGTAGTAACTTGTCCAGGGTCACAAACCAGTAAAGATCTGAGACAAGATTTGAACCATAAACCCTATCCCCTATACTGTGGCTAGAAAAATGTAGTTCTAGCTCATTTATGCTAGTGTTGTCAAACTCAAATAGAAACACAGGAATCATTTCATTTTCAGTTGCCTTAGAACACTACAAATTAACATTGTCTATATTATATTGTATTTTTATTTATTTTAAACATTTCTTAATTACATTTTAATCTGGTTGGCCCTACTCCTTGGATTCATGAAGCCCTTGGGCAGTGAGTTTGACACCTGATTCACAATAGTAAATTGTGAGCTCCTTGAGTTTACTGAATGGGAGGTGGGGATGTGACATGGTCAGAACTACACTTTAACACAAATCACTTTGGCTACTGAACAGAGGGAGGGGGGTAATATTGGAGGTCAGGTGACCAACCTGAAGGTTGTTACCATGGTCCGAATGGTAAGTGATGAGAGCCTGGTCCAAGGTGGCAGTTGTGTGAGTGAAGAGAAGGTTGTATATGAGACAGATGAAAGTTGAAATGACCATATTTGGAAAACATAGTGAATATGTGATGGGACTGGGAATGAGGAGTTAAGCATAGAACTAAAGTTGTGAGTTTAAGAATTTGGGAGGTTAGATACCTTTGACAGGAAAAGGGACATGTAAAAGAGTGGAGGCTTTAGAGCATAAGCAACAGCTCAGTTTTAAACATAATGAATTTGAGATGTCTATAGGACATCGTATTTGAGATGTCTAAGAGTTGGTTGGTGATACTAGATTTGATCTCAGGAGAGAGACTAGGATTATAGATAGAGATCTAGGAATCATCTATGTAGAGATGACAAATAAACCTGTGGGAGCTGAGATTACTGAGCTAGATAATAAAAAGCAGGAATTCCTCATTTTTTTTGTGTGTGTGTGTGGCATGGACCTTTTTGGAAGTTTCCTAAAACCTGTGACTTCTTTCTTAGAATATTTTTAAAAACACAAAATAAAACACTTTGAATTACAAAGGAAGCCAATTGTATCGAAATACAGTGTTCAAACTGATTGGGTGATAAATATGGATTGGAAAAACCTTAAAAAAAATGGTTACTGAGTGAAAGTGGTACACAGAAACTGGAGGTGGCAATAGGCAAAAATGCATTGTGACTCTCCTCACTCCAGCAACTGGTGAGTTGCAGGATATGAGTAAAGATTCGAGCAATTCTGGGAAGGGCAGAGAGGGAAGCTATGTCATCAGCAGGGAGCCAGGTGGATGGAAGAAAAGAAAAAGGACGAGGTTTAAGATGAAGATGTATTTGTTAACTCTGGTGCCATGAATTGGTAGCTCTGTGGTTACACAGCAGGGGGGTTGGGTTGAGGGGAATGAGAATGAAAGGAGGAAGTAGTGGGGAGTTCAGAAATACTTTGTAAATGACAGTTGAAATGGATGGGTTGATGGGATCCTGGGGTGGGGGTAACAGAGGCAAGCTTCAGGAGGGAGGAATCCCAAATCAGCCACTTGACTGTTCAAGCTGTGGGCTTTGGGAGAGAACAGGAGGATCCTGGGTCCCCTGTTTGGGAGAAAACACTGGCAATATGTCCATCCCCAAAAAAGAGGTAGGAGGAGGGTAGCACAACTGAAGAACTACCAGCAGATTTCTTGGGGGAACAAATCCAAAATGCAAACACATATCCTCCCAGGGCGTAATTGCCATTAGGGGTGACATTGTATGATACTGTAGAATTATGCCACCTGGAGTCACTATAATTTTCCAGGTGCAGAATAGTTAATACTTGATTTTAATTTTAGTTTATTAAATCTTTTTCCTGATGCATTGTGACAGGTTTTCTAAGAAGTTGGGAAACTGGTGCCCATCTTTGCAGGCTCTCCTTTGTTAGTAGATTTTCCAGAGTCATAGGTGGTTTCTTAAGCTAAGAGAAATATGATTCTTCCCCTTTCCCTGCCCTTCATCAATCCTGAGGTTCCTTTGTTCTGGTATCACCTGGATCACAAGGGTTATAAATGTATGGTATATATTTATCAGGAAAAATTTGAATTCATTTGATTTCATCTTCAGAGGTCTAGTTTTGCCGTTGCCATTGACTTGGTGCATGACCTTGGACATTTAATGTCATTTAACCTCTGTGGGTCTCAGTTTCCTCATTTCTAAAGTATGAATCTCAATCACTGCAGTACTGACCTCACAAGGGAGTTTTTAGTCTCTAACGGGAATGCACACAAGTATTCATACAGTCCTATACATGTGGTAAACGGTTCTAACCCAATGGAAATGGCAAATTGTATTAGTCTAAGCATCATTATTGTTTGAGTGAAATATAGTTTTAAATAAGTAAATTCTGATTTTTTTTAAATAAATGAAAGTTACTAGCATTCTGCATCTGGAACTGTCACTCTCATTAAAAATGATCTAATGAATTCCCTCAGACTTCTTTTCATTGTCTTTCACTTGTATAAAATTACAACTCCCCAGATGCAAAGTATCAAAAGAATCAAAGAAGAATAAAGGAAAACAAAGAAAAAGTTTATTTTTGTTGCCTTTTCCTCTTCTAAAGTGGTGCTTCTCAAACTATGAACTCGAATAAAAAATAAAAAAAACCTAACGTTCATATAATGCTTTAGGGTTCACAAACCAATTATATACATGCATATATACATATATATACACACACATATGTATATATATGTATGTATTTTTCTTTCTAAAGTTATTATCCAGACTAATGGGCTATCCAAAAAATTGGATAGTTGAGTATGGCACCAGTAAACTTTATCCTAGGCCAAGTCTCTGTCCTGATGAGAGAGTGTGGTATAATGGAAAGAAAACTGGGGGATTTGGAGTCAAAGAAACTGGGTTCAAATCCTGATTCTCACTACTTATTATCTGTGTGACCTTGGGTAAGTCACTGCATTGCTCTGGGCCTCAGATTCCTCATGTATATGATAAATGGGTTGGATTAAATGTCTTCCAAGGTTCCTTCTAGCTTCATATCTACAATCTTCCTCATCTAATCTTAGAGATTTATGGCAATATCAAACAATAAATGTATTTTGGGCTTGAGAGAAGTTACATAGTGGATAGAGCTAGGTCTGAACTCATGTTCCTTGAGTTCCAATGTAGCCTCAGACAATGGCAAGTCACTCACCCCTGTTTGCCTGTTTTCCCATCTGTAAAATTAATTGGTTAAGGAAATGGCAAACCACTGCAGTATTTTTGCCAAGAAAACACCAAAATAGTGTCGAGAAGAATCGGACACAACTGAAAATGATTAAACAATTTTGGGCTTGAGGCAGATAGTTGGCAAAGTGGATAGGGTGCTTCACTTGAATTCAAGAAGACCTAAATTCAGATCCTGCCTCAGATATGCACTAGCGGCTGTGTCCATGCATGTAGATTCACTTTCCACACCGGCAAATTGGGATAATAACCACACATCTCATGGCATATAATTAGGATCAAGTGAAATAATATTTGTAAAATGCTTTGCAATACATAGTGAATTTTGTTTCATATGCAATCATCTTTTTTATTGTACGATAAGGTGGAAATGCTTGTTTTATTCCATAAATTAAAATAGAAGAAGAAACCCTTGGAAATCTTAAAATGCTATATAAAACCTAACTTACCTTTTGTTATAGCCGCTAAGAAGGTTTTGATCAGTGTAAAAAATGAATGCCCTAAAGTAGTTACATGTATTCCAGGGGTTTACACAGTATCTGACACATAGCAAACACTTGATGACTATTGATATAGGCTGATTGATGCATTCGAATTCTCAGTATTTGAGATTATAATTATGTAGAAGATGGCAATTGCTTCCAACCCAATGGAAATATACAATGTGAACTGGAATACTGTGACTGCATCAGTAGGAGGGATTCATTATTCATACTAATTGGGGCTTAGCTATATTATGCAAGTAGGAGAGGAGAATGTGCTGGAATCTTAATTCATGTAAGGGTGTGCTGTGGAGTCATGGGAGCTGTCCTGTGCAAAGTCTACCCGAAAGATGCCTGGTTGGTTACATTCTGCAACCTTTTCCTTATACTAAGCTCTGGAAAGAAAATTTATTTTGAAAAGTATAGCAATGAATTGGATAGTCCAGTCCCCTTTCATTTATTGCTTACCCCTCAGAAGACTACCCAACTTTCTCAATGTATCTGAGTCCAAAGAAAATTACAGACTACAACTGAAGGATGAGCCCAACTTTTTGACATTATAGCCAAGCATTCCATTAACAAGAGAAGGGACTAGGGGATGTAGACCACCTTTTTTTGCTCCAAAGCCATTTTTTTGGGTGAGACTTCTTTTTTTTTAGTTACATTTTATCAAGCTATCTCTGCCCCTCAGCCATAGAGGTGTTTCCCTGAAATATACTTAAATTCTAAATGCCAGCAGGTTAATTTAGGTTGCCAGGGAAACTGCCTTGATTTGCATTGACTTTCTGTGATTTCCAGGAGACATTCACCTGCAGATCCAAGTGAGCAAAAGGAGGTGGCAGCAGTTGCCCCTCAGCCAAGTTATTTCTGTTTCTGTGTATGAAGTGTCTTATCCCACTCCCCTACAGCATAGCCCGAATTCTTTTTGGAGGTAGAGTGGAGTGGTGAAGAATCAAGTAGGGAGGGGATGGGATGAATAATGGGAGGGTGTGAGGGAAATGTACACCCAATCTCTACTTCTTGGCTCTTGTACTTCAGTCACTCTTGATGCTTGGGAATCCCCCAGCTGAATGAAAATTTTTAAAGGCTTTTTTTAAGCCCTTGCAGGGGCAGCTAGGTGTTGAAGTGGATAAAGTGTTGATGTTAGAGTCAGGAGTCCCTGAGTACAAATCTGGCGTTAGACACGTCCTAGCTGTGCAACCCAGGGCAAGTTACTTAACCTTATTTGCCTCAGTTCCTTACCTGTAAAATGTACTAGAGAAGGAAATAGCAAACCACAGCAGTATTTTTGCCAAGAAAACCCCAAATGGAGGAATTAGATGGGGAAGGAGAGCTGGTAGTTCTGGAACCCTACTGTCATCAGAAATGGGTTAAAGAGGCAACTATATATACTATACACATATATATATATATGTATAAAAGTCTTCTAAATTCAGACAGCAATGAAAAACAAAGGGGATAGGGAGGGGAGAGGATAAGGGAGAGATTTTTAGAGGGAACTCTACTTGCATCATATCTGGATTAAAGAGAGAAATACATATTAATAAAAGTATTCTAAATTTATAAAGAAATAAGAGGGTGAGGGAACGGGATAAGGGGGCTACAGAAGGGTGTCTAGATTAGTGGAAATGGGATAAATATTTTGAAGACTCCAAAAGTTTGAATTCGGATAGAAACAGAAGGGTAAGGAGAAATGGTGGGTGGAGAGGATAAGGGAAGGATCTTTGGAGTAGGAATAAGTTAAGTAATAGGAGGGGAAGGTAGAGGGTAGAAATAGAGTAGAGGAGTCAGGAGGGATAGGAAATAAGAAATATACATAAACATAAAATAAAGATCAGGAGTAGAATTGATTCGGGAAAGACAAAACAGGGCTAATGATCATGATCTCAGACAAAGTTAAAACTGAAATCAGCCATATTAATCAATGTTGTTTTAGACTATTTAAAATAACTGAACAGTATAAGGTTGGAATATTGCTATGGTATGGGAAATGATGAGGGTAGAGTTAGAAAAATTTGGAAAGATTTTGACTTGGGAAGGAAGTTGTTATCCACCCTCAGATAAGCAGGACAAGCAAGTGCAGTACAGTCTTCCACAAATGTGTATGAGTGTATATGTCTCTATATAAGTATGATTATAGACATCTAAGTATATGTATGTCTACATATGTGTGTATTTGTGTCTATATATGTATGCGTATATACACCCATTTTATATATATATATATATATATATATAATCTATCTGTAGCCTTCTTGGGAGAGGCAGGGAAGAAAGGGGGGGGGAAGAACAAAGCAAAAAATGCATGGCAAAGAACAAAAGAAAACTTACAAGGAAGCAAAGATGGACAGCTCTGAACACAATGTGTAGTAATTATAGAAATGGAAATTTATTGTGCATTTTGAATCATTTCTTACATTCTGCTGTGCACATGACAATGTATTTTCCCCTTTTCTTATTGTATATTTAAGTTTTAGTATTTAAGCATAAAATAAACTGTTTAAAAAATAACCCCAATGGGGTTATGGAGAATTGGACAGGCCTGAAAAGTGACTCAGAAACAAGAACAGTCCCTTACTGGCCTTATTATATGCTTGAGGAGTTTAAACTCTCACTGAGAAAGATGACACATTAAAAACAAAAAATTAAAAAAAAACCGAAAGAGGTGATGAAAAGGCCCAGCAGTCCTAAGGGTCCAGCAGCAGGAGAGATGTGTATCAATTAAATTTCTTGTAGCTTATTTAATAATACAACCTACTATATATCTATGGCATCATCCTGAGTAGAAAAACAAAACTGGAAACTGAGGTAATTCTTTCCTCAAATGTGGTAGCAGTCTATAGAAATGACATCTCTGCATGCCATTTTTATATTCAGTTTTACATTGTATTCAGCCCAGTCTTGAAGAAATATTCCCAGAGTATAATAGATTAAGGGAAAATAGAAAGTTCATTCATTCAGTAATCCATCAACACTGTTCTTCTTGCTTTTCCTTCCACACCATGCTATCATTCCTGGTTCCATGACTTTTCACTGGCTATTCCCCATGTCTGCAGTGCCCTGTCCCTGGATTCCCTGATCTCCTTCAAGGCTCAACTTAAAGAGTCCTTTTGCAAGATGACTAAGCTGGTTTCCTGTAAGGCTAATGGAATATAAGATCTTCCCTGCCCACTATTAGGCCTCACATGGAGCTCTGGTGTAGAGTCACACCTTCCCAATTAAGTGCTGATTTCTAAGCTTCTCTAAGCCAATCCAATGCCCAGTCTTTGATAGAAAGCAGTATATATTGTACTGCTGGGAGGGAAAGGTTTGGGCTGAGAGATAAGTGAGCAGAGGGAAGAACTTGTGTAGGGAGCTTGCTCTGTGGAGAAGCTTGACAGAGAAATGTCAGTGTTCCCTGGACTGGTGATGGGTACTAAATCTTGCCTTCTGGTATCCTATTAGCAACAATGTTCCAAATAAATATTTTTGTTTCATCTTAGAGGAGGAGAATTTATTATATTTTGTGAACAAACCCTGCAAATACATATGCATATTCATAGCAGCTGCTATGAGTGTTGCATTGGCGTTATATTCCCCCAGGTATTAGTGCCTTCTGTCTGAGATTATCTTCCATTTATACTAGGCAAATATACAGATATATAGATCTGTATATCTCTATCTATCTATCTATCTTCCTATCTTTAAAAATTTCATTTATTTTATTTTTAATTTATAGAATAAAACAAGCATTTCCATAATATAGTGTAATAAAAAAAAATGATGGCACATGAAACTGCAAATCTATTATGTACAACCTGTTATTCCTTTAAAATATATTATAAAATTATCATGTAAATTTCTTTTTTTCTTTGTGTATATATACTATAAATATATGTGTATGTATATATCTATATGCATATATGTATCTACCTATCTTGTATGTACAATTTTTTGTATGTCATCTCCCTCATCAGAATATGAGCTTCTTGACAGTAGGGAGCGTGCCACAGAGTTTGGCATATAATAGGTGCATATTAAATACTTGCTGATTACTGTTGATTCAACAAATATTTACTGAACTGTTATCTTTAAAAATTTAAGTCTGGTATTGGAAATGAAAGGAACTATGACTCCTTTTCTCAGGGAGCTCACAGGCTGGTGAAGGAAATAAGACAGATACCAAGTTTCAAGTACATTTCAGAATGTACAAGTTTCTAAGACAGCAACTAAGCATTAAAAGAGTCAACAGGAGAGATTCCCTACTGGATTAGGGATGGGGTAGAAGCAAGAGAGACTTCACATAGCTAATAGCATTAGAACAGGGCCTTGAAATATCATAGAAATGCTGGATTTCATGGCAATTCATATAAATACTGGCTCTGAATTGAGTGGACTTGGGTTCACATCCTGCATCTGACACCTTTACCTGTATGATCTTGGGCACTGCTTTGGACCTCAGTCTCCTCATCTACAAAATGAAAGCATTGGCCTAGAGAGCCTTTGAGAGCTCTGCCAGCTCTAGAATTATAATCCTATTATCGAGTAGTAGAAAGATTCTTAGAAGTAAGCCACTCCAACCCTTCATTTCGTAGATGGGAAAAGATGCCTATACCATAAGTAGCAAGTAACAGAGCTAGAATTTGAATGCAGGTCTTCTTCTAATGCCAAATCCACCATTTTTTAGCTATATCATAGTTCAGTAGAATCTCACCACGAAAATGGGGAGGGCTCGGGCTCATGTTCTTGGTACATAGAAAAGTGTGAAGAAAGGCACAGAAGATTTGGGCAATAGTAACTATTATACTTTGATTGAAGTCTAGGCTGTGCAAAGGGGAATAATACTATGAAAGAAATATGGAAAAAGTGATTTGGGTCAAATTGTGAAAAGCCTTAAGTTACTGTAAGTTTTGGACAAATGAGTTTGTTTTCCAGATTATTCCATGTTGAGTGAACTTTATTCAGTGGGCAATGGGGAACCATGGGAGGCCTTTGAGCTACAGAGTCTCATATTGAAAGGTTCAACTGCAAAGTTTTGCATATTGAAATATTGATCTAGTGGCAGTAGGTAAAGTGTATTTCAGTGGAGAGACAGAGAAACTGAAGGCAAGAGGGATAGAGGCCTTTGAAGTGGTTTGTGAAGAAGATAAAAGGGGCTTGAAAGAAGGTGGTGGTAGTAAGAATGAAAAGGAAGGGAGAGATTTAAGAAACATCTCAGGGAAACAATGAACAGGTCTTGTTAAGAGTGATGTGAATTCCTACTTCTGAGTCTTCGTTAATAATAAATATAATAATATAAACTCATTATATGGGTATTACCTTGCTTATCTTGTCAATAATAGGAGAGGGACTGGAGGGAGGGAGAAAATTTGGAATTCAAAATAGATAAGCGTTAAAAATAAATGTACTTTTATGTTTATATCATTATATAATGGATTTAATAAAGGAACAAGTATTCTTGGTAACCACAAAATCTTAAACTTAGAAGGGTCCTTAAAGGTCATTAGTCCAATCTATTTCTAAATCAGAATATTCTAGAGGAAGAGTTCTTTACTTTTTGAGTCCTGTCCCCCTTGTCAGTCTGTAGAAGAAGCTAGAATAAGGTTTGTAGAATGTTTGTTAAAAGCATAAAATAAAATACGTAGGATTACAAAAGAAAAATACTGAAATAGTTTATCTATGTATCTGTCTGTCTATCTATCTATTTTTTTAAAGAAAGGAGATGGACTCTAGGTTAAGAACTTCTCTGTAGTAGTGGTGACCCAGATGATGACCTTTTGTGGTAAGGCAAAACTCAGAGGGCTGATTTCACTTTTGTATAGTTCTAGATACTATAAGTAGTTGCTAGTTAACCTTGTTCTCAGTAATTTGGTCGAGAAGTATCATGGGTCAGTACAAAATTACTGGCCATATCAATTAGGCTTCCTTTTGCATGGAGAATGCAGGAAGTAAAGTGAAGGAATTCTCCTTCTTTTCTGCAGGGTGTGCTAGGCTCAAAGGGGAGAATGAAGTTCACACCATTGTTGTTCTTCAGTTGTGTCTAACTCTTCATGACTCCATGGACCGTATTGTTCATGAGGATTTCTTGGCAAAGATACTTCAATGGTTTGGTATTTCCTTCTCCAGTGGATTAAGGCAAACAAAGGTTAAGTGACTTGTCCAGGGTTACACAGCTAGTAAGAGTCTAAGGTGCCCCAATTGATAAATGGTCAAAGGATATGAATAGGCAATTTTCAGAGGAAGAAATTAAAGATTGCTATAATCATGAAAAAATGCTTTTGATTAGAGAGATGAAAATCAAAACAACTCTGAGGTACCACATCACACCTATCAGATTGACAAACATGACAGAACAGGAAAATGATAAATGTTGGAGAGGATATGGGAGAGTTAGAACACTAATTCATTGTTGGTGGAGCTGTAAGCTCATCCAACCATTCTGGAGAGTGGTAAGGAACTATGCTCAAAGGGCTACAAAAATGTGCATACCCATTGAACCAGCAATATTGTGCTAGGACTGTATTCCCAAGAGATCATAAAAATGGGGAAAGGTCCCACATGTACAAAAATATTTATAGCAGCACTCTTTGTAGTGCCCAAAAACTGGAAATCAAAGGGATGCCCATCAATTGGGGAATGGCTGAGTAAATTACGGTATATGAATGTAATGGAATACTTTTGTGCCATAAGAAATGATGAACAAGAAGACTTCAGAGAGGCCTGGAGAGACTTAAATGATCTGATGCTGAGAGAAAGGAGCAGAACCAGGAGAACTTTGTGCACAGCAACGTCCACAGTGTGCAAGAATTTTTTCTGGTAGACTTGGAACTTCATTGCAATGCAAGGACATAAAAAAAAAATCCCAATGGTCTTCTAAGGCAAAATGCCTTCCATATTCAGAGAAAGAACTATGGAATTCAGTCACAGAATGTAGCAGATCATTTGTGTGTGTGTGTGTGTGTGTGTGTGTGTGTGTGTGTGCGTATTATGTTTTGGTTTGTTATATGCTTTCTCTCATTTATTTTAGTTCTTCTATACAGCATGACTATAATGAAAATGTATTCAATTGGAATGTATGTGTAGATCCTATATAGAATTGTATGCCATCTTGGGGAGGGAGGGGGGTAGTGGGAGGTAGGTAGCGGGAAAAAAATCTAATTTTTATGGTAGTGATTATAGAACATTAAAAATAAATAAAATGAATATATTTTAAAAAAATAAAATTTTCAGAGAAACATAAAAAAAAGAGAGAGAGTCTAAGGTAGTATTTGAACTCATCTTCCTGAACTCTGGGCTCAGTGTTCTATCTAATAAGCCATCTTGCTGCCTCTTCACAATATTACAATCAGTCAAAAACAATTATTTACTATCTGTGTACCATGTACTACATGCTCTGCTAAACCTGTGGTATAAAAAAAGAAACCAAAAGGAAACAATTCCTGCCTTCAAGGAGCTTTTATTCCAATAGAAGAGACAATGTGAACATAAATAGATACATATAGAAAGTGACCTTAGAGGGGAAGATACTAGCAGCTAAGGTGCCAGGGAAAGGTTTCCTTCAAGAGGTGATAAACTGATTCTAAGGAGTGCTAGTGAAGAAGGAAACTATTCCAGGTAAGGAAACAGCCTAGGTGATGATAATGGAACAAAAAGAGTAAGACATACAAGTGAAAAACCTAAATTGAATGCTGCTTCGGCCATGAATGGTGTGTCAGCAACATTGGACTTATGTGGGCATGCATATATAACACATGCATTGCTAACTTGGATTTATATTAATAAAAAGGGAATAATGAATTAATTGAAGTCAAGATTTCACTTATAGTTGACAATCTCTGTCTATTTGAACTGGTCTCTTCTGTTTATCACGGTCCCCACTGTCTGTCCTTGAGAGATAATGGGATTAAATTTCCCAAGCAGTTGTGAGCTGTTCCACTCTAGTGTTTCCTACAAAGAGACTCAACACAATTTTCCATTAAGCAATGGCTTTCCAGGTTGCTTTGATAAAGAAGAGGGCTTCTCAACTGCATTGCTGTGCCTTTGTGATTAGAATGAGTTCCTTTTGTTTGGTTTTTAAAAGGAAAACAACATTACCATGTCTTTTAATGTCTTTTCTTGTCACTAAGCCGAGCAAAAATAAAACAGAAAAGAAACAATTTTCTGGCAAGATATATACATATATATATACACATACATACACACAGACACATGCATATACACGATTATATTATATATGTCTGGAAAAAACCTTTAGTGCCTCAGAACATCAATGCAAACCTTGCTGGTGATAAAGACTGTCACTTGTTTTTGGATAACAAGAGGATTATACAATTTAATCATATAAATTGTGAGCATGAAGTTGACAGTTTAAGTGCACTGCATTTTCTGCCGTTGGACACCATCAACCAGGAAAATATTCCTTCTAAGCCCAAGAGGGAAGAAAGTAGCAGCAAAAAGGGTATTTTTTTGGTGTAAGAACAGAAAGTTCATTTCTTTACCCGTGGTTCTCCGGAGACTACCCAATACACTCCACAATATCTGTTGGCTATTAGTTTAGAGGGCTCTTCACATGTGGCTATGGCAGAAAGAAGAGATGTATTTGGAGCCATTGAGCGAGTGTCCTGAAAACCAATTCAAAATCTGTGAGTGCATGGGGAGTGAGGAGGCTCAGAGAAAGGCCGAAGTAGATCTAGCCCCTGAAAAGGAGGCAGAACTGAAGGGATTGAAGTGAATCCCAAGATCAAGGCCGAGTTGGCTTTGGTCTGTAGTCGGCCTGTTTATGAGGTTCCAAGTCACAGAGATTTCTGGAAAATGAGAGGCTTATCTAGAGGTCTTCATTTATCTCCAGGAGTCCCTGCTGATACATCTCCATAGGACTTGCTCTAAAAGAAACCCGGCACAGGGCACCTCCATCCCCACTCCCCTTACTTTTTTGCATTATTTTCCCCCACTAGAATATAAACTCCTTAAAGGCAAGAAACATCTTTCTTTCTACTTATATTTTCATTCTCACAGCTTAACACGGTGCCTGGCACATAGTAAGCCCCTAATAAATGATTATTTCCTCCTTCCTTCCTTCCTTCCTTCCTTCCTTCCTTCCTTCCTTCCTTCCTTCCTTCCTTCCTTCCTTCCTCTCATTAATTGTGTTCAATTCTGTGTAGTTTTTAAGAATATATATTAATCCAAGGATACATGCAAAAGTTGTAGCTTTTAAAGATTTCACTTAGTATCCTAGCTGGAAGGGACATCAGAAACTATCTAGTATCTGACCAGCTCATTTTACACATAAGGACACTAAGACCCAGAAAGGTAAAGTTATCTGGCCAAGATCAAACAGGTAGAAGGACCAGTGGTAAGATTTAAACCCATATTCTAGATTCAGTACTCTACCTCCTGACCCAGGGGTTTTCACATTTTTAACAACTTGAACCTATAGGATTTGAGAGATAGGTATAATCTGGCTGAGGTAGAGAATGCAGGGGAGGGTACAGGAGAGTGTTCCAGACAAGGGAAACAAAAAGACATTAATTTTCTGATGTATCAGAAAGCCATTTTCTCTGTTTCTCGTCATCCTTATTGCAATCAACATTTCCCCAAATTTAATATCTGAATTCTCATCATACTATTTTTACCTTGTATAAATCTATATGCATACATAGACACATACATATATATATACATGCATATATACATACATACATGCACACATGTTGGCTCCTTCATTACAAACATAACATTCCTTGTGGTCAGAGACTGTTTCACTTTGATCTTCATATCCTCAGAAATTACCACAACATCTGACACATTAATGAACATAATTGTGTTTTTCTGTTCCTTGAAATCCAGTACTGTACTGATGCATTAAGGGATTAGGATGGCAT